>NC_053037.3:129424658-130049658 GCF_002575655.3 Aegilops tauschii subsp. strangulata
TCACTTGATATGTGTCATGGCATTCAACTCGCGGATTCCCGCGGTGATATTGGGGTAATCTATGCATAGGGGTTGATGCACGTTTTTCTCCGACGGAGACTTTGGGGTCTCTTTGTAGTTCTTTGTGTGGATTGAGTATTATGAATATGAATTTGCTCTGGTGTTATTCTAGTATGAACTCTAGGATAGATCGAACGGAAAAAATAGCTTTCTGTTATTTTAGTATGAACTCCTGAATAGATCGAACGGAAAGAATAGCTTTGAGGTAGTTTCGTGCCCTACAAACAATTCCTATCTTTTGTTCTCCACTAATAGGAACTCGGGAGTGATTCTTTATTGCACTTTGGAGGATAATCATATGATCCAACTATGTTAGCATTGTTGAGAGGTTGCACTAGCGAAAGTACGGACCCTAGGCCTCATTTTTAAGGATTTGCAATACCGTTTTTGTGCCCGTTTACTATTTGCTACCTTTCTGTTTTTATTTATTCATATTATAAAAATATATTTCTACCATCCATATTACACTTTTATCACCATCTCTTCGCCGAACTAGTGCACCTATACAATTTGCCATTGTATTGGGTGTATTGGGGACACAAGAGATTTCTTGTATTTGGTTGCAGGGTCGTTTGAGGGAGACCATCTTCATCCTACACCTCTCACGGATTGATAAACCTTAGGTCATCCACTTGAGGGAAAATTGCTACTGTCCTAAAAACCTCTACGCTTGGAGGCCCAACACGTGTCTACAAGAATAAAGTTGCGTAGTAGACATCAAGCTCTTTTCTGGCGCCGTTGCCGGGGAGGTGAGTGCATGAAGGTATATATTTAGATCTTGCAATTGAATCTTTTAGTTTCTTGTTTTATCACTAGTTTGGTTTTATAAAAGAAAACTACATAAAAAATGGAATTTTAGTTGCATCATATTATTAATCATCTTTATAATATCTTTCATGAAAATGATGGTTCGGAAAATTGTGCTCAATTGTTAGAAGAAGAAGTCAATAAAATGTTTGGCACAAAATATTTAAATGATGAGCATGATTGCAATGTTGTTAGTATGAATTCTTTGAATATCCATGATGCTAATGATATACAAAGCTAGAAGCTTGGGGATGCTATATTTGATGGAGATGGTATTTTTACTCCCCCAAGTTTTGATGAGAAAATTTATTATGATGAAAGTGTGCCTCCTATTTATGATGATTATATTGATGAAAGTGGATTTGGAGAGGTCGTGACTTTATTTAGTGATGAATCCATCATTTTGGATGAGGATTCAATTGACTATTTTAACAAAGTTGCTATCTATGATGATTATGGTGATGACATATATGCTATAAAGAATAATGATAACCATGAAACTTGTCATCATGATTTTAATTTTCACTCACATGATAGTTATTTTGTTGAGTTTGCCCCCACTACTATTGATGAGAAGAAATTTGCTTATGTGGAGAGTAATAAAATTTCTATGCTTGTGGATCATGAAAATAATGCTTTATGTGATGGATATATTGTTGAATTCATTCATGATGCTACTGAAAATTATAATGAGGGAGGAACATATGCTTGTAGAAATTGCAATAATATCAAGTTTCCTCTCTATGTGTTGAAAATCTTGAAGTTATGTTTGTTTTGCCTTCCTATGCTAGATGATTCTTGTTCCCATGAATTATTCGCTCAAAAATTCCCTATGCATATTAAGTGGGTTAGCTTAAATGTCTAGTAATATGCTCCATGATGCTCTTTTTGTGTTTCAATTCTTATCTTTTATGTGAGCATCATTCAAATCATCATGCCTAGCTAAAAGGTATAAAGGAAAAGAGCTTGTTGGGAGACAACCCAACACTTTTACCTACTGTTTTTATGTGTTCACATGATTAAGCTACTGTAGTAGTCATTTTTTATTTCTTTTGTTTCAATAAAGTGCCAAGTAAAGCCTTTGGGATCATGTTGGATGATAGTTGTTTTGACCCTGCTGAAAAACAGAAACTTTTGCGCTCACGAAAATAAGTCTCATTTTTAACAGAAGAGTTATTTTGAGTTGATTCTTTTTGCAGAAGTTTAATATACAAATTTCTCACGTTTTCCAATTTTGTTTCATAATTTTTGGAGAAGAAGAAGTATGGTTTGAGTACATATTACTACAGACTGTTCTGTTTTTGACAGATTCTGTTTTCGATGCATAGTTTGCTTGTTTCCAAGTTTCTATGGCTTATATTGCTCAATATAAATTGTGTAAATGATATGCTACAGTAGGAATTGTGTGGAAACAATTATGAATCTTGTCTTTGACAGTACCAAAATGAAATGATTTACTCTTTATCATACTAACCTATCTCACGAAGTTCCGTTAAGTTTTGTGTGATTGAGGTTTCCAAGTTTTGGGTGAGATATCAATATGAGGAGAACAAGGTGTGACAAGACCCTAAGCTTGGGGATGCCAAAGGCACCCCCGAGGTAATATTCAAGTAATATCCAAGCAACTAAGCTTGGGGATGCCCCGGAAGGCATCCCCTGTTTCGTCTCCAACATTATCGGTAACCTCACATGGAGCTATGTTTTCATTCGTCGCATGATATGTGTTTTACTTGGAGTGTCATTTTATTTTGCTAGGATTTGCTTGATATTATTTATAATAATATTTTGCATCTTTATTTTCAATAAAAATGCCAAGGATAGGCTTTACCATGCTTATTTTGCAAGACTATGTGTTGCTGTTTCAAAACAGATAGTTTATCAATGTTGCAAAAATTCCCTAGAAAAGTCAGAATGTGATAAAATGATGAAACTTTTTGGAAAATAAGCTCTGATAAATTTTCTACAGTGTGGTATAATCTCATAATTTTTGGATTTAGTGAAGTATTTATACTCTTGAATTCTTTACAGACTGTACTGGTTTGGCAGATTGCTGTTATGTTTGCATTGTTTGCATATGTTTGCTTGTTTAATGATTCTATTTGAGGGTAGGAGTATTAAATATGCATAGGAATTTAGTATGCAATGTTGAATAATAATTTTAGTGATTTGCTACAGTAGAGAATGATAAGGTTTTTGCATTGGTTTATACTAACTTATCTCATGAGTACTTGTTGAGTTTTGTGTGGATGAAGCTTTTGAGATTTAGGAAAACCGTGATATGAGAGGAATGAAGAAGACACAAGAGCTCAAGCTTGGGGATGCCCAAGGCACCCCCAAGATTATATTTCAAGAAGTCTCAAGCATCTAAGCTTGGGGATGCCCCGGTAGGCATCCCACCTTTCTTCTTCAACAATTATCGGTTAGTATTGGTTGAGCCTAAGTTTTTGCTTCTTCACATGATGTGTGATATCCTTGAAATGTCATTTATTTTATTTTGCTTGTTGTTTTAATAAAATACTTAGATCTGAAAGTTTTAAATAAGAGAGAGTCCTCACATAGCTATTTATTTACTTAACTACTCGCATGAACTCGCATGATCTTCACTTATATCTTTTTGGAGTTGTTTGTCATTTACTCTTGTGCTTCACTTATATCCTATGAGTAAATTGTTGAATAAATTGAATGTCATGAAGTTGAAATCATATCATGCCTAGTGGTAGCTTCACATTGGGTTTAGAAAGTGAAATCTTTTGAGGCTTGACAATCAAAATATTGGTCATACAAGCAATTCACGAATGATTAGTATAAGGAAGAGAACTTTCACATGCAAATACACTATCTTGGAAATCTTTTGTGATATTGAGCCCCCATCAAAATATTATATGCCAAAATTGTTGACGTTGGACAAGGAAGACAACGTAATGATTTATGTTTGCTCATATTCACATAGAAGTCATATTGTCATAGATCCTTTAACATGTGGTGCTTGCCCCCCATCTTTGCTAGCCAAAAATTCCGCACCAACTAGAGATACTACATGTGCATCCAAAAACCCTTAAACCCAAATCTTATTTTCAAGAGTCCACCATACCTACCTACATGTGGTATTTCCATGCCATTCTAAGCAAATTTGTATGTTCCATCTGTAATTTTCAAAAATAAATTTCTCTTTTGTGTGCTCGTACCTCTCGCAAGGCGGTGAGGGGTGGCCAATAATTTCCATGCTAGATGTGTTATTCTCACGATGAGTGTTTATTCACTTGTCATTGCACGAGAGTAAGGCAAAGGTTTTAGGGATGCCCAGTCCCGAAATGAAAAATGAATTTACTTTATGTTGTCAAATTATAAATTCCTTGGAAAGTGTTGGTATGGAGGGCACCCGTGGATACGGCTAGCCATGGAAAGTGAAAGTACGGTGGAAAAGGAATAAACTTTAATTTCTGTTTGGGAACCGCCTATGATATATCTAGCATGGAAAGTGTTGGGAGCTCTAAGTCGTTTTCGTTGGTGGGGAAAGTATACCTCTCAAAATGTTTTTATCTCACAATTTTCGTTTTGAGCTCTGGCACCTCTACAAATCCCTACTTCCCTCTGCGAAGGGCCTATCTTTTACTTTTCAGTATTTACTTCCATGCAAGATTCAAAGTTATTCTCTCTATTCCTTTTTATTTTTCTCTTTTGGCAAGCATCATGTGGTGAGGAAAGATCTAGGCACATATGTCCGGTTGAATATGGGTAGCATGAGTTATTATTGTTGACATCACCCTTGAGGTGAATACGTTGGGAGGCAAAACAATAAGCCCCTATCTTTCTATGTGTCCAGTTGAAACGTTTTGCTCATGTGTATGCGATGAGTGTTAGCAATCATAGAAGACTATAAGATGGTTGAGTATGTGCAGCTCTTACTTAAACTCCGTTGAATATGTTGAATTGCAATTGCTTGGTGACTAAGAACATAGGTTGTTGGGTTTCAGGAGAGTTCATTGTTTAAACCTTAACATGTGAATTGGTTGCCACTACAACATGAGAAATTTTATGAGAAATAATTCTTGTTATGATGCTAGAAAAAGTGATTGAAATTGTCATTGATCAAACTTTTGCACTTTGCTAGCATTCACACTTCATAAATTATTTCTTTTATCATTTACCTACTCGAGGACGAGTAGGAATTAAACTTGGGGATGGTGTTATTTATGAACTATGAACAATCATTTTATAGCAAATTTATATCTTTTTTGGGACTAACCTATTGACCCAGTGCCCAGTGCCAGTTGCTGTTTTTTGCTTGTTTTTTACATCGCAGGAAATCAATATCAAACGGAGTCCAAACACCGAGAAACTCCACAGAGACTTTTTATGGACCAGAAGGAACCCAATGGGCCAGAGCTGCACTTGGGGCTGCCCCAAGGAGGGCACAACCCACCAGGGCGCGCCAGGCCCCCTGGCGCGCCCAGGTGGGTTGTGCCCACCTCGGTGGCCTCCCACACCCCCTCTTTGCACTATAAATTCCCAAATATTCCGAAACCCATCGGGGTTGACCTAGATCAGAAGTTCCGCCGCTGCAGGCCTCTGTATCCACCGAAAACCAATCTAGCTCTGTTCCGGCACCCTGCCGGAGAGGGGAATCATCTCCGATGGCCATCTTCATCATCCCGGTGGCCACCACGATGAGGACGGAGTAGTCCACCCTCGAGGTTGAGGGCTTGTACCATTAGCTATGTGTTTGATCTCTCTCTCTCTCTTGTGATCTACATCATGGGCTTTGTTAATATAGTCGGATCATATGATGTTTCTCCCCTCTATATTCTTGTTATGATGAATTGAATCTTTACCCTTCAAAGTTTTGTCTTGTCGGATTGAATATTTAGAGATGAGAACCCATGATATATGTCTTGCAATATGAATACTTGAGGTGACAATGAGGTATCCTATTGATTCACTTGATATGTGTCATGGCATTCAACTCGCGGATTCCCGCGGTGATATTGGGGTAATCTATGCATAGGGGTTGATGCACTTTTTCTCCGACGAAAACTTTGGGGTCTCTTTATAGTTCTTTGTGTGGATTGAGTATTATGAATATGAATTTGCTTTGGTGTGATTCTAGTATGAACTCTAGCATAGATCGAACGGAAAAAATAGCTTTCTGTTAGTTTAGTACAAACTCTTGAATAGATCGAACGGAAATATTAGCTTTGAGGTAGTTTCGTGCCCTACAAACAATTCCTATCTTTTGTTATCCGCTAATAGGAACTCGGGAGTGATTCTTTATTGCACTTTGAGGGATAATCATATGATCCAACTATGTTAGAATTGTTGAGAGGTTGCACTAGGAAAGTACGGACCCTAGGCCTCATTTTTAAGCATTGCAATACCATTTTTGTGCCAGTTTACTATTTGCTACCTTGCTGTTTTATTTATTCAGATTATAAAAATATATTTCTACCATCCATATTACACTTTTATCACCATCTCTTCGCCGAACTAGTGCACCTATACAATTTGCCATTGTATTGGGTGTGTTGGGGTCATAAGAGATTTCTTGTATTTGGTTGCAGGGTCGTTTGAGTGAGACCATCTTCATTCTACACCTCTCAAGGATTGATAAACCTTAGGTCATCCACTTGAGGGAAAATTGCTACTGTCCTACAAAACTCTACGCATGGAGGCCCAACACGTGTCTACAATAATAAAGTTGCGTAGTAGACATCATCGTGTAGAAAATAGATTCAAATTTACCTCCTACATTCCAAAATAATCATAGTTATAGGATTTTCCAGTGTCAAAATTTCAAAAAGAAGCGCATAACTTAATGAGGTTTTCAAACATACAAGGTCAAATTTATCGTTGTCTATTTAGGTCAATTCTCAAAGTTCAAGAGTACTCTAAACGTGAATGCTTCTGTTTCAAAATTTCGAAAGAAGCGCCAAAAGAGCCTCTACTCGCCCGAAACCGTGTGAGACCAATGTTTGGTAGAAGGAAATTAATTTTCTAACTCCTATCCGTGAAACCTACCGGCCCGGCGTCCAAAGGTCTAAACCGGGTTAGGCTTGTAGCTTCATCTAGACGCCACGCAACCGCCTCCGAAAAACATTCATAAACAATGGCCGCCTAAGCACACATGTGCGCCGCCGAGATCGCTCCCACCCACTATTTGGGACACCTGGGATTACGATCCTACCCTCGACCCGTAGTAGGTGCGAAATTTAAGAGGGGGGCAAAGTTTGTACTTTCCCCAAATTTCAAACAAGCGCGTCCCAGACTGAAACAGGGTTCTCCCTTAGCTCCCCCTCCGCCCCCTCACGTCCGATTCCCCATTCATACTCCGTAGGTGCCAAAACTACCTCTCCAATAGCCGCGAAACCCCAGCGTCCTCCGTCCGCCACCCCATCCCACCCATCAACCGCCGCCCTCCTCCATCACACCGGAGTCGATACCCCAACGTCGTCGTCCACCGCAACCGCAACCGCAACGCCCTCCATGGCTAGTAGTTGAAGCCGAGGCCAAGCTGTCCGTACCCGAGCCAGTTCAACCACGCCGTCCTGCGCCTCACCGCTGCCGCTCCAACTTCGCCACCGTCCACCGCACCGAAGTTGTTCCCGCTACACCGTCCTTCGCCGCCTCGGATCTGCTTCCCCTCCGCCGACAGACGGCCACCGCAACATAGTCAACTATTTGGCCATGGGTTCGTCCAAGGCTGCACCCTCCTCCAAAACATCGGTTCCCCTGGTAAAAATAACAAAATCGCCGCGACATCTAGAAGACACAACACTGGCAACCGGAAATGGTACTCCTCTTCCCTTATTCGTGCAAATCTTACATGTCTGCTTGCATGGTATTCATCCCACAGAAGACACTAGTTGACCGCATCTTCCTGATACTAGATGTTCCTAGTAACTCGCGATGCACAAGGTTACTCCTCATATACTATTTCACCTTAGCTAGAGGTCCGTCGTCCCCCTTTTTCAATTCCTGGTCAGTTGACTCCCAATTAAAGGAAGCATTCCCCGGTGTAACAGGCGCTACTCCGCCTATTACGCCGGGGAAGTAGCGCCTCGGTGTTTATCTTAGGGGTGTGTGGGGCCTAGGAGCTGCTGGCGCCCGATCTGGAGGTCGGCCGGGATTAAAGGGATGGCCGGGGGGCGCTGCCAAGCACGGCGGTTGTGTGAGGTCGAGGGGAGGGCGGGGCGGCAGAGGCAGGGGCTGGGGGGCCGGAGGTCGCTGGCGGTTCGAGAAAGATCGTCAACAGTGACTGGCGAGAGGTAGACGAAGGCCATCTGCCTGTCTATTTATTTTCAGTCGACTGTTATTTTGATAGGACCACATGTGGTGGTGTGCTGGAGGAGTACCTGCATTTCCCAGTCATCCCTGTGCTCACATATTACAAAATCATACGGAGTAGAGTCTAATTTTGTTTGCCATGCAATGTTGTAGAGCTATGATATGTCTCCTGTCATTTATTTTTCAGCCACCTGCTATCTACTACTTTTGCAATGCGCTAGTTCTGCACACACTTCACCCATACTCTCACTATTGTGTTTTTATGCAAGGGTATTTCAGACTCTGCTGTAACACCCCAAAAATTCAACCATAATTTTGTTAAGTAAAATTTGGCCAGTAACAAAAGTTTGAATTATACTAGGTCATTTATTAATTTCAGAGCCTTTTCTATTTTACAAAAAATCTTCCCTCCATAGAATATTAATTTGCAGAATGTTGTGGTCCTTGGTTGTGTTATAAACCTTTCCATTTGTATTATAAATAACAGTAGGAAATATTTTCATAATAAAATTATCCACAGATAAGTCATTCAAAAGCATTTTCAATACTTAAAATGCTTCTGTTGCACTACAAATATTTGAAATAATTGTTTTAAAATCCCACAAAAATTATGAGAGGTCATGTGATGCCTAAAGGTCACTTTTATGCAAAAACCTAACTATTTCTTTTGAAAACTTTGAGTGAAACATCTTCTTTTCATTTCTGCCCCATTCTTGAGTTATAACTGCAACCCTAATTTTCCTAGCTCTATTTATTCTGAAACTTTTCCACCTTGTAGTCTTTCCAACTAGAAACTTAACTCCAGAAGATCAGCTTCATTAGCATCATTTAAGTCCACCAAACACTCCTCTGAAGTTTCTGTCCAGAACTGAATTCAGGTAAAACTTGCACTAGCAAGTTTCTCATCTTGCCAAAATAACTCCACCACGATCTCTATCATCTAAAGTGACCTCATCCTGCCAAATTTCATCATCAAGAGATTCTCATAGCTAGCCCTAGCATTTTGTCAAACACCTTGTGGGCATGACAGAAATGTTCCCACTTTCTAACTTACACTGGACACATGGTCATTTGGCCAAACCAGCATGCCCATTAGCTCCCTCTCAACCAGACTCACAATCCTATCATATTGCACAGTCATCAGAGACCCCTAGGTGGCCCTGGCATTTTGTCGAGCACTCTGTGCGCGTGCACTAGGCGCGGCCAGACCGCATGTTTTGCACGCGTCGGCACCGAGCTGCTGCCACCGCTCTCCTGCCTCCCCCTCTCATCCTGATCCTTCTCTGGATCGGCTCGACCACCTGGAAGCTCGCCGACACCCTCGCTTGGTCCCTAGCCCGGTCCACCGCCATCCACGACGACCAGGACCGCCGCCCGACGAGTGCCGCACGGCCACGTCTCCGCCCGCGACGCGTGCCTCACCCCGAGCCACCCAGCACCCCCACGAGTAACTGCGGGCGGCCACCGTCCTCACTGACCGCCCAGCCGACCTCAATGGCCTCACCTGCCGCCGTGCTTACCCTCAGGACACCGCGGAGCCAACCCCCTCCCGCTATAAAAGGACCCCTGAGCTCGTTCAGCTCATCACCACATCCTCCCTCCCTCCTCCCGCATGCCTCCCGTAGAAGCAGAATGACTGGAGGGGTCGTCTTCACAACCTCCGATCGAAACATTCGCCGCCCCTCTCCGGTTGATTAAGACACAACCAGTGCTTCCCCCTCGACTATTTCTTCACCACTATACTCCTGGAACCCTCACCGATCCATCCCACCCGCTAATTCCACTGGCGCAAGCTTGTAGGAGAGAAGCCCCATCCCACCCGATGCCACCGTCCGCCGGAGAGCTCGCCGTCGGTGACTCTGTCCACTTCGGCGACCACGGCGGGTACCCACGGGACCGCCTCGACCCCCTGAGCTCGTTGGTGGCCTCGGTTTTCTGAGTGGTGCCGCCGTTCGCCGGCAAGCATCGCCGGAGGGCCGCCTCTGTTCGGTCGGAGGAGATGGCACGCGCGGCGACCAGATAAACCTGACCAGTGGGCCAGGCGGGCCCACGGTCACTGACCCGTAACCCCCGTCGCGTGGATAAGTGGAGACGGGTTCCATTGAAGTTGCTTTTCTACGAGGAAAGCGTATTCTGCTGAATACACTTTCGACGTCGCAGCCCTTCCGTGCGCCGAGCGATTGGGCTTGGCCGAGTAACGCTAGGCGGCTATATTGCGCCCAGGGAGCGTTTCTGCTCAGCCCATCACAGTAATCTTTGTTTCCTTTTTCTTTTCCAGCAGATTGCAAATAATTCCACAGCAGCCATTTCACATCCAAATTCGATGATTCAAATTTCTACATACTTCTAAATTCATACACTATTTATCCACATAGGGTGAACATTTTTCCTAGGCCAGGTTTTTGCCGGATCTACTAAATAGTCCATTTCCTTGATTATTCCAGCTTAGTAAATCCATAGGAAAATCATGAACTGCAAATGACTTGATTCTTTTTCTGTTATTTATCAAATTTCATCTAGTTTATTTTAGTGTTTATTACAAAAACTTCCAAGCAACTTTTTTGTACTGTTTTGGAATTATGTGGTAATTAAAATATTTTGAAAATAGGAAATGGAGGGGAGATATAATTTTCAAAGTTTTGGAGTGCACCCAATCTTTCTGCATGCTCAAGGCAAGCATCTTGAACACATGATATGGTGAATGCATTGTGTTTGTTTGCATGTAGAATTGAATTATGAATATGTTGAACTCATAAGAAATTTGCATGGTATTGGTCATACATGCATTACACCCCTTGATGGTATTTTATCTTCACTTAAACATGAAATATAAGTGAGTACGGTTACTTTCATGTGCCATATGTGCCTATGTTGGTCAAGACTAATTTGCAGGAAGAATCAGTCACGAGAAAAGTGACCGTGAGATTGAAATCTCGCTGTGACAAGAATGATTAGTGAGGGTATGTTACGACATACCAGGTGGTGACCCTGTTGGGTACTACCAAGGAATTGTATTGTGCTAACCACTGCAGGAAAACTTAAACCTCCTGAACTGACCATAGATCGAGTCTTGTTCCGGTAACCCCCATACTTGATTCGTGCTACCACATGTCCCTGCCAAAGGTAGGGTATGGTTCAGTAAGTTGATAACCCCTTTCCTGCACACACCATACAGAGAGGCCATAGGGAATGATACTATTGGCCCCAGTAGTCATGTCACTTGGTCTGGGGGCATGAATGGCCGGTCTGGGACCGAAGCTGAATGTTCATGCTGTTGGAGGCCGTTGCGTGAGGCCTTCCCACTTAGAGTTTTACTTTATCATTGTTTTGGGTGATCCCTGGCTTGATGGATTAAAGCTGGTATGTGCGGGTCAGGTGTGTTTTCATCCCAAAGACCGTAATCGGAATTAGTCAACGTCTCGGGGTTGACTAAAGAAATCCTTTACTTGTGGGTAAAGAGAACACCCTCTGCAGAGTTATATCTATTCTAATAGCCATGTCCACGGTTAAGGACTACATCTGGGTTGGTCAAGTGTCGGTCTTAGTGCCAGTCTCCGGAGGAAATAATTAAATTGATCATGGTTCGTTTTGCAGGATAATTATCGTCACTACTGGTGCCACTATGAATATTATTGTTGACATGAATATTGTTGTGGACTAACCTTTTCCTCTTATGTGCAACTGTGAGTATCTCTTGGGATGGCTAGACTACCCGGGATACTTGTTTTGTTCTCTTTTCTTTTCTAAGTATCACTTGGGATGACTAGTCCACAAGAATACTCAGGTTAATTTTCTTATAAGCCCTTTATGAGGAGTCGCTTCAGACACCGACTGTGGCATGTATTTTCAAGACCTCTCGTGGTGTCGCTTGAGTTCTCGGGCGGTCCTGTCTCGCCCGGTTCTCTTTTAGACACCCGTTTGGCATTTCTCTTGGAATTTCTCGGGCAGTCCAACGCCCGACGTTCCGTTCCATTTCTTTGATTTACTAATAACATGACTTATTTATCCTTCCGCACCGTATGAATATTTGTCATGCCATGCTTTAATCCTCAGTCAGCACATGCATATAATTTCATTCATCATGAGCATATGCATCCGGTATATCTTTTGTTCTTGATGTTTGCGAGTACATTCAAACGTACTCACTGGCTTATCCCTGGCTATTGTCTTGGCCAGATCATGACTCAGAGAGGAGCACTACGAAGACACCCCGCAACGTAGGATTCGGAGATAGCAGCCACACGAGATAGGAGTTATCCAGGTCAGCTGTTCCCGTGGGAATGAGTCCCATCAACATTGGAGATCCACGAGTCGCTTCCGTCATCCACCACTAGAGATCCTTGTTATATTCATTGGATCTTTGTGGTCTTGTATCCAATCTCTTGTAAAGGCTTGGAATTCTATATCAAGGAAATGTCCAGCAGCAACAGTAATCCTGGGGATGGTGATGACACAAGGGTCATTTACTGGGATTTATGTCCTGGAAAAGCGGGCCCCGACATCTGCCTTGATAGAAGCACAAAAGAAAAGAGAGAAATCGCTCCTGTTTGCTTCGCGGGCTGGCAAGACACATGTCGACGCTTTAAAGGTTGGATGTTCAACAGATGGAGACGGTAAACGTAGGTCTGGAGTTGATGATCTAGCTCGCCATGAACCACCATCCCAGGTGCTTGCTTTAACTTCACGGTGTCATATGTGGTTGCATGTTGCATACGGTGTCTAGCTTGTATTCGAAACGCCGAAGTCGGTCTTTATTAAGATAAGGAAAGATATTTTTTACATGAACCACCATCCCGGGAGCACCAGAAGACAAATAGCTAGTCAGGGCACTGGCCGAGCCAGTGACAAGCTCAGCACAGACATGCATCACCTGGAAGCCAACTAAAAAGCCATGATGGTGGCGAAGCAGCCCGCCTCCCACCAGGCTCTCAGGTCCTCGATGATCATGCTCACCACTCCAGCCGGATGTCTAGCTTGTATTGCTTCCAATTTGGTTAAATTGCATCTGTTTAGCTTACATATTGGACCTTCGAATATGACATGCCTTCCTGTTTTTGGTACATACTAGTACATCTATCTATTAACCATGTTCTTACATCAAACTAATGTTCTTGTGTATCCCTCATCAATCACTTATGATGAGACAGTCACCCCAGTGGGTTACTGTGAGAAAAGATCCTCTTTTAAAGGATGCAGTGTCAGCCTCCCCACATGATTCTCAAGAAACAACAAGGCTAGATGAAGATTGCGAACGTCGCTCTGTAGTTGATGACCACATTTCCCCTACACCAGCATCGTCGGTGCTTGCTCTAACTTGGCAGCGTGACATGTGGTTTCATGTTGCATATGGTGTCTAGATTGTAATTCTTCCAATCTGGTTAAATTGCATGTGCTATTCTGCTTAGTTTATACATTATACCTGTTAATGTGACATGCCTTCCTGTTTTTAGTACATAGTACATCTGTCTATTAAGCATGACCTTACATAAAACTATTGTTTTTTTGTATCCCGCATCAATCAATATGACGAGACACCTTTAGTATATGTAGTGTGATATTAGTTGCATCTTTCATATGATTTATAGCATGCACTGCTTCTAATTTGTTGAAACGCCATTTATCATGGGACGCTTTTAACTTGGCAGAGTCATATTGGTTGCATCTTTCATGTGGTGTCTAGCTTGCATTGCTTCTTATTTGTTGAAATGGCTTCTGCTTAGTTTACACAAACAGTTGTGAATATGCCATGCCGTCCTGTTTTTTGTACATATTCCATCCTGGTATCATGTGTTTGCCTTACATCAAAGTAGTGATTGTCCGTATCATGCACGAATGAGTTCTGAAGAGTGAATTTTATTGCTTTTTCTTGTCGGTTTTACTTGACAATTCAAAATCAATAAAGCGGAAGGAAATTATCAAGGCAGTGGATAAAGGTGCTCCTTCCAAATGGAGGGCCTCTACAGACTCTACTCCGCCACCCCCAAGAAATTTGGAAGACAACACATGCATAGACACTCAACGTAGTTGTGTTGATGATGAGCACGTCTCCCCTAGTGCACCATCACAGGTGCTCCCTCTAACTTGGCACTGTTATATGTGGTTGCATGTTATGTATGATGTGTAGCTTGTATTGCTTCTAATTTTGTTGAATTCCATCTGCTTACTTTACACATTATACTTGTGAATAAGACACGTGTTCCTGTTTCTAGAACATAAAATATATGTCTATCACACCATGTTCTTACATCAAAGTACTACTGTTGCGTAACCTGCAACAATCACTTATCATAAGACACGTTTGACTTGGGAGTGTGATATAGGTTACATCTCGCATTCTTTTCTAGCTTGTACTACTTATAATTTCTTGAAATGGCACTTATGACGAGACAATTTTAACTTGGTAGAGTGATATTCGTTGCATCTTTCATATGGTGTCTAGCTTTCATTGCTTCTAATTTGTTGAAATGCCTTCTACTTAGTTTACACATCATAGCTGTGAATATGCAATGCTGTGAATATGCAATGGCACTAATGACGAGAGACCTTTAACTTGGTAGTGTGATGTTGTTTGCATCTTGCGTATGATTTATTTCTTGTACTGCTTCACATTTGTTTAAACGCCAGTTATGACGAGACACTGTTAACTTGGCAGAGCGATATTTGTAGGATCTTTCATATGGTGTCTACCTTCCATTGCATTGCTTCTAATTTAGTGAAATGTCTTCTACTTAGTTTACACATCATAGTTCTGATTATCACATGCCGTCCTGTTTTCGTACATATTACATCCTCCTATCACGTGGTTGTCTAACATCAAAGTTCAGTTCGTCTGTATCACGCATCAATTTGTTATGAAGAACTAAATTGTTATTCCTTTTTCTTGTCGGCTTGACTTAACATGGCACAGAGAAAGAGGAAGGAACACAAAATGACAGGGGATGGTTTTAGTACTAAGGACACACGGAAAGGTTAGCGGAAGAATTCTGCAGATTAGGCTCTTGGTTATCCTTGAATATTACCTTGGGGTGCCTTGGACATCTCCAAGCTTAGGTTTTTGCTACTATTTATTCCATAGTCCATCAAATCCTTACCCAAATCTTGAAAACTTCACAACACAAAACTCAACAGAAAATCTCATAAGCTCCGTTAGTATAAGAAAATAAATCACCACTTTTGGTACTATTGTAAACTCATTATATATTTATATAGGTGTAATATCTACTGTATTCGAACTTTTCCATGGTTAATACCCCCCGATACGAGCCATAGATTCATCAAAGTAAGCAAACCACACATAGAAAACAGAATCTGTCAAAAACAGAACAGTCTGTAGCAATCTGGATATTTTGAATACTTCTGAAACTCCAAAAATTCTGAAAGATTAGGAAAACCTAAGCAATTTGTTTATTAATCTTCTCCAAAAAGAATCAGTATTTTATCACGCTTCTGTGATTTTTAACAATTCTGGGACTGAGCGCAAAAGTTTTGTTTTTCAGCAAGATCAAATCAAATATCACCGTAAGCTATCCCAAAGGTCTTACTTGGCACAAACACTATTAAAATACAAAACTTCATCTAACTAGAGGCTAGATGAAATATTTATTCAAAAATAGAAAGGAAATATATTGGGTTGTCTCCCAACAAACACTTTTCTTTAAAGCCTTTTAGCTAGGCATTGATAATTTCAATGATGCTCACAAGAAAGAGAAGAATCAAGCACAAAGAGAGCATCATAAAACACATGAGAAACACATCTAAGTCTAACATACTTCCTATGCATAGGCATTTTATAAGAAAACAAATTATCAAGGCAAGAAAAAACTAGCATATGCAAGGAAGAAGAAAGAGACGATAGCAATTTCAACATGAAAGAGGTAATTTAGTAATATGAAAATTTCAACAGCCATATTTTCCTCTCTCATAATAATTATATGCAGGATCATAAGAAAATTCAAAAATATAGCTATCAAATAACATATTCTCAACACGATCCACATGCATGCGAAGTTGACACTCTTCCAGAATAGTCGGATTAACATTAACTAAAGTCATGACCTCACCAAACCCACTTTTATCAAAAAATTCATAAGATTGAACATTCTCAAAATATGTGGGATCTAAAGTTGACACTCTTCCAAACCCACTTTCAATATTATTGCAAACATTATTATCAATCTCATATTCATCGTGGGACTTAAATAAATTTTCAAGATCATAAGAAGAATCACCCCAATCATGACCATTGCAACTAGTAGTGGACATAGCAAAACTAGCATCCCCAAGCTTGGTGTTTTGTATATCATTAGCACAATTAATAAAATTTATAATAACATCATTGCAATCATGCTTTTGATTCATGGAACTATCAATTATGGGTGCAATAGCAATAATCTCATCCTTAACATAAGGAACTATAGCAAATTCATCTCTATAAATATTGGCATCATGGCCATAAGAATGCAAGCATCATTTTCATCAATGGATATTTCAATCAAAACATCGGAATCATAATTATCTACAGATTCATGCATATCATTATTTTCTTCCAAAGCAATGGTCATTCTCTCAATAAATTCCTTAACATAGGCATTATGAGCATAGTTTTCATAGCAATATTTAAGTATGTCGGAATTATCAGATTTGTAGAGAGTAATATCATACTTTTCAATCAAAGAAGCAACTTCACGAGAAAGCTTAAAAGCAACAAATTCTTCAATTTGTTCGATATCATAGTAACTATAAACACCCTTTTCATAAGAAGATAAGATTTCATTATCATTAAACTCACATAGGTAGGGAAGGGGTTTTTTAGGGTTCTTAGGGAAACAAGTAAAATCATAAATTTCACAAAGATTCTAAGCATAACACAGCAAAGAGTTTATTTGATTCCATAAGAGTCTCCCTTTTTAAGACAAACGGTGATGCACAAAATGATCATGCTCATCAAAGATTTTCCCTCAACTAAACTAGTTGGGGTTTCAGCACGAGCACATATAGATTGAAGATGTTCCAAGTAGAACACTTCAAGTGGATCCATATCAATAGATTTTTAGCAAGCAAAGATAGAAGCAAGTAGAAGGCACATGGAAACACAAATAAAAAGACATACGGAAAGAAGGTGAAGAAAAAGGCAAATCTTTTCGAAAATCATTTTAGAAGTGAGGCAGAGGAAAACGAGAGGCGAATGGCTAATAATGTAATGCAAGAAATGAGAGTTTATGATGGGTACTTGGTATGCCTTGACCTGGCATAGATCTCCCCGGCAACGGCGCCAAAAATTCTTCCTACTACTTCTAGAGCTTGCGTTGGTTTTCCCTTGAAGAGGAAAGGGTGATGCAACAAAGTAGAGTAAGTATTGCCCTCAGTTTTGAAAACAAAGGTATCAATCCAGTAGGAGACAACACACAAAGTCACCGAATACCTACACAACAAACACCAACTTGCACCCAACGTGATAAAGGTGTTGTCAATCAATTCACGGTTATTTGCAAAGTGAGATCTGATAGAGATGGATAAATAGTAAACTAATATTTTTGGTATTTTTTGTTTATGCAACGGAAAGTAAAAGATTGCAAAGGAAGTAAATAGGAAACTAAATTTGTAGATCGGAAACTTATATGATGGAAAGTAGACCCGGGGGCCATAGGTTTCACTAGAGGCTTCTCTCGAGATAGAAAATATTACGGTGGGTGAACAAATTACTACCGAGCAAGTGATAGAAAAGCGCAAAGTTATGACGATATCTAAGGCAATGATCATGAATATAGGCATCACGTCCGTGTCAAGTTGTAACATCCCGAGCATCACACTACAGTAATCTCCCCCTAATGAAGGTCATGTCATCATGATCATCATGCCAAAATGCCACTTGTCCAAAATCTGCTTCAAATTCTAATTCAAATTGCATGTCAAATATTTGCTTCTTCTTTCATGCAAATAAAATAGTTCATCCTATGGCAAATAATCCCTAGATATTTGTCATGTTGAAGCAAACATTTTTGGAATTCTCAAATTTGCCCCTGGGAATTTATTATCTGGTCCAGCAGTATTTAAGATGTCCTTTTCATTTTCTAAAATGCTTGGACAACTCCTGATGGCCCCAAACTTTTTGTGCAGTGCCCACTAATTGTTTAAAATTGTTTTGGCCAGTGGCATATTTTTGCAAAGTCAATTGTGGCTAAAAGAAAATGGAAATGCTGCTAAAAGAAAAAGCAAAAGTTAAAAAAAGAAAAAGAAAAAGAAAAGAGAAAGAGCACATGCCACTGTGCACTGGGCCAAGTGCACAATGCCTCGCCCGAGCCAACTGGCCCAGCAGGCTGGCCCACTCCTCCTCCCCGGTCGCTTCCTGTTCCTCCAACCAGGCGGGACAGCGCGCGCCCATCGCCGTCCAACCACCTCGCCGGCGACGCCCGACGAGGGGATAAGGCTCCGGACACCTCGGTCCTCTCCCCCGCTCTCCACTGTCGCCCGCTCCGCCTGTCCCTCTCCCACCAGATCCCTCCTTGCTCCCCCCTCGTTCCCCACCTCAACCGAGCGTCACCGTCGCCATGGCTGTGTCGTAGCCGCGGCCACCGCACACCCCGCGCCTCGCCAGCACGTCCACAAGACGCGCCGTCGACCTCTACCTCGACTACGCCTCGCCATCGAGCTCGAGGAGCACCACAGGCCGCGGATCGAGCCGCCCCCTCTCTTCTCGGGCTCCGGCGATCTTCTCTGTCTCCGTCGACCTCTGCAGCTCCTAAACCGTCACGGGCCTACATGTGAGCCGCGCGGTGAGCCTCTCCCCCTTTTCCCTCTCTCCGCGAAGCTTTTCGCCGCTCGTAGCCACCGCTCCGCTAGCACCCGCACGCGTCGCCGCCGACGAGCTCGTTGCCATCGTTGTGGCCGTTGACACGCTCGCCCGAGCTCACCGCTGTGCTCCTAGGGTTCCTAGGAGACCAACGCGCACGCGCATGCGCCTTCCCGTGCCCCCTAAGCACCTAGCTCGACGAGCACCCGAGAACGCCGCCGCCTCCGCTCGTCGCCAGCGCCGATTCCGGCCGATTCCAGCGAAACCACCACCACCACCAGCTGCGCCGCTCACTCCCCGTTCAAATGCGACCAGCGGCGGCCGGTTTGGCGCCCCGTAGGCTTCTCCCGATGCGCTCCCGAACGCCGCTGCCGCCTCCGCTCGCCACCGGTGATGCTCCGGTCGTCCCCGACGCCGGTCGTCGTCACCATCGTGTGCGCGGCGCCGGGCCGCACCCTTAGGTCCAAGCCGTAGGTCCGGAGGCCCCCTGTAGCGCGGCTCCGGCCAACTAAGGCGAGGCGCCGCCGTTTCTTTGGTCGTCGGAGCCGCTCTGTCGCCGGCGCCCGACGTGGCGCCGCATGGCCTCCCCTGTGAGGCTGACGTGTGGGCCCATGGGGCCCTGTTGACTGTGTTGACCCAGTCAACTCGCTGACTGGGCATCCCAGAGCCACTGACAGGCAGGCCCCATTCCTTTAACCAACGTTTTAATAATTAAAACTTATTTAGTTAAACTAATTAGACACTGACAAGTGGGGCCTACTAGCTAATTAACTTAGTTTAGTTAAATTAACCACTGTTAATTAGTCCAGTCACTGATCAGTGGGACCCACTGGACCCATTGGTCAAATTTGACAATTAGCGTGTCCGTTGACTTGCTGACGTCATCTCCATGTCATGCTGACGCAATAATTCATTTCTGTTAATTTGAATAATTCCAGAAAATGGTTTAATCTTTGAAAATTCATAGAAAATAAACCGTAACTCGGATGAAAATGTTTTCTACATGAAAGTTGCTCAGAACGACGAGACGGATCCGAATACGCGGTTCGTTTACCTGTCAGATGCCTCTAAGTATCTGAAGATGGAACATTTCCCCTCCGGTCATGTGTTTGACACAGGTCCGGAACCGGGAATACATTCCCGGTTGATTTTCCCCCTTCGCCTATATCATGTAGCCATACGTTAGGCCACACCCGGCACAGCATATTGCCACGTTATGCTTTGTGATGCTATGTTTGCCTTATATTTACTGTTTCTTCCCCCTCTTCTCTCCGGTAGACCCCGAGACCGATGTTGCCTCTGTGATCGACTACGTCGACGATGACCCCTCCTTGCCAGAGTCACCAGGAAAGCCCCCTCCCCTTTGATCATCCCGATATCGCCCATTCCATTCTCTCATGCTTGCATTAGATTTTGCTAATGTTATTGTTTGCTCCTATTCTGATGCATAACCTGCTTTTGTAACCTGCTCATTGTTACCTACCTGCTTATCCTAAACTGCTTAGTATAGGTTGGTTAGTGATCCATCAGTGACCCCCACCTTGTCCTTGTTGCCCCTGCTTCATCATCGAAGACCCGATCAACGGGATTGAAGACCAGGCACCACACTTCACTTTCCCCTTAGTCGCTCGACACTACTGGGTTACTATCGAGTGCCGAGGGTGAGACCTATACAACACTTCTGATGTTAACCCTGTAGTGTAGCTATCCGGTCGTGGTCATCGAGGGTGATTCCGCCTTAACCACTTCCGATACGACTCTGTCGTGCAACCCCTCAAGTGTGAACCTTGGGGGTGGTTCCTCTTACGTTCACCTTGATGATTACATCGAGTGGATTTCACCGGGGGTGATTCCTCGGGTTTTCCCCTTGATGTTTGGAAACACAGTTACTATGGTTACTATGACTTTACACTGAACCATGTGACTAAAGATGGGTCGGCCCTGAGGGGTACCCGCGCGAGCTTAATTGCGAGTGATGTGGAGACGGGTTGACCTGGAGGGTGCCCGCGAGATAATTACGAGGCATGGCTGGGCATTCCTAGCCCTTGTCGCAAGTCCTTGAGATGGGGCAACGGGGTCACATCTTTTGTGAGTCTTTTCTTGTTACCGCGCGTTCCTAATCCACTACGATTTGGATATTTGATCCGAGGGGCCTCTGGCCTGATAGCACTAACCATCACGTGGGCATAGTATGGGCGTTCTGCGTCGTATGCATCAGCCGAAGCTTAATAGACGTCAGCGACTGACCGGCGTGCGCCGGGTTGGACTGCGTAAGCACCTGCCTTGTTGAAGGAGGTAGCTAGTTCTGCTCACCGGCCGCCCACGCAACGTGCATGAGTTCCCGGGGAGATGGCCCATGACCCATGGGGGCATAGGTTTAGTCCGGCGTGCTGACCTCTCTATTAAGCCTAGGTCGGGTTGCGGCATATTGTTTGGCCGAGGCCGGGCATGACCCAGGAAAGTGTGTCCGACCGGAGTTAATCGAGCGTGGTGGGTAAGTTGGTGCACCCCTGCAGGGAACAAAACATCTATCGATAGCCTGTCCTATGGTAACGGACACTTGGAGTTGTATCCCGATCGATACAACTAGAACTGGATACTTGAGATGAGACTTGGATATGAGGTGATAACTGGATAGTATGGCTCTGGGATTCCTTTCTCGCAGGGAGTCGAGAAAGGATCTCTGGCCGAGGTTGATAACACTTAATACTTTACTTTATGCTACTCTACTCCCTCCTGTTGCTGCAAGATGGTGGTTTCCAGAAGATGCTAGTCTTTGATAGGACTAGGTTCTCCCGTCTATTCTGGCATTTCTGCAGTTCAGTCCACATATACAACCCATTTCATTGATACCGATGCATATGTAGTGTAGTTCCTTGCTTGCGAGTACTTTGGATGAGTACTCATGGTTGCTTTGCTCCCCCTTTCCCCCCTTTCTTCTGCTTTCCGGTTGATGCAACCAGATGTCGGAGCCTAGGAGCCAGATGCCACCGCCGATGCTTACTACTACGTGGAGGCCGCCGCCGACTAGGAGTAGTTAGGAGGCTCCCAGGCAGGAGGCCTTGCCTTTTCGATCGATGTTGCTTTTGTGCTAGCCTTCTTAAGGAAAACTTGTCTAACTCATGTCTGTACTCAGATATTGTTGCTTCCGTTGACTCTTGTGTATTCGAGCTTATGTATTCGAGCCCCCGAGGCCCCTGGCTTGTAATATAAAGCTTGTATTATTTTATTTTGTGTGTAGAGTTGTGTTGTGATATCTTCCCGTGAGTCCTTGATCTTGATCATACACATTTGTGTGTATGATTAGTGTACGATTGGATCGAGGGCGTCACAAGTTGGTTTCAGAGCCAATTGCCTGTAGGTAGCCCCCTTTCCAACTCCTTGGCCGAAGTTGAGTCTAGAAACCGAAAACCGTTTTACTAACTTGGCTGTGTGGCTTACGGGCCCATGTCGCCAATTGGTGGTATTAGGATCTTTCATTCCTCGTCTATACTCTGGGACTCTGATCTCTCTTCTATTCGGGCTAAATGATTTTGCTAACTCTAACTCTAGGTTCTCGTAAATACTTTCACCCGGAGAGCCCTTCATTCCAGATGATTGCTTGGCGCAGAAGATACTCTCCGATGTTTTTCCAGAGACCCTTGTGCCCTTCGCCGTTGCAATTCCCTACCGCTGATAAATCCCCATGGATAGCTACGTACACTTGCCGTCCATACCTTCATTTCCAATTGCTCTTGTTACTACAAGATACCCTGAAATACTTTGCGTTTTTTCGAGAATCATTTGCGCCTGCTGCCTTGCAGCTCCTTTTCCGCCTGAATACCCCTACGAATAATTCCTCACACTTATCGGGGATTCATTCATCCCCAGTTGATCGTATGTCTTACAAAATTCTTCGAATGCAATTCAATCTCCCGAAGATCCTCTGCAGCCTAGTGCTCCTAAAAGTCTTGTCTGCCAGCATTATGGTTAAATCCATATGTCCGGCAATATATTTTAACATCCTTTGTCATTGTCATCCTGAGCCTATTGATTCAATATGTTGCGTTGCTCGCAATCATCAGTCGAACCCTGAAATTTGACCTTCCTGCTCATACGTCATTCTAGACATGAGTTGGATCTCGGCCAATCATGTTGTAATTGATTGTCCACCTAGTTCCCTTCAACTTGAACGTTGAATTATTCAGCTGTTTCTGTAATAGGATGCCTCTTTGCATTCTTTCCTTCTTCTGATTGAGTATTGATACTCACATTAGATCCATAGAGGACTATTGAATCCTTTGTTGGATTATTATCCGGCAATGTCCTTCATATTCAAAATCTCATGCGCTCTTCCCCTGATACATATTGCCTTCGGTAAATTGTAACCTCTGCTTATTGTCAACCATGCTCTGCTATTGAGCTGATGTTATATGCTCTGGAAGTTAGTGGTAGGTGTTCCTAAGATACCCTACGGGTTGAACCTATGCCTTCCCTAATCCGTGTGAACTCAAAAGAGATGTGAGTCTGACTCTTCTGGTAATTCGCCAGATAAATCTTCTGCACTACAATTTCTTCGAAAACGAGGAGTGATTGAAAGGTTATGCATTGAAGAAGTGGGAGTCGACCTTGAACCATTGTGTTCATGCCCATGGACCCGATGTAGAACTTATCGTGGAAGCTGCTCATAAAAATGATTACCCCTTGTTATAAGTTCATCTTGTATCGGTGGCTTGATCATTCATAACCGTGGTTCCGACCATAGTTTCTCCTTAATTCCATTTCCCGAACAAGTTAAAATACTTGTCTTCTGCAGATCATTTCATCTGTCCAACCTCTATTTTTGATCTACCTCGAGTATTGCCCCTTGTTATCTCGAGGATATTGTGTCATTGCACTACCTCTTGTGAATTCTCATTGGAATGATACTCCATCACATTATTCCTAGCCTGATCGGCTATATCATTATCGTGCTAATTTTAACTGTGCTACCCGGTCCTTCTTCCCGGAGCACAACTTCCGACGATGAGATAAGCTTACGTCGATCTTCCTCATCCTATCATTTCATCTCGAACAACAAGTTTGATTTCGAGCTTGTGTCGAATCCTTGGTTCTCATGGCCTTTCACTTCATCTTCCCCTTTTTGTTTGTTGTCGTCACTGCTCGATGGCATCTTCATAGAGCCTCTCGACAAATGCGTCGTGATCAGCATCAACATTTTGACTTCTGTTGAAATGACCATTGAATTCATGGTGAGAAATACCATCCTTTACCTATGATGATTTGAGTTATCATCGACTACCCCCTTGTCTTCTTTCCAACACATGATTGATCATGTCTTGGTTATACCTTGGACTCCTTGCTATTCCTGCAATTGTTCTTTGAGTATTTCTTGTGATCTTCAACTCCAACCCCTACTTGGAACACCATGTTAATGCTACCTCGAAGCATGACTGAGGTATTCCGAATATCAACAAGAACATTGGAAGCACATTGTCCAATGTTTCTTGATCTATTATCCAAACACCGTTGTATGGGTAATATCATGATTCTTCCCTCGCCCCCTTTTATCTAAATGCTTTTGAACTTGTTGTCATATCATGTATATCCCGCTCCGCTTCCCGTTGGGAAGGATATACTCCCAATTCTGATGTGTAAACACATTTTCCTTTCCATTGGTCTGATTAATCTGATAATTTCATTTTCCTTTCCATTGGTTTGTTTAACCTTCTTGTGATCTATATGTTATAAGCAGAAATATTCCCTGCTTATAAAACGCCCGATGTACAACCTTGTCAGTGAGACCCTGTTACTATTGTTGATGACATTCCGGTAACCAACGATGGACGTGAACATTGCCGATTGGTCCGCCTCGTTCAACGAGCAAGAATATGGTTCTCTTTGTCCCTCGCCCTTGGTACCAACATGGTTGCCAACATAACTGATAGACTATCCTCCGACAAAGCTTGTATCATAACCGAGTAACATGTCACCGCTCCTTCTACGTTTAACCCACATGGTGGGCCCATAACCCACAGTTCCACATGATCGAAGCCCGACTCTCTTGTACAACCTTGATGCCGCAGTATCTTATGCTCTTGGCTTTGTGTGTTATCGCGAGCCACTCTCCGAGAGATGATGTATTCCCGATGCTCTGAACCCCCTTTCTCACACTCTGTTCAGGTATCGATCGTTTGTCCATTCGCTTGAAACTTCTTATTGTACCTTCATATTTTGCTCTCGACATTTTCTTAAATTTCAACTCGAGAGATACTTCTGTCACATTCCCTGCATTGTTCACCACACAATTAACCCTATAAGGGTCAGTTCACCCGAAGTTACTCTTTACTTCCCCACTTAAATCTCGGGACGAGATTTTTTGTAGTGCAGGAGATTTGTAACATCCCCAGCATCACACTACAGTAATCTCCCCATAATGAAGGTCATGTCATCATGATCATCATGCCAAAATGCCACTTGTCCAAAATCTGCTTCAAATTCTAATTCAAATTGCATGTCAAATATTTGCGTCTTCTTTCATGCAAATAAAATAGTTCGTCCTATGGCAAATAATCCCTAGATATTTGTCATGTTGAAGCCAACATTTTTTGAATTCCCAAATTTGCCCCTGGGAATTTATTATCTAGTCCAGCAGTATTTAAGATGTCCTTTTCATTTTCTAAAATGCTTGGACAACTCCTGAGGGCCCCAAACTTTTTGTGACAGTGCCCAATAATTGTTTAAAATTGTTTTGGCCAGTGGCATATTTTTGCAAAGTCAATTGTGGCTAAAAGAAAATGCAAAAGCCGCTAAAAGAAAAAGCAAAAGTTAAAAAAAAAGAAAAAGAAAAGAGAAAGAGCACAGGCCACTGTGCACTGGGCCAAGTGCATAGTGCATGGCCCGAGCCAACTGGCCCAGCAGGCTGGCCCACTCCCCCTCCCGGTCGCTTCCTGTTCCTCCGACCGGGCGGGACAGCGTGCGCCCGTCGACGTCCAACCACCTCGTCGGCGACGCCCGACAAGGGGATAAGGCTCCGGACGCCTCAGTCCTCTCCCCCACTCTCCATTGTCGCCCGCTCCACCTCTCCCTCTCCCACCAGATCCCTCCTTGCTCCCCCCCTCGTTCCCCACCTCAACCGAGCGCCGCCGTCGCCATGGATGTGCCGTAGCCGCGGCCACCGCACACCCCGCGCCTCGCCAGCATGTCCACAAGACGCGCCGTCGACCTCTACCTCGACTACGCCTGTCCATCGTGCAAGAGGAGCACCGCAGGCCGCGGATCGAGCCGCCCCCTCTCTTCTCGGGCTCCGGCGATCTTCTCCGTCTCCGTCGACCTCTGCAGCTCCTAAACCGTCATGGGCCTACGTGTGAGCCACGCGGTGAACCTCTCCCCCTTTTCCCTCTCTCCGCGAAGCTTTCCACCGCTCGTAGCCACCGCTCCGCTAGCACCCGCACACGTCGCCGCCGACGAGCTCGTTGCCGTCGTTGTGGCCGTTGACACGCTCGCCCGAGCTCACCGTTGTGCTCCTGGGGTTCCCAGGAGACCAACACGCATGCGCACGCGCCTTCCCGTGCTCCCTAAGCACCTAGCTCGACGAGCGCCCGAGAACGTCGCCGCCTCCGCTCGTCGCCAGCGCCGATTCTGGCCGATTCCGGCAAAACCACCACCACCACCAGCAGCGCCGCTCACTCCCCGTTCGAACGTGACAAGCCACGGCCGGTTTGGCGCCCCGTAGGCTTCTCCCGACGCGCTCCCAAACGCCGCTGCCGCCTCCGCTCGCCACCGGCGATGCTCCGGTCGTCCCCGACGCCGGTCCTCGTCACCATCGTGCGCGCGGTGCCAGGCCGCACCCTTAGGTCCAAGCCGCAGGTCCGGAGGCCCCCTGTAGCGCGGCTCCGGCCAACTCCAGCGAGGCGCCGCCGTTTCTTTGGTCGTCGGAGCCGCTTCGTCGCCGGCGTCCGACGTGGCGCCGCGTGGCCTCCCCTGTGAGGCTGACGTGTGGGCCCATGGGGCCCTGTTGACTGTGTTGACCCAGTCAACTCGCTGACTGGGCGGCCCAGAGCCACTGACAGGCAGGCCCCATTCCTTTGATCAACATTTTAATAATTAAAGCTTATTTAGTTAAACTAATTAGACACTGACAGGTGGGGCCTACTAGCTAATGAACTTAGTTTAGTTAAATTAACCACTGTTAATTAGTCCAGTCACTGACCAGTGGGACCCACTGGACCCATTGGTCAACTTTGACAATCAGCGTGTCTGTTGACTTGTTGATGTCATCTCCATGTCATGCTGACGCAATAATTCATTTCTGTTAATTTGAATAATTCCAAAAAATGGTTTAATCTTTGAAAATTCATAGAAAATAAACCGTAACTCGGATGAAAATGTTTTCTACATGAAAGTTGCTCAGAACGACGAGACGAATCCGAATACGTCATCCGGTTACCTGTCAGATGCCTCTAACTATCTGAACATGGAACATTTCCCCTCCGGTCATCTGTTTGACACAGGTCCGGAACCGGGAATACATTCCCGGTTGATTTTCCCCCTTCGCCTATATCGTGTAGCCATACGTTAGGCCACACCCGGCACAACATATTGCCACGTTATGCTTTGTGATGCTATGTTTGCCTTATATTTACTGTTTCTTCCCCCTCTTCTCTCCGGTAGACCCCGAGACCGATGCTGCCTCTGTGATCGACTACGTCGACGATGACCCCTCCTTGCCAGAGTAACCAGGCAAGCCCCCCCTTTGATCATCCCGATATCGCCCATTCCATTCTCTCATGCTTGCATTAGATTTTGCTAATGTTATTGTTTGCTCCTATTCTGATGCATAGCCTGCTTTTGTAACCTGCTCATTGTTACCTACCTGCTTATCCTAAACTGCTTAGTATAGGTTGGTTAGTGATCCATCAGTGACCCCCACCTTGTCCTTGTTGCCCCTGCTTCATCATCGAAGACCCGATGAATGGGATTGAATACCAGGCCCCGACACCGCACGTCACTTTCCCCTTAGTCGCTCGACACTACTGGGTTACTATCAAGTGCCGAGAGTGAGACCTCTACAGCACTTCTGATGTTAACCCTGTAGTGTAGCTATCCGGTCGTGGTCATCGAGGGTTATTTCGCCTTAACCACTTCCGATACGACTCTGTCGTGCAATCCCTCAAGTGTGAACCTTGGGGGTGGTTCCTCTTACGTTCACCTTGATGATTACATCGAGTGGAATTCACCGGGGGTGATTCCTCGGGTTTTCCCCTTGATGTTTGGACACACAGTTACTATGGTTACTATGACTTTACACTGAACCATGTTACTAAAGACAGGTCGGCCCTGAGGGGTACCCACGCGAGCTTAATTGCGAGTGATGTGGAGACGGGTTGACCTGGAGGGTGCCCGCGAGATAATTACGAGGCGTGGCCGGGAATTCCTAGCCCTTGCCGCAAGTCCTCGAGACGGGGCAACGGGGTCACATCTTTCGTGAGCCTCTGCTTGTTACCACGCGTTCCTAATCCACTACGATTTGGATATTCGTTCCGAGGGGCCTCTGGCCTGATAACACTAACCATCACCTGGGCATAGTATGGGCGTTCTGCATCGTATGCATCAGCCGAAGCTTAATATACATCAGCGACTGAGCGGCGCGCGTCGGGTTGGACTGCGTAAGCACCTGCCTTATTGAAGGAGGTAGCTAGGTCTGCTCACCGACTGCCCACACAACATGAAGGAGTTCCCGGGGAGATGGCCCATGACCCCTGGGGGCATAGGTTTAGTCCGGCGTGCTGATCTCTCTATTAAGCCTATGTCGGGTTGCGGCGTATTGTTTGGCCGAGGCTGGGCATGACCCAGGAAAGTGTGTCCGGCCGGAGTTAATCGAGCATGGTGGGTAAGTTGGTGCACCCCTGCAGGGAAGAAAATATCTATCGATAGCATGTCCTACGGTAACGGACACTTGGAGTTGTATCCCGATCGATACAACTAGAACTAGATACTTGAGATGAGACTTGGATATGAGGTGATAACTGGATAGTATGGCTCTGGGATTTCTTTCTCGCAGGGAGTCGAGAAAGGATCTCTGGCCGAGGTTGATAACACTTCTACTACTTTACTTTATGCTACTCTACTCCCTCCTGTTGCTGCAAGATGGTGGTTTCTAGCAGATGCCAGTCTTCGATAGGACTAGGTTCTCCCGTCTATTCTGGCATTTCTGCAGTTCAGTCCACATATACAGCCCATTTCATTGATACCGATGCATATGTAGTGTAGTTCCTTGCTTGCGAGTACTTTGGATGAGTACTCACGGTTGCTTTGCTCCCCCTTTTCCCCCTTTCTTCTGCTTTCCAGTTGATGCAATCAGATGTCGGAGCCCAGGAGCCAGATGCCACCGTCGATGCTTACTACTACGTGGAGGTCGCCGACGACTAGGAGTAGTTAGGAGGCTCCCAGGCAGGAGGCCTTGCCTTTTCGATCGATGTTGCTTTTGTGCTAGCCTTCTTAAGGCAAACTTGTCTAACTCATGTCTGTACTCAGATATTGTTGCTTCCGTTGACTCTTGTGTATTCGAGCTTATGTAGTCGAGCCCTCGAGGCCCCTGGCTTGTAATATAATGCTTGTATTATTTTATTTTGTGTCTAGAGTTGTGTTGTGATATCTTCCCGTGAGTCCTTGATCTTGATCATAGACATTTGCGTGTATGATTAGTGTACGATTGAATCGAGGGCGTCACATGGCAAGTAGACCGAAACGATTATGCATCTACTACTATTACTCCACACATCGACCGCTATCCAGCATGCATCTAGAGTATTAAGTTCATAAAGAACGGAGTAACGCATTAAGCAAGATGACATGATGTAGAGGAATTAACTCAAGCAGTATGATGAAAACCCCATCTTTTTATCCTCGATGGCAACAATACAATACATGCCTTGCTGCCCCTACTGTCACTGGGGAAGGACACCGCAAGATTGAACGCAAAGCTAAGCACTTCTCCCATTGCAAGAAAAGCCAATCTAGTTGGCCAAACCAACTCGATAGTTCGAAGAGACTTGCAAAGATATTAAATCATGCATATAAGAATTCAGAGGAGATTCAAATATATTCATAGATAAGCTGATCATAAATCCACAATTCACTGTATCTCGGCAAACACATCGCAAAAAAGTATTACATCGAACAGATCTCCCAGAACATCGAGGAGAACATGCTATTGAGAATCAAAGAGAGAGAAGAAGCCATCTAGCTACTAGCCAGGGACCCGTAGGTCTGTGGTAAACTACTCACGCTCCATCGGAAGGGCAATGGTGTTGATGTAGAAGCCCTCCGTGAACGAATCCCCCTCCGGCAAGACGCCGGAAAAGGCCCCTAGATGGGATCTCATGGGTACAGAAGGTTGCGGCGGTGGAAAAGTGTTTTCGTGGCTCCCCTGGTATGTTTTGGGATATTTGAGAATATATAGGAGGAAGAAATAGGTCGGTGGAGTCACAAGGGGCCCACAAGGGTGGTGGCGCGCCCTACCCTCTGGGCGCGCCCTCCGACCTTGTGGCCACCTCGTTGCTTCCCTGACGTGTACTCCAAGTCCTCTGGATGTCTTCTGGTCCAAGAAAAATCATCGCAAAAGTTTCATTCCGTTTGGACTCCGTTTGGTATTCCTTTTCTGCGAAACTCAAAAACAGGGAAAAACAGGAACTCGCACTGGGCTCTAGGTTAATACGTTAGTCCCAAAAATAATATAAAATAACATATTAATGCATATAAAGCATCCAGAACAGATAATATAATAGCATGGAACAATCAAAAATTATAGATACGTTGGAGACGTATCAAAAAATAGATGTTACTATTAAACTTGCTAATAAAGACACCATCACACCACTTGGGATTGTTAGAGATGTTGGCGTATTGTGTGGAAAAATAAAATACTCTACTGATTTTCTAGTTCTTGGTTCCCCAAAAGATGACTTCCGTCCCATTATCTTTGGTAGACCTTTCTTGAACACTGTCAATGCCACTATAGATTGTCATAAACAAACTATCAATGTTAGCTTTGGTGATGAATCTCATGAATTTAATTTCTCGAAGTTTAATAGACAACCTCATAAGAAAGAATAACCTAGCAAGGATGAAATAATTGGTCTTGCTTCTATTGCCGTACCTCCTACTGATCCACTAGAACAATATTTGCTAGACCATGAAATTGATATGCATATGCATGAAAGGAATGAGATAGATAAAATTTTCTTTGAACAACGACCTCTGCTTAAACACAATTTGCCTATTTAAACTCTAGGAGGTCCTCCTCCACCTAAAGGTGATGTTGTTTTTGAATTGAAACATTTGCCTGACACTTTGAAATTTTCTTATCTTGACAAGAAAAAGATATATCCTGTTATTATTAGTGCTAACCTTTCAGAACGTGAAGAAGAAAGATTATTGAAAATACTGAAGAAGCACCGTGCTGCTATTGGATATACTCTGGATGATCTTAAGGGCATTAGTCCCACTCTCTGCCAGCACAAGATTAATATGGAACATGATGCTAAGCCCGTTGTTGATCATGAACGATGTTTGAATCCTAAGATGAAAGAAGAGGTAAGAACTGAAATATTAAAGCTTCGAGAAGCAGGTATAATCTATCCCACAGCTGATAGTAGATGGGTAAGTCCTGTCCATTGTGTCCCTAAGAAGGGAGGTATTACCGTTGTTCCTAATGACAAAAATGAACTGATTCCACAGAGGATTGTTATTGGCTATAGAATGGTAATTGATTTTAGAAAATTAAATAAAGCTACGAGAAAAGATCATTACCCTTTGCCTTTTATTGATCAAATGTTAGAAAGATTATCTAAGCACACACACTTTTGCTTCCTAGATGGATATTCTATTTTTTCTCAAATACCTGTTTCACAACCTGATCAAGAGAAAACCACTTTTACTTGCCCTTTCGGAACTTATGCTTATAGACGTATGCCTTTCGGTTTATGCAATACATCTGCTACCTTTCAAACATGTATGACTGCTATATTCTGTGATTTCTGCAATAAGATTGTTGAGGTTTTCATGGATGATTTTTCTCTTTATGGAACTTCTTTTGATGATTGCCTAAGCAACCTTGATCGAGTTTTGCAGAGATGTGAGCAAACTAATCTTGTCTTGAATTGGGAGAAGTGCCACTTTTATGGTTAATGAAGGTACTGTCCCGCGGCATAAAATTTCTAAACGAGGTACTGAGGTGGATAAAGCTAAAGTTGATGCAATTGAGAAAATGCCATGTCCTAAAGATATTAAAAGTATTCGTAGTTTTCTCGGTCATGTTGGTTTCTATAGTATGTTTATTAAAGACTTATTTAAAATTTCTAGGCCACTTACAAATCTTTTACAAAAGGATGTTCCATTTGTTTTTGATGATGATTGTGTAGAAGCCTTTGAAACACTTAAGAAAGCCTTAACGTCTGCACCTGTCGTTCAACCGCCTGATTGGAACTTGCCTTTTGAAATTATGTGTGATGCTAGTGATTATGCTGTTGGTGCTATCCTAAGACAAAGAGTTGATAAGAAATTAAATGTTATTCATTATGCTATTAAAACTCTAGACAGTGCCCAAAGAAATTATGCTACTACTGAAAAAGAATTTTTAGCAATTGTGTTTGCTTGTGATAAATCCAGATCTTATGTTGTTGATTCTAAAGTTATTGTTCACACTGATCTTGCTGCTATTAAATATCTTATGGAAAAGAAAAATGCTAAACCTAGACTCATTAGGTGGGTTCTCTTGCTACAAGAATTTGATTTACATATAACTGATAGAAAAGGAGCTGAGAACCCCGTAGCAGATAATTTGTCTAGGTTAGAAAATGTCCTTGATGACCCACTACCTATTGATGATAGCTTTCCTGATGAACTATTAGCCACAATAAATGTTTCTCATAACACTCCTTGGTATGCTGACTATGCTAATTATATTGTTGCTAAATACATACCACCTAGTTTCACATACCAACAAAAGAAAAAGTTCTTCTATGATTTAAGACATTACTTTTGGGATGGCCCACATCTCTATAAAGGAGTAGATGGTATTATTAGACGTTGTGTACCTAAGCATGAACAGGAACAAATCCTACGGAAATGTCACTTTGAAGCTTATGGAGGGCATCATGCGGGAGATAGAACTACTCACAAGGTATTGCAATCTGGTTTTTATTGGCCTACTCTCTTCAAGGATGCACGTAAGTTTGTTTTATCTTGTGATGAATGTCAGACAATTGGTAATATTCGTAAGCATCAAGAAATGCCTATGAATTATTCACTTTTTGTTGAACTGTTTGATGTTTGGATTTTGATTATATGGGACCTTTTCCTTCCTCTAATGGATATACACATATTTTGGTTGTTGTTGATTACGTTCCTAAGTGGGTAGAAGCTATTCCAACTAGTAGTGATAATCATAACACTTCCGTTAAAATGCTTAAAGAATTTATTTTCCCAAGGTTTGGAGTCCCTAGATATTTAATGATGGATGGTGGTTCACACTTTATTCATGGTGCTTTCTGTAAAATGCTTGCTAAATATGATGTTAACCATAGAATTGCATCACCCTATCATCCTCAATCTAGTGGCCAAGTTGAAGTTAGCAATAGACAAATAAAATTAATATTACAAAAGACTGTCAACAGGTCCCGAAAGAATTGGTCTAAGAAATTGAATGATGCACTTTGGACCTATAGAACAACATATAAAAATCCTATGGGTATGTCTCCCTATAAAATGATTTATGGAAAAGCTTGTCATTTGCCTATAGAGTTAGAACACAAAGCATATTGGGCGATTAAAGAACTCAACTATGATTTCAAACTTGCCGGTGAAAAGAGGTTATTTGATATTAGCTAATTAGATGAATGGAGAACCCAAGCCTATGAAAATGCTAAGTTTTCTAAAGAAAAAGTTAAAAGATGGCATGACAAAATAATCCAAAAGCAGGAATTCAAAGTTGGTGAATATGTTCTTTTGTACAACTCTCATTTCAGATTCTTTGCAGGAAAACTTCTCTCTAAATGGGAAGGACCATATATTATCAAAGAATTTTATCGTTCTGGAGCCATCAAAATAAATAATTCTGAAGGTACTAACCCGAAGGTGGTCAATGGTCAAAGAATTAAACACTATATCGCATGTACGCCTATTAATGTTGAAAGCAATATTATTCAAACCATGACACCTAAGGAACACATAAAAGGTGCCTTTCGGAACACTCCAGAGTAACCAAAAAGAGGAGGTGCGTGATACGGCGAGTAAACGGACTCCAAAAAATCCGCAAAAATATTTTATGTCAGTTTTGGAATATTTTAAAAATTAGGAATATAAGAAACAATCAGGAAGGCACCCGAGGAGGGCACAAGACACCAGGGCCCGCCTGGGCCCCCTGGCGCGCCCAGGTGGGTTGTGCCAACCCGGGAACCTTCCTGACGCCGTTATCCTCCCATTTTCTTGTTTCCCAAGATAAAAAGAATCTTTATATACCCCCTGAACGTATTGACCACCGAATCATGGAGAAATCTTCTGTTCTTCTTTGTTGCTATTTTCTGGCAGATCTGAAAATATGTCATCTCAAGATTTCAGAGGGTCAGAGCTATGTTGCTGATTATATTGCAAACCCCAAGGTTTATGGCAATGTGGAACATAAAGGTCGGACCACGGAGGAAGAAGAGGACTATGATCTGAAAAGGAAAGAAGAGACAAGTTCGGATGAAGATGAAGTTCCATTACCCCAATGTAGGGACATGCACGTGGAATTCAAGAAGTCAAGTTTCCCTAATAAAGCAAGGAAACCTAAGATCCAGTTTATCCCTTTTCATCTCTAGCAGGAAAACAAGCAAGAATTACGCAAAAAGGTACTAAGGCTTGAGCAGGAGATCGATGACTTGAGGAAGGAGAATTCCATCCTCAAGCGTAAGCTGAAGAAGAAGCCCGCTACTACTTCACCACCACCTTTATCATCTTCATCGCCAAAGGAGACTTGAGTTCCTGGTATGGACACTCCCCTTGGCTTGTGCCAAGCTTGGGGAGGTGTCCCGGTATCGTATCAGCACCACTATCTTTGCCTTTATCTATTCTAGTTTGATCTTTCGTTTCCTATGATTTAGGTGAATAAAAGTTTTAGTTAGATCCTTTCTTTTCGAGTGTTTGCTTAGTGATCTATCAATTGATGTAATCGTGTGTGAGTTATATAATAAAGAGTAGTTTGAGTTTTGTTTCTTTACTTTAGTGTCACAATAAAAAGAAAGGAAAATAAATGAAAAACATCATATGCTAATCTTATGGTAAGTAATGACATCACATAAGGAAAAGTATAAGTGGTAAAATTTGTTGGAAAATTATAAGTGTCATTGGGTTCGACACTCTTCTTATTAAAAGGATTACTATTGATCCCCTATACTTGTGGGTCATCACACCCTGACACTCCAACGGCGGCCGAGGTATGCGCGGGGCTTGGCCCTGCCGACACAAATCACAACGAAAAGCAAGAAAGAAACCAAGCGTGGGAAGGAAACTACGGAGTTCAAACAGTTATTACAAACATCAAGTGTATCTCAAATTAAACCAGAGTCTTACGCCTCCGCGAGGTAGGATTGATCTGTTGCAGGGCAACGAGGAAGCTTCGGGAAGAAGAGTCGGCGCCGCCGTTGCTGCCACCTACCTCGGCCTCGGTGGACCCGTTGTCGCTGCTGCAGGTGAACCTCTAAAGCAGTGCAGCCAGATGGTCCTCCGTAGCTTCCGCCATGACGTCACGGGACTCGTGAGGGACAGGGCCTATGACCGTGCCGAAGTCAAAGTCGGGGTCGCGAAGGTAAAGGTGGTTGAAGACGCGTGTCACTACCATGGAGAAGAGGTCGCGGCATCCTCCTCCAAGATGCCGTCCACCTTTTAGGTAGCACCTTCGAGCTCCTCAGTGAGCTTGGAGGAAAGCTCGGGGACAGTGAGCGGAGCCTCGAACTCCTCCCTGCGTATGTGGCTCACGCTTGGCGGGCCCTGAGCTCAAGAGAAGAGAAGGCGGCATGGTTCTCCGCTACCCACGCTTCGGCGTCGGCCAAGATCTTCTCCCTAGTGTCCAGTTGAGCGCTTACCTCGGAGACATGCTCGACGTGAGCCGCTTGGACTTCAGTCACCTCCTGCTGCAAGTTGTCTAGGCGCCCGTGCTCCATGGCTTGCTCGGCGCCCACCCTCGCCAGCTCAGAGTCACGATCCGCAAGCTTCGCCTCGCGAGCCTTGAGGTCCTCCTCCCGTAGCTGGAGTTGTCGTGCGCACGGGGCCTGCTCCTCCTGAAGCGCCTTTAGGCTAGCCTCCGCCTCGCCGCAGCGCTTGGCGGCCACTGCCGCCTCAGCAAGCGCATTGTCACGAGCTGCTCTTGCATTGGTGGCTTCCTTCCTATTCTCCGTAGTGGTGGCCTTGTCCTGGCTCTGGGCCTCCTTGGTTGTCGTCTCAAGCTAGAGCCACGCTGAGGCGAGCCCCAGGCGCTCCCTGGTGGGGCGTTTATCAGCATCCCGGAGGTCCGCCCCAAGCTGGTCGAGCGCCGCCCAGGCGCCAGCCAGAGCCCCGTGACTGATTAGGGTGTCGCGGTTCACAAGCGCGACGGCCTGATGAGGGAGCGGCGCTAACGCGCGCTTGTCGGGACCGCGCCGAAGAAGCCTCGACATGCTCTTCTTGAGGCGCAGGAGGGCTCCGGGTCCTCCTCCGTGGTGGGCTTCCGCGGCGCGGCTACGGTGACTACCTCCTCGTCCTGCTGAGCCCTGGGAGTGGGCACTGCTTGAGGCTGCACTGCAGCATGCCCTACGTCGAGTTCGGCCAGCGAGGGGCGAGTTGTCGTCCCCTTGTCGTTGGCCGGAGCTACCGCGACCGAGGAAGGTGACGCCACCCGCTGAGCTGCCGCATCCTGGAGGGGCTGGCGGAGCATAGTGACAAGCCAGAGCACCCGCACGCCCAGATGCAGTGGTGCCCGTGCGGCCAAGGATGGCTCCAGGTCGGCGTTGCGCGCCCCCGCGCCCGCCAAAGTTGCGGCCGAGCGTCGAAGCTGCCTTTAGGACCAAGGGTACCTTCGCAACGGTGATCTTCTTCTTCTTCTTCTTCTCTGTGCTGCCACTTATATTCGGCATGATGGGCAGGCTGTATGAACATATGGACTACGAGCGTGCAATCAGAAGGTAGGGTAAGGATACTTACTCGTCCGGCGCGGTCCACTTCCTCTTCTTCTCCTCCTCGGAGGTCAACACGCCACCATCCTTCCTGCGTCGCCCCGACCCATCCCAGGGGCCGTCGGGGTGACCCCCGGTAGGCCCCGCAATGACGCCGCTTCCCGGTGAGGCGCAAGGATTCCCTTGAGGGGATTCGGTCGATAAAGGCTCGGCCACTCTGGCAAAGGCTTCGTGGTTGTTGGATGCGCGACCGGCGGGGCAAGACCTATTTCTGTTTCCTTCACCGCCCCGGTGGGGGCACGGGGAGCCTATGTGAGGAGGCTCGACTACCCCCTCGCCTGGGGCCGCCCCCCGGACACCCGTTGCGGTCGGGGGTGCAAACTCCGCCCTCCTGGATTCCCCAGCAAGGCCTGGGGAAGATGCGGGCGGGGGCTCGTCGGTGTCGATATCGTCCTCAAGGCCGAGGAGGATTTGGCGACGCGACGACGGGGACGCCCTCCCAAGGTCGTCCTCCACCATTTCCTCCGAGTCCTCGTCGCTGTCACTATCGCTAGAGGACAGCACCACGGGCAAATCGGCATAGTCGCGCGGCTCAAGCCCCCCCTCGTCGAAGGTGGGCATGGCTGCTGCCAGCTCCTTGTCGTCGCGACTATACAGTGGGGCGGCGGCCTCAGGAAGGTCCCCGGGGATTCAGCCGAGTAGGGTCATCAGGGCCCCCTCCAGCTCCTCAACCGTCAGGCCGACAAATTGCAACCTTGTCGCGTTCCCGTGCCATCGTACTACCACAACGGCTGTGAGTGCGCTTGGAGCGGCGCGAGGCGATGCGACAGGAACTAATCCTTCATGATCGTCGCCCCGTCAGCTTTGCCCTCACATGCGAAGCTATCCTCTTCAGGACGGGCTTTTGCTCAGGGTCGGTGAGCTTTGCGGAGCCCCAACAAGGGGCCTGCTCGGGTGGCGCCACCGGAGTCATCATGAGCGGGTCGGAACCGTGAATGTCAATGAATACCCAACACTGCCTGAAGCCTTCCACCTTCTTCCCAACTTTCAGTAGGGAGTTCCCACTATGCTCATTGCTACTTCTTGAGCTTGCGTTGGTTTTCCCTTGAAGAGGAAAGGGTGATGCAGCAAAGTAGAGATAAGTATTTCTCTCACTTAGAAAACCAAGGTATCAATCCAGTAGGAAAGAACGCACAAATCACCAAGAACTGCACAAACAATTAAACACTTGCACCCAACGCGATAAAGGGGTTGTCAATCCCTTCACGGTCACTTGCAAAAGTGAGATCTGATAGAGATAGATAAAACTAAACAAGTGATAAAGTAAATATTTTTGGGTTTTTGGTTTATAGATCGGCAAGTAAAAGATTGCAAAATAGTAGATCGGAAACTTATATGATGGAAAATAGACCCGAGGGCCATAGGTTTCACTAGAGGCTTCTCTCAAGATAGCAAATAATACGGTGGGTGAACAAATTACTGTCCAGCAATTGATAGAAAAGCGCAAAGTTATGACGATATCCAAGGAAAAGATTATGAAATATAGGCATCACGTTCTTTTCAAGTAGACTGACTCCTGCCTGCATCTACTACTATTACTCCACACATCGATCGACTCCTGCCTGCATCTAGAGTATTAAGTTCATGAAGAAGAGAGTAACGCTTTAAGTAAGATGACATGATGTAGAGGAGTAAACTCAAGCAATATGATGTAAGCCCCATCTTTTTATCCATGATGGAAACGATACAATACGTGCCTCGCTACCCCTATTGTCACTGGGTGAGGACACCGTAAGATTGAAACCAAAGCTAAGCAGTTCTCCCATTGCAAAAAAAAAACCAATCTAGTTGGCCAAACCAAACTGATAGTTCAAAGAGAATTGCGAAGATATCAAATCATGCATAAAAGAATTCAGAGAAGATTCAAATAATATTCATAGATAAGATGATCATAAATCCACAATTCGTAGGCTCTCGACAAACATACCGCAAAAGAAGATTACATCGGATAAATCTCCAAGAACATCGAGGATAACATGGTATTGAGAATCAAAGAGAGAGAAGAAGCCATCTAGATACTAGCCATGGACACGTATGTCTGTGGTAAGCTACTCACGCTTCATCGGAAGGGAAATAGGGTTGATGTAGATGCCCTCCGTGATCGAATCCCCCTCCGGAAGGATGACGGAAAAGGCCCCTAGATGGGATCTCACGGGACCAGAAGGTTGCAGCGATGGAAAATTGTTTTCGAGGATGCTTCTAGTAATATATGTGAATATATAGGAGGAAGATCTTGGTCAAGGGGTCACCGAGGGGCCCACAAGGTAGGGGGCGCACCCTGCCCCACTGGGCGCGCCCTCCACCCTTGTGGCCGCCTCGTGGCTCTTCTGACTTGCACTCCAAGTCTCTTGGGTGTCTTCTGGTCCAAGAAAAATCATCGCGAAGGTTTTATTCCGTTTGGACTTCGTTTGGGATTCCTTTTATGCGAAGCTCAAAAAAAAGGAAAAACAGAAACTTGTACTGGGCTCTAGGTTAATAAGTTAGTCCCAAAAATAATATAAAATAGCATATCAATGAATATAAAACATCCAAAATAGATAATATAATAGCATGGAACAATCAAAAATTATAGATACGTTGGACACGTATCAAGCATCCCCAAGCTTAATTCCCGCTCGTCCTCGAGTAGGTAAGTGAAAAAAACAGATTTTTTGATGTGGAATGCTACCTAACATATTTATCCATGTAATTTTCTTTATTGTGGCATGAATTTTCAGATCCATAAGATTCATAACAAAAGTTTAATATTGACATAAAAACAATAATACTTCGAGCATACTAACAAGGCAATTATGTCTTCTCAAAATAACATGGCCAAAGAAAGGTTATCCCTACAAAATCATATAGTCTAGCTATGCTCCACTTCATCACACAGAGTATTTAAATCATGCACAACCCTGATGACAAGCCAAGCAATTGTTTCATACTTTTGATGTTCTAAAAAAATTAACTTTCACTCAATACATGAGCTTGAGCCATGGACATAGCACTATAGGTGGCATAGAATATGGTGGTTGTGGAGAAGACAAAAAGAAGGAGATAGTCTGACATATACTAGGCGTATCAACGGGCTATGGACACTACATAAAAAGACACATCCGTGACATTTTGGGCCGAACGAATTTTTTTCTGTCATACATATGACACTTCTATGACGATAATTGTGACAAAACCCGGTATCATCATAGATGTGGTGGGCTCCTACTTCTATGACAAAAAATCATGACAGAAAATGGGCTTTTCGTCCTGGGCGGGCCGGAGACGCAGCTGCATGACATTCTTTGGGCCGTCCATGACGGAAAAAACCGTGGTAGAAGCGAGGGCGAGGAAAATTTTGGGGAGTTCCCTGTTATGGTGGGAGGTCGAGGGCCGAGCGATGCGCGTTTCTCTCATACAAGTACGCGCGTGTGTGCGAGGGGTTGGCTCTAACTGAACCCGAGCGATTGCACTGCAGGCTACGCGTTACTGAACCCGAGCGATCGATCGATTGGTATTAACTGAACCCGATCGAGCGATTCCTTCGCTACTGCTGCTAACTGAAGCCGATCGATGCTGCCTCTGGGATGAACAGTGAGCGTTGCGGGGGGGGGGGGGGGGGGGGTTGGATGAACAGTGAGCGGTGGCGTTGCCTCTGGATGAACAGGACCCCGTGGTGTGGAGGGCTGGATGAACATTAGACGGTGGAGGGGTGCCCGTGGAGGGGTGGTTGAACAGGACCCCGTGGTGTGGAGGGCTGGATGAATAGTAGACGATGGAGGGGTGCCAGCGGAGGGGTGGTTGAACAGTAGCCGGTGGAGTAGCGCGCGGTGGAGGCTGGATGAACAGGAGCCCGTGGAGGCTGGAGGAGGTCGACGGTAGCCCGTGGAGGCTGGAGGAGGTCGACGATGGAGATGAACAGTATCCCGTGGAGTCCCGTTTTGCGGTACGCCACACCCCTCCCGATGAACAAGACCCCTGTTTCGACCGTAGGAGGTCCGTTTCGTCCGTTTTGCGGTACGCCACACCCCTCCCGATCAACAGGACCCCCGTTTCGACCGTAGGAGGCCCGTTTCGGCGGCACGCCACACCCCTCCCGATCAACAGGACCCCCGTTTCGACCGTAGGAGGCCCGTTTCGTCCGTTTTGCGGTACGCCACACCCCTCCCGATCAACAGGACCCCCGTTTCGACCGTAGGAGGTCCGTTTCGTCCGTTTTGCGGTACGTCAGACCCCTCCCGATGAACAGGATCCCGTTTCGAACGTGGACGGTCCAACACAAGGCCGTTTCCTCCGTTCGGCGGTATGCCAGGCCTCGTTTCCATCGCCTGTTCCGTCCAAGCCCTCCCGATGAACACGACCACGCATTCCGTTCCAACCCACCCGGTTGGCTCCCACGCGTTCCGTTGCCTCCCGATGAACACGACGCATTCCGTTGCCTCCCCATGAACACGACGCATTCCGTTGCCTCCCGATCAACACGATGATGACGATGTTTCTCCGTTCCGACCCAGCCATGTCAACGAGCCCTCGGCGTACATATGCGCGAGTAGGCATTCGAGACCCCGCCCGTATGTACACATACGTGGCCATATTTTCTTTCTTGCACCCTGGCCGCTGTACGTACGTGTACATGCTACGTGCGCGCCTCTACTACGACACGTGCGCGCCTCTACATCCACCAGTATATATGTATGTACACGTTCGCGACCAGAATGACAACGCTACGTACGCTTCGACCAGGTGGGTCCCGGCTGTCAGGCACTTCCTTGCGTGCGAAGATGTGGCTAGTGGGTCCCAGCAGTCAGGGGGGCGAATCGTTTTGTTTTTTTGCCCGGATGCACTTCCTTGCGTGCGAAGGTGTAGCTGGTGGGTCCCAGCAGTCAGGGGGGAAACGTTTTTTTTTCGCGAAATACGGTGGCCCGTCCGGTGGGTCCCCACTGTCAGGTGGAGGAATAATTATTTTGCGCGTAATAAGGAGGCACTTCCTTGCTGCGGCCGTGGACCCAGCTGTCAGCGTCTCCACGCACTGTACTCTTCCGATGGAAGTCGGTCGTTGACTACATTGACCACGCCGCGCCGAGAGCAGCACGGCGGTGGACGACGGCGAGGCCTAGGAAGGGGATGACACGGAGGCAGGGAAGACTCGGCAGTTGTTTCCCACGCGGAGGGGAGTACGACTGTACAGGGGTTTACTGGTTCGTCTGCCGTCGCCGAAGAATAACAGCAGGTGTGGGTGAGTAGAGGGATGGCTAGGCCAGCGATGGGAGTACGGTGGGGCGGTGAGGCCTGCGCGGCAGCACAGCCGGCCGCAAGGAGGAGGGAGCAGGCAGTCCCACCGGCGCTTGTTTGAGCGGCTGGAGCAGGAAGAGCAGAGATTGAAGAAGCACGACGGCCGTTGGATGGACATCCAATAGTCAGTGCTTGTGCGTCAACCTTTTTTTAGGAAAGCCTCAAATCTGTGGAAAACAGCATACAGCCCATCTACCATTATTTCTAATAATTTACAGCCCATTTGCTAATTCTTAAGGTTTTTTGGAGCCCATATTCTTTTTGCTAGCATTACAGCCCATATTGTGGCCACGGTTAAAAAATTATACGAAATTTTGCATATTTCGGTGCGGTCCGAACTGTTTTTAATCCCGAAATTTCAACTCACATTCAAACTGATTTTAAAAATAAATGTATATCAATATAAAATCCAACAAATTCTCCACGCATAAAAATTAATGTAATTTAAAATCTTGAAATGAAAAAATATATTTGAAACTAACTGCCGGGTTGATGTGTTTTAAAAATGTACAGCCCATTTCTCATTACTGATGGGCCATTTTCTCGGCCAGCCGAATGAAAGCTCTCCTCGTCTTGAATGATTTGCAGCCCAACAGGCCTGACAAAGCGACTTACTTGGCAAATCACAAAAAAACTGGGCTGTGGCCATGGACCCAGCTGTCAGCCTCTCCACGTACAGTACTCTTCCGATGGAAGTCGTTCCTTGACCACATTGACCACGCCGCGCGGAGAGCACCACGGCGGTGGACGACGGCGAGGCCTAGGAAGGGGACGACGCGGAGCCGGGGAAGACGCGGCAGTGGAAGCCCGCGCGGAGAGGAGTACGAGGGTTCACTGGTTCGGCTGCGGTGTGAGGCTGCCGTCGCCGCAGGGCCTGACCAGCGGTGGGAATAGTAGGGGGCGGTGAGGCCTCTACGGCAGCACAGTCGACCACGGGAGGCAGGAGCATGCGGCACGACCAGCGCTGCTTTGGGCGGCTGGAGCAAGAAGACCAGAGGTTGAAGAAGCACTACGGCCGTTGGATGGACATCGTACGGTCACTGGAGCTAGAATCATTCATATTGACTATGTTGACAAAGCCCTTCGTCCCCGTCAACTTAGTAGGCCCACAAGTCAGCCTCCCACCAAGGCGGGTCCCAGCTAGCCGGGGGAGTATTCATTTTTTTGTGCGTAATAAGGAGGCACTTCCGGTGGGTCCGAGCTGACAGCGGGGGGGAATGTTTTTTTCATGAAATACGGTGGCCCGTCCGGTGGGTCCCAGCAGTCAGGGGGAAACGATTTTTTTCGCAAAATACTGGTGGCCCATCCGGTGGGTCCCCACTGTCAGGTGGAGGAATAATTATTTTCCGCGTAATAAGGAGGCACTTCCTTGCGGCTGCCGTGGACCCAGCTCTCAGCCTCTCCACGTACAGTACTCTTCCGATGGAAGTCGGTCGTTGGCCACATTGACCACCCCGCGCCGAGAGCACGACGGCGGTGGACGATGGCGAGGCCAAGGAAGAGGACGACGCGGAGCCGAGCAAGACGCGGCAGTGGATGCCCACGCGAAGAGGAGTACGAGCGTTCACTGGTTCGGCTGCGGTGTGAGGCTGCCATCACCGCAGAATAACAGGGGGTGTGGTGAGTGGAGGGATGGCCTGGCCAGTGGTGGGAGTAGTATGGGGGCGGTGAGGCCTCCACGGTAGCACAGCCGGCCACGGGAGGCAGGAGCAGGCGGCACGACCGGCGCTGCTTTGGGCGGCTGGAGCAAGAAGACCAGAGGTTGAAGAAGCACTATGGCCGTTGGATGGACATCATACAGTCACTGGAGTATTGACTAAGTTGACAAAGCCCTCCGTCCCCGTCAACTTAGTCGGCTCACAAGTTAGCCCAACAATATGGTGGGTCCCAGCTAGCACGGGGGTATTCATTTTTTTTGGGCATAATAAGGAGGCACTTCCTTGCGTGCAAAGATATAGCTGGTGGGTCCGACCTGTCAGCGGGGGGAATGTTTTTTCGCAAAATACAGAGGCCCTTCCTGTGGGTCCTAGCTGTCAGGTGGAGGAATCATTATTTTGCGCGTAATAAGGAGGCATTTCCTTGCGTGCGGCCGTGGACCCAGCTGCCAGCCTCTCCACGTACAGTCCACTTCCGATGGATGTCGTTCATTGACCACGTTGACCAGGCCGTGCCGAGAGCACCAGGGCGGTGGACGATGGCGAGGCCTAGGAAGGGAACGACACGGAGCCAGGGAATACTCAGCAGTTGTTTCCCACGCGGAGGAGTATGAGGGTTTACTAGTTCATCTGCCGTCGCCGGAGAATAACAGCATGTGTGTGTGAGTAGAGGGATGGCTAGGCCAGCGATGGGAGTACGGTGGGGTCGTGAGGCCTGCGCGGCAGCATAGCCGGCCGCGGGAGGAGGGAGCAGGCAGTCCCGCCGGCGCTTGTTTGAGCGGCTGGAGCATGAAGAGCAGAGATTGAAGAAGCACGATAGCCGTTGGATGGACATCCAACAGTCACTGCTCTCGTGTGTTGACTAAGTTGACAGGGCGTTGCGTGTGCGTCAACCTTTTTTTTATGAAAGCATACGCGTCAACCTGTAGTAGGCGCACAAGTCAGCCTCAAATCTGTGGAAAACAGCATACAACCCATCTCCCATTATTTCTAATAATGTACAGCCCATTTTCTAATTCTTAAGAATTTTTTTGGATCCCATCTTCTTTCTGTTAGTATTACACCCCATATTGTGGCCACGGTTAAAAAGTATACGAAATTTTTCATATTTCGGTGCGGTCAACTGTTTTTAATCCAGAAATATCGATTCACATTCAAACTATTTTGAAAAGTAATTTATATAAATATAAAATCCAAATAATTGTCCATGCATAAAAATCAATGGAATTTAAGATCTTGTAATGAAAAAAAATTGAAACTAATTCCCGGTTTGATGTGATTTAAAAATGTACAACCCATTTTTGGGCAAACCGAATGAAACTCTCCTCGTCTTGAAAGATTTGCAGCCCAGCAGGGCCGATAAAGCAAGTAGGCCTTGTTTGGGTATTTCTTAAAAAATAGAACTGGGCTAGCCATTTTTAGCAAGAAAAAAAACACAACTGGGCTCATGATGTGGTAAACATAAATAAAACCCTGGCTAGACGGGCCACAGCCCCCGCACAGCCACGTTGTTACCCTGATCCGTCGCTAAAACTAGTATAAATAACAACTGCTTGTTACTAAAAAAAACTGCGCGACTTGCTGGGTCCCTGGTGTCAGCCGCTCGTAGTGTAATTATCTCATTTATTGACTACGTTGACAATGGCGTGAGCCCCAGATGTCCAACCATTAGGAGGAACTATATTTTTTGGCTTGTACTATAGAGGCACTTGCTTGCGTACTGCCATGACGATGGTGGGTCCCTACTGTCATCCTCTCCACGCACAGTCATCCTCTCCAGGTACAGTCATCTCCTTGTTCCTCTTGGTTGTTGACGACGTTGACAACGCAATAGGGCGGCGCACCGCGCACGGCGAGCAAACCAAGGCCGCAAGGCGGAGGACGACGGCGAGGCCTCGGACGGAACGAACAGGAGCCGTTGAAGATGCGCCGGTCCAGTCGTAGGCGGAGGGGAGTACGAGGGTTGACTGGTTCGAGCACGGGTGCGTGTTGGGGCTGACGTCGCCGGAGAATAACAGGACGTGTGGGGGAATAGAGGGAGGGACTGGCCAACGTTGGAGGGTACGTACGGTAGGGCGGCGGAGGCACAGCCAGCCATGGGAGGCGGGAGCAGGTGGAGCCGACGGGGTGGTTTGGTTTGGGCGGCTGGAGGAAGAAGAAGACAAGAGATAGAAGATACACGACAGATGCTGGATGTCAATCCAACGGCTGGTAGGCAGAATCGTTTGTTGACTGGCTAGTAAGTCGACACCACCTTGGATAGGCTATTTCCTCGCCGGTCCCAAATGTCAGAATCCAAATCTGTCACGGTCATGCAGCCTTTCCTATGAAAATTTACAGCCCATTTGATGTGCTAGTTCGAAATAAGTTTGTGGGTGCTGGTGGGGCTAATCACTTGGCTTCTGTAATGCACAGTGAGCTCAAGCAGCCGGCGAGAGTGATGTTATTTCCCTTGGTTGGGATTTGTTACAATATTTCACTCTAAATTAAACGAATGGCAAGCCATTTTCCTTGTTTCAAAGAAAATATGACAGTCACAGTCGAGTTGAAAAGGGCAGGAACATCTAACTCTAGCTTACAAACTGTACAAAAGCACGAGGGTTAATTGTTCATCAGGTTTACAAAAAAACCAGAGTGAAAAGGGCAACAACATCTAACTCCAGCACTGTTTTCGGCAGTCACAGTCAAATGGATCGGTCAGGTCCATAGAATGAACATCCTGGGTCGTAAAATTTACTGGATTATGACCACAATATGTTGTAAATAGAAGCCCGGCACGTTCAGAAGCTCTTTTGCCCACCTGAAACTCCTTTTTTTGCTCTTCGACATACCCATCCGTCAAAACCATGCTGCTGATAAACTTAAGGCAGATGGACAATAGTAACCTCGCATTCAGCAAGAAGAATGTGACAAATCTTGTGTTTGCACGGTTGGCTACATATCGTTCTAGCGTTATTGTCTGCAATCGAATCTCATGAGAAGTGAGAAAATCCCGATGCTTATGAATCCACCAGTTGGTTATAACTTTCTTGCCCCGTCCTGTTGCCTAAATAGACATGAAGATTGAAAACAGTTAAGGTCTAAAAGAAGAGTGTCGAAAGAGCAACAGCTGAACGGTTAATTCTAGTACACTATATGCGGGCTTCCAATGTGCGTGAAATTATCACCTTTATATACAACTTCTCCAGACATGGAAAGCATTGCAGCAAGCCAATAATCTTGTTCAGATCAAAACTATTCATTTGGATATATAAGATCTTGACAGAATCCAGCACCATTGATAGGCCATCCATGGAGAAACTCTTCATTGAGCATAGAACATAATATTAGTACAAAATGTGTACTCCAAGATGATATATAAATTATGCGCAGAAATTTAAAATGCAGCTTATGTTTACAAGTGTAGATGATAATATAAAGTACCTGAAGAACTGTGGAGCCAAACACCATATTGAAATGAGCACAGAGATCATGTATTACACCCAAGGTCTCCAGTTTAGGTGCAGAGAGGACGGTTATTTGCAACGGTGAATAACTAGAATCAAGGATCAACCTTTGAAGTGAAGGGGCATCTTGGATGATGAGCTGCCTTCCGTCGAAAGAAATTCCAATTCTTACAAGGTTAGGCGACTTTATTTGGAGACAACCGATTCTCACTATGAAAACAAGCACCAAGCACTCCAGCGCAGGGCAACTGGAGTGGATGATGCTGTGCAATGAGGCCTCCGATATACGAACCCGCAGAAGTGAAAGTTTCTTGAGAAATGGGAGTCGAAGGTTTAGTACCAGATTGTCTGGTAGGTAGCATAGCGCAAAGGTGGCGGTGTGGAGAGAGGACAAAAACCGCGAGATGTACATCGGTGCCGAGGGCACAAGTTCATGGCGTTCGGTATGTGGTATGTGATTTCCAGGGGAATAGTAGAACTCAAGCAGCTGTAGTTCTGTGAATTCAGGGGATTTCAGCCAGGCGTCCACCGTGCAGGGCATGGTATGCTTGCTCAGGTAGCATGACGGGATGCAGAGGCTTTGAACGGAGCCCTGGTGGGAGGAGATGATGGCTCTGGGGATTTCAAAATCATTGAAGAGAGATAGCTGATTTGGAGGGGCACGGCGCGCCATAGAGGGCGCCACCGAATTGAGAGGACTTGGGTGCGGCAGCAATCCTTGGTGGGGAGAAGCGATATGATCTCCCAAGGACGGCGTCCGAGAGATCACTGATGCGGTCCACCCGAGATTCTACGGGTTCCTGGGATCCGGTGGGGGCGGGGTCGCCGCTTCTCCCCGCGCTGCCGGGTGCGGGATCTACAATAGGCGTCGCCACTGGCGGGAGCCTCATCTTCTTGGCGCTGGGGTCAGCCGACTCCATTTTCCTCGAGGTCGTCGCGTCGCGCTCACGGATTTGAGTAGAGTAACGAATGATGAGCCTAGTTGTAGTGCGAGCGAAGAAGAAGAGGAGCTGGGGGTTTTCTGTAGGAGTGAGGAAGAAGGGGAGCTGTGGTTTTCTGTAGGAGTGAGGTGAGGAATTTGGGGGTACGAGTGGAGCGAGCTGACGTGAGGTGGGTGGGAGCGAGGAGGAATAAGAGCACCCAGGTTTTGGGGGGGGCAGTGTGCTGGGTGTGGGTAGCGCCTCTCATTCAGTAAATATATGGGCTTTTGAATTGATTTTACTATTTACTAGTGTGGATGGGCTGTTTTGTCTTGGGCCCAGAGAAACAATTACTACTAGTACAGTGGAGACACTCTACAGCTACCCAGAAAAACAATTACTACTAGTACAGTGGAGACACTCTACCGCTTCTAGCTCCTCCTAGGTCATTGAAATGTCTCCCTCTACTGAATGTCGTTATACTTTTGTTCACCTACATGCGGGCCATGCAGCGCGCGGGCCCAAATGCCATCCACCAAATTAGAAGGCAGTATGCAGGCGGAGAGTCACCCCGGTCGTAGCGCGGCAGTAACGAGTCGTCGTATCACAAAACCCCACCTCCCCGCAGTCTAAGTTTGACGGACGAAGCAACCATCATTTCACTCTTCGCTGAATCCCCTTCTCCCTCACCGTCTTCAAGAAAGGAAACACTCGCATCTGCCATTGTTCTTCTCTCCGAACGAAGGGAAGGTAAGCGGATCCGTGATGTTGGTATATTTTTGTTCATAGAAAAAAAAGAACTTTTGCAAAGCAGTAACCGATCCCCACTCTCTTTTTTGTTTCATTGTCATTGCGATTGTGTTTTCCTTTCAGTGGTCTCCTAGTAGTCGTTAGTTTCATGATGGACCAAGGAGAACCAGGCAAAGATCTGCCAATATTGGAGCAGACGCGGGAGGCTGATCCCCACGAGACAGAGAGCTCCAAGAAGATGGAGGCAACCACCGAGACGACCCCAGATATGCTCACGGCCACTACTGAGATGGTCAATGCCCCGTTTGAGGTTACAGCCCCCGTGGCACTGCAGGAGCAGTTTTCCCCCTTCGAGGATGTGTCCCCCCCCCCTGAGCTGCCCAAGGTGATTTCCTTCTTTGCCGACCTCGATTGTGGTTTTTCATCTAAGTATGTGGTGATTTTTTTTAGAAAAGGAAGTATGTGGTGATTAATAATGCAAAATTTTATTAGCTTCGATGCCATGCTATACATAGTGGTTTAAATAACTTGTGTTTCTTATACTGAAAAGTAATTCAGAATTTATTTTTGTTTCAATTAGAGCCCTGATGCAGACATGGATTGTGTGGTTGTACATGTCACTCGCTATGAGGCGGACGACCTGAATATACGCACTGGGAAAACAGAGTTCTTAGGCTGTTGGATCCTTGAAGCCATTTGTGGTTATACCAATGAAGAGTTGTATTCCAGCCTCACTGTTGTCAGGCGTGTTGTCCAGGGTGTACTGAAGCACAAGAAGTTCAAAGCTACTCCTTCGTTTGTGAGGCATACTGTTCTTGTCAAGCTTACGCAGGAAGATGACGTGGCATGCCTCCACAAACAAGTTTATGAGTGGCAAGGCCACAAGGTTGTCTTCATGAAGGTTCACAGGATTGAGCTGCTGTGGGACGTCCTCGATGATGTTCATGGCAAGGTCCGTCTTGTGTCCAGCCCAAATTAGATCGAGGCATGAAATAGTTGCCCCAGCTAGTGTTTAATAGTAGTTTGGATTGTGTCCAATTATCTGAACCTTGCCTGTTATCGACCCCTCTGGGGCTAGTACTCTGTTTGAATCCGTCTATGGGAACTGCTGCTACTTTTGTGTGCCCGTGAATCATGTGAGAACCATCGTAATTGTTGCCGAAACAGATGCGTCCTCACTAGTTTTTTCATGAATATGGCATGGTAAGACATAAGTTGTCACGGTTTATCATACGAGCAGTGTGTGTTTTGATGAAATAGAGCACTCGTTCGAGAACCGTGCGCCGACGTATACATAAGTACTTGTAAACACTGTTGGTGCTACCCCACTTGTAAGCAGTTGTGCAAAACACGGCACATTGGCTCAACTCGCTTCAACACTAGGCTATTGACCAGCTAACAATCAACAATCTGCTGTCTGACATATAAGCAACTATGTATTTTGTTACAGTGGTTCATGCAGTTAATTGAGGCCACAATGTAATAAATTCCAAACGTTCACACGCTAGTCCAGCGCTCATGTGGAACACTCACATTAAACTCGTCTTCATAAAAAACTTGAAAAGCATAAGTTAAGCAATTTTATACATCTCAATGATTCATAGAACATAACAAACAAAGTTGTGAGAAGGTTTACAAATCAGGAAAAAACAAGCAAGGCTTCTCTGAGCAAAGGGCCTCCCGGCAGGCTTAAATTTCCTGGAGTTCACTCTGGTTTTTTCTTGTTGCCACCATCCAGGGTTAGGTTCTCTCTTTCCAGAATAACCAATTATAATTGTGGTCTCAGCTGGAATGCTGAACTGAACCATGCAGTGTACTGACCAGCTGAAATGCTTGTGCATTCCACTAAATTTAAGCACCGCTATTTGCAGAAATAAGCAGACCACAATGCCTCTTGTCCGCGCACCTGTCCAAAAACCGCCGTGCCAACTCGTCCTCGGTCCATGGATGAACTGGTAGAAAGTGCATTCCAGACTAGGATGCAGTTGTTTTCGCTCGTCCCTGCACTGCAATCAGGAAGTAAAACGTACGAATCAGCTTCTTTTAGATTGCGTTGGTCATTCTACCTTAGTTACTACCAATGTAGGGATACCTTGAAGACGGGAGGTTAGACGGCGGCAACGAGGGATTGCCATCTCATTTTGCGCAGTTGTACTAAAACTGAGGTGTGTGGTTTTGATTGCGCGGATAGAAACGATACGGAGACAGACATCCCGAAACGATATGGAGACAGACATCCCTGTTTGCGCAAATACGAAATACGGTTATTTAAACAGTGACAGATATTACTACTTTTCCCTGTTTCCTCTTAGAACCAAGTCCTAGATTCATGCTACAGCTTTCCCACTATCTTCCCTGTTTGAACCAACGCTTTGAGTTGACTGTATGAACTAGCTTTACTTCTAATAATAGTAGAAGTCTAGGTGGCTTTGGAACAGCGGACGAAAGTAGAAAAGGATCCACACGAATGGAGCTGGGGCAGTAGAGCAAGGCAGGTTTCGAAGGAATATATACCTGAGGGTCGTCGGCATGTGGCAAAGACGGCGTCGGGAGGCCGCATCTTGGCCACAATACCGCAGGGAGGAAGAAGGGGTCGGAGGTCCTCCCGAGCCGGCGCTCTCTCGGAGAGAACGGCACGGCCGCCGATCGGGACGCGCGGGCAGCCGTTGGTCTCCTCCCTCGCCGCCGACGACAACGTGAACGATGCACCTACACCCCTGCCCTGGTCGAGGTTGTCCGGCCGGATTTGTGACCAGCCGTGAGCTGAGAGAGAGTGTGGCCACCTATGTGTTGCTTAGATCTGGAGAGCATGAGAGAGTGAACGAGAGGAACCCTAGTAAAGCAAGCGCTAAGGCTCCTGCTTTTATATATAGTGGAGTGATTTTGTTGTACCAGCTTCAAAAAAATGCGCTCGTACGTGTACCCGCGAGTGGGTGTGAGAGAACTAGTGTGTGCGTGCACCGCTTCTCTTCGTGAGAGTACAATATACTATGCCCAAAGAACGTTCGCCGCAAGAGTAATAGTATAAGTGTGTGACATGTGAGCTAAAATAAAATGTGCAAGCCATCTTTTGTTTTTTAGAAGTTCTGAGGGCAGGGTGTGAAGAGCACATATGTGCGTGACTCTACGTGCAGATAGACGGTGGGTGCGACGTGCGAGTCTGCGAGAGGACTCGGGAGAGTCATGACTCGTGAGGGTGCGTGTGCGTGAGAGAGAGGGGGCACGTATCAATGCAATGCATGTGTCTGTAAATCATTATCCGACAAACGTTCGCCACAAGCCTTTTCCTGACGAACGCCGTAAGAACCGTTAGATCGGCATCCGACAGTGTTAGTTTTGCCATGTCATTTAACAGAACAGCCACTCCTCCTACACACAAATCTTCCACGTGAGTGTTAGCAATTCTCGTATGCTCCCTTCGTTCCGAAATGCAGTGCATATAGCTTTATTGAAAATTCGAACCTCGCAAACTTTTACCGAGTTTTCGTGTACCAAATTGCACATGTAGAATACCATGTATATATCATTTCATTCATCTTCGAGAGGTAACTATAAAGATGGGTGAGGAGTCTACAAAGAAAGACCATCGTATCACCCGCAGCAATTTCAAGCATCGTTTAGTGTCAAGGAATATCATAGGAACTCTATATGATATGATTTCTATAGGATTTTTTCCTTTAGAGCTAATTGGTTCATAGGAATAGATTCATATACTCCACATTTCAAAGGAAATAAACATGATATCATTTCTATAGTTTTAGAGCCACTTGGTTCATATGAATGGATTCCTATACTCCCTTAATTTCAAAGGAAAATAAACATTAGCGTATATTCAATAGAAAAGTTCCTATGATATGAACCAAATTACATCTCTTTTCTAATCCCTCCTCATAGGAATTGAGATAGATGTCATCTCTAGATTCAATAGAAAAGTTCCTATGATGTGAACCAAAAGACATCTCTTTTCCAATCCCTACTCATAGGAATTGAGATGCTCCATGTCATCTCTTTCCCTACAACTTCCATGTATACACCTTCTATTCCTAAATAGATAGTACAACCCACTAGTAGCTTTTTTCCAAAACATGCAACTATGGCACAAGAACTATATAGTGTGCCAATAACTTGGAAAGATGGTCACTGGATGAAGCTAACCCGACAGTGCAGAGATAGGCAAATCCGAACACTACTAGCCGTTGGATATCATCAACATTCCACCAGATCTGCCACATGTACAATTTAGAAGACTCCATGGTTGAACTTAAGCATAATGCACAAACCTCAAAACACAAGCACTTCTCCTTTGTTCTAGAATCTTCTGTATCATAATTGATTATTATTTTCTAAATGAATTGCCATTATTTGTTTTTTACTTTATGATTTACAATGCACAACCCCATGAATCTTAACATTTTTATAAAACTAATTGATTTTGAATGAGATGAACTATAAGAACTAAACGAACATCTACATCATGCATATATGACTCAAAGCTTTACATGCTATAGTGTGTATTTATTCATAATTTGGTTTCGAAATCTCATGCGTTCAATACATGTGTACCTTACTAGTTTTGAGTAGAGTAGCAAATTTCACGCGGCCCCGGTTATATCAAAATGCAGGGCCCATGCATCATTGCCTTTCGGTGGAACCCACGTCCACAATTTTTTGTACGTACTATATCTCCACTGGTCCCCGAACCCAAAATGTTGCCTTGTTCCCGTAAAACCAAGCGGCCCACACATATTTAAGGCGTCGACTCGAACCCGTTTACTACGACGTGGCCCCGCACGCCGTAGTACTCCTACAAACCCTATCGCCGCACTCATCATCGGTTTTCTTCAAGAGGACGAGGGAGAAGCCGATTTGTAGTGGAGGCGCTTAAAAAAGGATCTGTAGTGGAGACCCCTACCCTAGGGTGCCCTAGGTAGCTGTCGCACGCATCATTGTTTTCTCTTTTCTTTATGCTCTTGTGCCCTAGAGTGAAATGATGGTTGCTTCGTCCGTCCAGCTTAATGCGGGAAAGGTGGGGCTTTGTCATTTGACCCCTCATCGCTCATTTTCTACTACTGCGGCGCTATGACCGGGGTGCCTCCAATTCCAACCGCTGCTCCGAACTGTAATTTGGTGCATTGCACGTGGAACAAGACGGTGGATGAGCCACATGTCGGCCAAAGGGGTCCTGTTAAGTGTGTCGCCATTTCGTGTGCGGACTGACCCTGCTTGAGTTGCTACGCCAACATGACAGGAGTAGCCTACCACTTGGTTTTGCTCCTTGGTGAATCCCGACTATATTGATCTAAAAAGATACGTGCTAAACTACCCTCTCCGTCTCAGTGTTTTTTATTTTTAGGTGTCTCGGTTTATAGGGCCTGCACGTAGTTCTAGGTCATCCATTTGACTAACTAGATATGAGTTACTATGTCACAAAAAGTATATCATTGGATTCTTAAGCGGATGCAGTTGTATTTAAAAGTCGAGGGCGGGGCTTTTCCTGCGCGGTAGGCGGGGCAGTTCTGCCTAGTAGGTTCGACAGAGATGCGAGAAGACGAGGGAGTAGGCTGCTGCAAACGTAGGGTTGTGTGATTTGACGGCGAGTTACTGCTGGACAGGTGGGACCCCATGATTTGACTTGCCATTATCATTTTAACTGCGGCGCTACGACCGGCATGAGTCTCCCGATTCCTGACCACCTCCATACAGGTGCCTCTCCCAATGCTCCACCATGTAGTAGAGGCTGGCTCTTGCATGAGAGCCCACTTCTCCACTTTTTCCTTGCCTCTCTTTCCTCCACATATGCAAAAATGCCATGTAAAGCGCACGATTGTACTTACTTTTACTTGCTCCTACAGGTGCTTAAGCTTGCCACATAGGCATAAAGTCTGATGTGGCAAGTTAATCAAGAAGAGAGAGACTAGTTTGGTGACCCAAGGAAGAAACGGTGCTAAGCGCGTGTACCTAGGTGAAAAGACAATTTGAGTCTATAGCTAATTAAATGACGCAAACTTAGCAACACCATTTCATTGGAAGAGGTCACCCCTTGGCAAATGCAATAAATACTAGTACTCCCTGTGTCCCATAATATAAGAACATTTTTGGCTCTACACTAGTGTCAAAAACGTTCTTATATTATGGGACGGAGGGAGTACGAAGAAAGAGATAGAGAGGAGTAAAAAAATTACACTTATAGCCAAGCTTATAGCCAACCTTGTTGTAGTATGAGTGACTAAGTGATGACTATGTATGACATGCCAACATCAGATAGCCTAACGCACCGTGTTAAATCTCCAAGGGCGTGACCGCGCGAGCGACGCGACGGTCGTGGTAGGCGCGACCATGATACGGGCTGCTGGCAGCCCTTGGATCTGAGATCAAACGGTCGCATGCTAAGTTGCTGAAAATTTGCAGAATAACCCTCCAGGATAGGATATTCACCCATAGGTCTAGAATCACGCCATGCAACCGTTCGATCTCAGATCCAAGGGCTCTCGGAAGCCCGTATCATGGGAGAATGGAAAGCCACTACCCTGCCGTTCGCACGCTGGCAGTTCGCTCCTACTCGTCCCCGCATGTCCTTCAATACTACGGCGGTTCGCTCCTAGTCGTCCCATCCATTCACATTACGGCAGTTCCACTAATCCTAACCCTCCTCCCAAATCCATGGCATCCCAAATCTCCACGATCGGCGGTGAGTACAAGTTTAGAACCATCACCGGCGATGAGTTCGACGTCATCTACACCCGTTCTTCCACGACAGTGAAAGGATGCCTTTCTCGCTTCAGACGCATGTTCGAAAACTCAGATGATGAGTGGGTAGCTGGGCTAGATGTTGAGTACACCACAGTCCTGGGACGAGAGAAGGATCTAAAGGACGACGAGAGGAAGAAGCCCGCTGTGATCCAGGTTTGCGTACATAACGTTTGCTTGGTCTACCACATATTCCATGCCGACGTTGAGTGCCAGGATTTTAAGAACTTCCTCGAGGACAAAACAGTGAAATTCGTTACTGTAGACTTTAAGAACGACAAAGAAGTCCTGGGTCGGATAGGCCTTGTTGTAGGCAACCCCTTCGACCTCCAAAAGAATCGGCTGGTGCCCTCTCGTCAGCCTTCAATGCTGACCCTGGCAGGAGCCATGGTTCATCCTTCGTACCGTAAACTGGAGAAACCTCATTGCATGTTTCATCGTCATACATGGCAGCGGAATGTACTAGATATAGACCACATCCACTACGCTGCAATGGATGGCTACCTTATCTACAAGGGTTGGATGAAGAGCAACAGCCAAGTGTGCGGTTCAAGGAAAGAAGTATCGGCCAAGAGGAAGAGGGACAAGGACGAAGTCGAGGACGTGGACGAGGACTTCGAGTAAGGTGGCAGTGTCGTTGCTCATGGTGGTTCTAAACTTCTAATGCAGTGTCTACCGGATTAGTTGCATAGTTTAATTTCAGGTGTGCTTAGTTTAATTTGAGGGGTGTGTTGTGCTGAGCCCCCAGCAGAACTATGTTATGTTTCTTCTCGTTACTTTAACTCTTCAGTATGTACATACTACTAGCATTTCTTTAATAGAATTTAGCACCCCAATTAAGCATGTACTAGCTTTTTTAATAGTACTATATGCATAATTTGGCGACGAGCGCTCTCTATATGTACCACCTTTTTTATTTCAATTTTGCTCCATGGCGCAATCCATCGATAGTACTACTGTACAAAAGTATACATTTTTTAAAAGGCTAGAGTATTGTTCATCACATATATAGCCAGTTAAATTCTCAACCTAGAACGACGTGCATGCCATGTAGTAAACCGATACGGAGGAAGTATAGTAAAAATGAGGTGATTTTACCGAGCGATCGGCGGGGGAGCATGGCCTGTCATGCGGTCCCACGTGTCATGATGTACCAAGGCGATGCGCGTGTCCCTCTTGAGGCAGAAGCAATACTACGTGGTTTGAGATGATGACGAACCGAAGTGTGAAATAATGGTTGCTTTGTCCGTCTGGGAAGGTGCGGCATTGTGATTTGACGTCTCATTGCTCATTACTACTAGCCGGTACAAGTGGGGTGCGTCCCCCTGCTGGTCTGCACTGATATTTGGTGCTTGACACGTCGACCCAGTTGCTATATGTCCCACAGGTCAGCGACAGGAAGTACAGAATTCATGAAAGGGAGCGTTGACGGAGGAGTATACTACAGAATTCATGAAAGGGAGCGACTTAGTTTTGGAAAAATCTGTTTTTACGGAGTACGTACCCACTAGGGTTTATAGGGCTCATCTAAAAAACATTCATTTTTCCGTTTGATAAGTCTCAATTCTACTATACTAGTAGTAGTACCATTACATGTTGGATTTCGAGGTGCGTTAGATCACCCGACGCAAGCAGTGTCAAGAGGAAACTAACCAATGCATGTACAAGTTCATGGAAATTTAGTGGTCATTCATGCATTCGTTCTAATTAATGCCTCAGTAAACATAACTTCTTGAGAAAAACGAGCGTACTAATTACTTGTGCAAACTACGAAATTAATTCGACCACTCACCGTCTACCTTGGTTGGAGAAATTTTGAAATTGAGCCATAAACTGGAAAGGAGGGAGTAGTAACTTTTGTCTCGATTACTATTTGTGGCCTTGTATAGATGCAAAATGTATTTTTTTATAGTGTCCTTGTATAAGTAAATGGAGGGAATACTAACCAAAGTACGTAGTAGGGACGAGGAGTAAACGGAGGGAGTAGTAAAATTTTCTCCTCGTGCTGCGAGCCACCGCGCGCGTGGGCGAGGGAGCGGGCGTAAAGGCGTACAGTAGTAGTAGTAGTAGTACTACTACTACTACTCGTAAGCATGCTTCACCTCATCCTGCGAGCCACTGCGCCCGTGGGCGGGGGAGACGGCGTACTATGCAAGCTTCTCCTCGTTCTGCGAGTTGATGGGACACATCAAAAGTACTCCAGTGTATAGAGCCTTGCCTCTAAGGTAGGCCCCACATGGTTTGCCTCTTTTTTTAATTTAACATAACGCATCAAGTCGCAATTTGTTTGTTCACCCATGGTAGACGATCCTCCCTCCACCAAGTGGACAACCAGTACACGTGCCAAATTACCACGTGGGCTGCCTTTTTCGTACAGAAATGAGCTCCACCATGTACCCGCGCGGGTGTGGTTGGGAAAGAGACGGGAGTACGTGCGCCGTGTGTGCACCTCTTCTCTTCGTGCACGTCCCCCACCTACGTGGGTGTGTGTGAGAGAGATACAAACCTAGACATAATGCGCCGTCCATCCCCATGCCTCCGCCCAGTCCGACCACCAGTCACCACCATGCCCCACTCCTCCTCACCTTATCTCTCATCTTTCTCCCTCCATTTTTATATACAAGGGGCCACTATCAAAATTACAATTTGCAGATATACAAGGCCACTAACACTAATCGATGCAATATTAATGGTGTTTGCCTCGTGGTACTAGCAAAGGAGGACATTAATTATCCCTTGCATGCATGTGGGAGTTTGTAAAAAATGCATCTTGATGTTCCGTGCAATGCACGGGCATCTTGCTAGTCCATGAAAACAACACATGGCAAAATTCCACGGCGAACGAGGGATTTGAATCTGTTGGGAGGGGCTGTTTGGATCTTGCCCGGGGTAGCCAAAATATTGGCGACCCTTTTGTCCACCGGTGCCTTTGCCACCGATGAACGAGGATTGGCTCGGGTGCTCATGCTGTCATGCATCCTCCAGCGTGCACGTTGGAGACGAGCTCACACGAGCTGTGTTTTTTTGTCCCACAACGCCGCCCGAGCCGCCTGCAGACCGACCGGCGAACCGCAAATTACGCCATCCAACCGTAGCCGCACACATTATGACAGCAACTCAACCAACCGGACGAAATTCACGCAAACACGTAGACAAACTGATATTTCATATAAACAACGACGGAAATCATATAAAATACCGGATTTTCATACAAACATGACGGATTTCATTACATTCAAATGAACTACGCGGTGCTAGTTCTGGACAGCACAGGTATATAATACCTGGCCTAAATGGTCGCCCGCCGATCGATTTGTGTTCCTCATGTCCGGCAGCACGATCACCGGACTGCCGGGAGCCCGGGAGGTATATGCTTCAGTGCAAAGGACGGCTCGCTTCCCCACTGCCCAACTGATATCATTGGCTGGTGCCAAAGATGATGGTGACCGGCACCGGTTCGAGTTCATCACCGGCCACTACTTCGCCATGGTCGGCACTGGCTCGAGTTCATCCTAACATTCCCCTCTTCCGTGTAGCCCATGCGGGGTCGACGAAGGTCCTCGCAACAAAAGGATCTGGCAAGACACCTGCTGTGTACGCCGGCGTCGCCTCCGCGGTGGCCTTCATGGGACCCAAGCAGCGGCGGCCTCCCGTGTTCTACTTCTCCTTGATGATGGCGGCGGACGCAGAGGCGCTGGCCACCGACTCGTCGCTTTCCGCGCACCCGGCTTCTGTTGCTGCTTGCATGGCGCCGCCGCCGGCATGGGAGTCTCGACCAAAGAAACGGGAGACGCGGTACGAGGCGGCGGCGTGGACGGCAGCAACGACGCCCGTGCGCCGCTCCTTGTCGAGCTGGCCTGGAGCGGCGAGTTGCTGAACCGCGCGCCGGCTTGGGGCGGCAACTGGCCTCGTCGAGCAAGGGTTGGGAGGTGGATCAGCGAGCTGCATAGCTCATATCCGGCGGGCTACCCAGCCGGCTTGGATGCGGAATAACTACTCTTCATAAGCCATTGTAAGACTGGACAAAATGGTGGAGGAGATAGGGGAGCGGCGGAGGTGTGCGATTCTTGGCCGGCGTTTGACCTCGTTTAAATAGGAGATTAAATAGACAGTGGACGGGAGGAGCTCGGCCGGCGTTGCGTTTAACGTCGGCCCAGTCATGAACGGACGTGTGTCCAGAGTGGGTTTCTCGGCTTCCACACGGGCGGGTTTCATGGAGGTGTTTGAATGCGGCATGGAGGCGTGTTCAGTCGGGCGTGCCGCGAGTGGCGCCCTCGACTCTGACCTAGGACACTGCGCCGTTCTTCCACTGACGTATGGGCTCTTTGGGTGCATGGCCTGCATGTCAGTGACCCAACGCAGGCAGCGCACAGCAGAGGAACCTTTGGTGGGCCAGGGCGGTCAGAAGTGGGCATTTCATAAACCGATGATTGTTCATTGAGTGTGACGTCATCTTTTTCATGTAGATAAGCCTACTATGTTGATAGCCCATTCGATACGTTGTGATTCATAAAGACCGCTGCAAACATCAATGTTCTGCTTATCACAGATAAGATTGATTAATACCCGTAACAATCCATGTCCTTAACAAAGGGTGCATGCATGTATAGGTTGAGCGTGTGTCTTGCGTCGTGTGCTGTGTGCATGCAGGCGTGCGAGTGTTGCGTGCGTGCAAGGGTACGTATCAGTGTTGCATGCATGGGTGCGTACATGCGTGTGTTCGTGAGTGCATGTGTACGTGTCAGTGTTGCACGCCTACATGCGTGCGTGTCTTGCGTGTGTGCATGTGTACGTGCGGGGTGAGGCTACAGGTCAGTCGACTGACTTTTTCATCTCTGGTCATTAGATTTTCCAGCCGTTGGATACGAAATCAAGGGCCTCCAGTTTATCATCAAACTCTACCCCCCTGAGCCGCCAGCCACCACCGGCCGAACCGCCAGCCCCCGCCGCTCGCGGCCGGCCCGCCCTCCCTGAAACCACTCCCCACCACCGGTCCGCCGCCGCACCGGCCATCCCTCTAGCCCCCCCCCCCCCCGCCAAGCTTTTTCTCCGGGGATCCCCACCCGACCGCCCAATGAACGCCCCCAACCGCCGGTGACTGCCAACCAGAGGTCTCACGACTTCGAATACCCACCGACCACTAATTTATTACCATTTCTGTCCTTCATATACGCGCTGACGGGTGGGCCCTATGGTAATGTGCGCTGCTGAATGTGGACCATTTGACTGGTCAATTGATCGTGTTATAAACAAATTACAATGACCGTAAGTGTCGTCAACAAAATGTATGTGGTGACCGTGATGAGCTTATTCTGAAGTCCAGTGACCATATCGTGCTTTTGCTTCAAATACAATGACCGTAAGTGTCGTCAACAAAATACGGAGCACGCATCAAATGCAAAGTCCGTCAGTGTCATCAACAAAATATGGAGACATATCGTGAGCTAGATATCGTTGTACTATTGTATATGCTTATTTTCTTAGTGGCCGATTGCGTGTGTGGTGTGGTGGGCACATCATTTCTAGTTGTGGTGGGTCAACATGAAGACTCATGGGTCGGTTCCATCCTGCGCCACATATAGGTTGGACCGAGAGGTGTTATACGAAGACCCATGTGGAGGACTCGGCGTACAACACGAAGCTACCAGAGTCGCGGAGGACTCTATCCCCACTGGTGATAAGCCGACTATATATGATTTGTAACCCTAGGCCCTTAGTATGTTATACAAGCTTGGGGGCTAGTTCGTCGATAGTATACACACACGCACAATGCCTGGTATTCACGTGTACTTTGTACACACCCCTATCACTAATATACAGTACCAGGAGTAGGCTCTTTCTTCAACTACAAGGGTCCGATCCGAACTAGGGTAAAACTTTGCCTCGTATTACCATCCAGCCTAACAGCCAGGGATATCCTACCGAATTATATGATGAAATCATATCTGCCAACTACTAAGAGAGAGGTGTGTCGGGGGGGCAATGTGTGCGAGAGAGGCCTAAAGATAATGTGCGTGCGGGAGACACGTAGGCACATATATGTGCGTATAGAGGGCTAGTAGAGATCGTGCATGTGTATATATGCATGTGAGAGAAATAGTGTTTAACAACTAAGATTAGTGAAAAGAGTGGTACATAGTAGTCAGAAAGAGAGAGAGAGAGAGAAACAGAGAGAGCATGTGCGTGAGACACCCCGACACCTTGAGAGAGATTGTGAGCATGTGTGAAAGAGAAATGCCGATGCATATAAAGTGTGTGCACTTATGCGTTAGATAGAGAGAGATATAACGCGTTTGTGAGAACGGGGCGAGGCATAGTGCATCTACGTGTAAAAGGCGTTTCTACGCATTAAATTAAAATATAAATGACATTATTATTTTTGGATGAGATCATGAATTTTGCAAATTGCGTATGGACGAAAATCGGTCTATCAGACACCCATACTCTATTGAATTCTAGCATGTGCATGTGTTTATTTCATATTATCGATCCATAGAGTGAGAGCGGTTTGAAATACAGGCAATGGATGCTTTTGCAATTCATATATAAACATTAATTAGTGCACTCCATGTGTTAGTGTGAAGCACTTTATACATTTGTCACTTGCATGGATACATTCCAAATTGCTAGCTACGAAATAGAATACATGTCGAATTCAACATAAAGGGGGTTTTGAAGATTCGAATTCATAGGAAGTGCATTCATCTATTTGAACCCGAGATAATGGCATTTGTAAATCAGATGTAAAAGGGGGCATCAATCTTTGTTGTGAGTTTGAAAATGCTATATATATTCATACGCATATCTAACTTTTTTTTGCAACCATGGAGATTATATCTGGAACCATGCATGAACTGAGGTAAGTTGCATATTTTTTAATATATACTTGTGTACAATGTATATTCAAATGTACCCCCTCCATTCCAAAATAATCGTAGCTTTAGGATTTTCAAGAGTAAAGATTTGTGAAGTTTGAAAAATCCTGAAAGTTCAATTCAAGAGAACCGAAAACGTTAATCCTTCTGTTCCCAAATATTGAACAAAGCGCCAAATAGGCCTCTGGTCACCCGAAACCGCGCGAGACTAATGTTTTGGTGGTAGGAAATTACTTTCCTGACTCTGGCCCGTGTAGCCTATCGGCCCGATGTCCAAAGGTCTCAACCGGGGTAGGTTTGTAACTTCACCAAGACGCCAGTCTCAACCTCCTCCGAGAAGCATTCATACGCCGTGGGCGCCTACCCATGCGCTCGGCCGAAATCTATCCCGCCCACATTTGGGACACCTGACAAGACTGTCCTACCCCCAACCCGCAATATGTCCGAAATTTTAGATGGGGGCAAAGTTTGTAACTTTCCCCAAATTTCAAACAAGCGCGTCTCAAACCGAAACATTGTTCCCCCTTAGTTCCCCGCCTCCCTCCGTTTCCCCATTCATACTCCGTGGGCGCAAAAAAGCCCTCTCCACCAGCCGCGAAACCCCAGCCTCCTCCGTCCTCCACCCCATGGCGGCCAATCCACCGCCGCCCTCCTCCATCACGCCGGAGCCGGTACCCCGACGTCGTCGTCCAATGCAACCGCAACTGCAACGCCCTCAAGGACTTAGCAGTTGAAGCCGAGGCAGAGCTGCCTCCACGATGCCGACGCCGACGTGCGCCGTACCAGAACCACTCCGACCACGCCGTCCTGCGCCTCACTGCTGCGGCTCCACTGTCGCAACCGTCCACCGCACTGGAGCTGTTCCCGCTACGCTGTCGTTCGCCGCCTCGAATCTGCTTCCCCGCCGGCGACAGATGGCCACCGCACCACACTCAACAACTTGGCCATGGGTTCTTCCAAGGCTGCACCGTCCTCTACAACTTCTGGTTTCCGGCGAACAACAAGAAGATCGTCGGAAAAACAGAAGGAGGACACAGCACTGCCAGCAGAAAGAGGTACTCCTCTTCCCTTATTCGTGCAAATCTTACGTCTCCGCTCACACCGTATTCATCCCACGAAAGAAACTAGTTGAGCGCTTCTTACTGCATCTTCTTCGTGATACTAAATGCACAAGGTTTCCTCCCTTTTACTATTTCACCTTTGCTAGAGGTCAGTAGCCCGACTGGATTTCAATTCAGGGTCAGTCGAACCGCAATTAAAAGAAGCAGCACCCGCTTAGGCACGCGGAGCACCTAGTCCGCCTGTTCCCCGGGGAAGCGGCGCATATCATAGGGGTGTGGGGCGCAGGAGCTGCTTGCGCCCGATCTGGAGGTCGGCGTGGCTTGAATGGATGGCCAGGGGGCGGTGCCAAGCACGGCGGTGCGGTGAGGTCGAGGGGAGGGCCCAGGCAGGGGAGGAATACTGGGCCGGTGGTCGCTGGCATTTCGAGGAAGATCGTCAACACTGACTGGCTGGAGGTAGATGAAGGCGATCTGCCCGTTCTTTGTACATCGGACGGTGCAGAAAAAATGGACTAGCCTATTTGCTTTCAGTCGACTGTTATTTTCGTAGAATCCTGTAGTAATTTAGTGTGCCATGCATGTTCTAGAGCTATCATATGTCTCCCGTCATTTATTTCTCACCAACTTGCTATCTGCTACCTTTACACTGTACTAATTGTGCACACACTTCACCCATACTCACACTATTGTTTTTTTATGCATGGGTATTTCAGACTCTGACGCAGTGTTGATGAATGCAGAAAAGAAAAGACAGAAGTCGCTCCAGTGTAATTCGAAGATAAGCACTAAGCGTTTCAGTGCTCTAATGGGTGCAGTGTCAGCAGTTGGAGACAGTAAACGTAGCTCTGCAGTTGATGATCTCAATTGCCACACACAACCATCCCAGGTGCTTGCTTTAACTTCGCGCTCTCAAATGTGGTTGCATGTTGCATATGGTGTCTAGCTTGTATTGCTTCCAATTTGGTTAAATTGCATCTGCTTACTTTACACATTATACCTTTGATAATGACATGCCTTCCTGTTTTTGATACATACTACATATGTCTATTAACCATGTTCGTACATCAAACTAATGCTCTTTTGTATCCCTTGTCAATCATTTATGATGAGACAGTCACCCGAGTGGGTTTACTGTGAGACGCCCTACTCGTTTAAAGAGTGCAGTGTCATCCTCCCCACATGATTCTCAAGAAACAGCAAGGCTAAATGAAGATAGTCAACGTAGCTCTAGTTGATCACCTCAATTCTCCCACACCACCATCGCAGGTGCTTGCTCTTACTTGGCAGTGTGATATGTGGTTGCATGTTGCATATGGTGTCTACCTTGTAATGCTTCTAATTAGGGTAAATTGCATCTGCTTAGTTAACACATTATACCTGTGAATATGCCATGCCTTCCTGTTTTTGGTACATACTACGTCTTTCTATTAACCATGTTCTTACATCAAACTACTTTTCTTGTCTATCCCTCATCAATGCTCCTAATTTGTTAAATTGCATCTCCTTAGCTTACACATTATACATGTGAATATGACACGCCTTCCTGTTTTTGGTACATACTACATCTGCCTATCACACCATGTTCTTACATCAAACTACTGTTCTTGTGTATCCTGCGTCTATCGCTTATGATGAGACAGTCACGCGCGTGGGTTAATATCAGACGCAATACTCTTATAAAGAATGCAATTTCATCCTCTCCACATGATTCTCAAGAAACAGCAAGCCTAAATGAAGATATTGAACGTAGCTCTGTACCTGAAGACCGCACTTCCCCTACACCACCATCACAGGTGCTTCCTCTAACTTCGCAGTGTGATATGTGGTTGCATGTTGCATACGGTGTCTAGCTTGTAATGCTTCTAATTAGGGTAAATTGCATCTACTTAGTTTACACACTATACCTGTGAATATGACATGCCTTCCTATTTTTGGTACACACTACATCTATGTGTTAACCTTGTTCTTACATGAAACTACCTCTCTTCTGTATCCTGCATCAATCACTTACGATGAGTCACCTTTATTCGTTGCATATTGCATATTATTTCTAGCCTGTTGCCATGTATTGCTTCTAATTTGGTCAAATACATTTGTTAGGGCACCCTTTTAATTTGGCAGAGTGATATTGGTTTCATCTTTCATATGGTTTCTAGCTTGCATCGATTCTAACAAGTTCAAGCACCTTGTGCTTAGTTTACACTTTATACATCATACATGTCAATATGTCACGCCGTCCTGTTTTTCATACATATTCCATCCTCCTATCATGCGGCTGCCTTACATGAAAGTAGTGTTCGTCAGTATCATCCATCAATGAGTTCTAAAGAGCAAATTTTATTCCTTTTTCTTGTGGGTTTGACTTGACAAGGCAAAATCAAGAAAGTGGAAGGAAAAGAGTAAGGAAGGCGATGATGGTGGTCCTCTGCAGCAACGTAAACGGAGCATCTGTACCGATTCTCCTTGTACTGATAGTGCATTACAAGGTCCAAGTCTCCGCTCCCCTACTCCACCATCCAAGGTGCTTGCTCTAACTTGGCAGTGTGATATCTGGTTGCATGTTGCATATGGTGTCTAGCTCGTATTGCTCCTAATTAGTGTAAACTGCATCTGCTTAGCTTACACATGATACATGTGAATATGACACGCTTTCCTGTTTTTGGTACATATTATATCCGTCTATCACACCATGTTCTTACATGAAACTACTCTTCTTGTGTATCCTGCATCAGTCACTTATGATGGGACACCTTTAAGTTGGCAGTGTGATATTGGTTTGCGTCTTGAATATGATTTCTAGCATGTATTGCTTCTAGTTTGATGAACGCCACCTATGACGAGACAGTTTTAACTTGGCAGAGTGATATTGATTGCACCTTCCATATGGTGTCTTGCAGTGTTTCTAATTTGTTGAAGTGCCATCTGCTTAGTTACCACATCATAGGTGTGAATATGTCAAACCGTCCATTTTTTCGTACATATTCCATCCTCGTATCGTGACTTTGCCTTTCATCAAAGTAGTGTTCGTCAGTTCATGCATGAATGAGTTCTGAAGAGCGAATGATATTCCTTTTTCTTGTAGGTATGACCTCACAATGCAAAATCAATAAAGCTGAAGGAAATTGGCAAGGCATTGGATGATGGTGGTCCTTCCGAGCAACTGAAACGGAGGTTCTCTACAGATTCTACTCCGCCATCCTCCCAACAAGATTCGCAAGACAACGCAAGGCTAGACAGTCAACGTAGCTGTGTAGATGATGAGCACATCTCCCCTACTCCACCATCACAGGTGCTTGCTCTAACTTGGCACTATTATATGTGGTTGCATGTTGCGTATGATGTCTAGCTTGTATTGCTTCTAACTTTGTTGAATTGCATCTGCTTACTTTACACATAATGCCTGTGAATATGACATGTGTTCCTGTTTCTACATCAGACTACTATTCTCGCATATCCCGCATCAGTCACTTATGATAAGGCACCTTTAAGTCGCCACTGTGATATTGGTTGTGTCTTGCATATGATTTCTAGCATGTACGCTTCTAATTTGTTGAAATGCCATACAGTTTGAACTTGGCAGAGTGATATTGGTTGCATCTTTCATATGGTGTGTAGCTTGCAGTGCTTCTAATTTGTTGAAATGCCTTCTGCTTAGTTACCACATCATAGGTGTGAATATGTCACACCATCCTGTTTTTCATACATATTCCATCCTCGCATCATGTGTTTGCCTTTCATTCGAGTAGTGTTCATCAGTATCATGCATGAATGAGTTCTGAAGAGCGAATTTTATTCCTTTTTCTTGTCGATTTGACTTCACAATGCAAAATCATTACAACTGAAGGAAATTAGTCCGGCAGTGGATGATGGTGATCCTTCGGAGCAACTCAAACAGGGGGTCTCTACAGATTCTACTCCGCCATCCTCCCAACAAGATTCGCAAGAAAACACAAGGCTGGACAGTCAACGTAGCTGTGTAGATCATGCACACATCTCCCCTACTCCACCATCACAGGTGCTTGCTCTAACTTGACACTATTATATGTGGTTGCATGTTGCGTATGATGTCTAGCTTGTATTGCTTCTAACTTGAATTGCATCTGCTTACTTTACACATAATGCCTGTGAATATGACACGTGTTCCTGTTTCTAGAACATACGTGTACATGATGAGCACATCTCCCCTACTCCACCATCATAGGTGCTTGCTCTTACTTGGAACTGTTATACGTGGTTGCGTTTTCCGTATGATGTATAGTTTGTATTGCTTCTGATTATGTTGAATTGCATCTGCGTAGCTTACAACTTATACCTGCAACGATCACTTACCCATAAGACACATTTAACTAGGGACTGTGATGTAGGTTGCATCTTGCATTGTCTTCTAGCTTCTAGCTTGTACTGCTTCTAATTTCTTGAAATGGCACTTACGACGAGACACTTTTTACCTGATAGAGTGTTCATATGGTGCCTAGCTTTCATTTCTTCTAATTTTGTTGAAATGCCTTCCGCTTACTGTTTTTTCATACATATTCCATCCTCCTATCGTGCGTGTGAATATGAAACGTTGTCTTTTTTTGTATATATTCCATCCTCCTATCCTGCGCTTGCCTTACATCAAAGTAGTGTTCGTCTGTATCATGCATCAACCAGTTATGCAGAGCTAATTTTATTCATCTTCTTGTGGTTTTGACTTCATAAGGAAATATCAGAAAATAGGAAGGAAAAGAGTAAGTTAGGGGATGTTGGTGGTCCTCCGCACCGACGCAAACAGAGACTCTCTAGATTTGCCACTGCTACTGCTAATGAAGTTGAAGTCCCAAGTCTACATGATGACTTCATCTCCCGTACTCCACCATCGCAGGTGCTTGCTCTAAGTTGATAGTGTGATAATTGGTTTCATGTTGCATATGTTGTCTAGCCTGTATTTCTTCTATTTTGATTAAATTGCACCTTCTGAGTTTATACGATATACATGTGCATATGACATGGCTTTCTGTGTCTAGAATACACTGCATCTATCTATCATACCATGTTCTTACATCAAAGTACTGCTGTTGTGTATCCCGCATCAGTCACACATGATTGGACGCTTTTAACATGGCAGTTTGATAGTGGTTGCATCTTGCATTGATTTCTACATTGTACTACTTCTAATTTTTCGAATTGTCACTTATGACAAGACACTTTTAACTTGGCAGAGTAATATTGGTTGCATCTTTCATATGGTGTCTAGCTTTCATTACTTCTATTTTCTTGAAAATCCTTCTGCTTAGTTTGCACATCGTAGCTGTGAATATGTCATGCCGTCCTGTTTTTCTTACATATTCCATCCTCATACGGTTGTCTTACATCAAAGTATTGCTTGTCTGTATCATGCATCAATGAGTTCTGAAGAGTGATTTTATTCTTTTGTGTTGTGGGTACAGCTTGACATGGCAAAGTCAAAAAAGAGCAAGGCAAATAATATAGTAGGGAGTGCTGTTACTCGTCGGGTGAAACGGAAAAGGTTCTGCCGTCGAGATTCTGCTGGTACTTATAGTGCAGTAGAAGGTCCAGGTCCACCGGCTAAATCTACAAACACAGTATCACCTGCTCCACTAGCTGCAGCATCTGCTTCAACTGTACCAGCATCTCAACCAGTTACTCGTTCGTTTGCTCCGGAACTGGCCAGTTCCCAAGCTGCCTTCACACCTAACACTACTTCCGAAGCACTGCTGACACAACAGGACTTGGCAAGATCAGATGAACCTCATGAGCATCAACACCGAGACGGTACCTGACCGAGTCAAGTTGCAGTTGCATGCTCCTTTATATGTACTCTCACAGTTTGATGTACACTAACACTTTCCATATTCGTTGTTGAACTAGCACCACGGCGCAAGCGGAAACAGACATCAGGGATAATGCTTGACAGATTAACAAAATCAAAATGAGGAAGAATGGAGATCCATTTTGAGGCAGGTTTAAAAAGGCCACGTGATGCAACAGAGTCAGCCAAGTTAGTATCAGAGGCAGCCGTTGCCGTTAGGTGTCATGCACGTATCCTCCCAACGTGGATCCAGTACAGGAATGAGAAAGACAATACCCAGTTTAACACCTTCCTTGACCATTTATCCGTAAGTAATGTTATTCATCGCAATTAGTAATATTGTCTTGCTCTGTCCCATACTTTCTAGCTTCCTCCTAATAAGACTCACATTCTTTTTTCAACAGATGAGGTTCAAGTTGGGTCCGAAAGATGATGCAACTAAACAAGCATGCACTGATGTTTTTCAGTCTGCTCTGCGACAGTATCGGTACCACCTTAGAAAATCTCACTTTGAAGGCAGGGCTAACAATGAAATCGCCCAAACATCTCCAGTGGAATATATTACAGATGAAGACTGGACAGCCCTCGTTAAACACTGGTCTGATCCAAAGTATCAGGTAGGCTATATGTATTTGATCAGACCACATATTGAACTTGTATTTATGTATGTGCCTTACAAGTGTATCATCTTCTAGGCTAACTGTTTGAAGGACAAAACCAACCGTTCTAAAGTGAAATTCCAACAAACAACAGGATCTCGTAGCTATATTGCACACTGCGAGGCTCTTGTAAATAGCTGCTACTTCCTTTTTTTGTGCCATATTATCGTATCTATATTGACTTGTTCCAAATACAGAGGAAAGCCCGTGCGGACCAAAAAGAACCTGAACCGAATGCAGTGCAAATCTTCAAGGATTGCCACACCAGCAAGATGAAGGGCATGAGCACACCAGTTCAAGCCGCTGTTGTAAGTCCTTACTCCTCCTGCCTTGAACTGATTGGTACTGTGATGTGTTCATTTAACTACTTGGTTTGCAGCCAATGTCAGTTACTCTGTTCACTTTTATTCATAGTTGTCTTAACGTATCATTTCACCTTACATGGTTTAAAAGAGATGAAGGATATTCTTTTGGTCTTGATCTGTAATCTAGTTGTTATGTTCACGTGCGCACACAATGATAAAATAGCCTTTTTGTTTTATATCTGTTTGCCCATGATATGAATGATGTCATACTATGTTCATCCTACTTTAAACCATGTCTCTTTATCCTTAGATGTCAAGAATGTGAGGAAATAGACAATACAGTAGGCATGCTACATGGACATATGTTCCGAAAGTGATTTTATTATGTAGTTGGCACTACAATGCATGCTAATGTGTTACAGTAGTTCACCAAAATAAGTTATGTATAAAAGTTTAACCTACTTTGTTTGTTTTTGTCTTGTTAGTAACTTATCTGGTACACTAATCTACAAGTTCAAACTTTCAAGAAGCTATGGAACAAATGATTGAACAGCCACAACCACCTGAAGGTGACGAGGCTACTACAGGCACAATGTCACCTCTTGCTGCACTGCGTCAGTATCTCTCCACTAACAGTGCAAAAAGCACCTTCCTGCGTAATTTTGGGTTGGTTGTCAAGGTAACCTCGTCCAAATCGCCTATTGAACAAAGTCTTCCTGATAGACAGAGTGATATATCTGTTCTCCAGACACAAGTCCAATCCCTAATGGACGTTGTTTCAGAAACAAGAATAGTGGTTGAGAAATGTCGTCAAGATATGAATGGTTTTGAAACCAGACTATCAGACATTCGCTTCGTTGTTCAAGAGCAATGGCGGAAAAAAGGTGGAGATCGTGCTGCTCCATCAGATTCTACAGCCTGAAACATTAGCACTCAGGTCAAATGATCTGTGCTTCTATACATCTGATGGTGCTTTTATCTAGAAAGACTGTAAACTTTATGCCAACAGGCCTTTTATTGTATGGTTGGAATTTATTTTGTTGTGATACAACATTTATGATGCTGCCTCAGGCTGCAGTAATTACGACGCTATTTTTGTATAGTGTAGGTTTATCTTAGTAATGTATTCGGCTGAAAGCTTCGTACGAGCCCAACATGCCAACATTCGTCGGGCCCATTCCAATTGGGCTAAAAACGATTACGGGCCGAAACTGGCATGTAGCCCACTAAAAATATCTGGGCCTAAATCAGCATAAGCTTTCATATTTTTCTAGTAGGCGTGTGCCCATAGTGGGCCTTTAACGGGCCTAAACATAATTTGGGCCCTCAGTAAAAATAGGCCGTTTACAGGTGTAAATATCTCGAGTCCATAAAAAACATGGGCCTTTAATAGACCGAAAGTGAGATTGGGCCCTGATTGTGCCAAATAACCCACTAGACTTAGCAGGCCGAAATGGTGGCCCATTTACGATGCGGATCTTTGACAGGCCAAAATTCGGACGGGCCGTAAATGCGCCGACCTAATACACGGGCCTTTAACAGGCCGGAACTTCGGTCGGGCTAGATTATCGTCATTTTTATATGGGCCGTTAATGGGGCCGATATGACGTTGGGCCACATATGGCCCATGGTTTACGTCCGGCGTTAACAGGCCGAAAATGACAACAGGCCGAAAGTGGCCCAAAGCTATAGTGGGCCTCTAACAGGCCGAATGTCAGACATGGCCGAATATGACCCAAATCCTTCACGGTCGTTTATGGGCCGAAAGTTTTGATGGCCTGTAAATGGGCCCAAATGAAGCCGCACCTTTAACAGGCCGGAAATACACCGGGCCGTAATTCGGCCCAATTACTTAGCGGACTGTTAACGGGCCAAAAGTGACCATGGGCCGCGTTGATGACAAGTTTAGGATAGGCTGTTGACGGGCCGATTTGACAGAGAATGTTGGGCCTTTAGCTGGGCCGGCCCATTATGGTCTGCAGAATCTTGTGGTCCTTTAGCTAGGCCGGCCCATTGTGGTCCGCAAAATTTTGTGGGCCGTTAGCTGGGCCGGCCCATTATGCTCTGCAAAATCGTGTGGGCCTTTAGCTGGGTCGGCCCATTATGGTCTGCTAAATTTTGTGGGCCTTTAGCTGGGTCGGCCCATTATGGTCCGCTAAATCTTATGGGCCTTCGGTTGGGCCGGCCCATTTAAACTTTGTGGGCCACTTTTGGGTCGGTCCATGTGTCAACATATCATAGGCCCATCTCGACCGTTGGATGAGTGACACCTGTGCCAACGCGGAGCTGACGCGTGGATCTGTCAGCCAATGAGAATTTTACACGTGGAAAATCGGCATTGGTCGTGGCTGTTAACGGGTTATCGGATCCAAAATCCGACCCGATAGCTTAACGGCGTTCCGTTACGGTGGATGCCACGTGTCGGTCACCCTTGACGAAAGCACTTCTGTGACGCGCGATTTATCGTCATGGAAGTGGACACTTCCGTGATGATAATTTTGGCAATGTCATGGAACACTTCTACGACAGCACAGGTATGACTATCTTGATTTTGTCATAAATTTGTCATGGATGTACATGCATGACAGAAAACGCGACCTACTGTGACAAACACGTATCATCACGGAAGTGTATTTTTTTGTAGTGGGAGATGCCCATCAATAGATATCAATGTGAGTGAGTAGGGATTGCCATGCAACGGATGCACTATAGCTATAAGCTTATGAAAGCTCAAGAAGAAACTAAGTGGGTGTGCATCCAACTCGCTTGCTCACGAAGCCCTAGGGCAATTTGAGGAAGCCCATCACTGGAATATACAAGCCAAGTTCTATAATGAAAAATTCCCACTAGTATATGAAAGTGAAAACATCGGAGACTCTCAATCATGAAGATCATGGTGCTACTTTGAAGCACAAGTGTGGTAAAATGATAGTAACATTGCCCCTTTTCTCTTTTGCTCTCATTTTTTTATTTTGGGATCTTTAACCTCTTTTTTTCTTTTTTTCTATTGTTTATTTTTCGTCCGGAGTCTCATCCCGACTTGTGGGGGAATCATAGTCCCCATCATCCTTTCCTCACATGGGACAATGCTCTAATAATGAAGATCATCACACTTTTATTTACTTACAACTCAAGAATTACAAGTCGATACTTAGAACAAAATATGACTCTATATGAATGCCTCCGACAGTGTACCGGGATGTGCAATGAATAAAGGGTGACATGTATAAAAAATTATGAACGGTGGCTTTGCCACAAATACTTTGTCAACTACATGATCATGCAAAGCAATATGACAATGATGAAGCGTGTCATAATAAAATCTCGGAATGGCTATGGAAATGCCATAATAGGTAGGTATAGTGGCTGTTTTGAGGAAGGTATATGGTGGGTGTATGGTACCGGCGAAAGTTGTGCGGCACTAGAGAGGCTAGCAATGGTGGAAGGGTGAGAGTGTGTATAATCCATGGACTCAACATCAGTCATAAAGAACTCACATACTTATTGCAAAAATCTATTAGTTATCGAAACAAAGTACTACGCGCATGCTCCTAGGGGCATAGATTGGTAGGAAACGACCATCACTCGTCCCCGACCGCCACTCATAAGGAAGACAATCAATAAATAAATCATGCTCCGACTTCATCACATAACGGTTCACCATACGTACATGCTATGAGAATCACAAACTTTAACACAAGTATTTCTACAATCCACAATTACTCACTAGCATGACTCTAATATCACCATCTTTATATCTCAAAACAATCATAAGGAATCAAACTTCTCATAGTATTCAATGCACTTTATATGAAAGTTTTTACTATATGCCTCTTGGATGTCTATCATATTATGACTAAATTTATAACCAAAGCAAATTACCATGTTGTTTAAAAAGACTCTCAATATAATATAAGTGAAGCATGAGAGTTCAATAATTTCTACAAAATAAAGCCACCGCCGTGCTCTAAAAATATATAAGTGAAGCACATAGAGTATTCTAATAAATCATGATTCATGCATGTCCCTCTCAAAAGGTGTGTACACCAAGGATGATTGTGGCAAACTAAAAAGTAAAGACTCATATCATACAAGACGCTCCAAGCAAAACACATATCATGTGTTGAATAAAAATATAGCCTCAAGTAAAGTTACCGATAGACGAAGACGAAAGAGGGGATGCCTTCCGGGGCATCCCCAAGCTTAGGCTCTTGCCACTCCTTATTCCATAGTCCATCAAATCCTTACCCAAAACTTGAAAACCTCACCACACAAAACTCAACAGAAAATATCATAAGCTCCGTTAGTATAAGAAAATAAATCACCACTTTTGGTACTGTTGTGAACTCATTCTTTATTTATATTGGTGTAATATCTACTGTATTCCAACTTTTCCATGGTTCATACCCCCCAATACTACCCATATATTCATCAAAATAAGAAAACAACACATAGAAAACAGAATCTGTCAAAAACAGAACAGTCTGTCGTAATCTGGATACTTCGGATACTTCTATAACTCCAAAAATTATCAAAAATTAGGACAACAGAGGAAATTTGTATATCAATCTTGTGTCAAAAATTCAGAATTTTATCACGCTTCTGTGATTTTTACAAATTCTGGGACTGGGCGCAAAAGTTTCTGTATTTCAGCAAGATCAAATCAGCTATCACCGTAAGCCATCCCAAAGGTCTTACTTGGCACAAAAACTAATTAAAACACCAAAACACATCTAACCTTAGGCTAGATGAATATTTATTGAAAAACAGAACTAAAAAGCAAGGAACAAAAATAAAATTGGGTTGCCTCCCAACAAGCGCTATTATTTAACGACCTTAGCTAGGCATAAAAACACAAATAGATCTAGGAATTGTCGTCTTTGGTATGCAATCCATAAGTAGCTCTCATAATAGATTCATATGGCAACTTAATTTTCTTTCTAGGAAAGTGTTCCATGCCCTTCCTTAACAAAATCATAAATTCTTTAACACTATTCTCAAAATCAGAGGGCATCTTATTATAATTTCCTTAAGAACTATTGTAGGAATTACCATAATTATTATAGGAATTACTAGGAAACGGCCTAGGTTTAAAATTGCCTCGATACGCGTTATTACTAAAATTGTTCCTACCAACAAAATTCACATCCATAGATTCATTATTATTTTCAATCAAAGTAGACAAAGGCATATCATTAAGATCTAAAGAAGCACTCTTGCTAGCAAATAATTTCATAAGCTCATCCATCTTTCCACTCAAAACATTAATCTCTTCAATCGCATGCACTTTTTTACTAGTGGGAGATCTTTCAGTATGCCATTGAGAATAATTAACCATAATATTATCTAGGAGTTTAGTAGCTTCTCCTAAAGTAATTTCCATAAAAGTACCTCCCACGGCCGAATCTAAAAGATTTCTAGAAGTAAAATTCAATCCGGCATAAATTTTTTGTATAATCGTCCACAAATTCAAACCATGAGTAGGGCAATTTCGTATCATCAATTTCATCTTCTCCCAAGATTGTGCAACATGTTCATGATCAAGTTGCTTAAAATTCATAATATAGTTCCTAAGGGAGATGATCTTAGCGGGAGGAAAATACTTGGAAATAAAAGCATCTTTACACTTATTTTCCATGAATCAATACTATCTTCAGGCAAAGATGAAAACCAAGTTTTAGCATGATCTCGAAGTGAGAACGGAAATAGCTTCAATTTAACAATATTATTATCCACATCTTTTTTCTTTTGCATATCACGCAACTCAACGAAATTATTCAGATGGGCGCGACATCTTCACTAGGAAGGCCGAAAAAATGATCTTTCATAACAAGATTCAGCAAAGCGACATTAATTTAATAAGATTCCGCATTAGTGGGGGGAGCAATCGGAGTACTAATAAAATCATTGTTATTAGTATTGGAAAAGTCACACAATTAGGTATTCTCTTCAGCCATCGTGACAAAGCAAGCAATCTAACACACGAGCAAACAAAAAGCAAACAAAAAAGATGAGCGGAAGAAGGGGGAAAGAAAAGGGCAAATCTTTTCAAAAATCATTTTAGGAGTGGGGGAGAGGAAAACGAGTGGCAAATGGCGAATAATGTAATGCAAGAGATGAGAGTTTTATGATGGGTACTTGGTATGTCTTGACTTGGCGTAGATCTCCCCGGCAACGGCGCCAAAAATTCTTCCTGCTACTTCTTGAGCTTGCGTTGGTTTTTCCCTTGAAGAGAAAAGGGTAATGCAGCAAAGTAGAGATAAGTATTTCCCTCAGTTAGAGCACCATGGTATCAATCCAGTAGGAGACAACACACAAATCACCAATACCTGCACAAACAATCAAACACTTGCACCCAACGCGATAAAGGGGTTGTCAATCCCTTCACGGTCACTTGCAAAAGTGAGATTTGATAGAGATAGATAAAACTAAACAAAAGATAAAGTAAATATTTCTGGGTTTTTGGTTTATAGATCAGAAAGTAAAATATTACAAAATAGTCGATCGGAAACTTACATGATGGAAAATAGACCTGATGGCCATAGGTTTCACTAGAGGCTTCTCTCAAGATAGCAAATAATACGGTGGATGAACAAATTACTGTAGAGCAATTGATAGAAAAGCGCAAAGTTATGACGATATCCAAGGCAACGATTATGAAATATAGGCATCACGTCCGTGTCAAGTAGACCTACTCCTGCCTACATCTACTACTATTACTCGACACATCGACCGACTCCTGCCTACTTCTAGAGTATTAAGTTCATGAAGAACAGAGTAACGCTTCAAGTAAGATGACATGATGTAGAGGAATAAACTCAAGCAATATGACATAAACCCCATATTTTTATCCTCGATGGCAACAATACAATATGTGCCTCTCTACCCCTACTATCACTGGGTTAGGACACCGCAAGATTGAACCCAAAGCTAAGCACTTCTCCCATTGCAAGAAAAACCAATCTAATTGGCCAAACCAAATCGATAGTTCGAAGAGAATTACAAAGATATCAAATCATGCATAAAATAATTCAGAGAAGATTCAAATAATATTCATAGATAAGATGATCATAAATCCACAATTCATCGGATCTCGACAAACACACCGTAAAACATGATTACATCGGATAAATCTCCAAGAACATCGAGGAGAACATGGTATTGAGAATCAAAGAGATAGAAAAAACCATCTAGCTGCTAGCTATGGACCCGTAGGTCTGTGGTAAACTACTCACGCTTCATCGGAAGGGCAATAGGGTTGATGTAGATGCCCTCCGTGATCGAATCCCCCTCCGGTAGGATGCCGGAAAAGGTCCCCAGATGGGATCTCACGGGGACAGAAGGTTGCGGCGGTGGAAAAGTGTTTTCGTGGATGCTTCTAGTGGTTTGGGAATGTATGTGAATATATAGGAGGAAGATCTAGGTCAGGGGGTCACCAAGGGGCCCATAAGCAAGGGGGCGCGCTCTACGCCCTGGGCGCGTGATACGTCTCCAACGTATCTATAATTTTTTATTGTTCCATGTTGTTATATTATCATTCTTGTATGTTTTACAATCATTTTATAGAACTTTTATATCATTTATTGGGACTAACCTATTGACATAGTGCCCAGTGCCAGTTGCTGTTTTTGCTTGTTTTTTACGTCGTAGAAAATCAATACCAAATGGAGTCCAAACGCAGTGCAACTTTTTGGAGATTTTTCTGGACCAGAAGACACCTGTTGGGCCAAAGAAGTGCCAGAGGGGTCCTCCGAGGGGAGCACAACCCACCAGGGCGCGCCTGGGGACCCAGGCGCGCCCAGGTGGGTTGTGCCCACCTCGGTGGCCTCCCGCACCGCCTCTTTGCTGTATAAATACCACAATATTCCAGAAACCCTAGGGGAGTCAACGAAAATCAATTCCAGCCGCCTTAAGTTCCGGAACCACCAGATCCAATCTAGACACCATCACGGAGGGGTTCATCATCCTTATTGGTGCCTCTCCGATGATGCGTGAGTAGTTCACTGTAGACCTACGGGTCCATAGTTAGTAGCTAGATGCCTTCCTCTCTCTCTTTTGATTCTCAATACAATGGTCTCTTGGAGATCTATTTGATGTAACTCTTTTTGCGGTGTGTTTATTGGGATCCGATGAACTTTGAGTTTATGATCAGATCTATGTTTTTATCCATGAATGTTATTTGAGTCTTTTGATCTCTTATATGCATGATTACTTATAGACTTGTATTTCTTCTCCGATATTTGGGTTTTGTTTGGCCAACTTGATCTATTTACCTTGCAATGGGAAGAGGTGCTTTGTGATGGGTTCAATCTTACGGTGCTTGATCCCAGTGATAGAAGGGGAACCGACACGTATGTATCATTGCTATTATGGATAACAAGATGGGGTCTATTTCTACATAAATAGATCTTGTCTACATCATGTCATCATTCTTATTGCATTACTCCATTTCTCCATGAACTTACTACACTAGATGCATGCTGGATAGCGGTCGCTGTGTGGAGTAATAGTAGTAGATGCAGGCAGGAGTCGGTCTACTAATCTTGGACGTGATGCCTATATAATGATCACTGCCTAGATATCTTCATGATTATTTGAAGTTCTATCAATTTCCCAATAGTAATTTGTTTACCCACCGTATGCTATTTTTCTCGAGAGAAGCCACTAGTGAAATCTACGGCCCCCGGGTCTCTTCTTTATTTTATTTGCCTTTGTGATCTATTTTTATTTACTCTTATTTTCAGATCTATTAATCCAAAAATACAAAAATACCTTGCTGCACTTTATTTTATTTGTGATCTATTTATTCAATATATTACAACTTTCTCACGTCCACTTGCTAATTTCTGGCACTGTTACCCGAAAGGGATCGACAACCCTTTAACACGTCGGGTTGCAAGTATTTGTTCTTTGTGTGCAGGAGCTGTTTACATGGTGTTGCGTGGTTCTCCTACTGGTTCGATAACCTTAGTCTCATCACTGAGGGAAATACCGACCGTTTTTGTGCTGCATCATCCCTTCCTCTTTGGAGAAATACCGACGTAGTTCCAGCCAACATCAGCGCGCCCTCCACCCTTGTGGCCGCCTCGTAGCTCTACTGACTTGCACTCCAAGTCTCCTGGGTGTCTTCTGGTCCAAGAAAAATCATCACGAAGGTTTTATTCCGTTTGGACTCCGTTTGGTATTCCTTTTCTGCGAAGCTAAAAAACAAGGGAAAAACAGAAACTGGCACTGGGCTCTAGGTTAATAAGTTAGTCCCAAAAATAATATAAAATAGCATATTAATGCATATAAAACATGCAAACAGATAATATAATAGCATGGAACAATAAAAATTATAGATACGTTGGAGACACACAGGGATCACTAGCCCTGGGCGGTGAACCGCAAGCTGAAGAAGTAGCGGAAGAGCGCCACCGAGGGCCTCACGCCCACAAAGACCTCGCAGTAGAAGGCGAAGATGGACAGGAGGAGAATGGAGTTGGCTGAAGGTGGAGGGCATGGATTTGGTAATGCGCAAGGATGGTGTAGAAGAACTCGGAGAAGGGCGAAACTAGCCCGGCGAAGATGTTGTGGAGGAAGAAGGGGTAGACGGACTCCCCCAGGCTGCACCGCGCGCCAAGCCCGGCCATATCTGGGTCGCACCCCATTCGTTATGGTCGTCGGCTATCATAGGAAGCACCGGATTAAGGTCCTTCTCCTCAGCGACGGTGGAGGTCAGGAGCGCTGGCGCGAGGGAGGAGGAACTCGCGGCTGGGGCTGCGGACTTCGCCTTCCCAGCGGGCGCCATTCGCGAAGTCGCCGGCGCCGGCGAGGAGGAAGGAAGAGCTGCTCGGTTTGGATCTGGAGAAAGCTCGCGCAAGAGAAAGGGGATCTCGGCAGGACAAGGAAGACGCAGGACAAGGGAGCAATGATGGCTCTATGGCGCGCGCGAGGCTTTATGTCAGCCTAGGCAGTTGCCGCAGCGACGTGGGGAAGTTGGGGCGTCCCGTGCCCCGTCGTGCGCCACGCGTCGAGCCTGGCCCACAGGCGGTTGGGGGCCGCACTTCTTCGCCCTCTCCTCTTCGCCTTCGTCTCAAACCAGGATCATGCGCGCCACGGGCCCAGGGGCTACTAGGCATGTCTGCCTGCGGCCCATCGTGTGGCATCATCAAAGGGCCCGGCCTGGCCCAGTGTCAAGACTCCCCAAGCAAGAGCCTCGCGAGGCCCTCGCCTCGCGAGGCGAGCAAGAGCAAGCATTGTAAGGCACCCAAGGGCTCCGTTAGGGGCAGCCTCCCGAGGCCCCTCGTGGGGGGATACTTCTAGGCTCACCACCCCGCGCTCGCGATGCACGTGGGTGACGCGAGCCATGACGAGCAGCGCTAGAAGGGTGCCAGCGGGCGCGAACTGAGAGGTTTTCCGCTTTGGTGCTAAAGGGACAAGGCTAGCGCGTGGGTTCCCAGGGTTGCCTCTTTGGTGCAATAGGACCAGGACGGCGGGCTCGGCAGGACGGAGGTCATCGCCAAGCCCGCCTATGCATCACAACCAGAAGCTTTGTAGGCGAAGACCACCTTTAGTCAGGATAGGGTGTACTATTGTCCCCCTTCAAAATTGGCCATTGTGGACTCCCCTTCCCGCCTAGAGCTTTGGGGGAGGAGGACCGGGCCAGTATAAATATAGGTTAGATGCCACCGTAGAGAGGGATCGGATCCAGAGACCGAACCCTGAGCCCTCACGAGGTAGTTCATCCTTATACTAGTTCATACTCAGCCTCCTCGCAAGGCAATCCACCACAAAGCAGGAGTAGGGGCTTACACGGCAAGGTGGCCCGAACCTGGGTAAATCACCGTGTCCACCTTTCCTTCCCTCCCGCTCGAGCACGCCGGAGCAAGGCCGTGAGGCAGTGAGCAACAGGTTTAAACTTGGTAGAGTTCTTCGCGCACACCCCAGAGTTTGAACCTATCTTGGGTCTGCGGAGCCCCAATTCCGACAACAGCGTCATGCGGAGGTGGACGTACATATGTGGCGAAGGCAAGTGGTCATGAAGGAGGCCCATTCGCAGCGGGGCAGCGACGGGCTGGCAGACGCACAGGCGACAGCCGTGATGGGCCGCCACATCGCCCAAGGTCATCGCTTCGGAGAAGAGGCCAGGCGGTCGCGCCGGTGTAGGAGTAGAGGAACGCAGGGTCGACGGCGGCAGTAGGTGATGCAGACCGATCTTAGATCAGAGAACCACAAAGAAGACATCGATCAATGCGACCGGGGAGAGAGGAAAACCTAGATCAAAGGATCGGGGAAAAGACTCTATGGGGCAGCCGATCAACTGGATCGGCAGACGAACCCGTGGTACAGGTGGCGCAACCCCTGGTGGCTACCATAGAGATCGACCGCCCCGGGGCGGCGCAGTGCGGAAGCGGCGGCGTCTAGGGTTTGGATCGAAGTTAGGCTGATACCATGTAAAGGGAATAGAGAGGGAGATTGACGTAATGCGGTGGTTGTATTATTGAGCCTCGAGGGCAAGTATATATAGAGTGCAAGACTTGGAGGGCAAGAAGGCGCTCCTAGAGATAAGATAGGAATCGTATCTAAAAGATTTTGATCAATCTTAAAAACCCCTAACCTATCATAATCTATATTTTTTAGAAGAACAGGGAGGTTCCTCCCCGGTCCCGTTGCTCGAAAGAAACCCTCAGACATAGTTCCTTACATGAGCTCACTTAGAGGAGCAGTTCGGAAAGAAACATCAAGAAAAATTAAAAACAAGTTCATCTAATACGCCCTATTACAAGGCAGGCTGGGAACAACTAAAATGGTGGTCGAGGGGGGAAACTACTGGATGCAGGTGACCTCCTGAGATGCCCTGCTGGTCTTCATAGGTGGCGTCGCAGTGGCTTGAGGAGACCAGCAGTTGATGAGTGTCTACATAGGGCTAGTCAAAACAGGTTTGTCACCGATGTCTCTCTTCTTGGGAAACAAGAAGCCCCCATCGTCTTCAGAGATCTTTAGTTTCCTCCATGGGTCAAACGCCAGCATGTTTTGTGGGCTCATCCACAAGTGATCATCATTGGTTTCTGAAGGAATTTCGCCATTTGTGCTGCAAAGACCAACAGTCTTTCCTTGCACAACTCTGGGGACAGAATAGTCCAGTTCCTGACTGTGTTCAGGATCAATCTGAGCACCTAGTTAACAGAGATCCAAGTAGTGTTGTTGAAAATCATAGAGTTTCTATATTTCCAAAGACACCAAAGCAATATTGAACTAATAGTATTCAAGGCCAAGTATTTGTTGTTAGAAATCCATAATCTAGCAATAAACTCAAAATCGGACCCCCCCACTTGAACGCCAAAGTGTTCATTAATGAAGGAGCACACATGTTTGGCCACAATACAGTCAAAGAACAAGTGCATGCCGGATTAATGTTCAGAGTAATAAACACAATCAAGAGGCTTAATTATACATATCTTCCTTAAGTTGTCTCTGGTCATTTGCTTATTATTAGAAAGCAGCAAGAGAAAAACATGTATTTTAGGGGGAACACTAAGTTTCCACACAACATGGATAAACATGGGTTGGACCCCCCTAAAGTTGATCACATGATAAAGAGAACTAGATGAGTAATGGCCCTTGTTATCCAATTGCCAAATCAGGGCATTAGGATTAGAGGACAAAGCAATGCTCCCAACTATTTCTACTAGTTGGTACCATTGTTCCATCAACTTGTCATCAAAGTTCCTTCTAAAGGAGAGCTTCAGCTGATGACCATCCCAGACCTCATTCACACATTTAGTTTGCTCATTGCAGATAGAGTAGACAGGCCAAAATTGAACTGCCAAGGGAGAAGTGCCAAACCATGTATCCTCCCAAAACCTAACTTTATTACCTACACCAATATTCCACCTATATCCAAATTTCAAGGTTTGAGTAATGGAGCTAACCCCTTTCCCAAATCTGGAGCAGTTATGAGTTGGGGCAGGGGAAAATAGGTTAGGCCTCCCTGCCATGTATTTATGATCAATGATCATCTTCCAGGGTTTACCTTATCCCTCTTAATACCTTTTAATCCAAGAGCCCAAAAGGCTGATATTAATCTCTTGGAGGTTAGGGATACCAAGGCCCCCAAAATCTCTTTTCGTAGAGACCATCCCCCAGTTAGCTAAGTGGAGTTTTCTATGACTCTCAAAATCATTCCATGGGAAATTGGCCATTTGGGAATTGATCATATGGACAACCCACTTAGGGAATTTAAAGAAAGAAAGAAGATAGATAGGAATGCTGGCAAGACAGGCCTGTATCAAAACCATCCCGCCTTTGTAGGATTGGAGTTTTCCTCTCCACCCGGTGATTCGCTTTAGGATTTTATCTAAAAGAGGTTGAATGTCCTCTCTCCTTAACTTGTCATGGTGTAGGGGGGATCCCTAGATATTTGATAGGAAACTTCCCCCACTACAATCTAAGATGGGGAGGTAGTAATTAAACTCATGATCGTCAATATTTATGGGAATGGGTTCACTTTTAAAATAGTTAATCCTCATGCTAGATACCTGTTCAAAGCAAGTTAAGACAATTTTGTGGTTCTTGGCATGACTAGGGTTTTTGTCGAGGAACAGAATGGTATCATCTTCATACTGGAGACAGATGATACCCCCAAGACAGACTCCTGGGCAGAGCCCAGCAATCAAGCCCTTGTTATTAGCCTTATACAACATTTACTAAGAACATTTACAACTAAGTTGAAAAGGAGAGGAGAGATGGGATCCCCTCTGCCTCAACCCTTTTCCAATGAGGAAAAATTCACTTTCTACATTATTGAGTTTAACCCCAACAGAACCCCCATGAGTAACCACCAAAACCTCTAAGTTTTAATAGTTCTATCAGGAAACTCAGGTCAACCATGTCAAAAGCCTTCTCATAATCTAATTTGAGGACCAGGCCCTCTTCTTTACTAGAGTGGACTGAGTGCAGTGCCTCATGTGCAGTAACCACACTTTCTAAAACATATCTCCCTTTAAGGAAGGAGACTGATTACTAGCAACCATCCTTTGCAAAACTATAGAGAGTCTGTTGGTGAGAACCTTGGAGAAAATTTTGAAACTACAGTTAATAAGACTAATTGGTCTAAACTTCTTCATATAAGTAGCCTCAGCTTCTTTACGAATGAGAGTGATCATGGCAAAGTTAAGCCTATGTATATTTAGTTCTCCTCTGTGAAAGACCTGAAACAAAGCCACCAGGTTTGTTTTGATGAGATCCCAAAAGTGTTGGTAGAAAATGAAAGGAATCCCATCAGGGCCAAGGCCCCCATCTGGGTAAGAGACAAACATAGCTAATTTAATCTCCACTTCAGAGAAAGGGGTCTCTAGCACATTATTCTCATCTGGGAGACTTTTTCTACATCAGAGAAAAAAATCAGGGCTCGGGCTAAACCCAAATCACTCTTCCTTCTTAAAGAGGTCTTTATAGAAGTCACTAGCAATCCCAAGCATGTCTTTAATATCAGTGACTAGGCCATCAGGACCATCTAAGGAGTGGATAAGGGTTTTACTTCTCCTATGGTTGTCTACTGCATGGAAATATGCAGTGTTACTGTCTCCCTCTTTGATGTCCCTATCTCTAGACCTCTGTTTAGCTTTGGTCTCCTCTTTGAGACAAATTTTGTTGAGCTCCTCATGAATGAAATTCATTCTAGTTAGCTTAGTTTCACGGTATCAGAATATTCTGATTTAATGTCTAGGGCATCAAATTCCAGAAGGAGAATCCTTTTGTATCTCCTAAGGCTACCTTCCTCATTAGTACTCCACCCTTTTGTGGCCTTCCTAAACCTTCTAACTTTTATCTGCCAGTTCTCCAAAGGAGAGCTAGCACCAGTGGGTTCTGACTAGATCTACCTGACTAGGTTAGAGAAGTCCTCGCTCAGAAGCCACCACTTTTCAAATTTAAAACTACTTTTCCTAGGGAGTTGGTTCATACCAGAGTCCTAGAGAATGGGGGTGTGATCACTACCACATCTAGTTAAAGCTTTGCAAGCGGATAAAGGAAACATTTTATCTAGGTTAGTATCATAGAAAAGTCCATCAATAGTAGACACAATAAGGTCCACTTGATTATTGGCCCAAGTAAATTTCCTACTAGTCAGCTTAATCTCCAAGAGGCTCCAATTCAATCCAAGCATTGAAATTGTCACCCCATTTATGATTAATCACACCATTAATTTTATCCCAGAGTTTTAACAAGATTGAAATCCCCGCCAATGAGAGTAGGAGTATCCACATCAATAAAAAGTGTGTGGAGCTCAGAAATAAAAGCTTCTTTGCCTTCCTCATAGGAAGAGCCATAAACAGTAACCAACCTAAAGATTTGCAAATCAGTTTTTACCTTGACTAAACAACTAATAGAGGACTCTAGGTGAGACCAAGAAATTACATCAAAAATTTCCAGGTCCACTCCCATCAGGATGCCACCAGCAGAGCATTTAGATGGTAGGTGATGCCATGAAAAATCCCTAGTCCCCACCAGGGATTTAAGGTAAGAGACAGAGAATGCTCCTTTTTTAGTTTCCTGGAATCCCAGAACAGTTGCATGAGTTTTACTAATGGTGTCAATAATGAGAGGTTTCCTCCCCGAGGCAGCAAAACCCCTCACATTCTAGAACAGAGCATTCGTGAGGAATCTCTGGTCATGGGGTGCTTGCCCCATCTATGTTTGCAAATGAGGGACCAGAGCCCTTCATTATAATTAGCAGGGGAATCAGGAGGAATTTTACTAGAGGTGCTACATGCCAACTCGGATCTAGGAACAGTTCCACAGTCCTGTCAAAAGTAGTATTTAGATCACTAGCATTATCTATTTTATCAACTTCTACACCAATACTAGAGGCAACAGAAACAAACAAGGAATTATTGAAAATAGGGAAAGTGGGGTTTTTCTTACCATGGTATGTAGGTACCTCCAGGTTCTGAAGCTCCTTGAATTGCTGAGCTTTCTCAATTATGGTTCTTTTATCACCAGCCAACCATGACCTCATTTTGACAGCTTGAACAGACCGCCATTTGGTTGAATTTTTGGGTTGAGGGAGCCTGGGAAATTCAGTCTCATATTGATCATCTATAATGGAGGCATTGTGAGTTAATCCAATCTTAGAGTCCACCTGGTCATCATGCAGGTCCTCAGAATCCTCCTCAGTTTCAAGATCATCACCCATCAATTCCAACTCTCTGAGCAAGTTGAAACCCACAACATCTCCTTGCACAGAATTCAGAAACTTTTCCAAGTTACTGACCCTGCGTGAGTATTGTGATTCTGGGAGGTGAGTCTTCAAGTGGGAGGTGGGAGTCACTTCACTAATTAGGTGGTTATGGCCAATAGACTGGTTTCTAGGGTTAATATATAGTTTCACAACCAGTACCAAAGCCATGATCAAACCCAGTTCTAGAGCCCTTGTTAGACCCATCTTCCTCAGAAGTATAGTCCCTATGTTCTGTATCCATGGATGGTTGAGTACCAGAGGAAGGGTTGGTGGAAATGACTGGGTCTGCAGGAGGTATGAGAGGTTCAACCTCAATCAGAAACCTATAGATTTTTCCATCAATCCCAAACATCCTTTCTTCTGGAATCTTATAAGGGTCCTTGCACACAATTTTAACTCTGACAGTCTCATAGAAGGACCTGGAATTATGTTGCTGGTCCACATCATTTAGCACACCTAGAGTAGAGGTGATCTGGTCCAGCATTGACCATTCACACCATTTGGGATTCAAGTTCCTAATTTTGATCCAAACCTCCTAGAGATCATCTTCAGCCTCCACGTCACCTTTCCAAACTTCCAAATTAACAATGTCATTATCCTTCTTGAGACCAAAGCAAGGATACCCAACAACTTGTACCACATATATTTCAGGAGGGAATTTCACTAGGAAGAACCATTCATCCAAAGCATTGATAGGCCATGGCCAATTTGTCTTATAGATACCTACAAATTCACTAGTCAGCTCCTGTTTAGTAACTTCTCCAGACTCCACAAGAACAATGCCAACATTCTTCAAAGCACCAAGATGCTGAGCATGAACAGTTGGTTCATCCACATGGTAAAACCCCAGTCCAGGTGCAGCATTGCCAACATATCTAGCAGAAGTATGTGGCGTTTTCCTGACAGGACAGTTGTCTACTCTGTGGGTGACCATTTTGCAAATGAAGCAATTTTTAGGCTTCACACACTTGTCCACATGATGTCTAGGATCATCACTATTGTAGCAGACCACATCAAGCCAGTGATTGGGTCTGGAGAAACTTTAGCTGCCTGATCCTGCTTCTTCCTCTGTGAATTCTTGTTCTGGGATCTGTTGCTGACCTGGCTCCCAAACGAGACAGAAGTTGGATCTGTCGAGCTCCCAGGGCCTTGCCCCTGCTGTGGACCAAGCGGTGGTGGAGGGGGGCTAAACCACTACTGCTGAGGGTACGGGGGTGGGAACTGCCCAGGGAAGTCCCATGGCGATAGAGCTCCGTGGAAGTCGTACCCAAAGAATTGTTGTGCGGCCCCATTTGAGCTTGCAGCGATTGCTCTTGTTGCCAAGGACCCATGTTCTCCCCTCTACCCCCCCTTTGTTCTTGCCCCTCCTGCGGCCGCGCCGATTGTCCCCATAGCACAATCCACCCAAGCTGTGGTGGAGGCGGTCTTGAGGAGTGGGGTGGAGGAAGAAGTGTTGTTAGGGTTTGCAGGCACGCCCCTATATATAGGGGCCCAAAGTTGGGTATGGAACTCTTCTGCCCAGTCACCATGGCAGCAAGGCAGCAGGCCCTCCATGATGGCATCTCCGTCAGCACTTTTTTGACAATTTTCTTGGCGCGTCTCTCCTTCTGAAAGAATCTGAATCCACCTTATCTCTGCATCACCAACATAGCAGTGCCATTTTCCTGGCCAGAGCCAGCAGCCGCGAGCGCAACCACTCCCCCAGCATCAAACTACCCCCTCTGTGTTGCGAGCATATCTGAGACAGGGCTATGCAAGGATCGCTCCAGCTTTTGCTCACTGGGGATCCATTCCAATCCATGCACGCATAGGTGATGTTTATGATAAGCAGAGAAACAAAGCTGGGCAGATGAGGCTAAAATCCCCTGATCCTGCTCCCAAATGTTATCAGCTAGGTAATTGAGGTGCACTCCCACAAAAGGCAAACCTGAGCCCCCCAAATCCTTTTGCCTAGATCCTGGAGGTCCAACTGGTGCAGCACTGAAACTTGTAGTATGCGGCGCAGCCATCAGTCCATCGCTGGAATCGGCGACAAATACGGCAGCAGATCCACCTACTCCGGCTATGGCAGAACCCTCCTAGGCATCAGGCCCGTCAGGCACTCCCACCGAGTTGCGCGGCGCGGGTCCTCCGATTTCCCCTCCTACTTTGCCCAGTTGACAACGCGGCTCATGGATGCAGCATCCTGCGCTTCTCCTCCAGGCTGCCTTCGAAGTAAATCCTCCAGGCCAAGTTCAGCAGTTCCCAATCTGTGCGAGCCTTGCACATCAGTGCATGTCGATGGGAGATCGAGTACGGATCTGAGCTCTCCTCCACCTCCTCCTCCGCTTCCCTCCACCTCCGAACACATATCGTCCAGGAGAGGGCGTCGTCGTGGATCCGCTACGCTCCACCCGATCCCTCCATCTTCTCCCCCTTGTCTCTCGTAAGACGTCCGACGAGACTGCGCTGAGAGACTGCAACATCTCCGGGAATGCCTGATAGACGAATGGAAATGGCATCTGGAATCCTCTCCCCTCCCCGAACAGCGTCCTTGTGGATCTGGGGGTATGAGGCTGGGGGGGGGGGGGGGGGGGGGGGGGGGGGTAGTGGCGTCGGTGGTGGCATCGGCGGTGGGTAGCGGTGGCGGCGGTGATAGTGGCGTGCGGTGCGGTCCCTAGAGCAGTCATGCGGTGGCAAGTAGCTAGCTCATTGCTTCAACCTATCATAATCTATACTCCAACAAAGACCACGCGGACTAATGCGTCGGCCACGTTGGGCGCATCGACCAATCCAAATTCAAAAGTGGACACGCGCGTCCGCTCGGCCGACCCGAGGAGAAAAAAGAACAGCGTTCGGCGATGGAGTTGCCCTAACAGTCGGTCATACTCATATAGTACATATGGTCTTTGCTTTTGGCTAGCCACGCGGATACTCATGCCTCGCTTTTTGGTAATCCTACGTGAGCTAGCTAGGCTGCCGATCTCACTTGTTGGACGGCGGCGACGCCACCATTGGGGTGCGATGTACTGGTGTGTGATGTGATGAGAGGGCGGCATCTAAGCATGCTATTCCGAGTCAGAGGCTGTCCCCATTGGATGGGAAGCCCTGCAAAGAACAGCCTCGAAAGATTGCGGCCATGATTCAGCCTTTCTTTTGTGAGCAAGCTGTTATGATTCGTCCTAATGCCATCGCCCTCTTTTCAGTCGTTATCCCTGCAATTGTAACCCTACCTCAGTTTAGTAGTTTATGGTACACTGGGACACTGGGACAGCAAGAAAAAACAAGTGGTCTATGGTACGTGCTCGGCTGCTCGCCCAATGTATAACAGTAGTATAAGACTAGTCTAGGACTGGGACTAGGAGTGCACTTGGCCTCGCTTGGTCTCCTGTCATGTTTGAATCATTTTGGCAGCATGCATGGGTGCATGGGAACGATAAAACTAGGTACGATTAACCGCGCGTCCGGCGGGTCCCTTTAAATTAGTGCGACTGGTTGCATGTCTTGTTGCGCGCGCGTGTGTATTCTGTGTGTACGTACGCACGGCGCCCCTCAGGCATCAGTGCATGGCTTGGCCTGCATGCATATGGTCGCCGCGCCGGATGCGGCACGGAGAAGCAAAACACGCAGCATTAGTAAAAGGGGAGACGCACCGGTCGTACGTGCGTTAAAACAGCAATGGCACGCCGGAGCCCAGCCCTGTCCCGGCAGCGCAGAGGGCATGCAGTGGGTTTTGTCGCGCCCTACGGCACGTTCTCGCCGGCCCCGCCTGCCCGGCGGCAGGCAAACCGGCGAGCCAACCGCGCTGGCTGGACCGCCTCCACGTACGTACGGTCTCCCGTCTCCGGCCGCGTGCATGCGTCGGAACCAACCGGGCCGCACCACCTGCTGGACGGCTTGTGGCGCAATCGGCCTCAGATTCTGCTTCAACTAGTAGTAGTACTCTCTGTTTTTTGTTTGAAACTGATTCTAGCTAGTGCGCGTTGAAGGGATTAAACTGCATGCATACGTGCGTCACAAAGCTCTAGCGGAGTTGCAATATTTGTAGCCTTCACACTACATATGGAGCAAGTTTCATAATGTTTTGAAGCCTGTTGAAGCTGTACGCAGCTCGCCATATAATGTGGCCTCCATCTCCTTTTCTATTCATCTGTTTTCTTCTTTCTACACTATTGCAACTATTTTGATCAAACAATTCAATACTCTAACAAATATATTACAAATTATTAATCCGAATACAAATAATTCAGATTAAGAAACAATCCAAATGCAACAAATAGCCCGACCAAATAAATTGTACAAGTAAAAATAAATGAATTTCGGAAAAAAAGTAAGCACACTATTTAGCTAGCTGCCAATGGCGCTGAATGAGATCCTCATTCAGCTGATGATGGGAGAACCGATCTCCAAACTTCGGGTACTCCTTAAGAAATGTTTGAATGTGGTTTGTGTGTCCACGGGTCCTCACGATTTGTGCCAATATGTCTGTATTCAATGGGGCTTGCCATGTCTCTCTCATCCATGAATTCATGATCTTTGTCAAGAAATTCTTATTCCAGCAATGAGAAGGCCCCTGGAAATTTTTCAACCTTGCTTGCTGCACTCCAAATGCTCTTTCAATATCGTTCCTCGCTACTCCTTGCATCTTGGTGAAATGTTTAAGTTTCTTCTTGTCGATATTAGAAATTGTCTTCACAAATGTTGACCAAGATGGATAGGTGCCACCAGCTAGATAGTAGCCTTGGTCATGGCCATTCACCGAGAACTTGCAAAGTGAAGCAGTACCACCAGCTAGCCTTGCAAACATATGAGATCTCCGCCAGGCATTGATGTGATTGTGAGATACAGACGACGCAAAGTAGCAATGGCAAATCCACAAATCTTCAGAGGCTTCCAAAGATATTGTTCGGTCAGGACAATGCCCGGTGAATTTGTCGTGCAAGCTGCAAGGTAGTTCTTCCACCTTCAGTGCATACTTCCAACACTCCATAGCATCCTAGGCCAGCCTCTTGCTTCACTATGCGCTAGAAGCCTTGTCCTGTCCTCGGCATTGGGTGCTCGCATATACTGCTCTTCATATACCCTCACCATAGTTTCAGCGTACATTTCGTGCATTCATGCATTTGCAAGAATGCCGCATCAATCATCCGAAGTGCCTTGGTGACCTAATAACAGGAAGCCTAGGACACAAACATCTTTTCCCCGTTGTTGAAAGAATGGTTTATTGGCTTCCATGTCCGACAAGACAGTCATACGGTCATGCGGAAGCAGCGCCAAAAAAACGAAAGGGAAGATACAACTCGACAGAAAGTAATCACGCATGAGCTTCTTGTGGCCCTCGATTTTGTTAAGTGAAATGTCGCACGACCAACCTGCGACCTCACACGCTTTCTCTTTGTTCCGGTTGCCTCTATCCATTCGGCAATCATGAACACTCCTTGCCTTTGCCAGACTGATCTCACTTTTGAACTCAGAGCTTGAATCCAACAAAGAATCATAAAAAAAGCTCCACCAATCCATCTACATACAATGTGAATCCTATGTCATCAACACCAATCTATGAGCCGCTAGACTAAATCTATAAGAAAAGGTTTGGGAAATTTATCTCTCGGAAAGTTGTCGAAAACCTTGGGGTCGTCCGATGAAAGGGTTCACGGTCAGATGGTGGGAAGTAGGCGCGAGGCTCCGATGAAGCATGGGAGTTCTATGAGTGGCTTATCGCAAGCGACTGGGGCCAAATTGTGCAGTCCGAGTGGCAAAGGTGGCACCAAATAGTGGCCGCACTGGGTTATGTGCAGAAGCGGAAAAGCGCATGCATCCTAAAATGTCTGTGGCGCCAATATTTGGGTGGATGGAGGGAACGCTATATCTCCTCACCCAACTGCCAAATACTGAGGTTCGCAGGGCTCGATTTGGCGCGACCTCCACAAATTAGGCCGATCGAGCACGGATGGCAATTCTGCTACAGCAACTTTTTGGCCAAAATCGCCATACTGGCGATTATTATGGCAATCACACTGATATAACAAATTTGCTAGAGTTGCTCTTAGATTCTTCTGCTGGTAGTGGTATCTGTTGTTGTTTGAAACAAGATTTATAAGTACTTAATGATCTAAACGATGTCATATTTCTTTATAGAGGAGTATATGTGTGGCTAGTGTGTGTTGAAGGCACTAAACTGAATGCATAAGTCGAAGAGGGAGCGAGGAAAGATGGTGGCTTGTGCAGTTAAACTAGATAGGGAAAAAGACTATGGTAGAGTGGAGTGATCATACTTGAGAGACAATATGCTCATATCGGGTTTCTACTTATCCCGGGTTAATATCGCGATGAAGTGTGCGTGTATTATGGATTTCTTAATAAAGTTAACAAACAACTCCGGGACTCCATTAAGCCTACCAGGCGTATTAGGCAAGAGGATCCCATTCTCCTATCTTTTTCGGCTTTTTAGTGAGGGGATCTTAAGCTTACTGAAACTTTTTGGGCCGCAATTCCTATCTGGAGGTATTCATGTGGTGATCCACGTGCCATGGATTTACTATCTACTCTTTGTTGATTACTACTTGATCTTTGCCGAAATTCGGCGAGAGGGGCTGATTGTTTACAGTCCTTGCTTGATTGTTGCAATAATGGTTCTTGGTAGCTAGACAATACGACACAATCCACAACTTCCATCAGCAATAATTTTCACAATGATGTGAAAACCAAAGTTCTTCAGCATCTTAACATTGATTGGGAGGCCCTTGGGAAGAAGTATCTGGGGATGCCTAGAACCTTGCAAGGAAGGACGGCGAAGGCCTTTGAAAATGTATGCACTATTGTGCTCAAGTTGGTGGTTGGGGGGCGATAAGTTTTAAGCTTGCCTGGGCGGGAAGTGTAGCTGAAATCTATGGCCCAATCAATTTTCAAAAAATCCTTGACCCGCTTCTCCCTGTCCAATATTATGTGTACAAATTTAATCTTAGCTATGGCTGCATATTGGTGGGGAGCTGATGTGGACAATCGCAATATGCACTGACACAAATGGAGCGAGATTACTCAGCCAAAGCCCTGGGTGACATGGGTTTTCTTGACATCGAGAGATTGAATGTGCCGATGTTAGGGAAGCACAAACAGCGCATGATTACCAATCCAATGAGCTTCTGTGTGTGTCTTCAAAGGAAAACTGTTTTTAGAAATGAAGAAATTATGAATGCGACAAAGAAAAAGGGTGCTTGTCACACTTGGCGGGATTACCTGAAAGGAAGAAGTCTGCTGGAGCTTGGCCTTATGGAACGCATTGATAATTGTAGATCTACTAAGATTTGGAAAGACAAGTGGAACCCTGTTGATGTTCTATTTAGTAGTGCTATTGAGAGATAGCAAATCTATTTGGGCGGGTATACTAGTGGTAGATTGGAATGACTACATATTCGAGACAACATGGTCTACCCAGTTTGTAACCCCCGAACGTGGTTACACCCTACTCCTACTGTGGGGATGTATTACGTTGATGTTCATCGGAGATGGGGGAGATCTTGGTGAGGTAACTCGACTACAAGGTGCTACAATGAGAGCCAGCAAGAGGGATAGGAAAGATTAGGCGAGGAAACCCCTTTCCCGCTTTATATACTTGGATCGGTTACATTTCTCAGGTCTGTTTATATGTTAGTGCATATGCTACTGGTCACGTTGGACATGGGTCGGTTAGTCAGCTGGTTGGTTCCCGTGTCCCTTGAGATGGTGGAGGCTCCCTCATATCTACTACACACTTCAATTATTGGAGACTTTGTTGGGCCTCCAAGCAAAGACGATTGTAGGACAACCGCAATTTCTCTCAAGTGGATTACCTAATGTTTATCAATTCATGGGAGGTGTAGTTGAAAGTAGTCCCTCTCAAACAACCCTACAATCAAGATACAAGTAGTCTCTTGTATCCTCAACATGCGCAATACAGTTGTCAATTGTATTTGTGCACTAGTTCAGGAAGATATTGAAAATTTTGATGGTAAAAATACTTTTGAATTTTGGAATGAACAAGGACAGAAAGGTAACAAGTAGCAAAAGTGTGTAAAATGGTGACTCAATGCTTGGAAATAAGGCGTATAGTTCATACTTTCACAAGTTTCAACTCTCTACATCATTAACGTAGTTAAAAGACATGATTCAAAAAGTGTGGTAAAGAATCACCCCCAAAGTTCCTCTTCTTATTAGATAAAAGTGGGATGAGATAGCATAAGTATTGCTAGGCACACCCATAAGTTTATCTTTCTAATCATGATTCATAAAAGAATGCCCCAATGTCACCTCAGGCAACCCCAAAGTTTATAGTCAATAATCAAATAATGATCTTTATCGTTCTACTCTTAATCCACGGAGTCACCTAAGTGCCACTACGGGTATGTCTGGAGATTATACTAGATATGCATCACATGATCTCACTGATTCCCAAAATATTCAATCCCAAATAAAGAAACTCGTAGCATGAGCAAGATTCAATTCACCAAAGGAGGGAATACATCACATAGTTAAACTCCATTTGCTACAAGAAAAGGGCACATCCATGACAATATGGCCCAAACAAAAATATTTTCTGTCATGGAAGTAATACTTCCATGATGATAATAGTGACAAAAACATGTATCATCATGGATGTGGTGGGTACCTACTTCTATGAAAAAAGATGTGCTTTTCTTCTTGGGCGGGCGAGAGGCGCACGTGCATGACATTTTTTTGGGCCGTCCATGACGTAAAAATCATGGTAGAGGTGAGGGCGAGAATTTTTTGGGGACTTCTCTGCCTCACACGGTAATACGACGGGTGGTCGGGAGGGCTGGTTTGCATGTTATCTCGTATGCACGTCTGTGCGAGCGAGCCCTTTGCATTACTGAACTCGAGCGATCCCTCCCATTACTGAGCTCGGGCGTTAGATGCGAGAGTCGACTGATTGAACGTTGCTCGTGCACATACATAGTTTGCTGGCCCGACCGGTCAATGCGAGTCTCTCACTACCTTCAGTTGTGTGTGGTGCACGAGAAGCCTGCATATGCGCGAGTCATTGCGATTATGCGTGGTAGTGTTGGACGACCGATTGAATGATACATGTACATTACTCTCGCTCGCACGATTGTGTAGTTGTTGTGAGGATTATACTTAGAGTCGAGACCAGTTGTTTGTTGCATCGAGCCCCCATGTGCGGAACATAGAGGTGGCCTAGCCGGTTGTGAGAGGAGGCTCTCTATGTGTACAGCACCCCCATACTCATCCGGTTGTCTATCGATGTCCAGTCCCCGTTGCTACCGCGCGTGTGTATGCCCACCCCAGCCGGTGTGGGATTATGAACTGGACCCTATTGAGGTCATAGGCAGTTTGCGCTGGATAAACAGGACCCCGAGGAGGCCGTTCTGCGGTCCGCCAGACCCTAGTTGGTTGCACCAAAATTATGATGGATGCAGTCATTGGAACCATGAGGGCAGGCTTGAACAAAGCAACAGAGCTATGCTTCTAAACACTGATTGTCCCTTCCTATGGTGTCGTCCGACTATGGGGGGGGTACAATGATGACATGCGAATTTGCGTGACTGCCTTCTTGAAAAGTTCCTTCCACACAGAGCTTATTAATATGCGATCTCTATCACGCACTAGAGCATTGGGCAGCCCATGTAACTTGTAGATGTTGGTCATGTAAGTTGTGGCTATGTGCAGAGCAGTCAAAGGATGTGACAAGGGCACAAAATGATAATAGTGTGTTAGCTTATCCACCACAACCATAATGCAAGAATATCCTCTAGAATTAGGCATCAATTCGATAAAATCTGATACGTCCATTTTGCATCATGCTTTTATATTGATATTTATTACATTATGGGCTGTTACTACCTATTTTGGTACAATACTTATGCCTTTTCTCTCTTATTTTAAAAGGTTTACATGAAGAGGGAGAATGCCGGCAGCTGGAATTCTGCGTTGTAAAAGGAGCAAATATTAGAGACCTATTCTTCACAACTCCAAAAGTCCTGAAAGTTCATGGAGAGTCATTTTGGAATTAATAAAAAATATTGGGCGAAGAAAGCACCCGGGGGACCAACCAGGCAACCACAAGGGTGGGGGCGCGCCCTACCCCCTGGGCGCGCCCCTGCCTTGCCGCCTACCTGGCAGGCCCCCGGTGCCCATCTTTTGCTATATGAAGGGTTTTTACCTGAAAAAAATTAAGAGGAAGCTTTCGGGATGAAGCGCCACCGTCTCGAGGTGGAACTTGGGCAGAACCAATCTTTGTCATGGAAACATCCCTCCCGGAGGGGGAAATCATCGCCATAGTCATCACGAACGATCCTCTCATCGAGAGGGGGTCAATCTCCATCAACATCTTCACCAGCACCATCTCCTCTCAAACCCTAGTTCATCTCTTGTATCCGATCTTTGTCTCAAAACCTCAGATTGGTACCTGTGGGTTGCTAGTAGTGTTGATTACTCCTTGTAGTTGATGCTAGTTGGTTTATTCGGTGGAAGATCATATGTTCAGATCCTTAATGATAATTAATACTTCTATGATTATGAACATGAATATGCTTTGTGAGTAGTTACGTTTGTTCCCGAGGACAAAGTCTTGTTATAAGTAATCATGTTAATTTGGTATTTGTTCGATATTTTGATGAGATGTATGTTGTCTTTCCTCTAGTGGTGTTATGTGAATGTCGACTACATGACACTTCACCATGATTTGGGCCTAGGGGAAGGCATTGGGAAGTAATAAGTAAATGATGGGTTGCTAGAGTGACAGATGCTTAAACCCTAGTTTATGTGTAACGCCCACGATGCGGCTATATCTCCCACGTGTCGAGGCACGACTTAGAGGCATAACCGCATAGTGGTTTTGTCGCAAGAAGGGTCATCTTCACACAATCCCATGTAATGAACAAGAATGGGATAAAGAGTTGGCTTACAATCGCCACTTCACACAATACATGATTAAATATCATACATCATCCAAAATACAATCATATATAGACTGACTACGGTCAAAATCCAGATGAAAATAAGACAACCCCAAATGCTAGATCCCCGATTGTCCCAACTGGGCTCCACTACTGGTCATCAGGAAAAGCACATAGTAACGACCACGTTCCTCGTCGAACTCCCACTTGAGATCGACGCCATCATCGGCACTGGCATCGTCGACACCTGCAACTGTTTTGGTAGAATCTGTGAGTCACGGGGAGTCAGCAATCTCACACCCGCGAGATCAAGACTATTTAAGCTCATAGGAAAGGATGGTGTAGTAAGGTGGAGCTGCAGCGGCAAAAGAATATATGGTGGCTAACTTGCGCAAATGAGGGCGAGAAGAGAAGCAACGGAACGGACGTCATCTAGCAATGACCAAGAAGTGATCCTGAAGACCTACTTACGTCATACATAACTCAGACCGTGTTCACTTCCCGGACCCCGCCGAGAAGAGACCATCACGGCTACACACGCAGTTGATGTATTTTAATAGGGTCAAGTGACAAGTTATCTATAACCGGACATTAACAAATTCCCATCTGCCTCATAACCTTGGGCACGGCTTTCGAAAGATAATACCCTGCAGGGGTGTCCCAACTTAGCCCATCATAAGCTCTCACGGTCAACGAAGGATAAACCTTCTCCCGGAAAGACCCGATCAGTCTCGGAATCCCGGTTTACAAGACATCTCGACAATGGTAAAACAAGACCAGCAAAGCCGCCCAAATGTGCCGACAAATCCCGATAGGAGCTGCACATATCTCGTTCTCAGGGCACACCGGATGAACACTACGTACAGCTAAAACCAATCCTCGAGTTTCCCCAAGGTGGCGCTGCAAGTGGCTCTAGTTTGGACCAGCACTCAGAGGAACACTGGCCCGGGGGTTTAAAATAAAGATGACCCTCGGGCTCTAGAAAACCCGGGGAAAAAAGGTATAGGTCGCAAATGGTAAAACCAAGGTTGGACCTTGCTGGAGGAGTTTTATTCAAGGCGAACTGTCAAGGGGGTCCCATAAATCACCCGACCGCGTAAGGAACGCAAACTCAAGGAACATAATCCCGGTATAACAGTAACTAGGGCGGCAAGAGTGGAACAAAACACCAGGCATAAGGCCGAGCCTTCCACCCTTTACCAAAATATATAGATGCATTAATTAAATAAGAGATATTGTGATATCCCAACATATCCATGTTTCAACAAGGAACCAACTTCAACTTCACCTGCAACTAGCAACGCTATAAGAGGGGCTGAGCAAAAGCGGTAACATAGCCAAACAACGATTTGCTAGGAAGGGATGGTTAGGGGCTGACATGGAAAAATGGGTGACATGATATAGCAAGTGATAGGTAGCGGAGCATGGCAATAGAGCGAACAACTAGCAAAGCAAAGATAGAAGTGATTTCGAGGGGTGGTCATCTTGCGTGCAAGGTTCTCAGAGTTGTCGAAATCTTGATCCTCGTAAGCGTACTCAACAGGTTCCTCGTTCACGAACTCATCTCCCGGCTCTACCCAAGACAAGAACACAAGCAAACGTAATCACAATCAACCACGAGAAATGCACAAGCAACATGATGCAAAACATGTATGATATGCAAGATATGATATGCGATGCATATGCGTGCTCCGGAAGGAAATGATGAACATGGCAGTAACTTGGCAAACCAAGCATGCCACTGGAAAGATGAGATTATTTCGGTTGAAATCGATATAAAGATCACCGGAATCGGATGCACGGTTTGCAAATGGCAAGCAAAACAAGAATGACACGAATCTGCGATTAACAGCAAGGTAGCACTTAAAATGCAACAAGCAGCAATGCTACAGCACCCCAACATAGCAACAAAGCATATGACAGTAATCTACAGGAGATGCTTGACAAAATATGAACACTGAGCTACGGCTAGATCACAACATATCAAGCTCAAACAAGCATGGCAAAAGTGCAAAAGATAACAGGATCACAGACGGTGAAAAACTGGACATGGCAGAAAACAGCATCAGATAGCAATGTTCAGAGCACGAAATCAATATGCTACAGAAACTTAACATAGAAAAACAAGGCATGGCAGTGTTCTACTAAATGCACATGACAAAAGTCCCTTACTAACCATAAGCCAAATAGGACCAGAAGATATGATGGCAAGCATGTAAACATAGCAAGTTTCGTTATCAGGTTTCAGACTTAGCAGAAAACAGAGCATGGCAGAAATAATAATATGTAGGCCTCTTTGTGAGCTTGATGCACTCAGTACATAGCAATTCATGACAAACCAAGCATACCTACAGCAAGATGGCATGTTTAAGAAGCTATCCACGGCAAGAACACAAGCATAGCATGTAAGCATAAACTATAATAAGCTTGGCAAAATTGCATATCATGTTAAGAATCTGCCAGAAATATTTAATAGCAAAAGTAGAGCAAGATTGAGTCATGCTACGGCACTCCTTAATTGCAAAAAATTGCAGGAATGGATCAATTACAACTATAGCTACAAAACATCCTTACTGAAAATTTCCAAAATATGAATGGATCTCTCTGTAGCATCAAGTTTACATGGCAACAAAATAACAGCAGACAAGGACAGAGAGAAATCACTAAGTCCCTGAAATCAGAAACATTACGGAGCCTACTTTGCATGCTTGTGCTAGTCACCAAAGAGATAACAAAAATACATGGACTACACCACTGGAAAGATGGAATGGCATACTTCAAAACACATGTAGAGCTGATTCCCATAAGATGCACAGATTTAATGATACAAAAATGACAAATCTCCAAGTTCTGATAAGAACCAGAGAATAACAGCAACTAGCCCTCTTCCGACAGAGATTTGGGCATCAAGATTACCTCTAATGAACATGGTGCAATTGAACAAAATGTAGAGCATCACGAGTCGAATAATTTGACATATTACACGCGCGAATCGGAGCTACATGGAAGGAGTTACACATTGAGGAACATGAGCATATGCTGTGAAAAAATGAGGACAGAAGAATTTCGGGCGGCTCGGGGAAAAAGTCAACCGTACGGGATCGATCGGATCTGGCCCGAGCTCGGGCTCCGGTGGCCGGTGCGCTGCTCGCCGGCGCGGAGGAAGGAGCGGCGCCGGCGGTCGGAGCTGCGGGAGGAGGGGGCCGGTGACCGGCGACGGGAGAGGACGAGGCGCCGGCGGGGTCGGGGTCCCCGGGAGGCGCGGCTGCCGGCAGGGGAAGGGGCGGCGCCGGCGGAACGACGGCGGCGGCGCGGGCACGGCGGCCGGCGGCGGCGACCGCGGCGGAGGGCGCGGGCGGAGGAGACGGCCGAGGAACGGGCGCGGGGAGGCGCCGTGGGCCGCGGGGGCCGGCCACGGGCTCGCCGGGCCGCGGGCGGCGCGGGGTACGGCCCGTGACGTGGCGGCCTGCAATTGGCCGGGCGCGGCGGCGCGTTTTGTCCGGCGGCGGCTGGACGCGTCCGGTGGCGGCGGGGATTTTTAGGGTTACGGGAGACTGCGAACGTATTTCGGGATGCACACATATTTATAGGTAGAGGGAGCTAGGAGGCTCCAAATGAGGTGCGGTTTTCGCCCACACGATCGTGATCGAACGACCTAGAGCATGGAAGAGAGTTTGGTGGGTTTTGGGCTGGTTTTGAGGGGGTTTTTGCTGGACACTCAAATGGACTTTGCGGATGCCCGGTTAACCGTTGGAGTACCAAACGACCTCCAAATGGAACGAAACTTGACCGGTGGTCTCCGGGTGGTATAATAAGGCCACTTGACAAGCCTCGGTCCATTCCGAGAAAGTTTAACACCCGCACACGAAAGAAAACAAGAGGGGTGCACCGGAGGAGATAGGAGCGCCGGATTGCAAAACGGACAACGGGAAAAATGCTCGTATTTGAGAGACGAACACGTATGCAAATGCAATGCACATGATGACATGATATGAAATGCATGACATGAACAAAATGCAAAACGAAAGACAAAACCCGACAACGGAGGGAATATCATATCACATAGCCGAAAATGGCAAGAGTTGGAGTTACAAATATGGCAAGTTACATCCGGGGTGATACATTATGCGTTGCTTCGTAAGGGGCTGATTTGGATCCCTATGTTTCATGCCGTGGTTAGATTTATCTTAATACTTCTTTCATAGTTGCGGATGCTTGCGAGAGGGGTTAATCATAAGTGGGAGGCTTGACCAAGGAACGGCAGCACCCAAGAACCGGTCCACCCACATATCAAATTATCAAAGTAACGAACGCGAATCATATGAGCATGATGAAAACTAGCTTGACAATAATTCCCATGTGTCCTCGGGAGCGCTTTGCTTTATATAAGAGTTTGTCTAGGCTTGTCCTTTGCTACAAAAAGGATTGGGCCACCTTGCTGCACCTTAGTTACACTTGTTACTTGTTACCCGTTACGAATTATCTTATCACACAAATATTTGTTACCGATAATTTCAGTGCTTGCAAAGAATATCTTGCTGAAAACCGCTTGTCATTTCCTTCTGCTCCTCATTGGGTTTGACACTCTTACTTATCGAAAAGACTACGATAGATCCCCTATATTTGTGGGTCATCAAGACTCTGTTCTGGCGCCGTTGCCGGGGAGTGAACTGCCTTTGGTAAGTGGAATTTGGTAAGGAAACATTTATATAGTGTGCTGAAATTTATTGTCACTAGTTATTATGAAAAATAATCCTTTGAGGGGTTTGTTCGGGGTATCTTCACCTGAACGGAAGAGCAAAGAGTTGCCCCTCAACCTGATGAACCTACTGAAAATATTTATTATGAAATTCCTTCAGGTATGATAGATAAACTGCTAGCTAATCCTTATGCAGGAGATGGAACATTACATCCTGATATGCATCTAATCTATGTGGATGAAGTTTGTGGATTATTTAAGCTTGCAGGTTTGCCCGAGGATGAAGTCAATAAGAAGATCTTCCCCTTATCTTTCAAGGGAAAGGCATTGACATGGTATAGGCTATGTGATGATATTGGATCATGGAACTACAACCGATTGAAATTGGAATTTCATCAGAAGTTTTATCTTATGCATCTGGTTCATCGTGATCAGAATTATATATATAATTTTTGGCCTGGTGAAGGAGAAAGTATCGCTCAAGCTTGGGGAGGCTTAAGTCAATGTTATATTCATGCCCCAATCATGAGCTCTTAAGAGAAATTATTATTCAAAATTTTTATGCTCGGCATTCTTGTAATGATCAATCCATGCTCGATACTTCTTATACTGGTTCTTTTATGAAGAAGACTATTGAATTCAAATGGGATTTATTGGAAAGAATTAAACGCAACTCTGAAGATTGGGAACTCGACGAAGGTAAGGAGTCAGGTATAAACCTAAAGTTTGATTGTGTTAAATTTTTTATGGATACCGATGCTTTTCGTGAATTTAGCACTAAATATGGACTTGACTCTGAGATAGTAGCTTCTTTCTGTGAATCATTTTCTACTCATGTTGATCTCCATAGGGAGAAGTGGTTTAAATATCATCCTCCGATTGAAGTGAAAGTAGTAGAAACTATTAAAGTTGAAGAAGAAACTATTACTTATAATGTTGATCCTATTGTTCCTACTGCTTATATTAAGAAACCACCTTTTCCTGCTAGAATAAAGGATCATGTTAAAGCTTCAACTGCGATTCGTAAGAGTTATACTAGAGCACCTACACCCCATGAACAAATTAAAGTTGAACTAGTATTGCTATGGTTAAAGATCTCTTGGTCGATAATATTGATGGGCATGTTATTTATTTCTGTGATGAAGCTGCTAGAATTGCTAAACCCGATACTAAAGATAAACATAGACCTGTTGTTGGCATGTCTGTTATTTCTGTTAAAATAGGAGATTATTGTTATCATGGCTTATGTGATGTGGGTGCTAGTGTGAGTGCAATTCCTTTTACTTTATATCAAGAAATTATGAATGATATTGCACCTGCTAAGATAGAAGATATTGATGTTACTATTAAGCTTGCCAATAGAGATACTATATCACCAATTGGGATTGTTAGAGATGTTGAAGTCTTGTGTGGGAAAATTAAATACCCTACAGATTTTTTTGTTCTTGGTTCCCCACAAGATGATTTTTGTCCCATTATATTTGGTAGACCTTTTTTTAATACTGTTAATTCTAAGATAGGCTATGAGAAAGAAATTGTTACTGTAAGTTTTGGGGATATGTCTCATGATTTTAATTTCTCTAAATTTCGTAGACAATCCCATGATAAAGAATTGCCTAGTAAGGATGAAATTATTGGTCTTGCTTCTATTGCCATGCCTCCTACTGATCCTTTAGAAAAATATTTGCTAGACCATGAAAATGATATGTTTATGAATGAAAGAAAGGAATTAGATGAAATATTCTTTAATCAAGGGCCTGTTTTGAAACACAATTTGCCTGTTGAAATCCTTGGAGATCCTCATCCACCCAAGGGTGATCCCGTGTTTGAGCTTAAACAATTACCTGATACTTTGAAATATGCTTATCTTGATGAAAAGAAGATATATCTTGCTATTATCAGTGCTAACCTTTCAGAGCATGAAGAAAAGAGATTATTGAAAACTCTGAAGAAGCACCGTGACGCTATTGGATATACTCTAGATGATCTTAAGGGCATTAGTCCCACTCTATGTCAGCACAAAATTAATATGGAGCCTGACGCTAAACCAGTTATTGATCATATACGACGGTTAAATCCTAAGATGAAAGAAGTGGTAAGAAATAAAGTACTAAAGCTTCTGGAGGTAGGTATAATTTATCCTACTGCTGAGAGTAGATGGGTGAGTCCCGTTCATTGTGTCCCTAAGAAGGGAGGTATTACTGTTATTCCTAATGACAAGAATGAATTGACCCCACAAAGAATTGTTACAGGTTACCCTCTACCTTTTATTGATCAAATGCTAGAAAGACTATCCAAACATACACATTTTTTGCTTTCTAGATGGTCATTCTGGTTTCTCTCAAATACCCGTGTCAAAAGAGGACCAAGAAAAGACCACTTTTACTTGCCCTTTCGGTACTTTTATAGACGTATGCCTTTTGGTTTATGCAATGCACCTGCTACCTTTCAAAGATGTATGACTGCTATATTCTCTGACTTTGGTGAAAAGATTGTTGAGGTTTTCATCCGTTTACAGAACTTCTTTTGATGATTGCTTGAGCAACCTTGATCGAGTTTTGCAGAGATGTGAAGAAACTAATCTTGTCTTGAATTGGGAGAAGTGCCACTTTATGTTTAATGAAGGTATTGTCTTGGGGCATAAAATTTCTGAAAGAGGTATTGAAGGTGATAAAGCTAAAGTAGACGCTATTGAAAAGATGTTGTGTCCTAAAGATATCAAAGGTATAAGAAGTTTCCTTGGTCATGCTGGTTACTATAGGAGGTTTATTAAAGACTTCTCTAAAATTTAGGCCTCTCACTAATCTCTTGCAAAAAGATGTTCCTGTTGTTTTTTATGATGATTGTGTAGAAGCATTTGAAATACTTAAGAAAGCCTTGATTTCTGCACCTATTGTTCAGCCACCTGATTGGAATTTACCCTTTGAAATTATGTGTGATGCTAGTGATTATGCTGCTGGTGGTGTTCTAGGACAAAGAGTTGATAAGGAATTGAACGTTATTCATTATGCTACTAAAACTCTAGACAGTGCCCAGAGAAATTATGCTACTACTGAAAAATAATTTTTAGCAGTTGTGTTTGCTTGTGATAAGTTCAGATCTTATATTGTTGTTTCCAAAGTAACTGTTCACACTGATCATGCTGCTATTAAATATCTTATGGAAAATAAAGATGCTAAACCTAGACTTATTAGATGGGTTCTCTTGCTACAAGAATTTGATTTGCATATTATTGATAGAAATGGAGCTGAGAACCCTATTGCAGATAACTTGTCTAGGTTAGAAAATGTTCTTGATGACCCACTGCCTATTGATGATAGCTTTCCTAATGAGTAATTAGCTGTCATTAATGCTTCTCGTAATACTACATGGTATGGTGATTATGCTAATTACATTTTTGCTAAATTTATACCACCTAGTTTCACATACCAGCAAAAGAAAAGGTTTTTCTATGATTTAAGACATTACTTTTGGGATGACCCACACCTTTATAAAGAAGGAGTAGATGGTGTTATTAGACGTTGTGTACCTGAGCATGAACAGGAACGATCATACGCAAGTGTCACTCCGAGTCTTACGGAGGACACCACGTTGGAGATAGAACTACACATAAGGTATTACAATCTGGTTTTTATTGGCCTACTCTCTTCAAGGACGCTCGTAAGTTTATCTTGTATTGTGATGAATGCCAGAGAATTGGCAATATTAGTAGACATCAGGAAATTCCTATGAATTATTCACTTGTTATTGAACCATTTGATGTTTGGGGCTTTGATTATATGGGACCTTTTCCTTCCTCCAATGGGTATACACATATTTTAGTTGCTATTGATTACGTTACTAAGTGGGTAGAAGCTATTCCAACTAGTAGTGTTGATCGTAACACTTCTATTAAGATGCTTAAAGAAATTATTTTTCCGAGGTTTGGAGTCCCTAGATATTTAATGACTGATGGTGGTTCCCATTTTATTCATGGCGCTTTTCGTAAGTTGCTTGCTAAGTATGATGTTAACCATAGAATTGCATCTCCATATCATCCTGAGTCTAGTGGTCAAGTAGAATTGAGCAATAGAGAGATTAAATTGATTTTGCAAAAGACTGTTAATAGATCCAGAAAGAATTGGTCTAAGAAACTTGATGATGCATTATGGGCTTATAGAACTGCTTATAAAAACCCTATGGGTATGTCTCCATATAAAATGGTTTATGGAAAAGCATGTCACTTACCTCTTGAACTAGAACATAAAGCTTATTGGGCAATCAAAGAGCTCAACTATGATTTCAAACTTGCCGGTGAGAAGAGGTTATTTGACATCAGCTCACTTGATGAATGGAGAACCCAAGCCTATGGGAATACCAAGTTGTTTAAAGAAAAAGTTAAAAGATGGCATGACAAAAGGATACTAAAGCGTGAGTTTAATGTAGGTGATCATGTTTTGCTATACAACTCTCGTTTAATATTTTTTGCAGGAAAGCTTCTCTCTAAATAGGAAGGTCCTTACATTATCGAGGAGGTCTATCGTTCCAGTGCCATCAAAATCAACAACGCCGAAGGCACAAATCCGAAGGTGGTAAACGGTTAAAGAATCAAACATTATATCTCGGGTACTCCCATAAATGTTGAAATCAATATAATTAATACCATAACACCGGAGGAGTACAATGTGGACGACAATGCTTGGTTGATGCAGATGGAACTCAGGAGGGCGGAGACCGAGAAGGGGATTCGCTTGAGGTCCACCCTCCGGCTTCGGAGAGGGGCACTCTGGCTGGCATCTCCACTATTCCCAATCCCCATCAAGTTGTAGGGACTACGAGTAACCATGAAGGCCAACAAATACAAGGAGGACTTCCTCCCAGGAGGCCCTTACACAGGTTACGTCGGAACAACTTTCATAATCTAGTTCATAATTATGGAGGGGAGAATACACCTCGCACACATATACCTTCCAATTGGGACATATCCCGTCCAAGTGAAAGTGATGTGGGCAAAAGCTCATGGTGGCTAGAAAACAAGCATCTTTTAGAAGAGATTTAGAAGAATGCAATTATGCTTCAACGTGTACTCCGAGAATTGCAGGATTTGAAGGGTAGCTTAATCAAGCTAACAACAACTCCATCATCACCACCTCCGAAGAAAGAGACAAAAATACATGGGTATGGGCACCCCCCTTGGCAACTGCCAAGCTTGGGGGAGATGCCCCAGTATCGTATCACCATCACACCTTTAATTTTATCGTTTTTCTTAGTTTGATCCTTTTGGTTATATCTTGATCTAGTAGAATAAAGTTTTAGTATGATATAGCTTTGAGTTTTGTTTTGATCTCTATCTATGTAATCGAGTCCGCGAGCTATATAATAAAGAGTAGTTTTGAGTTGAGAGCTTTGCTTTCTTGCTATGATCTTGAGGGAATAAAATATTAGAAAGAAAAAAAGAAATAAAAAAGATCATATATTGATCTTATGGAGGGTAATGACTTCACATATAAAGAGTATGATGAATAAATTTTTTTGACAGTTGACAAACATAGTTTTGGTCATTGTTGCAATTAACAGGAAGTAATAAAGAAAGAGAGGCTTCACATATAAATGTACTATCTTGGACATCTTTTGTGATTGTGAGCACTCATTAAAATATGACATGCCAAAAAGTTGATGTTGGACAAGGAAGACAACACAATGGGTTATGTTTTCCTATATCTGAATAGAAGTTATATTTTCATTGATCCTCCAACGTGTTGAGCTTGCCTTTCCCTCTTATGCTAGCCAAAGCCTTTGCACCAAGTAGAGATACTACTTGTGCTTCAAAACATCCATTAGCCCAGTTTTGCCATGAGAGTCCACGATACCTACCTATGGATTGAGTAAGATCCTTCAAGTAAGTTGTCATCGGTGCAAGCAACAAAAGTTGCTCTCTAAATATGTATTATCTATTAGTGTGAAGAAAATAAGCTTTATACGAACTTGTGATATGGAAGAAATAAAAGCGATGGACTGCATAATAAAGTTCCCTATCACAAGCGGCAATATAAAGTGACGTTCTCTTGCATTAAGATTTTGTGCATCCAACCATAAAAGCGCAAGACAACCTCTGCTTCCCTCTGCGAAGGGCCTATCTTTTACTTCTATCTTCTACCCTTATACAAGAGTCATGGTGATCTTCACCTTTCCTTTTTACACTTTTTTCTTTTGGCAAGCACTATGTGTTGGAGAAAGATCCAGATATATATATAGGTTATCATAACGTATTATTGTTGACATTACCGTTGAGGTAAAATGTTGGGAGGAGAAACTATAAGCCCCTACCTTTCTCTGTGTCCGACTGAGGCTTTGAACCCATAAGTATCGTGTGAGTGTTAGCAATTTCGAAAGACTAAATGATGGTTGAGTATGTGGACTTGGTGAAAATCTCTTGTATTGACTCTTTCCGATGTTATGATAAACTGCAATTGCTTCAATGACTCAGATCATAGTTTATTAGTTTTCAATGAAGTTTTTGATTCATACTTTACCTTGTTACTTTGGCATAAGAAATTATATGACATTATATGTTGTTGTTCTAAACATGATCATGATGCCCTCATGTATGTATTTTATTTTATCGACACCTCTATCTCAAAACATGTGGACATATTTTTCGGTTTCGGCTTCCGCTTGAGGACAAGCGAGCTCTAAGCTTGGGGCGGTTGATACGTCCATTTTGCATCATGCTTTTATATTGATATTTATTACAGTATGGGCTATTATTACCTATTTTGGTACAATACTTATGCCTTTTCTCTCTTATTTTACAAGGTTTACATGAAGAGGGAGAATGCCGACAGCTGGAATTCTGGGCTGAAAAAGGAGTAAATATTAGAGACCTATTCTGCACAACTCCAAAAGTCCTGAAACTTCACAGAGACCCATATTTTTCTATATGAAGGGTTTTTACCTGGAAAAAATCAAGACGAAGCTTTCGGGACGAAGCGCCGCTGTCTCGAGGCGGAACCTGGGCAGAACCACTCGAGGGCTCCGGCGGAGCTGTTCTGCCGGGGAAACATCCCTCCCGGAGGGGGAAATCATAGCCATCGTCATCACAACGATCCTCTCATCGAGAGGGGTCAATATCCATCAACATATTCATCAGCACCATCTCGTCTCAAACCCTAGTTCATCTCTTGTATCCGATCTTTGTCTCAAAATCTCAGATTGGTACCTTGGGTTGCTAGTAGTGTTGATTACTCCTTGTAGTTGATGCTAGTTGGTTTATTCAGTGGAAGATCATATGTTCAGATCCTTAATGATAATTAATACTCGTTTGATGATGAACATGAATATGCTTTGTGAGTAGTTACGTTTGTTCTGAGGACATGGGAGAAGTCTTGTTATAAGTAATCATGTGAATTTGCCATTCGTTCGATATTTTGATGAGATGTATGTTGTCTTTCCTCTAGTGGTGTTATGTGAACGTCGACTACATGACACTTCACCATGATTTGGGCCTAGGGGAAGGCATTGGGAAGTACTAAGTAGATGATGGGTTGCTAGAGTGACAGATGCTTAAACCCTATGTTTCATGCTATGGTTAGATTTATCTTAATTCTTCTTTCGTAGTTGCGGATGATTGCGAGAGGGGTTAATCATAAGTGGGAAGCTTGTCCAAGGAAGGGAAGCACCCAAGCACCGGTCCACCCAGATATCAAATTATCAAAGTAACGAATGCGAATCATGTGAGCATGATGAAAACTAGCTTGATAGTAATTCCCATGTGTCCTCGGGAGCGCTACGCTTTATATAAGAGTTTGTCCAGGCTTGTCCTTTGCTACAAAAAGTATTGGGCCACCTTGCTGCACCTTAGTTACACTTTTTACTTGTTACCCGTTATGAATTATCTTATCACACAACTATCTGTTACCGATAATTTCAGTGCTTGCAGAGAATACCTTGCTGAAAACCGCTTGTCATTTCCTTCTGCTCCTCATTGGGTTCGAGACTCTTACTTATCGAATGGACTATGATAGATCCCATATACTTGTGGGTCATCAAAATCCAACGTCACCATATGCCATGGATGCGGAGGCAGCAATAATGGTTCAAGCATCCCAAGATATCTCACATGCTAAGGTTTGGTTTGTTTGCATGTAGTGCATTTAGAGACAAATTGATGCACATCCTTCTTCATACCCGGCCAGGCAAAAAGTTTCTTGATTCATTCATAAGTGGCATGCATCCTAGAATGTCTACCTGTGGTGCCATACTGAACCAATTTAAGATCTTCTCTTGTGCCTGACAGTTGGTCCAAATGCATACTCTGCCCTTATACTTGATGATAACACCCCACATTGTATAGTCTGAAGCAATATCGCCTGCCTCACCGAATTTTCGCAATAGCTTCCGAGCAATTGGATCTTGTTGATAACCATGATCCACTTCATCTAACCATACTAGAAGAGAGAGAGAGAGAGAGATGCTAGTTCCCCTTCCTTTCTTAACAAAGCATCTGCCACTTTATCATCAACTCCTTTAAGGAGTCGAAGGCGATACCTTAAGCCCAAAATTTTAGTAAGAGCTTTTTCCTGCCAAGGGGTAGCTAATCATTGGTCATTGATATGCGTGAAACCTTTTTGATCAGTTTGAATGATGAATTCATTTTGTTGTAGATAATGTCGGCACTGATACACCGCTGTTGAGATAGCCACAAACTCCTTTTCATAAGTGAAGAGTCTCCTATGTCTTGGACCCAGGAGTTTGTTTAAAAAGGCCAACCGATGGTCGTCTTGCATGAAGACTGCTCCAATACCATAATTAGAGGCACCTGTTTCCAGCTCAAAGGGGTGATCGAACCTTAGTAGTGCTAGAACTGGTGTCATGACCAATGCTTATTTTAAATGTCTTAAAGTTGCATCAGTCCCGTCTGTCCATAAGGAGACCACATTATTTTTCAACAAATTGGTCAAAGGTCGACCGATGACCCAGAAGTTGCGAAAAAAATGATGATGATAGCCTTCCAGACCAAGAAACCCACACACTTCTCGCATTGTCATAGGAGTGGCCAATTGTGTATTGCCACAATGTTCATTTCGTCTGTTGCCACTCCTTGAGCGCTGACAACATACTGAAAATATGTTAGTTCCCTTTGCGCAAAGAGACACTTTGACCTTTTGATGTGTAATTGGTGTTGATCTAAGAGAGTGAACTCTTTCTACAACAACTTGATATGATCAAAGAGTGTGTGGCTATAGACAAGATTGTCATCCATGAGCACCAAGACTACTTTTCTTAGGAGGGAAGCAAACACAATGTTCATTGTGTTCTGGAATGTTGCTGGATTGCCTAGAACACCATACAGCATCACAAGATACTCGTAATTGCCATGATGTGTTTTGAATGTTGTCTTATGGTCGCCTTCTGACTTCGTATGTGTCTGACCCATAATCGAGACTCGTGAACCATTCTGCTACTGTAAGCTCATCCAAAAAGCTCCTCAATTACAAGCAGGAGGACTTGTTCTTCACTACGCATGCATTTAAGTGATGATAGTCGATGTATAGGCACTAACTACCATCCTTCTTCTGAATGATCAGTACTAGCGATGCATATCGGCTACTACCACTACTGGAATCAGCTACTTTGCCATCTGCCAGCTCTTTGCCGTCTGCTAGCAGACGGCAAAGAAGCTCTTTGCCATTAGCTACCCAAAAGTTGACGGCAATGAACTGGCTGATGGGAAAGAAAGTCTTTGCCATCAGCCAGTTCTTTGCCGTCCACTAGCTGACGACAAAGATTCTTTGCCGTCTGCTAATTGACGGCAAAGAGGGAGGGGGGCCCACTGATGAGCTGCTTAAAGAAAACTTAACGGCCCCCCTCTTTGCCGTCTGCTAGCAGACGGCAAAGAGCAAAAAAGCGGACGGCAAAGGGGCCGGACGGCAAAGACTTAACATATCTAACGTTAACGGCCGCGCCCCACCCCGCCCTGTTTCTCCCTGCTCTTCACACGCGCGCCGCCGCCCCCACCACTCGCCGCCGCCCGGTCGCCCCACCACCCCGCCGCCCCACCGCCCCCGCCCCGTCGCCACTGCCGCCCGGCGCCGTCGCCCCACCACCCGGCGCCCCACCGACCCCCTGCCCCGTTGCCCCCGCCGCCGCGCCCCGGCCCCCCGCGCCCCACCGCCCCGGGCCCGGCGCCGCCGCCCCAGGCCGCCCCGCCCCCTCCTCCACCGGCCACCTCCCCCACCGGCCCCCCGCCCCGTCGCCCCCGTCGCCCTACCGTCTCGGCGCCACCGCGCCCCGGCCCCCCCGCGCCCCACCGCCCCGGGCCCGGCGCCGCCGCCCCAGGCCGCCCCGCCCCCCTCCTCCACCGTCCACCTCCTCCACCGGCCCTGTCCCAGGTGAGCTTTACCTCCTCTTTTTTTTTTCCTTTTTTCTTTTTTTTTTAGTTTTAGGTTTATGTTTAGTTTAGATTTAGTTTTAGTTTTAGTTTTAGGTTTAGTTTTAGGTTTAGTTTTAGTTTAGTTTTAGTTTTAGGTTTAGTTTTTTCCTTTTTTTCTGTTTTTTCAGTTTTAGGTTTATGTTTAGTTTAGATTTAGATTTAGTTTTAGTTTTAGGTTTAGTTTTAGGTTTAGTTTTATGTTTAGTTTAGTTTGAGGAAAGAAGAAGAAGAAGAAAAAAAGAGGAGAGGAGGAGAAGAAGAAGAGGAAAAAGGAAAGGAAGAAGAAGAAGAGGAGGAGGAGAAGAAAAAAGAAGAAGAGGAAGAAGAAGAAGAAAAAAGAGGAGAGGAGGAGAAGAAGAAGAGGAAAAAGGAAAGGAGGAAGAAGAAGAAGAAGAAGAAGAAGAAGGAAAAAAAGGAAGAAAAGGAAGAAGAGGAAGAAGAGGAAGAAGAAGAAAAGGAAAAAAGAGGAAAAAAAAACCCGACCCGACACGGCACCCCGACCCCGACACGACACCCCGACCCCTAGACCCCGACCACGACACCCCGACCCCGACCCCGACACCCCGACCCCGAGCCTGACCCGACACCCAGACCCCGACACCGACCCGGCACCCCGACCCGACACCCCGACACCCCGACCCCGAGACCCCGACCCCAAGCCTGACCCGACACCCCGACCCCGACACCGACACGGCACCCCGACCTCGACCCGGCACCCCGACCCGACACCCCGACCCCGACACCCCAACCCCAAGCCTGACCCGACACCCCGACCCCGACCCGACACCCCGACCCCGAGACCCCGACCCCGACCCCGACACGGCACCCTGACACCGACACGACACCCCGACCCCCGACACCTCCCGAAAAGGTGTTCTTTGGCCTTCCAGAGGCCGACGGGGTCATATATTTGTGAATTATTAGTTAGGTCATATATTTTTAGATTTTGTTATGAAAAACATCATATATAATTGTGTTGATCGGGTAGTTTTAAATATGCAGTTGTTTCATCGCTGCGAGGTTTGGTGTTCGACGACCTCGCCGTGCGTTTGACGAGCTCTGCCCCTTCGTTCGTGGGTGAGCACAAATGACATGTCCTCCTCCCCCATTAATTATTTGATCTATTCCGATGAAACTTGATAGCTAGCTATATATGTGTCTTGAATCATCAGTATGCGTAACCAATATGTGTCTCCCGTTCGAAAGCGTCATAGTTATAAATATGCATGCATTTGCATATTTATAAATCTCGCACCAGCCAGTGTTTCAAATCCAGTATCTTTGGATAACGAACAATGGCGGACCATTTCGTTGTATATCTTCAACAACCTGATAGAAGTGCGGCCGTACATCGAGTAAGTTCATAAACGATCCATTTCACCTAACTTAGCTCCAAAAGATCCATTTCACCTAGGTTAGCTCATAAACAACCCATTTCACCTAGGTTAGCTCATAAACGACCCATTTCACCTAGGTTAGCTCATAAACGACCTATTTCACCTAGGTTAGCTCATAAACGACCCATTTCACCTAGGTTAGCTCATAAACGATCCATTTCACCTAGGTTAGCTCATAAACGATCCATTTCACCTAACTTAGCTCATAAACGATCCATTTCACCTAAGATAGCTCATAAACGATCCATTTCACCTAGGTTAGCTAATAAACGATCCATTTCACCTAAGTTAGCTCATAAACGATCCATTTCAACTAATTTAGCTCATAAATGATCCAGTTCACCTAAGTTAGCTAATAAATGGCATATACTTCTTCTTCTAGTCTTCTTCTTCTTCTATTCTTTTTCTTCTAGTCAAATTCTTCTTCTAGTCTTCTTTTTCTAACTTTCTTATTTGTCATTTTGCAGGTTTCATTCACTTCACGGAAGCCAGCTTCCTATGATGGATTGCTTGTTTTTTCCTTTGATGCACTTCTTGTATTCTGCTCGCTTGCTATGATGAAACTAGATTGCTATGATGAAACTTTGCATATTGTAATATGTATGGATCGATGGAACTATGTGCAACCTACTATGTATGTATGGATCGATATATATGTGCTGGATATTTATTATGTTGGATATATATGTGCTGGATATTTATTGTGAAAGAGCCCTGTGATATATTTGCTGTGATAATTGTTGGATATAAGAAAAACAGAATAAAAAAGAGGCAGTGCAGGCTCTTTGCCGTCCGCCACGGACGGCAAAGACACCTTTGCCATCGGTGGCAGACGGCAAAGGGCGCACGTGGCGCCCACCTGTGCTTCCTGAGAGATGGGCCATTTGGCAAATTTGCCCACCGTGGCGGACGGCAAAGCTAAGCTGATGGCAAAGACTTTGCCTTTGCCGTCCGCCGTGGCAGACGGCAAAAAACAGCGGGCGCTGACGCATTGCTGACGTCAACTGGCGGACGGGAAAGCCGCCGTTAGCCGCCTAACGGACTAACGCTGGCGGACGTCCAATATTTTTGCCGTCCCTCCTCTTTGCCGTACGCCGCTGTAGGCAAAGGACTCTTTGCCGTCCGCCATAAAAAGCAGATCGGCAAAGGACCTGTTTACCGTAGCCTACTTTGCCAGAGCCTTTTGCCGTCCGCGGATGACGGCAAAGGCCTTTGCCGTCCGCCGTTCATGCCTTTGACATCCGCCGTGGCAAACGGCAAAATAGCTTATTCCTGTAGTGTACTATGTTGCACTACTTTTATTTTAACAGTGTAGCGACTTGTGTTTCAATCCCATCCTTCTTTGTTGGTGTATAGCGGTAGGGTATCAGGTTGACTAATTGCGCCCTGGGATTAAGAGGAATCAAGTGATCAAATGGCCGGGAGGGAGGCAATCCAGCCGGTTTTTCAAACAGATGGGTAAATTGTGCTATGAGTGTAGATATTTCTTTTGGCAGTGGCGCCTCAGCTGTTAGCCCTTCAATAGAGCATAGATGGACCACTTGTTTGATAACACTAGAGGCAAACGGAAAGTGCGTTAAGCCAACTAGAGGGGGGTGAATAGGCGATTTTTACAAATTCGTCACTGAGGAATTTCAGGGTGAGGAAATTACTAAGTCATGAACGACTAGCAGCGGAATATGTACTCAGATGCAAACATAACAGAAAAGAAACACAGTCATCATGGTGAAATGAAAACAAGCACATAGTATAGAAAGCGTAAACACAGGATAAGCAGGCTGAAGACAAACTGACTGAAGAAATTGAACTGAGGAAATTGAGAATGTCTTCAGTCAGAGTCTTCAAACAGTAGCGATCAAGTACACAACACAGTAATGAGGAAATGAAAGGGTTGAGGAAATAGAAACAGTTAGCTCGGTGAAGACAGAGATTTGGTAGACCAGTTCCAACTGTTGTGATAGTTGTACGTCTGGTTGGAGCGGCTAGGTATTTAAACCCGAGGACACACAGTCCTCACCGTATTCTCCTTGAGCTAAGTTCACACAGACCTCGCCCAATCACTCGTGGTAAGCCTTCAGGTGACTTCCAAACCTTCACAAACTCAGTCACTCGGCGATCCACAATTTCCTCTTGGATGCTCTAGACCATGACGCCTAACCGTCTGGAAGATGCACAGTCTTCAAAAGGTAACAAGCGTCGGATCCACACAGGAACGATCTCTTCAATGATGCTCAATCACTTTGGGTTTGTAGGTGTTTGGGTTTGGGTTTTCCTCACTGATGATTTTCGCTCAAAGTCCTCGGAGGATGGGATGCTCTCAATGACAAGTGTCAGTTTCTCTCGGAGTAGCCAACCAGCTAGTGGTTGTAGGGGCGGCTATTTATAGCCTAGTGAGCAGCCCGACATGATAAGACATAATTGCCCTTCAATGATATGACCGTTAGGTGGATAAGATATTTTGGGACAGCTGGCGCATAGCACAACAACGGTCGGAAATTTGAGGTTCAAATTCCTCAGGGCTATCATGTTCCTCACTAGTAGGCAATCCGCACTGGCGAATTCCTAACTCCTCAGTCAGAACAAATTCCTAAGAGACCAGAAGATCTTCGTCTCTGTCACTGAAGAAATTGACTGAACTATATGAGATTTCCAATGGCTTCACTCGAAGGGATTGATAGTTGTACGATTTTGAGATGGGCATCACTTGGAAACTTTTCCTTAGTTTTACCTCGACCCCCTTTAATAGTACGGTGTTTCCTATGGCTCAAGAGAGAGAAAATGAAACTATGAAAACAAAAGTCTTCACGCTTCATGTTCCTCGCGTGAATATCAAGTCTTCATGGTCACACCAATTTTTCACTTTCAAAATCTTCAGAAAGCCAAAGTCTTCAGTTGAAGACATTCATTTTTAGGGGTCGACTTTATCTGTAAATATCAAACTCCCAATAGACTTATAGACCAGTGTACACTCACAAACACATTAGTCCCTTAACCTATAAGTCTTCAACACACCAAAATCACTAAGGGGCACTAGATGCACTTACAATCTCCCCCTTTTTGGTGATTGATGACAATATAGGTTAAGTTTTCAACGGGGATAAACATATGAAGTGAAAATACTGATTTTGAGGACTTTGATTGCAAGATATAGAAGAACTCCCCCTAAAGATGTGCATATGTGAGGAATTTGCTTTTGAGAAGCAATGCACATTGAAGAGGAGACTCATGGAGATCTCCCCCTATATCTTGTAATTCATACCCGCATTTAACATATAATATGAAGAATTTGAAATGCATGATGAAATATGGTGACTGATGTAATTCAGCGCGTGCATTAACATATATGAGGAAATAGCATGCAGAAGAACAACATTGGCCATAGTCCTCATAAAGAAATCATGGTAGTTGACAGGAACTCCATGGATGATGTTGAATAGCAGATTCTTCATGATGCCAACGACTTCTTCTTCATTAGAGTCGTGGCCTTTGATTGGACTGAGGGTCTTGGTCAAAATTCTATAGACAGTCCTTAGCACATATAGCAATTCCTTAACGAGGAATTTGGTCCTTGGGGCTTGACCGGGCTTCAGAGGCTTCATCAACACTTGCATATAATGATCAGATAGCTCAGGTTCATGGTAGATGAGCTGCGCACCTTCAAGGGGAGGACTGACAGGCGGGGCATGAGGCAATTCAAAGGCTGGTGCTTTGTAGTGTGTGTTCTCTGTCATCTAGTCCAACACCCAAGAGTTCACATCTTCAGCGTGGCCGGTGATGTGCAACGTAGCTTAGAACTAAAGAATTAGCTCTTCATTCCAGTCGCATATATTGGTGCAGAAGTTGAGCAGCCCAGCGTCATGAAGAACACTGAAGACCGGAGTGAAGCACAGCAGCGATTCCATATCCACATGAGGAATATGCTCATGGTCAAAGATCTTGTCTTTATCGAATAGTAGTGAAGAATAGAAGTTCATCTGACTTGCTGTCCAGAAATGCTTGCGTCGAAGATGAGCAGAGTCATAGGGATTATATTCCATGAAGAAAACGTGTTCATGGAAGAAATCATCAACTTTGAACTTATGCTTCTTTGAGAAGGGATTCTTCGGCTTGGGCTGAGGAGTATCAGTCAATGTCTTCACCGCCTCTTGAATCACAATCTCAGGAGCCGCAGGCTGAGGAATTTCAGGTTCAGCATCATCAGTAGCAGCCTGGGCCTCCATCTCTTCAGCAGCTTGAACATCAGCACTAGTGGCTGGAATTTCTTCTGGGATGGTAAGAAGTGAAGCTTGAGGTTCATCACAGCCCATTTGAACTTCTTTAGTTTGGACTGGGGACTCAGGAATATGTTGCAGTGGGGTGAACATGGGTGAATTGGGGTGATGACTTTCCCAATAGTCATCATTCAGAACTGGAGTGGTGCACCCAATGTCCACGTCTTCTTCTTCATCCATTTCCTGAACGCCTGCCTCTTCAGCTGTAAACTGAGGCATGGGCGATGATACCAGGGGTGTTGAAGGGATATCATCCACTTCAATTTCTTTGTCCAACTGCTCTGATGAAGCAACAGAAGGATCTTCTTCATCTGATCCGCTTGGGATCTCATAATCCTCACCTTAGGGAACAATCTCCTTTGATGGCATATTTCAGAGAGGAACAACATCTATAGGATTGTCATAGGAGCTTGTCAAAGTCTTCGTCTTCTTGGGTGCAGAAGACTCTGAGGAAGTAGATGCTTTCCTTTTCTTCACTGCTGCTTGCTCCGCAACCTTGGTTTTCTTCACTTCTGATGCTGAAGGAAGGGTAGGACTTGGCGCTGGTGCAGGAGGAGCAGAGGAAATTGGTTCATTTTCCTCAGGTGCAACTGATGCAGTTGCCCTGGCTTGTTCAGTGACTTCAGGCTCAGCGGTAGATGCCTCAGCTGGCCTGGCTTGATCTTCAGGCACAACACTAGTGGTCGCCATGGCAGTTTCATCAGCGGCTGGAATAGCTTCATCAGCCTTGGTACTCTCATTTTCTTCAGCAGACTAATTTTCATCAGTGGTGCTGGCATGTTCTTCGGTAGGCTATGCAGATGCTTCAGCCTAAGGAATTTCATGTTGCGTTGAGGCAGCAACATTTGAGGTGAATCCCTTGGTCAGCTTGATGAATCTGACTTTGGCTCCCAGCCAGTCAGCATAGTATCGATCAAATTCATCACTGAGATTCTTGATTTCTGATTGCAGAGCGACAAGTTCATCAGGTGATTGCTTCAAAACATTTTGCTTCAGAAAGCGCTCTTTCTTGTACTGAGCTTTCTTCACCTCCCTCCCCTGTTCAAATTTCCATTTTTCCTCACCAATGAAGGCAGTCAACATATGACTTTGTCCAGGAGTGAGGTTCATCTCAGGCAAAGGAGTGTTGGGATCCTTATGCCATATGTTGATGAAGTCTAGGATCAACTTTGGATCCAGCATCAATGGCACATTACTGCCTTTGGCTCTAGCGGCCCTTTGCTGTCTGTCTCTGATGATTTCAGCAAGTTCATCATCATCAGCTTCGTCTTCACTGGACGGTACTTGGAAGGCAAACTGCTTCTTGTGAGGACTTGGTCTAGTGCCTCGTCTAGCAGTGGCCTTGGTCTTCAGCAAAGTGGGCCTGTTGAGGACTGCGGAGGGGCTGAGGAACTTGCAGAGGCTCCTGAGGCAATTGAGATGCCTGTGGTCCTTTGGCAAGTGGCGAGATGCACAAGTCCTGAGGACTTTGCCGGAGGAGCTGAAGGCTTTGCAATCGGAGGAACTGGAGCAGCTTGAGGAATTTGCCGTGAGGGCATAGATGAGCTTGGCCGTGTAAGTGCATCTAGTGCTCCTTAGTGATTTTGGTGTATTGAAGACTTATAGGTTAAACGACTAATGTGTTTGTGAGTGTACACAGGTCTATAAGTCTATGAGGAGTTTGATGTTTATAGAGAAAGTCGACCCCTAAAAATGATTGTCTTCAATTGAAGACTTTGGCCTTCTGAAGACTTTGAAAGTGAAGAAATTGGTGTGACCCTGAAGACTTGATATTCATGCGAGGAACATGAAGCGTGGAGACTTTTGTTTTCATTGTTTCATTTTCTCTTTCTTGAGTCATAGGAAACACCGTACTGTTAAAGGGGGTCGTGGAAAAACAAAGGAAAAGTTTCCAAGTGATGCTCATCTCAAAATCCTACACCTACCAATCCCTTCGAGTGAAGCCATTGGAAATCTCATACAGTTCAGTTAATTTCTTCAGTGAAAGAGACGAAGATCTTCTGGTCTCTGAGTAATCTGTTTTGACTGAGGAGTTAGAAATTCTCCAGTGCGGATTGCCTACAAGTGAGGAACATGATAGCCCTGAGGAATTTGTACCTCAAATTTCCGACCGTTGCTGTGCTATGCCCTAGCTGTCCCAAAATATCTTATCCACCTAACGGTCATATCATTGAAGGGCATTTATTTCATATCATGTCGGGCTGCTGCCTAGGCTATAAATAGCCGCCCCCTACAACCACTAGCTGGTGTAACATCCCAAATTTTCAATTTGGAATGTTATACATAGGTCATCATATGCATATCATATTTTATTTGCATTTTGGTTTGGATCCTAGAAATTCTAAGCAACTCAAGGACCTACGGAGAGAGTTGGGGATTTTATTAATTTCATATTTGAATTTTCTCAAATATTGAAAAGATGATCATTTTGGTTTTAATTATTTTTCTCCATGAAATATTTCAATATAAAAATAAATGAGAGGAGATAATATGACTTCTCCAAAATAAAAGAAATATTGGAGGAAAACCGTGCTCAGCAGAAGCCTCGTTTTACCCCGAACTCGGGAGGATATACTCATAACCATGGAGGCCATACCCACAATGGAGGAAGTTCGCATAACCACAGTGGCCCCAAGAATGGAAACGGGAATGGAGCAGGCAGCAATCAGAACCGCTCTAACCCAGCCACACCCGCCAAGAAGGATCTAAGTCACATTACTTGTTTCAAGTGCGGGAAGGCTGGACACTACGCCACCGAGTGTTCTGAAGCAAAGAATGGTAACGACAATGGAAGCTCTAGGAAGAATCCCAACCCTTTCAACAGGGGACAAGTGAACCACGTGAACGTGGAAGAAGTTGAAGAGCAGCCAGATGCAGTTATCGGTAAGTTTTTGGTTAAGTCATTTACCGCTATCGTTCTTTTGATACTGGTGCATCGCATTCATACATATCAAGGGGATTTGTGGACAAGTTCAAGTTACCCACCTTAGCCCTTAGGTCACCCATGTTAGTAAGCTCACCAGGAGCAGAGTATATGGCCAGCCAATGGTGCGATCCGATACCCTTGACCATTGATAGCCATGTTTTCCCCCAGACCTAATAATTTTGGAGTCACAAGGATTGGATGTGATACTAGGTATGGATTGGCTATCAAAGTATGGAGGAAACATTGACTGTGCTAGTAGGTCAATTCTGCTCACCACCCCGGAGGGAAAAAGGATCAAGTATGTATCCAGGCATGCGCCGAGGAGGACCCAAGTAAATTCTCTCACCGGAGTTGTTCAGGAGGAAGTGCCTGTAGTGAAGGATTATCCAGATGTATTTCCAGAGGAACTACCAGGCATGCCTCCGGATCGAGACATTGAGTTTTTGATAGAGCTGTTGCCAGGCACCGGACCGATATCGAAGAGACCATACCGGATGCCCGCAAATGATCTGGAGGAGATTAAAAAGCAGATCAAGGAGTTATTGGAGAAGGTTACATTCGACGAAGTTCGTCACCGTGGGGAGCCCCAGTGCTCTTGGTTGAGAAGATGGTTGGAGCTTATAAAGGATTATGATATGAAGCTGCATTATCATCCAGGAAAGGCCAATGTCGTAGCAGACGCTTAGAGCCGGAAGAGTTATGTCAATACCCTCTTAAGCAGAGGATTTACAAAGGAGTTAGCCGAGGATCTCAGGGAGCTTCATTTGGAGATAGTCCCTAGAGGTTTTGTTGCAGCAATGGAGGTTCAGTCAACATTATTGGGAAAGATTCGAGAAGCTCAGAAGGATGACAAAGAGATTGCTGAGATAAAGGAGAAAATGAGTAAAGGAAAGGCCAAAGGTTTTCGTGAGGATGAGCACGACACCTTGTGGTTTGAGGACCGAGTTTATGTACCCAATAATGCAGAGATCAGGAAGTTGATACTTCAGGAAGCTCATGACTCGCTATACTCAATACTCCCCGGAAACACCAAGATGTATTTGGATTTGAAAGAGCGTTTCTGGTGGACTAATATGAAGAAAGATATTGCCGAGTATGTAGCTGTATGTGATGTATGTCAGAGAGTGAAGGCAGAACATCAGAAGCCAGCAGGATTACTGCAGCCTATGCCGATACCCGAATGGAAGTGGGATAAGCTTGGCATGGATTTCATCACCGGATTGCCCAGGACCCGATCGGGATATGATTCTATCTGGGCAGTAGTTGATCGTTTGACCAAGGTGGCTCACTTTATCCCAGTGAAAACCACCTACACAAGTGCGAAGTTGGCCAAGATATATATGACCAGGATCGTATGTCTGCACAGAGTTCCGAGGACCATTGTATCAGATAGAGGAACACAGTTTACTTCAAAGTTTTGGCACTAGCTGCACCAGACTTTGGGCACCAGGCTTTTCATCCGCACACAGATGGATAGACCGAGAGAGTCAATCAGATTCTGGAGGACATGTTCAGAGCTTGTGCGCTAGATTATGGATCTAGTTGGGATGAAAATTTGCCTTACGTGGAGTTCTCATACAATAATAGCTACCAGGACAGTCTGAAGATGGCGCCTTTTGAAGCTTTGTATGGAAGGAGGTGCAGAACACCGTTGATGTGGGATGAAGTTGGAGACCGTCAGTTGTTTGGACCAGATTTGATTAAAGAGTCCGAAGAGAAGGTTAAGTTGATTCGGGATAGACTGAAGGTAGCTCAGTCCAGGCAGAAGAGTTTATGCCGATACCAAGTGCAAGGAGGTAGTCTAAGAGATCGGAGACAGAGCATATCTTCGTATATCCCCATGGCGAGGAGTTAAACGCTTTGGGGTTAAGGGAAAGTTAGCCCCGAGATTTGTAGGACCATACCGAGTTTTGGAACGTATGGGAGAAGTGGCCTACAAGTTGGAATTACCCGAAGGACTGTCAGGAGTTCATGATGTGTTCCACGTTTCCCAGTTGAAGAACTGTCATGCTGATATGGACGATATTCCTCCGAGAGATACAGTGCCCCTGGAAGCAATTCAATTGGATAGTGATTTAACCTATGAGGAGAAGCCTGTCAAGATTCTCGAGTTTGCCAGCCGAGTTACACGCAACAAGGTTATCAAGTTTTGCAAAGTTCAGTGGAGCCACCATACCGAGGATGAAGCCACCTGGGAACGAGAGGAAGATCTACAGAAAGAGAGCACCCACACATATTTTCTAGCCAACCCGAATCTCGAGGACGAGATTCATCTTAAGGGGGGTAGGTTTGTAACATCCCAAATTTTCAATTTGGAATGTTATACATAGGTCATCATATGCATATCATATTTTATTTGCATTTTGGTTTGGATCCTAGAAATTCTAAGCAACTCAAGGACCTACGGAGAGAGTTGGGGATTTTATTAATTTCATATTTGAATCTTCTCAAATATTGAAAAGAGGATCATTTTGGTTTTAATTATTTTTCTCTCTAAAATATTTCAATATAAAAATAAATGAGAGGATATAATATGACTTCTCCAAAATAAAAGAAATATTGGAGGAAAAATGTTAAAACCAAATAAATATTTTTACTTGGATTTTATCGCTATTTTATTTGAATTAGAAAATATGCATTCTTCAAAATTGCATTTTTAAGCGGAGAAAATGTTCACTTTGTTCTAATATTTTATTTAGATGGTGAAAATTGTTTTTGGCATTTTTAGAATTTTTTATATTTATTTATGATTTTTCTTTTGGTGGAATTTTTTTAAGTCTTCCGACCGACTGGGCCGAAGCCCAGCTGGCCCAGCCGCGCCGCCCCCGCCCCCGAGCAAGAGTCCCACTCCCGCACGCGCCGCCGCCATCGCCGTCGTGGCCGAGTCGGCCTCCGCGCCGGCTAGCCCCTCCCCCAAGCCGCCCTGCCCCTCCCGCCCCCTTAAATAGCCGCCGGCCCTGCCTCACTTCGCCACCCCGCCGCAGCCGCAGCAGCCACAAGCAGCAGCCGCCGCCGCAGCTCCGCGCAGCCCCGCCGCCCCACCTCGCCGGAATCCCGCCGCCGCCGCCGGATCCGCCGCCGCCGTTTTTTTTAGTTTTAGGTAAAAACCGCCGGTTTTCTTAAAAACCTTAGTTTGGCTTTTATTTATTTATTTAGATCGGTTCGGTTTGGTTCGGTTTTTCTTTGGTTAAGTTATTTAGCGAGCGTTCGCTCTTTAGTTCGTTCTTAACGAGCGTTTTCGTTCGTTCGTCTCTGTTAGCGGACGTTCGTCCGATAGATTTTTCTTTTTCTGCCAGGGACCTATCCGTGATTATTTTTATCGCAGATTAGCCCCTGATTTTCAAACCCCCGTAACTTCTCAACTGTTTGTCCAAATCCAGTGAAACCAACGCCAAAATCTTCATCTCGAGCCACTCTTTCTGTTTAATCAACTTGAGCATGATTTTGACAATTTAAAATTTGGTTTCATGCAGATTTGAAATCGAAGTTCTTTTGACCGTAGTTTTAGTTTCGTAGCTCCGATTCGATTGATTCTGTTTGCAAATCAAAGCTCTTCAGTTGAACTTTCAGATTGGAACTTCTTATTTGAGTTTTACCCTTGCATATATGCTTGAGTGCTTATGTATGCTATTGTTTGTTTGCGATAGAATTCCCGGAGTGGGAAGCGTGCTACCATGAGTCTCTAGGGTTTGTGGATCGTCAGCAAGGCAACTGACACATTGATCATACTTTTTTCTGTTGGAGATATGACCTAGAGGCAATCATGTATGTTGATATTTCCTGTGTGTTTATGAATAAAGATAGTCCTTGGATATTATCAATGATGTGTATCAGCAAGTACGTGACTTTTTTGTGGGACTATGCATTGTATGATGACTATCCTAAAAGGTCCCTAGTCGAAAGGGCTGTGTGGACACGCAGCCGACTAGACTAGCATATGACACAGTCGTTGGCTTGGTCTCACTAGCCATGGAGCATTGGATGCTAACCGGATAATATGGACTTGGAAGGATCTGGTCGGATTCGACGTAGTCGGATCCGAGTCAAGATAAGGTCCGAGTCGGGCAGACCCAACTATGAGATGCAGCGATATGTCATATGTGAGTCTCTAGTACGACATACGTTCTATGTCCTAAGACCTGAGCTGACGCATGTACTCAGGATGGTGACATGCCTGCTTTGGGCCGACCAAACGCTACTCCGTAACTGGGTAGTTACAAAGGTAGGTTTCGGGTTTGTCCAGACCCATGCTGCGAGACATGGTCGAGCAAGATGGGATTTGCCCTTCCAATCAGGAGAGATATACTCTGGGCCCCTCATGTGATCCGACCAGGATAAGCATGGCCATGCGCCAAGGATTATGAGATAATCTGGTTTGTGGTCAGCATCACTGGAACGAGAAAGAGGTCGGGCTAGCAAAAGGATGACAGACTCGCCTTGATCCCGACAACATATATAGTGTGGCAAAAGGAATAGAAATGTGATGTACAGGTTCACCTAACCAGCTTCATAGTCTGCTTGGTGTTCGGCATGCCTTGCTAGAGGCCGCTACCAACCGTGTAGTTCGGAGGTGATCCGAACTGCGGCCAAGCCGACTTGAACCTAAGGGGTCACGCGCTTAAGGGAAGGAACCTACGAGGTCCGATCCGGGGACACTGGTCGGATGTGATCCGAGCTGTATCCGGATTGTGGCTGAGTAGACTTATGGGCTTTAGGGTCCATGTGAGGCCCAAGTGTTGAGCCCTCGATGGACGCCTATATAAAGTGGGGTGCGGCACACTCATGCGGTTGATCGCTTCGGCGCTGTCACTAGGGTTTGCATGTGTTGCGAATAGGCACCTCCACTCGCCGCCGGTTGTGTGATCGGACCTAGCAGTCCGCCGCACGACGTTCCTCCTGCACGCGCGGATACCGTTAGAGGCGGTGCACCTGCGCCGCTCCGGCGAACCTGTACGAGGGATCCGACGACCGGCTGTTCGAGGGAGATCGGACGAGAAGGAGACGAACCACGCGGACGTGCTGCCCCAACTCTTCTTCTGCTGCACGTCACCGCGTGTCTAGTGGTAACGATATGTGATCCATCTTCCGTAGCATGTTCTTGGTTGTTCTGCGCGTAGGAAATTTTAATTTGCAGTCGACGCACCGTACCATAGAACCCAACAGTGGTATCAGAGCATCTGCTATAGGATTTGGATTCAGATCGTATGCATATTAGATATGTGGAGGCGGCAGATGAGATATGTTGTCGTTGATGAGATCGGCTATGTGCACGGTTGATGAGATCAACTGCACATGGGGAATGATGGCTATGTTTTCTGATAATCGGGACCGCCGTGTGCATAGCGCCTTGTATTTCGTACACGATCATTCAAACCGGTAGAATGCGATTCTATGCATAACTTTGTTTTGCAGGTTTGATGTGAATAGTATGGCTCATGTGTATGTGACACATGTGTGTAATTTGTACATGGCCTGCGTGTCATGTTTGTCAGCCGGCAGGAGCCAAAGTGTTGTCATTATATTGTATAACGACATGCGTGTCGACTTGTGACTCTATGTAAAATTCATTACTAGTTGTAGTACTTGGATAATAGAGATCAGGTTGCTGGCTTGGCGTCCGGGCGTCACAAACAAGATGGAGTTCCTAGATGGTCATCGGAGTTGGAGCATTAGTTACAATCCTCAAACACTACATGATTAGGATGTGATTAACTTGTGGGTATTGGGAAGTAGATGATGAGGTAGAACCTATTACCTGTTTTATTATCAAACCCTTGGGAGTTACTTCTACGTCATGCTTATATTACCATGCTATGCTCGTAGATGTGGATTGGGTTCGAGTGTATCCATGACAGTTGTGAGATTGTTAATTAACGGTTAACTTAAGGTGGCTACTTAAATACACATCTGGGTGGATTGGTTGCGGGCACCTGGAAATCCAGTGTTGTCCTAGGATATCCCGGAGTACCCGTGTGATCTTCCTATGGTTCGCCACCCAGGCTCAAAGGGATCATAAGATTATTCATGCTAGAAACTTTCGTGTGCAGCCACAAGCTATTATGGGCTCTAGCATAGTTGAGTATGTTGCATGACCTCTTCTAGTGGTAGGCTAGCAGATGTAGGGGATGTAGGTTGGTACTGTCTACCCAGGGTTAGAGTTAATGTTTCTGAAAGACTATGTCTCATTCATCCGTTTCTCAAACACCATGTAGTGCGAGAAATCCAACGGAGGAGATCGAGTCTTGTGGGGAAAAGTGCGCAAACCTCTGCAGAGTGTACAAACTAATCATGGTTAGCCGTGTCCCCGGTTATGAACATCTTGAGTATCTGGTTCTTGGATTATCATATTGATCTCATCACTCTAAATTAATTTGATGGGTTGTTAAATACTGATTAATTGGGGTTAATTGGAGGAACCTTCTCAATGTTTCAACCACCATGATAGTTAAACAAATATGTTCCTTTTTTGTAGGAAAAAATTGGCTTTTCGCAAAACATTTTAACCATAGAGCCTCCACCAGCCATATATGCATGTAGTGATAGCACGTATTCTGTTCATTGCTCTATTGTGTTATATTGCCAGCATATTCCATGTGCTGACCCGTTTCCGGGCTGCAACATATCATGTTGCAGACTTTTCAGATGAAGAGTAAGGTGCGCTAGGTCTTTGTCGTGCACTCAGCTATGCCGTTGGAGTTGTTGGACTCACTTTGTCTTCCAAGCCTTCCGCTGTTATCTTATTTTAGATGGCCTTAAGCCATATTTATTGTAATAAGTTCTCTTTTGAGACATTCGATGTAATAAGTGTGTGGTTGCACTCTGTTATAAGTCCTTCAACTACTGTGTGTGTAAGCATTACCGATCCAGGGATGACACTTATACACAGAGATTTGACCGCCTGAGGTCAGATCGCTACAACTGGTTGGCTGCTCCGAGAGAAACTGACACTTGTCATTGAGAGCATCCCATCCTCCGAGGACTTTGAGCGAAAATCATCAAGTGAGGAAAACCCAAACCCAAACACCTACAAACCCAAAATTCATTGAGCATCACTGAAGAGATTGTTCCTGTGTGGATCCAACGCTTGTTACCTTTGAAAACTATGCATCTTCCAGACGGTTAGGCGTCATGGTCTAGAGCATCCAAGAGGAAATTGTGGATCGCCGAGCGACCGAGTTTGTGAAGGTTTGGAAGTCACCTGAAGACTTACCACGAGTGATTGAGCGAGGTCTATGTGATCTTAGCTCAAGGAAAATACGATGAGGACTGTGTGTCATCAGGTTTAAATACCTAGCCGCTCCAACCAGGCGTACAACTGTCACATCAGTCGGAACTAGTCTACCAAATTCATCTTCTTCACCGAGCTAAATGGTTCTATTTCCTCAACCCTTTCATTTCCTCATTACTGTGTGTGTACTTAATCACTATTGTTTGAAGACTTCTCAATTCCCTCAGTTCAATTTCTTCAGTCAGTTTGTCTTCAGCCTGCTTATCATGTGTTTACGCTTTCTGTACGTCGTGCTTGTTTTCATTTCATCATGATGATTGTGCTTCTCTTCTGTTATGCTTGCATCTGAGTACTTATTCTGCTGCTAGTCGTTCGTGACTTAGGAATTTCCTCACCCTGAAATTCCTCAGTGACGAATTTGTAAAAATCGCCTATTCACCCCCCTCTAGTCGACTTAACGCACTTTCAATTGGTATCAGAGCAAGGTACTCCCTTGTTCTGTGTGATTTTGGTTTAACCGCCTAGAGTTTTAGTTATGTCGACCGCGGGAATGAAGGCTATGTCATGCCCCATCTTTGACGGTCATCATTATCCCAAGTGGAAGGCCATGATGAAGAAGCGACTCATGGCGATGAACAGCGAGCTGTGGACCGTCACTAAGATTGATCTTACCGATCTGTGCAAGATGGCGGATGCTGATGACATTCGCAAGTACACACTTCTCAAACTCAAGGCAAAGGACATCATCTGCTCCTATCTGTCTCAAAATCAGTTCAGGAACATTATGCATCTCAGCCATGCGAAGCTTATCTGGGACCGACTCTGTGAGGTCTATGAAGGTCATCGAACTCGTCACGACCCATGGTTTGAGGATTTCAAGGAATCGCTCAAGGCGATGACTTTCGACCCAGAATCATTATCCTCTCACTACAAAAAAAAGACACTCCATGATGATACGTGTTTGTCACAGTAGGTCACGTTTTCTGTCATGCATGTACATCCATGACAATTTTATGGCAGAATCAAGATAGTCATACTTGTGCTGTCGTAGAAGTGTTCCATGACATTACCAAAATTATCATCACGGAAGTGTTCACTTCCATGACGATAAATGACGCGTCATGGAAGTACTTTCGTCAAGGGTGACCGACACGTGGCATCCACTGTAACGGGTCGCCGTTAAGCTATCGGGTCCGGTTTTGGATCCGATAACCCGCTAATAGCCACGACCAATGACGATTTTCCACTTGTAAAATTATCATTGGCTGACGGAACCACGTGTCAGCTCCGCGTCGGCACAGGTGTCACTCATCCAATGGGCGAGATGCACCTATGATATGTTGACACGTGGACCGGCCCAAAAGTGTTCCATAAAGATTAAATGGGCCGGCCCAACTAAAGGCCCACAAGATTTCGCCGACCATAATGGGTCGGCCCAGCTAAAGGCCCACGAGATTTTGCCGACCATAATGGGTCGGCCCAGCTAAAGGCCCACAAGATTTTGAGGACACTAATGGGCCGGCCCGTTAACAGGCTGCCATGTTTTGGGCCAAATGCCGGCACATAATTGATCCAGTCCATTAACAGCCTGCCACGTTCCGGGCCCAATAAAGGCCCATTTGAGATCCGGCCTGTTAAAGGCCTACCACATTCTGGGCCAAATTATGGCCCAGATCAGATTCGGCCCTTTAAGAGGCTTTGGGCTAAATTATGGCCCATATTAGATTCGGCCCGTCAACTGGACACTATGCTTTTGGGCCCACTTGCTAAAGGCCCATTTTGTAATTCGGTCTGATATTAGTTTCGGCCTGTTAAACGCGTGTTTAACATTTCGGCCCTATATTTATTTTGGCCTGTTAAAAGCCCGTCATATAGTTGGGCCTAACTACGGCCCGGTTTGCATCCGGCCGGCTCACAGCCGATAATTTGATTGGGCAAAACAAGGACCGAGACAATTTTGGCGTGTTAACGGCCCGTGATGTGATTGGCACAATCAAGGGCCGGGGTCTATTTCGGCTTGCTGCCGGCCCGGGAGCTGTTCGGCACGTTTCAGGCCCAACCTACTTTTCATCCTCCTAAAAGCCCATTGAGTTTTCTTGCGAAAATAGGGCCGGCGGTTTACTCGGCCTATTAGAGGCCCAAATCTACTAGTGGGCCAGTTTACATTTAGGCCTGTTAACGTACCGACTATGTAGTGATTTGCATGACGGCCCGATTATGTACCATAATTTTACGGTTTCGTCGGTTTACTGCGAAGACAGGATGTATATATATAGTAAAATAACTGCAGCATCGTGAATAAGAAAAACCTAGACTATACAATAAAGAAATTACAGCATATTACATCCACTGGGCATCAAAGTTCGCCACTATGATAATAAAGCACAAGCAGACAACAGATTACATACACTGGGCATCAAAGATCACCACCAGCGCAAATAAACACGCCGAGAAAATAATATACAAAAATGATAGCACTTCAATAGAGTTCAAGAAAGGTTAGCCCTGCTCGGGTGCTGCAACGCAAGCAGCTGAGCAAGCTGATGAGACTGCGCTTGTTTAACACTTATATCCTCCACACTATGAAAGATAAACAAGCAGACAGATGACAGGTTTTGCACATATAAGTATCAGTGCTGACAATTCATCACATTTCTTACTGACGAATAAAGTGACACAATTTAAAATAGCATTAACACAATATGGTATTGTTCAGGTTAAGACATGGCAGGAAATAACATTGTGAAGGAGTTGGCAGCTTCACGACACCACTAGATTACAGATCAAGAACTCATAATTATCAATGGTTAGTGTACTATCAAGTTATCACATTTCAAATTGGAAAATAAAGAGAGGGTTTAAATAATAGTAGAATGATATGACATTGTTCATAGTTAAGACACTCCAAAATATGAAATTGTGCTGTAGTGGGTAGGTTCACCACACCACTGGATTATGGATCAAGATCAGAAGCATACATGCAGTGCAAAAGAAGATCACTTGCTTTGTATAGTTTAATTAACATGGTATGAAGAATGAACTTGGTTGTACAACTGAAAACTTAAATTGAGAAGGAAAAACTTTTGTTTATGAACTACATAATAAACTTTAAACATGCAATTTCATGCAAACACCAAAAATAAACAGCTGTTGCAGTCATGCCTAACCAAATATACACAACAAAGTTTGAAGGCTTGAGAAGGACAAACTTACATTATTGGTGAAGACAGGCTCTATAAAGCCCTTGTCCATGCTGATGGGGGGGGGGCAATTCAAGAAGTTTACCACATAATGTTCTTCATAATCATTGCCTTTATTCTACATTTTGTTAAGAGTAAATATAGATGTGATAGTATAAGAAAAAATGGAGAATATTTAAGATAATATGAAGAGTGATGCTACATAACCAAGTAGCTATAAATGTAAGTACAACGATACAGGACAAAGGTACAGCCAAGAGCAATGCAGAGCTAAACTTCTTCAGGACCATCGGTGTTATCCAACCTTATGGTAAGAGTAAATATAGATCTGATGCGTAGAAAATGGAGTGCAAAGGAAAATAAGCTGGAGAGCGATGGTACATGAACAACTACCTATCAATATAAGTACACCGATAAAGGACAACAGGTACTTACAAGAACAATGCAGAGCTAAAAAGTTTCATTGGCATTCGATATGTTCTACACTAATGTAACCATTCATACAGATCAGATAATTTGGAGCGAACAATTGATAAGCAAGCTATCATGCATACTGCTCTCACATAATGAACCAGGTATGAATGCAAGTACAGTGATATAGGACAACATGTACTAACAAGAGCAAAGCAGCGGGCAGCAAATTTGCGATATCCCGTCGTTCTTTTCAAACTGGAATTCTTCTTCGAGTTGATTTCCTGCAAAAAAGATCCATAAGGGACATGCGAAAAAGTAGAAGTTCAAAATTTCATGTGATATCATAGACAGTACCTCATCCTAGGAACAAGACCAGTGCATAACAAGGTTTTTCCATTCAATGTCTTCTAAATTTAGCATAGGAGACTTCACCGGAAATTCATTTATAGACTTGCCATCAAAGTGTGAATTCCTTAGGTAACACCGATACTGCTGCAATGCTTCCTTGAAAAGCGCAAGCAAGCTTTGCTCGTCATGACTATCCACATTGCCCCTCGCCTACTTACAACAATGTAATGTAAATCATTGATGTGTTCAATCAGCAGAAAACAGGAAAATAATCACCATTAATAATAGCACTTACACGTAAGTGGGACAGGAAGATGTGAAAATGGTGTTTGTCTTCACTATAATCTTCCCATGTTGGGAATATATGCACGTAGTCCCTAACAACATTGAAAGCATTGTCTTTAAAACTGGGAATAACTGAAATGGGGTTCCAATCTATAGGAATTGGCTGTCTCTGTAGTTGTGATAGGTCTTCGGCCGGTGGACTTGCTATACTTTTTGCTGGAGTGGGATGTTTCTGTGGTACGGCTGGTGCTATGGCAACTGAAATCGGCATACCTTTTGCTGGAGTGCAGGTCCTATGTGGTGGGGCTAGTGGTGTGGCCAGTGAAGTATGGGTACAGTCTGCTGGAGTCGGTCCTACGTTTTGTGTCGCTGGTTGTACAGCCAATATAAGTGGGGTGCTGTCTGATTTCTTCGGCACCACCACGTTTTTCAAGGACTTTGCTGGTGCTCCTTCAGGTTCGGCAATCACCCTCTTCCTTTTGGATGTCTGATGCACAAGAACAACATTTGAGTGAAAAAACATGGTATGATGACAAATGGAATATGTATTAATAATGGATGGGCATGGCATCTTGACATATATGATGAGTAAACTAAGCAGATGGCGGTGCAACGAAGTAGAAGAAATGCAAGACAACATATGCAAGATACGCGCAATCAATAAAACCTTGCCAAATTCGAACAAGCACCTTGATGCGTGAACAGGATAGGCCATCTGCCTTTGACTCCTCGAGGTTAGACTAGTCATTAGGATCATATTCTGAACAAGAATCTACAGGTGGGGAGCGTATGAGTCTCATTGCATCCAGAATGGCACTCAATGCCTTGGTGCCAATTTTGTAAGTCGTTGCAGTGTTCCAATATTCTTCTGATGCGTGGATTCTAATATTCACTGTAATTGCGTATAATATCTAAGAACCATGAAAACATAAATAGTAGTGAGATTATCTTTGTAATGCAGAGGATAGTCTAATATAGGGGCGCCCCTGTAAACCCTTATGTGCTATCACTGGATTCTGATGAGAGAGCTCATGTGTGCTGTAATATGGTGCGTGCATTAATATAATCTGGCACAAGTACACAAAAAAATAGGTTCTAGAAGTAAGGTTAGTTGGCAGATGATAGGTTCATAATATACTGTATAGAGAGTTTATTGCCAAACCATGATAACGAGAGCACACAGCAACTAGGCAGATCGTAGTGTACATAAAAGGGGTACACCATAACCACGATATATAAATCGGGAAAGTGGAACTGGCTGGAAAATACGGTGTTGAATTGCCGCTACTAATTGAAAGCCTATCGATCACGTACAGGCCAGCTCTATCAGCTGTTGACCGCAGCTGTCCTTGCGCCCCTTCCGGACAAAGAACATATTGTACGTACTAAATACAGAATAAAAAAAGAGCAACATGTTAAAGAACAGAAGAGGAAGCATATTCTTGAGATTCCGCTTCATTGCATACAATGTTGGTTGCCCACTCATGATGAATCACAACGTCCAAAGAAATGCAATTCCATGTTGTCTCTCTATATCTGGCCACATGCATTTGGAAAATCAAGTGGGAGCACTACCTGACCAATTAAATGTGTGTCTGTTAACTAATATCAGTATCATATCACAATTCGTATTTGAAGAAGTAAGCTTTGGACTTATGATTGGTGTGTTGTTTAGATTCAAGAGTGGACTGCTGCTAGTGCTGACACATAGCAGCTACACAGATCATAGTGTAGATATAACGGGAAAACCGTAAGCATTAGGAGTAAAATCAGCAAAGTGACACTTGCTGGAATATATGTTCTAGTATTGCCGGTGCGGCTAGAAAGGCTTCGTATACCAGCTCTCTTCAACTGGAGGTGCGGTACTGTTAATATCAGTGTAACTCTCAAAGGCATGTCTGCATGCAAGTCGTGTGACTTTTGTCATTTGGGTCAGTCGACCATTTCAGGCGGTTGGATGAAGATCCTACGTCTCCTAACCCTTATTCTTCCTCGTCTCTGATTCTTCCCATAAAAAACACTGCACGGGCCGCCGGCCGAACCACCGGCCCCCACCGCCTGTGTTCCTCCGCCACCCCCACCCCCCACCCCCGCCCCCACCCGCGTCGAGTTTTCTTCATTTGGGCGAGGCCCCACCACCGCCACCCACAACCACCATCCCCACCCGAGCCCCTTCCTTCGCACTGGCGAACTCCGGCGAGCTCTCAAAAATCGAATGACCCAATTTTGAAATTTAGTCTACTGTCATTTAACTTGTGTGGAATATAAAAGGGGAAAACCATAAGCATTGGGAGTACAGTGTTGAGCATGCCATGGCGGATCTGAAGGTGCAAACCTGACAAAGGCAACTTCGCAACCAATGTTTGCTTTCAACTAGCAAGTAAGTGATGGACAAGAAATCAGAGTAAAGCAGTGGCGATCTATTTTCTTGCTGCGATAAATAAGTTGAGAAGATACGAAAGAGTACCATCTCTGGTGCGGCCCCGTGTATGCATCTGCTGAGAATTTGACGGTGTTGCGGTAGCGATGGCTATCGGCGTCGTGGAAGCAGATCTAGGAGGGTAGACGGTGGCGGTGGGGCGTGATGGACGAGACGGTCGTAGGAGCGGCGCCGGCAAGGTGGACGACGGCGGGGAAGAAGCGAGAGGACGGGATGCAAGGATCCCGGTCCAAAGCCGTGGATGAGAGAGGTCGATCTCTTGTAATGGCCGACGGCGTCGGGGTATCAGCTCCGTCATGGTGGAGGAGGACGGCGGTGGATGGGGTGGCGGACGGAGGAGGCTGGGGTGGAGAGGGTGTTTTGGCGCCCACGGAGTACGAATGGGCAAATGGAGGGAGAGAGGAAGGGGGGAACCATGTCTTCAGGGCGCGCTTGTCTCAAATGCGAGGAAATTTACAAACTTAGCCCCCGTTTAAAATTTCCTACATCACAACAATATTAGTCGGTTGGGGATAGGACGGTAATCTTGCATACACCGAATATTTGCCGACGAGTGTTTGTTTTTGGCGCCCACCGTGTATGAATCGGGGAGGGAGTCAATTTCGGCCGAGGAGACACTGTGTTTTGGCGCCCACCGTGTATGAATCCGGGTGAGAGGTGGTTATGTCATGTTTGAGTGAAATTACAAACCTGCCCCTATCGAAACCTATAGAAATCGAGCTGATATGCTTTGCGTGTCAGGGATAGGCAGTAATTTCCATCTCGCGGATTTTGGTTTCGGGCGGTTACTGCGACTTTCCCCGCTTCGTTCAAATTTTTGCAGAGCAAGAGTGCACGTTTACCGTGCCAACTCAATTCGAATCTAGTTTGTATTCTATTTTTGTTCGGGCAGGATCCATTTGCGATTGGAATAAAATTATATATACATCATTTTTTATATATACTTTCAAAAGCACAACAAAGAATTCTGCTCCTTTATATGTATATAATATGATTTACAAATACAATGATCTCAAAATCATACGGTTGAATTCAAAAAAAAAATAAACCAAATTATGTTCTACTAAAATGTATGGATCAGTAATATCTACATATTAAATAGCATAGATGCGCATGAATTCATATGAGTCTGCATGTTTGATAGATCAATTTTGGTTCGAGTATGAATTACATGTATCATCATCTCGAATTCAAATATTTGAATCCCTTTTATGTTGACTCCTTTCACGCCCATCTCTCTCGCATGCTCCTTCATGTAGCTATCATTCTCTTTTCTCCAGCTCACCCGCACGCTCACTTCATGTTTCTCCTATCTTTGCAAACATGGTCTCTCGACGTCTCCCTTGAGAAGTGTCACACTCTCCCTATCATTATACATTACACGGTTTTCATTATCTCTCGTCTCTGCCGTTCTCTGATATCACTAGGTACCTAAGCTTTCTTTTTCACCGCCACACACACAGTCTCACTCGTCTTTCACTTTGTCTTTCTCTCTATGGGGTTCTCTCACACACATATGTCTCTAGATATGACTCATACCACTAAGATTACTCTCTCCTGCAGACACAACATTTATTGCGGTCTCTTTTCCGTCTCCATCCCAGTTATAAAACTGACATTATTCATTTGTTTACCGGTCAGACAAACTCCCCCCCCCCCGCTCTCTCTCTCTCACACACACACACAGCTCCTGCTTCCACTCCCCTTCCCGACTATCGTCTCTCTCTCACACCCACAAAACTCTCGCTTTCGCACCCCCGACTCATATTTCTCTCACATCATTGATCGACTAGCCTCCAGATAGGTATATACACCCGCACACTCGTGCTTCCACTATCGCGTACATGTCTCTCTCGCGCTCCTTGTATCTATGTAGATTTTTCGTCCCTTCTTGAGACACGCCCTCTCGATCGTGCACGCACACACTATCGCCTCATTTTAAGCTGATACCTCTCGCATACACACTCTTTGTGTCTTTGTCACACCTGCACTCCTTCCTCCTCCTCTCTCCCTCTCTCTCTCACACACACAACACACACACACATGGGCTTTTTGCAACAACTAGCAAGATGCCCATGCGTTGCACGGAACATCAAGATGCATTTGTATGAGTAGTTTATCTTGTGGGAGAAAAGGATGAACGAGGGAAGGCCTTATTTGCAAATGTGGAGAGGGGTGTGGGTATCTTTTTGCAAAATTGCCATAGTTTCCTTCCTATCCGTCAGATATAAATCGGACGGCCTATATTGCAAGATGGCAGGCACAACATCATCACCAACTCTGTTTTGTATCTCTACTCTTATAAAAAGCATAGTCGGTGATGATGGTGTGCCTGCCATCCGGCAATATAGGCCATCCGATCTATATCTAACGGATAGGAAGGAAACTATGGCAATTTACCCGCACTCCTCTCCACATTTGCAGATAAGGGCTTCCCTTGTTCATCCTTTTCTCCCACAAGATCTTGATGTTCCGTGCAACACATGGGCATCTTGCTAGTAAGAATAGAAATTAGAGATGTACCACCTTGAATCTTTAAACCAACAACATTCCTCCCTTATCTCATCAAAACTGCCAAAGGAATATATTTTGAGTGAAACATAAGATATTTTTAGTGATACACGTATTTCAAAACTAGACTCTTTTTTCTATCAAATCGGTGAATATGTATTAATCTACTTTGCTCGTGTGGCAACGCATTGGCACATTGCTAGTAGTTATTACTACTGTATAATTTTTTGGACACCAGACAAACAGTGGAGTACATATACGAAGAGAAGAGGCGCACACACGCAGTCGGTCTCTCGCTGTCTCGCACACATGAGAGTTATGTAAAGGCACCGTTAACAAATAAACCCTAAAACCCTAGGTGCATGATTGCTGCATGCGCGGGTACCGGGTACGTGGTGGAGCGCACCTTTGTAGGAATAGTCAGCTCCCGTGATAATTTGATCCGTAGGAGTTGATGGTCGGGACCACAGGTGAACGACCTGGAGGCGGTGGCTCGCCAGTTGCCACAGATCGAGTAGCCATGTTTAAAATATCATTTTTTTAGCAGGGTAAGAGTTCCGTTTTTCAAGGGCGCGTTATAAGTACTTAAGTAGTTTTTAGAACGATTGGTATGGAGAGAAAATGGAATTCATAACTAGTACTACCTCCTTGGTGTATGGTTGTATGGGTTTATGTTGTGAGATGTTGAACCTGGTAGTTCTAGGGCAAATACTATGGGTTATATGTTGGTTTTCAGTAATGAAAATCGGAAGGGGGAAACCCTTCTTTGATAAAAAAAACTACTACCTCCATCTTGGTTTACTAGTCCCCATCGTATTTTGGGTGAAAGTTTTTCCACGAATTTTACTTATAAAATGTGAATGGGAAACGAGATTTTGTTATACCCAAACAAAAAAGGACTGGAGGGAGTGATTTCTCTGACACGGACGCGACCTCTCATAGCGCAGGCATTGAACCGGCGCGCCGGCCAAGAGGGCTCCACTCGCTGCAGGCCCGGCTGAACACGCCTCCTCGCCGCATGCAACCGGCTTCAGACTGCCCCGCCTGCCTCCATTGAATCCGCGCGTGTGCCGGCAACACGTCCTTCCGCGAACCGGCCGACATTTTAGAACACAAAAAATGATCAAAATATAATTAATTACGCATGGTCTTGACTTGTTGTGCTCGCACTGGTAGCAGGAACTAGAGGTTTTTCTTTATTTATAACTCTCCTCACATTTTTTTCGCTTTGAAGTGAATCATGGTTGTGGACATTATCTATGAATGTGCAGATATTTGTGAACATGAGTTTGATGCGGAAGTTGAACTTGGAATGTTGGGCTTGCGCTTGAACTGTACCATGTCCAATGCTTCGTCTGTTATTGTTTGGAAAGTAATTGCTGTTATTACATGACCCTAAAAAATATATTTTGTGCCACATCAGTAGATGCACGGACATTACAACAGGCATGCTGACTGGATAAACATTTGAACCTAGCTATTATGAAGGAAAATTTGTATTGGCAACATTTTTAGATAGCCGAAGATGCCTAGCCTTCTCTGCCTCTGCTAGCTTCTTTCTGGCTTCTTCCATCTCTTCTTTGGCTTGGGTGAAGAGAGCATCTGATTGCTCTTTTTGCTTCTTCAGGAACTAAGCTACATTCTCAAGGGCTGCTGCACGCTTTCTTTCAGCCTTTACTAGAGCCACAAGGACACGAACAGTTGACGACCGATACGTCTCCGTCGTATCTACTTTTCCAAACACTTTTGCCCTTGTTTTGGACTCTAACTTGCATGATTTGAATGGAACTAACCCGGACTGATGCTGTTTTCAGCAGAATTGCCATGGTGTTATTTATGTGCAGAAACAAAAGTTCTCGGAATGACCTGAAACTCCACGGAACTTATTTTTGGAAAATATTAAAAATACTGGTGAAAGAATCAAGGCTAGGGGGGCCACACCCGAGCCACAAGGGTGGGGGGTGCGCCTGCCCCCCTGGGCGCGCCCCCTGCCTCATGGGTCCCCCTGGTGCTCCACCAACCTCAACTCCAACTCCATATATTCGTGTTCGGGGAGAAAAAAATCAGAGAGAAAGATTCATCACGTTTTACGATACGGAGCCGCCGCCAAGCCCTAAACTCTCTCGGAAGGGCTCATCTGGAGTCCGTTTGGGGCTCCGGAGTGGGGAATCCGTCGCCGTCGTCATCATCAACCATCCTCCATCACCAATTTCTTGATGCTCACCGCCGTGCGTGAGTAATTCCATCGTAGGCTTGCTGCACGGTGATGGGTTGCATGAGATTTATCATGTAATCGAGTTAGTTTTGTTAGGGTTTGATCCCTAGTATCCACTATGTTTTGAGATTGATGTTGCTATGACTTTGCTATGCTTAATGCTTGTCACTAGGGCCCGAGTGCCCTGATTTCATATCTGAACCTATTATGTTTTCATGAATATATGTGAGTTCTTGATCCTATATTGCAAGTCTATAGTCACCTACTATGTGTTATGATCCGGCAACCCCTAAGTGACAATAATCGGGACCACTCCCGGTGATGACCGTAGTTTGAGGAGTTCATGTATTCACTATGTGTTAATGGTTTGGTCTAGTACTCTATTAAAAGGAGGCCTTAATATCCCTTAGTTTCCGTTAGGACCCCGCTGCCACGGGAGGGTAGGACAAAAGATGGCATGCAAGTTCTTTTCCATAAGCACGTATGACTATATTCGGAATACATGCCTACATTACATTGATGAATTGGAGATAGTTCTGTGTCACCCCATGTTATGACTGTTACATGATGAACCGCATCCGGCATAATTCTCCATCACCGATCCAATGCCTACGAGCTTTTCACATATTGTTCTTCGCTTATTTACTTTTCCGTTGCTATTGTTACAATCACTACAAAACCCAAAAATATTACTTTTGCTACCGTTACCGTTACTTCCATATTACTTTGCTACTAAATACTTTGCTGCAGATACTAAGTTATCCAGGTGTGGTTGAATTGACAACTCAACTGCTAATACTTGAGAATATTCATTGGCTCCCCTTGTGTCGAATCAATAAATTTGGGTTGAATACTCTACCCTCGAAAAATGTTGCGGTCCCCTACACTTGTGGGTTATCAAGACTATTTTCTGGCGCCGTTGCCGGGGATCATAGCTCTATTCTTTGAGTCACTTGGGATTTATATCTGCTGGTCATTATGAGGAACTTGAAAGACGAGAAAACAAAAATTTATCCCTCAACTACGAGGGGAGGTAAGGAACTGCCATCTAGCTCTGCACTTGATTCACCTTCTGTTTTGAGTAAGCTTGCAACACCTAAACCTGCTTCTGCTATTAATTCTGATATGTCGCATGTTATTGATGCTGCCACTTCTGCTATGCATAATACTTATGATGAAACTACTTCTATGCTTGATACTACCGTGCCACTTGGTGAATTTCTTGATGAACAACTTGCTAGGGCTAGAGAGAATGGAATTATTGAAACTGATAGTGTCGTGGAATTGTCACGGCGGATGTCCTTGTGAAAGGACTTAGTCGTGGAGCCATCGCAACTAGGAAGCTTAAAGGGGTTAACGCGGGACAAAGGACACGAAGGTTTATACTGGTTCGGCCCCTTACGGTGAAGGTAAAAGCCTAATCCAGTTGAGCTGGAATTGCTAGGGTTTCGATGACCAGGGAGCGAATCTGCTATGCCTAGCTCTCGATTTGATGTTACCTGCCCTAAGCCGCCCCGGGTCGTCCCCTTATATACACGGGTTGACGCCCCGCGGCCTACAGAGTCTCGGCCGGCTCAAAAACAGTGTCCGGCTTGGTGACTAGTAAATCTTGCCTTACAATACAAGTCATGTCATTATGGCGGTTTATCACTACGGGCCTTAAGTCGCCTTTGGGCTTTTGGCCCTCAACTGAACTGCCATCTTCAAATCTGGTCTTGGGCTTCAAGAGTCTTCATAGGTATAACCCGGCCCCCACCTGGGCAGGTCATACCTAATAGTTATGTCCCCAACATTAGGCCCCAGATTGATTTGAACCGGTTCATGTCAATCTTCAATACTTAAGAAAACGTCTTCTGCCTTCTACCTGTTCAAAAATTTATAACCCGCCATGAGGTCATCTTTTGGATTCATGATAACCCGCCTTGACGTCATCTTCTATTTAATTCATATTTAGCTCAATCATATCCCAACGGATCCTTATCTTAAATGACCATCCCGAAAATCGAGGCGTCTGAGTAGCTGGATAACCATGTTTCAGCCTCCTCGTTTCTCGCACCCACTCTGTCAGTCTTCTCCTTATAAATGGGCACGACTTTAGGTCTTTCTTCATTCTCCCCTTTTCCGTCGCCTTCTTCCTCTCGCGACTCCGCTGCTGCTCGAGCTCCTCCATCGCCGCCGCAGAGTACTTCGTCTTTGTCGACCTCGGCCGCTGCATCAACCTGAATCAATCCAGAGAACGGCGGCGACCCTCCGTAGTAGATCTGCAGCTGTAAGCCTTCGTCTTCCCGCATCTCAGATCTGCATTAGGGTTTGCGAGTTCCTTCGTGTTCTTCGCTGTTCATCATAGATTCTCCATGGTTTCTTCATTGCATCCTCCTTTGATCTAAAAGAAGTACTAAACTCATGCGGTAGTTGTTTCGCATCCATGTCAGACGCTAGTAGATCCCTTTTTCTAGTTCAGAGGCCTCATCAGAACTCACGAGCTCATCTGCACTAGATTTTTAGGTCTAGAATATTTTCTTTTCTAAACAGCCATTTGATCCAAATTAATAACTGCGACCTGTGAAACCTGTTTTTTTACACTTAGTCGATGCCTGTATCTTGATAGATCCACTTAACCATGGTGGCTCACACCACCGGCTTTAAATTGAGATGCTCAATAAATAACTTCAACCATGCCCGGCGTATTAAATAATTGTAACTGCTCATGGCGGCTTAAACAATCTGACATAACTAGCCATACTCCATTAGGCCCCGTTGATAAGCCGCCATCTTGAGTATGATTTGAAGTATTTCTCTCCGGCTTAAATTTGAACCGGAATTTTTTTTATTTTGTCATAGGCTTCCATATTTAAAATGCCGCCCAAAGCGCCCAAATCACCTGTTACATGCAATTGGGTCAAATCCATCGTCACAGAAAGCACCCTTGCTGATTTTGTGAAGACCGGCTATCTGCCAAAGAAGGAAGTCATGTCCTATCATGGTCCTGATCCAACAGAGGGAAAACCTCAACCCAAAGAAGGGGAAGTCATTGTCTTTACTGATCACATGAACCGGGGCTTTTCTCCACCCGGCTCAAAGTTTTTCAGAGATGTCCTGCACTTTTTCGATCTCCGACCTCAAGATATCGGTCCCAACTCTGTATCTAACATTTGCAATTTCCAAGTGTTCTGTGAAGTGTACCTTGGAGAGGAACCCAACTTGTTGCTCTTCAAGGAACTATTTTATTTAAACCGCCAGAATGAACGTGCCAATGGGCCTAGCTTGGAACTTGCTGGGATTTCCATCCAGCGACGGAGAGTCTGTCTTTCCCCGTATGCCGAACCACCGAGTCACCCTAAAGAATGGAACCAGACGTGGTTCTATTGTCAAGATACTTCTCCGGCTGATGAGAACCCTTTGCCCGGCTTTCGTGCCCTGCGCCTCGAGTCCACTCACCCTTTGCCAGATAAGTTGTCTCCTGCTGAACGCCAAAAACTTGCCCCTACCATGACTAAGTCAAGGCTCTTCTGGGGAATGGCTTAAACGGCATTGATCTGGTCCGGGTTTGGATTGCCTAGTGGGTTATTCCTTTGAGCTGCCGCCCCGGCTTGATGTGCGATTACACAGGCCAAAAGAATGATCCTCTGCGGCACAGCCCTGATGATCTATCTGAAGACATCATTGATGATATGACGAAGTCACTCCTGAATGAGAGCCTGGCAGACTGTGGCAAAGTAGGTTTAAGACCTTTCTGCAAAGCTAACCCGGCTCCAGCGGTAAGCCACTGATTTAAGCGTTTTTACTTTCAATTATTGACAATTTTGCCTTTACTCAAAATACTCTTGTTGTAATTCACAGGCTGATGACAAATTTTGGAAGGTCAAGTATGATCATGAAGCTGCAAAGAAAGCCAGAAAAGCTAAGAAAGCCGCTGCCCAGAAGAAGGGGAATAAGCCTAGCGCCTCAGATATGCTTCATTTAGAAGATACCTCTGAGTCAGAGGTAGCTCTTGATTCTCTAGGCTCATTTTTAACTATTTTATTGACACTGATTATCCTCAGGAGGTTACAGAAGCGAGTCACACAGCGGTTTAAGAGGTAACTATCATTTCCTCCGACTCTGAGCCTTTGCCAAGACAAAAAGTCCGAAGAGTGACTCGGAAAGTAAGATTTTCACATCCTTTAGCTTACCAAGATCCTCAATTTCTTTTGAAGCGTCAGATTCATGAGAGCCGGAGGCAGACCCGGACCAGCAAAGATGCAGAACTCTCTTCCGGCTTACCCAATACACCAAGGAAACGTCGGAACGAGGTCACCTCCGATTTAAATTCCTTTTATCCCCTGGCGGGTCTCACTCATCAACCACTCAATTCTTCTGACTCAAACTTCCAGGGAACTTCTCCTTCCTCCTGCGAGTCAATGCAGTCCAATTTGCCGGCTTTCAAAACCGCTCCAGGGTAATGATAACCTGCTTATCCTGTGTTAATTTCAATTTGCTACTCTTGAACTGACTTTTTGATTTGATGCAGTGGACAGGCAAAGCCCAGCAAAAGGGCGAAGAAGAACAAGCCGACCGAAGAGCCGATCTTAAATGAACCGGAGCTCGGAACAGCTGCTCCTGACACCTCCATTCATGAGCCGCCGCCTGAACTAGCCCACGATATTCCAACGCCTACTGCTGATCCGCCTGTCGAGCAAGCCATTGATGGTTCTGAAAACCCGGAGATCCCTAACCCGGCCAAGACAGATGACCCCGATGTCGAAATCATCAAGACCGGCTTTGTTGAGCCAGGAAGACCAACCGTGCTGGCCAAGTGCTCTGCCAAGGAAGAACTTCTGGAACGCCGGAAGGCTAAACTGGATGTCACTGATTATACTCACATGAGTATTGGAGAAATCTTCTCTGGCTATATGAGCCAAGTGCACAACAGCCGTGACATGGAAATGGACATGGTGAAGCAGATGCACCAAAAATCTGAGGTATAACTCTTCTTGCTGTACTTTATTTATCCTTACCATACCAGCCCCCAAGTCTATTGCTTATGATGAAATATGCTGTAGACTTAAGATCAGCTTAGTAATATATGTAAGAAGTCCGGCTTATCCTGTAGTCCCCAAGGGCCGGCTTAAACAGTATGTTTGAACCAGTCCTTATCATGTTTAAATCACAAAGTTCTTGTAACAGAAATATGCATTAGCCCCCAAGTGCCAAGTATCTTTGCTTGCAAAGTACTTGGGACTTACTTTTATGAACCGTCACTGTAAGCAGATTTCTTCAACACACATTAGCCCCCAAGTGCCAAGTGTCATTGCTTGTAAAGAGGCTTGGGACTTAATGTGGCATTATGATAATCCTGACTTTAACCCGACATTTGTGTAGGCCACCATTAGTCAATTTGAATCGGAAATATCTGGCTTGAAGAATCGCCTGGAAGCATAGGAGATTGAAACCCAAAAAGCCAACTCCAAGTTCGAATTCAGTGTATCTGAACAAGAGAAACTGAAAAAAGGCCTTGAATCCGAGAAGAAGGCCTGGGCTGATGAAAAGATCGCCTTGATCAATCGGGCTGAGAAGGCAGAGGCGGCTCTTGCAGAAACAACCGCCGAATTATCCGGTTTGAAACGCCATGTATCTCACATGGTCTCAGCAATCTTTGGTAAGTTACTCTGCAAGTGTTGAATCTTGTCTAATAATCATATCAATTGCTATCAACTCACCTGACATTGTAATGCAGGCCCCAGGAGTTCAAATCTTAACCAAAGCATGCTGGTAAAGCTGAAGGCGGTTTATACGCTGGTAGAACAACTTTACACCGGGTCTCAGCGTGCCTTAGCTGCAGTGGCTTTGTCAAATGAAGTCCCCACCCTCCTGGCGGATGTACTGAAACGGCTTACCGTGCTACCTCAGCGGTTCAAAGAACTAAGGCGATCTTCTGCGAGAGCCGGAGCCATAGCTGCGTTAGGCCGGGCCAAGGCGTGGCTACCGGAGCTAGACCCGGCCGACATCGCCATCGGATACCCAAGCCTAAAGGAGAATGGCACACCATTTGAACAGAAGGATTTCACCACTTGTGTGAAAGAAATACGCCCTGTGGCCACCCTGATCGCCGCAGACACGGATCTGACCAAGTACCATCCAGGTTATAACACAGAGAACCAGAGGATTCCAACGCCGCACTATGAAGTGATCAGCTTGATCCCTCCCATCCGTAAGCATACCTTCGCCCCTGAAGTTGACCCGGCCGGATTAATTGATGATGAAACTGAATTTGAAGCTTTCAGTGGCATTGACTGGTCATCATCAACCTTCCAAGACAGGGAACAATATGGAGAAGCGGAAAGGGATGACCCGGAAGCTTCAGGTCAACAAAACAACTGATCCGTCGGGCAACTCATATTTGCGTCTCGGGGAGTCATGTAATAGGGTAGTCATAACTTGGTTTTGTCGTGCCTTCGCGCACGCGTTTGGTGCTCACTACTGTTAAGCCGCCATCTTATATTTATCCATAGTATGCTTATCATCTGTTTTCTTTATGCTTAAGAAAGCCATAGCACCACCCTGCGTACAGAAAGACATCACAAGATCCTTGGCGGCTTACCGCAAGGCGGGTCATAGATAGATAAACTTGTTTATCAATTATAACCTTGAAATACAACTGATGATATTATACCTGCGATCCTTTGAATGATACCTCCGGTTTATGTGATCCGGATAGTGAGGGTGATACCTCAATTCTGTAAAAACCGGCACATATAATGTTTGTTATGTGCTGACAACTTATTGATCATGGTTAAGCCAGGTGGAATAAGCCACTCACTAGATGTTATCAAATATGATAAAAAACGTCTCAAAACAAAGTCAAAAAATTGTGATTGCAAAAACTTACAGGAAACAAACAAAGTTTTGAGGCTTCTGATTCGAATACGATCAGAAAACCATTCCAAAGGGGTTAAGCTAAGAGTCGAATACGATCATATAGCCCCCAGTGGCTTTGGCGTTGCCGATCAAAAGGGTACCAACAGCTATGTTCTCTTTGGTTCGAATACGACCTATGTTTGAACATGAAGCCCCCAAATGACCTTGAGAGTTGTTTAATGACGCTGATTCGAATACGATCCACGTCAGACCCAAAGGGGTTGAGCTATGATTCGGATACAATCAAGAAGCCCCCTAGTAGGTTTGGCAGCGTGCCAATCAAAAGGGTATCGACAGCTATGTTCTCTTTGGTTCGAATACGACCTATGTTTGAACAGGAAGCCCCCTAGTGATCATGATATTTAACGGCTAAATTCCAACATAATCATGAGCCGGACCAAAAGGAGAGCCAGATTCAAATATGATCAGTTCCCTGTCGGGTGTTTTTAAAGATATAATAATGAGGACATATAAACCTTTGAGGATGAAAAGGATAGAGGTCCTGCTCTATTACTTTTCATAGTATATACATCATCAAAATATGTACATCATGAGAGCCGGCGGCTCAAGTGTAGTACGGCCGAAGATGAGCGATATTCCATGGCCGGCGGGTCTCTTCCTCCGACTTACGTGAGTCTTTGTGCTCTCGAACATCAATGAGGTAATATGACCCGTTGTGTAAATCCTTACTGACCACAAAGGGCCCTTCCCAAGGCGGGGATAACTTGTGCGCATCAGACTGATCCTGGATGAGCCGGAGCACTGGGTCACCTTCTTGAAAGGTTCTGGATTTAACCCGGCGGCTGTGATAACGAAGCAAGTCCTGTTGGTAAATCGCCGAGCGGGCTGCTGCTAAGTCACGGTTCTCATCCAACAAGTCAAGTGCATCCTGACGGGCTTCTTCGTTATTAGCTTCAACATAAGCCGCCACACGGGGCGAGTCATGATGAATGTCGCTTGGTAGAACCGCCTCTGCTCCATAAACCATGAAGAAAGGCGTAAAACCCGTAGACCTGTTAGGTGTAGTATTGATGCTCCATATCACAGAAGGCAACTCCTCCACCCAACAGCCCGGCGTCCGCTGTAAGGGGACCATGAGCCGGGGCTTAATGCCTTTCAAGATCTCTTGATTAGCTCTTTCAGCTTGACCATTGGATTGAGGATGAGCTACTGATGAAACATCGAGCCGGATATGCTCACGTTGACAGAACTCTTCCATGGCACCTTTAGACAGATTAGCACCATTGTTAGTTATGATGCTGTGTGGAAAGCCAAAACGAAAGATCACCTTTTTCATGAATTGAACCGCCGTGGCTGCATCACACTTACTGACCGGCTCTGCCTCAACCCACTTCGTGAATTTATCAACCGCCACCAGAAGGTGTGTCTTTTTATCCTTGGACCTTTTGAAAGGCCCAACCATGTCAAGACCCCAGACTGCAAACGGCCAAGTAATTGGAATCATCCTTTATTCTTGAGCCGGCACATGAGCTCGTCGTGAGAATTTCTGGAAACCATCACATTTACTGACCAGATTCTCTGCATCAGCATGAGCCGTCAGGCAATAAAAACCATGACGGAAAGCCTTGGCCACAAGAGATTTAGAACCGGCATGATGACCACAATCCCCTTCATGGATCTCACGAAGGATTTCTTGACCCTCCTCAGGCGAAACACAACATTGAAACACCCTGGTAACACTACGATGATGCAACTCACCATTAGCAATTGTCATCGACTTAGACCGTCGGACGATTTGTCTAGCCAAGGTCTCGTCCTCAGGCAACTCGCCCCGGGTCATGTAAGCCAAATATGGCACTGTCAAATCCGGGATAACGTGAATAGCCACCACCAATTGCGCTTCTGGGTCTGGGACAGCTAAGTTTTCCTCTGTGGGTAACTTAACAGAAGGGTTATGCAGAATATCTAAGAAAGTGGTAGGTGGCACCGGCTTACGCTGAGATCCCAGCCGGCTTAAAGCATCAGCCGCCTCATTCTTTCTTCGATCAATATGCTCCACTTGATAACCTTTGAAGTGTCCAGTGATAGCATCACCTTCACGGCGATAAGCCGCTATGAGAGGATCCTTAGAATCCCACTTGCCTGACACCTGTTGAGCCACCAAATCTGAGTCGCCGAAGCACCTTACCCGGCTTAAGTTCATCTCCTTAGCCATCGGAAGACCATGGAGCAAGGCCTCATACTCAGCTGCATTGTTAGTATAGGGAAACATCAACCGGAGCACATAAAAAAATTTGTCACCTCGAGGGGAAGCTAAAACAACTCCAGCCCCCGAGCCCTCCAATTGCCTGGACCCATCAAAGTGAATAGTCCAATATGTGTTGTCCCGCTTTTCCTCAGGCGTCTGCAGCTCTGTCCAACCGTTCATGAAGTCCACCAGTGCTTGAGACTTAATAGCAGTGCGTGGCACATACTTTAAGCCATGAGGCCCAAGTTCAATGGCCCACTTGGCGACTCATCCTGTGGCCTCTCTATTCTGAATGATGTCTCCCAAAGGAGCAGAACTTACCACAGTGATGGGGTGACCCTGGAAGTATTGCTTAAGCTTCTGGCTTGCCATGAAGACCCCATAAACGAGCTTCTGCCAGTGTGGATATCTTTGCTTAGACTCAATAAGCACCTCACTGATGTAGTAAACCGGCCGTTGAACCGGATGCTCCTTGCCAGCCTCGTTGCGCTCCACCACAATTGCCACACTGACATCACGTGAGTTAGCAGCCACATATAGCAACAAGGGTTCCTTATCAATGGGAGCCGCAAGGACCGGCGGCTCAGATGACTGTCTCTTTAAATCTTCAAAGGCAGCGTTAGCGGCATCACTCCAGACAAAGTTGTTTGTCTTCTTCATCATCTGATACAGTGGTATGGTCTTCTCACCTAACCGGCTTAAAGCAGCGATACGACCCGCTAGTCGCTGAACATCATTGACGCACGCCGGCTTAGCCAAAGAGGTGATTGCCTTGATCTTCTCCGGGTTAGCCTCAATGCCTCTATTAGAAACTAGGAAACCCAAAAGCTTGCCTGTTGGCACGCCAAACACACATTTGGCCGGGTTAAACATCATTTTGTAAACCCGGAGATTATCAAAGGTTTCCTTCAGATCATCTAGCAAGGTCTCCTTCTCTCTGGACTTCACCACAATATCATCCACATAAGCATGAACATTACACCCAATCTGATTATGGAGACAGTTCTGCACACATCATTGATAAGTCGCCTGGGCACTTTTAAGCCCGAAAGGCATAGACACATAACAGAAGGCTCCAAACGGAGTAATGAAAGCCGTCTTATCCTGGTCCTTAACTGCCATCTTGATCTGATGATAACCAGAATAAGCATCCAAGAAACTCAAACGCTCACAACCCGCCGTAGCATCAATGATCTGACCTATACGGGGGAGAGCGAAAGGATCAGCCAGACGAGCCTTGTTTAAGTCCGTGTAATCCACACACATACGCCAGGTGCCGTTCTTTTTAAGTACAAGCACCGGGTTAGCCAACCACTCCGGGTGAAAAACTTCAACAATAAACCCGGCCGCCAAGAGCCGGGCCACCTCCTCACCGATAGCTTTACGTCTCTCCTCGTTAAACCGCCGAAGAAACTGCCTGACCGGCTTAAACTTTGGATCAATATTGAGAGTGTGATCAGCGAGTTCCCTCGGTACACCCGGCATGTCAGAAGGTTTCCATGCAAAGATGTCCCGGTTCTCACAGATGAACTCGATGAGCGCGCTTTCCTATTTGGGATCCAGATTGGCATTGATACTGAATTGCTTAGATGAGTCGCCTGGAACAAAATCAACAAGCTTGGTGTCATCGGCCGACTTAAATTTCATCACCGGCTCGTGTTCCGTGGTCGGCTTCTTCAGAGACGTCATGTCTGCCGGGTCAACATTATCCTTATAAAACTTTAACTCCTTTGTTGCACAAACAGATTCAGCATAGGAAGCATCACCTTCCTCACATTCTAGGGCTATCTTCCGACTCCCATGTACCGTGATGGTGCCCTTGTGACCCAGCATCTTGAGATGCAAGTATACATAACACGGCCGCGCCATGAACTTGGCATAAGCCGGCCGTCCAAATAGAGCGTGATATGGGCTCTTGATCTTGACCACTTCAAAGGTTAATTTCTCAGCCCTAGAGTCATGCTCATCTCCGAAGGCTACCTCCAGTTCAATCTTACGCACTGGGTATGCCGACTTACCAGGTACCACTCCATGGAAAACAGTGTTGGATGTCTTAAGATTCTTATCAGTCAGCCCCATTCGACGGAAGGTCTCATAATAGAGGATGTTGATGCGGCTGCCTCCGTCCATGAGTACTTTAGTGAATTTATATCCACCAACTTGAGGTGCCACCACCAAAGCCAACTGACCCGGATTGTCAACCCGGGGAGGGTGATCTTCCCTGCTCCATACAATGGGCTGCTTTGAACACCTCAAATAACGGGGGACTGCCGTCTCAACAGCATTTACGGCCCTCTTGTGAAGCTTCTGGTCTCGTTTGCATAAACTAGTAGTGAACACATGATATTGTCCACTATTCAGCTGCTTTGGATTGCTTTGATAACCCGATTGCTGCTGCTGACCTCCCTGACCAGGCTGTTGATTATAACCACCTTGATTTCCTTGAAATCCGGAACTTGAGCCGCCGCCCGAGCCATGGAAACCGCCTCCACCTGAGCCACCGCCAGGCCCATGGTTGTCGTCGAACATGTTAGAATTTTTGAAAGCCTTCATGATCGCGCAATCTTTGCATCGGTGAGTGGCTGGCCTTTCCCGAGTGCCGTGTCTTGGACAGGGCTCATTGAGAAATTGCTCAAGAGTAGGACCTGACCCGCCGGACCGAGGGGGCGGCCTCCCCTTGCGTCGTTGATTGTTGCCCTGTGAATTGGTGTTAGCCACAAACTCCAAGTTACCGTCGGCCTTACGTTTATTGCCTCCCTGACTCGTCGGATTATGCTAATGACCCTTTCCATGGTCGTTCTTCTTTCCCTTCCCTGTCTTCTCTTCATCAGACGCGGGATCCTTGGTACTATCAGAATTGGCGTATTTGACTAGAGCGGCCATCAGCTGGCCCATGTCATTACAATCACGCTTGAGCCGCCCCAGCTTCTGTTTCAGAGGTTCAAATCGGCAATTTTTCTCCAACATTAAGACCGCAGAGCCGGCATCCATCTTATCAGATGAATGTATTATCTCCTTGACCCGGCGCACCCAATGGGTCGTGGACTCACCTTCCTCTTGCTTGCAATTAGTTAAATCTACAATTGACATGGGCTGCTTGCATGTGTCCTTGAAGTTCTGAATAAACTGGGCTTTTAACTCTGCCCATGAACCAATGGAATTAGGCGGAAGCCCCTTCAGCCAAGTGCGGGCCGTTCCATCTAACATCATGGTGAAGTACTTGGCCATTGCCACATCACTGACCTCCAACAATTCCATGGCCATCTCATAGCTTTCAATCCACGCCCCAGGCTGTAAATCAGCTGTCTAATTTGGCACCTTTCGAGGTCCCTTGAAATCCTTGGGCACACGCTCATTACGCAGAGCCGTCACTAAACAAGGAGCACTGCCGGTTCTTGTGGCCACGCCTGCCTCAATAGAGGTCGTCGGATAATCCGGGAAGGTTTGGTGAACCGCCTGCTGAGCCGCCCGCTCAGCCTCTTGACGTATCCTGTCCTGTACCGGATTATGCCCACCTGGCTGGTTACGGCGCTGGGCGTTGCTTGATAAGGCCTCCGAATCCATATGCCTACTGTAACTCGGGCTCCGGCTTGGGCGAGGAGTCGAATGAATCCTGTCTCGACTATAAGAATAAGCCTCCTGTTGTGCCAGAGCCGTCTGAAGAAGTTCTTTGACCCTTCGCGTCTCAACTGTTGTTGGAGAGTCGCCATCCACTGGGAGAGCCGCCAAACGTGACGACGCAGCGATCAGGTTCTCCAAAGGGTTGGAAAAATGACCCGGTGGTGTTGGTATGTAGCGAGGCGGGGCAGTATTCATGTGAGGAGGTTCCATCACTCGGGGCTGATCCGGCGCCCCCGCTCCGGGTGTTATAAACTGGTTTGCCTCCGGCGGGTTACTAGGGCCAGCTCCGGGCGTGCAGAAGAGATTTCGAGGATCATAAACCGGAGGCAGACGGGATTGAGCCTTCTGGTGCCTCCTTCTCATGACCTCATTAGACGCGTTCGGATTCATCGTAAGCTGGAAAGCCCCTGACTGGATTTGCTGAGCTCGAGCATCCAAAGCTGCCCGTTCTACGGCCAATCTGGTGTCCTCAGCTGCCAGGGCTTCTTTGGCTTGGGTTACCTCCTCACGTACCCGTGCCACCTCTGCATCATGCTCAGCCTGATCCGCCGAAATAACTGTGGCGGTTAACAGGGCCGTCAATCTGTCCATGAGATCAATTAGCACCTGAGCCGGCGGGCGCACAGGGCCTCCTGCCCCGGCCGCTCCTGACCCGGAGGTTATTGCTGCCGTAGTCGTAGAGTTTTGACCGGGTTGAGTGCCAGCCATGAAGATCCCTACTCTGCTCGATGGCTCAAAGGGGTCCGGAATACTGCTGCCATCGGAACAGCCCCCAAGCCCACCGTCTTGCAATTGGTATAACGAATCCGTCTCACGAGTGGACGACGCACCATCAGAGTAAACGGCCGTCTCACCATGATCCATGGATCCTTCAGAAAATTCCCCTCCATGGATGCAACCCACGAAGGCACGCTTCATGGCGGGTTGAGCCCGGGCGGGTCTCGCATGCTGAGCCGTCTAGATGATGTCGGTGCAGATGTCCGGCTCAGGGCCCGGCTCGCCAATCCTGCCGATGAAGACGTGGATTCCGCCGAAGGGGACTCGGTACCCGTACTCAATTGAGCTGACGCCAGGGCCCCAGCCGGCGTCGTCGATGTAGAGCTTGCCGCGACGACTCTTGGTCATCCGGCCCACAGCGTATCCCTTGAGCCCTTCGAAGCTGCCCTTCAAGAACTCAAATCCACCGTGCGCTGGCCCCATGGTGGGCGCCAACTGTCATGGAATTGTCACAGCAGATGTCCTTGTGAAAGGACTTAGGCATGGAGCCATCACAACTAGGAAGCTTAAAGGGGTTAACGCGGGACAAAGGACACGAAGGTTTATACTGGTTCGGCCCCTTACGGTGAAGGTAAAAGCCTAATCCGGTTGAGGTGGAATTGCTAGGGTTTTGATGACCAGGGAGCGAATCCGCTATGCCTGGCTCTCGATTTGATGTTACTTTCCCTAAGCCGCCGCCGGGTCGTCCCCTTATATACACAGGTTGACGCCCCGCGGCCTACAGAGTCTCGGCCGGCTCATAAACAGTGTCCGGCTCGGTGACTAGTAAATCTTGCCTTACAATACAAGTCATGTCATTATGGCGGTTTATCACTACGGGCCTAAAGTCGCCTTTGGGCTTTTGGCCCTCAACTGAACCGCCATCTTCAAATCTGGTCTTGGGCTTCAAGAGTCTTCATAGGTATAACCCGGCCCCCACCTGGGCGGGTCATACCTAATAGTTATGTCCCCAACAGATAGTATTGATGAAAGTGATCATAAAGGTTCTCCCAGTAAATATGAATTGCCTGTTGTGCCTGAGGGCTATGTTATGGATGAAGAGACTAAAAGAGACTTTCTTGCTTGCAATGATAGAAGTGATCTTAAGAAATTATTAGCTAAGCTTAAACAAAAAACTCTGAATGCTAGAATGAAATATGATCCTGCTTATGCTACTTCACCTATCTTTGTTACTGATAAGGATTATGAATTCTCTGTTGATCCTGATATAATTACTTTGGTTGAATCTGATCCTTTTTATGGCTATGAATCTGAAACTGTTGTGGCACATCTTACTAAATTAAATGATATAGCCACCCTATTCACTAATGATGAGAGAACTCGCTACTTTATATCCTTAAAATATTTCCGTTCTCATTAAAGGGTGATGCTAAGATATGGTTTAATTCTCTTGATCCTGGTTGTGTGCGTAGTCCCCAGGATATGATTTATTACTTCTCTGCCAAATATTTCCCTGCTCATAAGAAACAAGCTGCTTTAAGGAAAATATATAATTTCGTGCAAATCGAAGAAGAGAGTCCACACAAGCTTGGGGGAGGCTTCTCCAATTACTTAATGCTTTGCATGATCATCCTCTTAAGAAAAATGAAATACTTGATATCTTTTATAATGGACTAACCGATGCTTCCAGAGACCACCTGGATAGTTGTGTTGGTTCTGTTTTCAGGGAAAGAACACCGGATGAAGCTGGAATTTTATTGAATAATATGTTGACCAATGAAAATAATTGCACACTTCCTGAGCCAACTCCTGAGCCTATTCCTAAACCAACTCTGAAGAAGAGAGGCATTCTATTTCTCAATCCTGAAGACATGCAAGAGGCAAAGAAATCTATGAAAGAAAAGGGTATAAAAGCTGAAGATGTTAAGAATTTACCTCCTATTGAAGAAATACATGGTCTTGATAACCCGACACAGGTAGTAAAGGTGAATTCTCTCTATTGATATGATAAAGCTGAAATCCCTCCTACTAAGTTTGCTAGCCAATGTTTGGATGAGTTTGATAACTTTATGGTTAAGCAAGAAGATTTTAATGCTTATTTTGGTAGACAATTAAAACAAAATGCTTATATGATTGAACACTTGGGTGATTATATGTCTAGAGTTAAAGGTGAACTTAAACTCATTAGTAAACACGCTTCTATGGTCACCACTCAAGTAGAACAAGTACTTAAAGCTCAAAATGATTTTCTCAATGAATTAAATAGTAAGAATAATGACTATGCTGTTAGAGTGGCTACTAGAAATGGTAAAATGACTCAGGAACCTTTGTATCCATAAGGCCATCCTAAGAGAATTGAGCAAGATTCTCAGAGAAATAATATAGATGCACCTAGTCCCTCTAAAAAGAAGAAAAAGAAAAATGATAGGACTTTGCATGCTTCTAGTGAACCTATTGCTGAACCACCTGAGAATCCCAATGATATTTCTATTTCTGATGCTGAAACACAATCTGGTAATGAACATGAACCTAGTGATAATGTTAATGAAGATGTTCATGTTGATGCTCAACCTAGCAATGATAATGATGTAGAAATTGAACCTGTTGTTGATCTTGATAACCCACAATCAAAGAATCAACGTTATGATAAGAGAGACATTGTTGCTAGGAAGCATGGTAAAGAAAGAGAACCTTGGGTTCAGAAACCCAGGCCTTTTCCTCCCAAACCATCCAAGAAAAAGGATGATGACGATTTTGAGCGCTTTGCTGAAATGATTAGACCTATCTTTTTGCGTATGCGTTTGACTGATATGCTTAAAATGAATCCTTATGCTAAGTATATGAAAGAAATTGTTACTAATAAAAGAAAGATACCGGAAGCTGAAATTTCCACCATGCTTGCTAATTATACTTTTAAGGGTGGAATACCTAAGAAATTTGGAGATCGAGGAGTACCTACTATACCATGCTCTATTAAAAGAAATTATGTTAAAACTGCTTTATGTGATCTTGGAGCCGGTGTTAGTGTTATGCCTCTCTCTTTATATCGTATACTTGATTTGAATAAGTTGACACCTACTGAAATATCTTTGCAAATGGTTGATAAATCAACTGCTATACCTGTCGGTATTTGTGAGGATGTGCCTGTTGTGGTTGCAAACGTTACTATTTTAATGGACTTTGTTATTCTTGATATTCCCGAGGACGATAGTATGTCTATTATTCCTGGAAGACCTTTTTTGAATACTGCAGGGGCTGTTATTGATTGCATCAAAGGCAATGTCACTTTTCATGTTAATGGTAATGAGCATACGGTACACTTTCCGAGGAAACAACCTCAGGTTCATAGTATCAACTCTATTGGAAAAATTCCATCGATTATTTTTGGAGGTTTTGAATTTCCCCTTCCTACTGTCAAAAAGAGATATGATATTCTTATTATCGGGGATGTGCATATCCCCGTTGAGGTAACATAGTGTTATTCGAAATTTCTCCGGTTCCATGTTAGTCGGGATGAGTTTGTTAACAAGACTTGATCAACCTTGTTATTGGATTCCTTTTGATGAGCATGAGATGGATGAAGTTAGAAGCACAACCTTCTGTACCCTCTCTCTACTTTCTGATATTTAGTTGAAATAAAGTAAAAATAGTATTTTCTGTCTGTTTTCTGAATTATCCGTGCAATATAAAAATACCCCGAAAATAAAAGTTCTCCAAATGCCCTGCCCATTTAATATGATTTTTTCTGGAATATTTGAGAATATCTGGCACTGAGAACACAGCAGAGGGAGCAAGCACCTGGCCACGAGGGTCCAGGGCGCGCCCACCCCCTGGGGGCGCCCCCTGCCTCGTGGGCCCATGGTGGCTCCCCTCCACTTATTCCTGCACCCACACACTTCTTCTTCCTCCCAAAAAATCACCATCCAGCTCAAGCACGAGTTCTAGCTCATTTTGCTACGATTTTCGATCTCCTTGCTCAAAGCTCCACTCACAAAACTGCTTTGGGGGATTGTTCCTTGGTATGTGACTCCTCCAATGGTCCAATTAGTTTTTGTTCTATTGCTTTATTCAATGCAAATTTGTGCTGCCTAGGTGACCATGTTCTTGAGCTTGCATGTCAAATTTATATGGTTCCAAGTAGTTGTAATGCATGATATAGGCTCTAGGCACTTGTAGGAGTAGCTGCTATCAATTTTGTTGAGCTTGGTTCACTTTTATTTTAAGTTACTAAAAATTTCAGAAATTTTGCAGAGGAAGAAATATGTTTAGGAAAATGTACCAAGGTGGTCCTTCAAGGAAGCAAGGGCCCAGGCTTGCAATGCGTGATGCTGATGATGAACCACCAAGGGACGCCCCAGTGCGGCCTTGTGAATGGCCTTCAGAGGACTTCATGGATCGAGCAGGAATTAAGGAAGAATTTAACGCATATTTGCGTAACGCCGATCTTGTGAGCTTTGAGGTAGAAAAGTGCCGTCAGTACCACTATCTCACTAGTTCCTTTGCGAGGAGGTTTGAATTTTCATCTTCACGCAATTCTCAAACTGTCCTGTTTGATCTTTATGAAAATTATTATACTATGGACTTAGAGGATTTTACCACTGCTTGCAAACTTCGACAATGGGGTAGTACTAGTGAACCTCGCAAATCTGAATTTAGAGATTTTCTTGCTAGTATAAGTGTGGGGGAATCTAGAGACATAGCACAAGCTACCATAGGGAGCATTCATTTTCCTACTATAAATTATTTTGCTCTCTTCATAGTTAGGTGCATAAATGGTAAGGATGAAGCATGTCACATGTGTGTCCCTGACCTCAGTGTTCTCAGGAGTGCTGTGTTAGGAGATAAATCTTATAATTTGGGAGCCATTGTTGCACGTAGGTTGCATCATAATAGATTTAATGGAGATTTCTTTGGTGGAATTTATGCAACCCGTATAGCTAATTTTCTTGGTGTAGCCATACGTGAGGATGATATTGAGTTACCTCCTACTTATTTGGATTATGAGGCTATGGTTCGTCATCATTTTGTTGAGAGGAACGATCAGTTCCTCCAGTACCGACTAATCTTTGACAGACGACGCACCTATCACGTCGTTCTCCCTGCTTCTACTTTCTTTGACTTTCACGCAAAAGGGAGATATTTTATAACCAGAGAGGAGGCGGAAGAGTATAAGAGGAGGGCTGAGATAGCTCGCCTCCAAGCTGCAGCCCACGATGCAATGACTGCTGCATCTCAGTACGACCCCAACTATAACTTTGGATATCCGCCAGGCCATCTGTGGCAATAAACCAACTTAGGCCAAAAGCCTAAGCTTGGGGGAGTACGTATTTCTCACTGACATTACATTTATGTTCACACACTCATGCTAGTTGTCCGTGCTCATACTCTTTCATTGTATTATCCATGCTATTTTATTTTCCTTTTTATGCTTTCTTCTTGTGTGTTTGATAAACCTTAAGAAAAACCAAAAAAAATTAGTTGTAGCTTTTAGCTAGTTTACTTTCTTGTTTAGTAGTAATAATTAAAAAGAAAACCCAAAAAGATTTCTTGTTATTCTTCTGCTTGTTGGGAGCTTTCCCGTGTAAATAGTTTTATTTCTTTTCTTTTCTTTGGGGTCGATAGGAGAAGACCATGATTAAATTGTTGAAGTGGCTCTTATATGCATTATTGTTGATTTAAGCAAGAGCCCATATTGCCTTGTCTTCTCCTGTTTATTGGATGCTTGCAGATTCTAGCTTAGTCCAATGCACGTGCACTATTATTATTATTCACATCATTCGGTCGTGCAAGTGAAAGGCAATTATGACGATATATGATGAAATTATTGAGATGAGAGAAGCTAGTATGAACTCGACCTCTCTTGTTTTTGTAAATATGATTAGTTCATCGTTTCTGGTTCAGCCTATTATGAACAAACATGTTTGCAATGACAATTAGAGATTATAGTTACTTATGCCATGCTTAATTAGCTAGGAGTTTATAATGGTTTACCTTGCGTGCCAACATGCTATTGAAATGGTTGTGATGTGGTATGATGGGGTGGTATCCTCCTTTGAATGATTCAAGTGACTTGACTTGGCACATGTTCACGCATATAGTTGAAACAAAATCAACATAGCCTTCACGATATTTATGTTCATGGTGGATTATATCCTACTCATGCTTGCACTCAATGTTTATTAAATTTAATGCATGTTCATGACTGTTGTCGCTCTCTAGTTGGTCGCTTCCCAGTCTTTTCCTAGCCTTCACTTGTACTAAGCGGGAATACTGCTTGTGCATCCAATCCCTTAAACCCCAAAATTATTCCATATGAGTCCCCCATACCTTCCTATATGCGGTATCTATCAGCCGTTCCAAGTAAATTTGTATGTGCCAAACTCTAAACCTTCAAATGAAATTCTGTTTTGTATGCTCGAATAGCTCATGTATCAACTAGGGATGTCCGTATCTTCCATGTTAGGCGAGTTATTCTCAAGAGGAGTGGACTTAGCTCCTCACTCACGAGAAAATGGCTGGTCACCGGGATGCCCAGTCCCATGCTTTATGAAAACCAAATCAAAATAATTGCAAACAAAACTCCCCCTGGGACTGTTGTTAGTTGGAGGCACTCGTTGTTTCGAGCAAGCTATGGATTGATGCTTGTTGGTGGAGGGGGAGTATAAACTTTACCATTCTGTTTGGGAACCGCCTATAATGTGTGTGGCATGGAAGATATCGCCATCTCTTGGTTGTCATGTTGACAATGAAAGTATGCCGCTCAAAATATTATTTATCTCTGCTTTAAAATCGAGCTCTGGCACCTCTACAAATCCCTGCTTCCCTCTGCGAAGGGCCTATCTATTTACTTTCATGTTCAGTCATCACCCTCTTATTAAAAAGCACCAACTGGAGAGCACTGCTATCATTTGCATTCATTATTGTTAATTTATATTGGGTATGACTATGACTGGATCTCTTTTACCATGAATTACAATGTCTAGTCAGTCCTTGATCTTTAAAGGTGCTCTGCATTTATGTTTTGCTGTCTCAGAAAGGGCTAGCAAGATACCATCTTGTTATATCATATCATGATTGTTTTGAGAAAGTGTTGTCATTCGAGATTTATTATTATTGCTCTCTAGTTGATTATGCCATTGATATGAGTAAACATGAGACCTAAGAGTTATTGTGAGTATGGTTAGTCATAATCTTTGCTGAAAACTTGAATGCTGGCTTTATATATTTACAACAACAAGAGCAAACAGAGTTTGTAAAAGTTTTTCTTTATCACTTTCAGTTTATCAACTGAATTGCTTGAGGACAAGCAAAGGTTTAAGCTTGGGGGAGTTGATACGTCTCCGTCGTACCTACTTTACCAAACACTTTTGCCCTTGTTTTGGACTCTAACTTGCATGATTTGAATGGAACTAACCCGGACTGACGCTGTTTTCAGCAGAATTGCCATGGTGTTATTTATGTGCAGAAAAAAAGTTCTCAGAATGACCTGAAACTCCACGGAACTTATTTTTGGAAAATATTAAAAATACTGGCGAAAGAATCAAGGCCAGGGGGCCCACACCCTAGCCAGGAGGGTGGGGGCGCGCCTGCTCCCTAGGCGCGCCCCCTGCCTCGTGGGCCCCCTGGTGCTCCACCGACCTCAACTCCAACTCCATATATTCATGTTCGGGGAGAAAAAAATCAGAGAGAAAGATTCATCGCGTTTTACGATACGGAGCCGCCGCCAAGCCCTAAACTCTCTCGGGAGGGCTGATCTAGAGTCCGTTTGGGGCTCCGGAGAGAGGAATCCGTCGCCGTCGTCATCATCAACCATCCTCCATCACCAATTTCATGCTGCTCACCGCCGTGCGTGAGTAATTCCATCGTAGGCTTGCTGGACGGTGATGGGTTGGATGAGATTTATCATGTAATCGAGTTAGTTTTGTTAGGGTTTGATCCCTAGTATCCACTATGTTCTAAGATTGATGTTGCTATGACTTTGCTATGCTTAATGCTTGTCACTAGGGCCCGAGTGCCATGATTTCAGATCTGAACCTATTATGTTTTCATGAATATATGTGAGTTCTTGATCCTATCTTGCAAGTCTATAGTCACCTACTATGTGTTATGATCCGGCAACCCCGAAGTGAAAATAATCGGGACCACTCCCGGTGATGACCGTAGTTTGAGGAGTTCATGTATTCACTATGTGTTAATGCTTTGGTCCCGTACTCTATTAAAAGGAGTCCTTAATATCCCTTAGTTTCCGTTAGGACCCCGCTGCCACGGGAGGGTAGGACAAAATATGTCATGCAAGTTCTTTTCCATAAGCACGTATGACTATATTCGGAATACATGCCTACATTACATTGATGAATTGGAGCTAGTTCTGTGTCACCCTATGTTATGACTGTTACATGATGAACTGCATCTGGCATAATTCTCCATCACCGATCCAATGCCTACGAGCTTTTCACATATTGTTCTTTGCTTATTTACTTTTCCGTTGCTATTGTTACAATCACTACAAAACCCAAAAATATTACTTTTGCTACCGTTACCGTTACTTCCATATTACTTTGCTACTAAATACTTTTCTGCAGATACTAAGTTATCTAGGTGTGGTTGAATTGACAACTCAACTGCTAATACTTGAGAATATTCTTTGGCTCCCCTTGTGTCGAATCAATAAATTTGGGTTGAATACTTTACCCTCGAAAACTGTTGCGATCCCCTATACTTGTGAATTTGCACCTTGTGTCTAATCCGGCATCATTAGGGAACTGGCACCTTGTGTGTAACCCAACCTCATTTTGGAAACATGATCTCGAGGTTGACCATACTTCCCTCAACGCAGGAACTGCATCCTGACATGAAGTTACTTATTTTTTAGATCAATACTCAGAGCAACCCAGATCCATTTAGTAGAAGCCAGATAAACAGGACTCGGAGAAGTGAATTCAAAAGGAAAAATATAAAATAGACTACAAGGTGAGAACACCCACTTCCTACATCAAGCTAAAAGCGAAAGCACTAGGACGATTAAGACTCTTCTTATTACACATGAAGAACACGAGGCTAAGAGAAAGAGAAAGTACAACATATACACATCGAAGAACATGAGGCGAAACGAAAGTAATTGAAAGGGTGTTACTTACCAAAGCTCGTTTTACAGGTTCGGTGCAACTCCTCTTTAACTTGCCATGCTCCTTGAAGATGTCCCCAATATCCCGTGTTTGGTCTTCATTGCTCCTCTGCATGTTCGCACACGTGGTTTTAAAATCTCAACATGGCAAGAAAAATATACTAGTAATACTCACGGATTTTGTGGGCAACATTAAAGCACTCATCTGCCATGTTAGAGCATCCCCAACAGAAGCGCAATGCACGGCGCTTTAAAAATGCGTTTACAGTGCTGAGATCGAGAAGTAGAGATAGAGAGTAGAGACTAAAGAGTAGAGACATAGATAGTTCTCAGCATAGATATAGCATAGATAGATAAAAAATAGATAGTTCAACTACTCCTCGTCGTCTGACTCCTCCTCGGTGATGTCCTCCTCCGACGTATCAATGTAGGCGTGAAGATACCGATCGTCGTCGGATTCCCAGGGCGACGCTGCTCCTAGCCTCATGTTGAATTGAGCGTCCACTTTTCGCGTACGCTTGTCCTCGCGATAGGCGGCTCGGTCCACCCTCCTCTTCTCCCTCTCCGCCCTCCTTTGCGCATAGAACTCGCGCTCGTTGATGATGTCCCGCGGGAAGCGTTGGCGCCACAGCGCCATGGCTTCCTCGTCCATCTCGACGATGCCGAGACGGTGCTGCCGCCTCCGATTGTCGCGACGATCCTCGTCGGTGATAAGCCGCGGCAGAGGCGCGAGCTCCTGCGCCCGCTCCCGCATCGGCACGTTGGGGAAGTTCAATGTTCTATGAGGTCACCGGAGGCTCCACGCCGTTGCGTCGTACACGTGGGCGGCCTCCGTCGGTGTTAAAACCGGCAGATCTCGGGTAGGGGGTCTCGAACTGTGCGTCTAAGGATCGAATGTAACAGGAGACAGAGACACGATGTTTACCCAGGTTCGGGCCCACTTAATGGAGGTAATACCCTACTTCCTGCTTGATTGATCTTGATGAATATAGAGATTACAAGAGTTGATCTACCCCGAGATCATATGTTGTGGTCTAAACCCTAGGTGTATGATGATTAATGTCATAATAATCTATCGACTAGCCCGGCCTTGGCTTATATAATGCACAAGAGGCCTAGGATAACAAGAGTCCTAGCCGAATACGTTGGTGGAGAGGAGTCCTTGTCTTGATCACCAAGTCTTGTGGAATACTCCTTGTATGCGGCATGGGCTGCCCGAAGTGGCCCATGAGTGAACCGCCATGGGGGTCCTCGGCCCGATCCACCTGGTCGGGAGATGATGTGGTGAGTACCCCCTAGTCCAGGACACCGTCAGTAGCCCACTGAACTGTTCTTCAAGTTGGGGACGCTCCTCGATCCTTCCGAACTATTCTTCATCTTCAGTCGTCGGTCTTGAAAACTGGTTCAACAAATCTTCTCATCTTTGATCTTGAGGATCGCCGAAGTAAATCTGAAGAGTTTACATGTCGGGTATCCGAGGAGCCCATTTAATTTATCGGCCTTTATCAATGCCTTGTTATTTTTACGCCCACCTTGGGTTTGAAGTTGTTCCTGTGCAGCGGTGTCCTCTTGCATCCGAGCCCCAACGCCGGACTGCATTCGAGGTATCTTTTGTAGCCGAGCACCAACGCCGGACTCTATCCTTGCTCCAACACCGTACTATATCCGAGGTGTCATAGATCACCTTGGCTTGAAAAAGTTAGAAGGATGTTATCCGAGTTTAATGCTGAAAAGTTCTGTATGGAGCCAGCCGCTCGCAGTCAAACTTTATGATGGACTGCCTCCGAGGTGATGCACCACCTCGGGCTCGGGCTGATTGTTTGATCATTTTATTTCCGATTGATGCAATTTATTTACTGACGAGATATATAGCTAGTAGCTCTCAAGGTGTGTGTCGGCCTAAAATCCGAGATGCACTTTAGAGGAGATAGTGATCGGCGGACGGGCCCTTGAGAGAGGGTTTTGAGAAGTCGTCGTAATATCTTAGCTTGATGCCGGATATGGCCCAAATGGGGCCTATTGTATTCCGAAGACGTGTTTTTCCATAGTTCGGTCAAGCCGAACACTGAGCACTTTGAATTTTCTGCATTGAATAGGTGATGTAGTAGCCCCCGAGACACTGGTCGGGTGGCAACACCAGATCAGGGGATCGATGTGCCCCTTTAATATTAGTAAATGATAAGCCGGAAGCCCAGTAGCCCCCAAGCCTTAATGCGGGCATGGGTGGCCGAATTAAGAATCGATATCCAGAGTAAAATCACAAATTATCAGTAATAATTCTATGTATCCAAGTACTTTACATCATTAATGCTCGGATCCGCATTGTACAAAACTTTGTTGACCGACCATCGGCTTCCACCTCCTCGGCCAGTAGCCGATGAGTGTTTGTCCTACTTTATAAAGCCTTTATGAGGGCGAAGTTTTACGACAAACAAGGCAATCCGGCCATACGGTTTTATAAACAAAGGTACGCAGAGAGATATGTTATATTACTATTTAACATAAGAAATGTCTTCCAAAGAAAGTAGTCCCACTATCGGTTCCTTTCTTTGGGTTGTCATGCTAAGCATGATAATGAAACCTCAGCTCCGATCAATGTGGGAGCAAAATATTGAGGATTTAGTTTGGGGAAAGTTCCCGAACTATGTGGTCTTTAGCGAACCCAAATTTTCACTTCTGTCATTGCGGACCAATTATATCCTTTAAGATGGCTAGCTTTCGGCTTCACCCAGTCTGAGGTACTAACCCGGATGACCCAGTAGTAACAATCACAGAGGTGCTCCCTTTACCGCCTAGACGAACAATCGGGAACGTAGGGGTAAGCACAGGAGCCAGGCAACCCAGCTTGGCCAAAATCTTAAGTCAAATTGATGCATATGTATGACTTTATAACGATGATTACGGAAGGCAGCCCTTGTATATTAAATACAAATGCCGATGATATGTTTATTTTGACTCTGTTGCGACCATTTATCAGTTGAGAGTGGCCCATCGCCGGCTTCCACCCCCTTGTAGATGCTATGCAGGGTGTTTCCGCAATAACAAACAACCCTTAGCCGATTTCTCGGTGCCCGAAGGTGGTTGTGTTAGCAGAAACGAGGCAATCAGATATGCGGGCTTTATAACTTTCACTTAGTCATAGGAGCTTAAAGTTGGGAGGCCAAATATTAGCCCCCGGTTAATGTTCGGCGACAGCCGAGGTCAAGCCGTTAACACTTCGGCCAATATTATGAACGACCCGTCGCTTAACACGGGGTGACCTCGATCGATCTTATAATTTAACACAGTCATCGAATCGCTGACCAATTTACGCTTATTGTGACAGTCAGTTTTCTGCTTTCTCCACTGAGGTGCTTAACCATGCGAGCTGGAAGCACAATCGCAGTGGTTCTCCCTTTGTAAACCTAGCCGAACAAAGCGGAACATAGGAGGCAAGCACAGGAACCGGGCAACCCAACCATTGACCGAAGACACAATTCGAAACCGATGCATATATAGCAATATCCGAGAATGTTTTTGCCGAATCTCTAAATGTGTCCGGCGTTGCACGGCAAGACTTATGTTGGAAACACAAAAAAAGTTTAAAAGTGCCATAGGCTTAGAAAACCAAAAAACTTCAGTAAAAACTTGACGTCCGAACTAGATCAAGTGTTCGGTGCCAATCCGAAAATTGGAAAAAAAAATTGTGCTTCTGTCATGCTTTAACATGACACATCCGATCTCAAGATTTCAAGCGGGTCAGCCTACGGCTTCAAGCTCCTTATCCGAAAGGCGGAGTACTTCTCCGAGGCTAGTTTAGCGAACTAAACTCGAGCGGCTTTTAGAGAGAAGACAGGCTATCCGGCTATTGACCATACACTCGAGTCGAAAAAGGAGCGGTAGAAAAAGACTTTGCAACGACCACGAAGAACACACATTTACTATAAAACGGATCATATAAATTTTAAGAGCCCCCAGTTAACATGGGCAAAGGGAGTTTCTTTTAACAAAAAACGTATGTGAGCATGGTCGAACCGAATACAGTTTAAAAATTTAAAACTTTGAGCATGAAAGCGACTTAGCTGGTTAATGTGTTCGGCATCGGTGACGCCGTCCGAGCTTACGGTGGGACGAGGTCCCAGCCCCTAAGCCGGTCCCGAGGTGGCAGAGCGAAGAGCTCGGCACTCCGAAGTGGTGACATAACACGGCCAATGTGGCGAGGTGGAACCCCCAGTCCGTCCGAGACGACGGAGCAGGCCGGTAGTATGACGCCGAAGTTCCCGGTGTGGGTTAATGAAGTGATGACGAAGCCCCCGGTCCAGTCGAGGTTATGTGGTACATCAGTACACCGAGGTGACAGCGCTGCCCAACCCGGATAATTTACCTGTGCACGGAAAATAGTGCAAGAAGGAGATAATAGTAATAATAATAAATTAAAAAAATGTAGCATAATAAATAATTTATGCAAAGTGAATAATTAAAGGAATATGGCCCGTGCGCCGAACACCCGACGAGGTAGAACCCTTCGGATGATGCCGAAGTCCCCGAGGCAATCGAACATGTCGGTATAGCAATTCGACCAACAAGGTGATCATGCGAGCCGATTTATGCCGATTGGGACGACGACGTTGGCTTGCCGAAGTGACCGCGTCACGCAGTCAAAGTTGATTACCTACACACATAAAATAGTGCAGTCCAAAAAATAATAATATAAATATATATAAAATCCTTGCATAATTGCTTTACGAAAAAATAATTTATTTAAAGAGATGTGGCCTGGCGCCGAAGCCAATGTCGATGCAGGGTGTCGGCGTGATGCAGTGAAGGTGTGACAAAGCCTAAATTTGCAGGGCGGTCCGGGCTCTAGATGCGGCGTTCACCGAACTGCGGACACGAAACCGGTTTATCTGTTGGAGCAATCTAAAAAAGGTTACTCCCGAAATTGGGACTTGAGCCGCACACCCATTGCCTGATGAGCGATGAAGCGGCGGCATGGTGATGCTGGCAAAGGTTGGCTTGTCGAGGCAAAGGCCCCGGTCCAGCTAATGTGACGAAGCTGGTCGGCGGGTGAAGCTGAAGTCTCTGGAGTAGGTTGATGAAGAGATGGTGAAGCCCCCGGTCTAGCCGAGGTGATGGAGCGGGTTGGTAAGGAGACGTTGCAGCTGCCATGTCAGCCGAGGTGTTGAAGCAGTTCGACGTGATGGACATCGGCTTGAAGAAGCAACGGTGCGGTCATGCCGACGCTGGTCATAACTTGTGAGGCAGTCAAAGCCGAATTGATGAGGTGACCGAACGACGATGCCGGTGTGCCTGTTCCATGTAATCTGTGGGGCGGCGTTGTTGGTGATGATTTGTCCTTCGCGATGCCGAACTCTATTTCGGCTCGCCGAGATGATGATCCGAAGAATATGAGCTCGGCTCAACAAAGCGACGACGTGTCTAGCGCAGGTCGGCATCCGTGGAGCAATGTTACCGGAGTGGTTTGCACCAGCGTGATGGTGAAGAGTACCTCAGAGAAGGCTTAAACTTTTATGGGCACGTGTTAAGAACAACGCACAATACCCTAGAAGAAAATTCCTTTAAAAAGGTTGTCCAATATCAAGTTCATAGAGAAACATGAATTCGGGTCGGATCCGTATTCGTGCAGAAAACAGATCAGAAAATTGGTCCACTCATCGAAAGGTTCCCGGAGTTTGAACCGTCGGATCGAGCTGAAATTTTGAGGGGTGGTATATATGGGAATTCCGCAGCAGATGAACGGTTGGATCTTCCAAAGGACCTCCGAGCTTGGCTCTGGAGACCACGCCCTAAACTCGTCCAGATTTGACAGGGCTCCGGTATATCATAGATTGCCGAAGATTCCTCCATCGGAACTCGATGAAATTTTGCATGGTTGTTGTAGACTTAATTCCGCACAATTCCACCGAAGCAATCGTTAAAATGACACTCGACAAGGCGGTGGCAGCGGATACAAGTTCGCTGTCCAGAAAAACAGCACAGTCGCTCAAGGGCAATGTTGACGTTGAGCCCCCGGGCTCCATGAATGATTCCTCCATGATCTTGAGGGAGATCGGAGTTGATGTTGATGTAGGTCATCGTCCGAACATGACGATCTGACGCGGAGTGCAGTCCTCGATCGAGCCAAGGTGACCAGTCGAGCCGGTGATGAAGATGTCAATGTCACAGTTAATCTGCAGACGAGCCATCGATCCTTCCTTGATCTCAAAGTGGAACTCTCAATGAAAGCACCATTGTCGGTGTCAAACCGGCAGATCTCGGGTAGGGGGTCCCAAACTGTGCGTCTAAGGATCGAAGGTAACAGGAGACAGGGACATGATGTTTACCCAGGTTCGGGCCCTCTTAATGGAGGTAAATACCCTACTTCTGGCTTGATTGATTTTAATGAATATAGAGATTACAAGAGTTGATCTACCCCGAGATCATATGTTGTGGTCTAAACCCTAGGGGTATGATGATTAATGTCATAATAATCTATCGACTAGCCTGGCCTTGGCTTATATAATGCACCAAAGGCCTAGGATAACAAGAGTCCTAGCCGAATACGTTGGTGGAGAGGCGTCCTTGTCTTGATCACCAAGTCCTGTGGAATACTCCTTGTATACGGCATGGGCTGCCCGAAGTGGCCCATGAGTGAACCGCCATGGGGGTCCTCGGCCCGATCCACCTGGTCGGGAGATGATGTGGTGAGTACCCCCTAGTCCAGGACATCGTCAGCCTCGTTGGCGGTGTTGAAATTGCCGAGGCCGAGGCGCATCCCGTGGAACCGGATCTCGACAGAGAAGCCTCCGGAGGGGCGCGCTCGGATGCCGCGGTATCCCCAAGTTTCCCAGCGACGCGGCGGCATGGTGGCGCGACGGCGGCGAGGCAAGAAAGAGCAGGGAGAGAGAGGTGGCGAGGCGCAGAGCGGGGAGAGAGCGGTGGCGAGGCACAGAGCGAGGAGAGAGCGGTGGAAGGGCACAGAGTGGTGGGAGGGCGTTGGATTTTATAAAGCGCGCCGGACGCCGCGCGCCAAAACTAGCGCGCGCTCGGCCGTTTTTTCCGCGCCCGCGCGACCCTTTCCCGACGTCCCTGCTATCTCTACTCTCTTCTCTACTGTTATATTTATTTTATATTTAATATTTATCTCTACTCCCTTCTCTACTGTTATATTTAATATTTATCTCTACTTCTCTACTCTCCACTCTTTTTTTTCTACTTTCTTTTTCCTTTAAAAAAATAGAGTGGGTGATGATGGTGTGCCTGCCATCCTGCAATATAGGCCGTCCGATTTATATCCGACGGATAGGAAGGAAACTATGGTAATTTTACAAAAAGATACCCACACCCCTCTCGAGATTTGCAAATAAGGCCTTCCCTCGTTCATCCTTTTCTCCCACAAGATAAACTAGTCATACAAATGCCTCTTGATGTTCCGTGCAACGCATGGGCATCTTGCTAGTTCTAAAAAAATTCCATCATTTGCCACACTATTGGTTGCATATGAAGAACCTACCCAAGCACAACGCGATACAGGAGCGACGCACAATTACAAGCTGATATTCTGTTGGACAATGGAGGCTATAACCAATTACTTTTACGGGAACAATAGCAACCAGGAAATTTGAAGGGTAGGTATGAACAAAGTTGGAACTGCACATGTACTGCAAATGATTCAATACACACATTACCAATCGAGGAGGAGAATGATGGTCGCGGCGGCCTCTGTGCATCATTGTCGGCAACGGGAGTCACTTAATTGTCCACAACAGTGGTGCTTCTGCGCTTGGCGTCGGCTTCCGGGAAGCAGATCCGAGACCGTGGAAGACGGTGCCGGGGAAGAGGCTCTGTGTATGACGACGACGGTGGACGAGTGCGCCAATGGAGAAGGGGAGGAGCACGAAGGCTGCGTTGCCGTGGAGAAGTCTATTTTGGTGTGGGGATAGAAAATGGGGAGTATTCAGGTGTACTACTCTCGGTGCCGGGGTGGGTTGGCTGGGTAGGGTGAACCTGAAGTTACGAAAACAGGCCCCTACCAAGCATAATCCGTAGACCTGTTCCGAAAGTTATGATGGTAACTTCGCACTACTCGAACCAGGGTCGCGGGAGATTTTCCCGCCGACCTCAAAATTTTGTGACACTGAACTCCCCGTGTGGCGTGTTGGGTGATTGGGCTAAGCAACTAGCGAGTAGTACTAATAACTACTAGTACTCCCTCCGATTTTATTAACTCTGCATATTAGGTTTGACCGAAGTCAAACTTCCTAAAGTTTGACCAAGTTAATAGAAAAATATACACATTTACCATAACAAATATGTATGATGTGAAAGTAAATTCAATAATGAATCTAATGGTATTTATTTGTTATTGTATATGTTAATTTTTTTGTTATAAACTTTCTAAGAGTTCACAAAACTTGACTTTGACCAATGCTAATACGCGGACTTAAATAAAAACGGAGGGAGTACACATTTGTTTTCTTAGTTTGTAGTGAATTAATCATTTGTTGTAATTGTGAATAAATATATTAGGCTACTGACTTCGAATGTAATGGTCTATACAATTCAATAGTTACAATCATTATTGAATTCCAAGATGTATACGAGGTCTATAGTACTTCACAATATGCTCAAACTCACATAATCCCAATCAAATGAGAATCTAAATGCATTTCATAGTTATTACTTTGTAGGATGCAACAGAACCAACCATAACTCTACATCATCCATTATAAAAGCAACATCTTGAACACATCCCAATGTGTGAATGAAACGTGTAGAGAGAGCTTGCGAAGATGGAGCAGATAGGGCGGTAAAGATTGTGTGTATGTGGACAAGACATTAGGAGACAAACCTAATGAGAGAGAGAAAGAGAGAGGAAGAAGTTAGGTCTGTGAGATAGACGGAGACATGTAATATACGTGAGATGTGTGTGCATCCGGATTCTGTAGACGTGGAAGGAGAAGAGACAACAGGTTTGATGAGAGAACTGGAAAAACATGGACGAGAGGGTAAGGATCTCGTGGGTTGAGGGAATGATAATTTTGTGCGGGAGAGAGAGAGGGATTGGTAATTTTGTGCGGGAGAGAGAGGGGGGAGGAGTCAGTCAGCCGTTGTCACATCATCCTGCTTCCAAATGGCCCCGCATTCTCTAGTGTAGTGTGGTCGCCGTCTTCGATCTCCTCGATGCCCTCTTTGAAGGTTGAGGCGTTGTGCATGTTGGGGTGCAGAGAAGCACAAGTGAGAGTGGTCGCCATATAGCCTTGGATGGGGATGAATTGTGTGCTCGGGGGATGGGGAGTGTGTGTGCGGTGTGTGTGTGTGTGTGTGTGTGTGTGTGTGTGTTTGTGTGTTTGTGTGTGTGTGTGTGTCAGGTATTGAGAGAAATCAAACCTATGGAGAGAAATGTGTGTGTATGTGACGGAAAGCTACATGCTAAATAGGGTTTTCATGAAGAGATTGTGCGTGCGAGATAGAGAGCGATGTGGGGGCCTTGAGGTGGGCAGGGGCCGGGTGAGGGTGTCAAAATGTGTGTGTTCATGCATGTGTTACATGCGATCGTGCGAGGGACGGACGAATCGAGAGAGATGGTTGTTGTGTTACGGATGCTCCTCTCTCTCACACACACACACACAAGTACATAGAAGACCGTTCTCTCATGTATACACAACGTATCGGCATCTGTCTATGTCTCACTCATGCATGATCATTTGCACATTCACACCTCTCTATGTCTCTATCACACGCACACCGTCTCCACATTGCCCTTCCGCCACAACACACATTCTCTCTCAGTCACACACACAAAATTAGTATTAAAAAAATTAGGGCGCACCTAAAACGTCCAAATCCAAATAAACACAAACTGAAGCTAAATTCAAATATATGGAAATATTGTAGCGTCAAGAACTTTTCCAGGAAAAAAGTTAAGTAATATTCGGGGATTGTTTTCACACACACAAAAGGTTCGGTGGGTGTCCTTTGAGCGCGACACGGTGACGCACCGTTTGATCGACCGCGCGGCCGCGGTTCACGCGTTTACACAGGATTCTGTATCGTGGCTGTGGTAACTAATATAAGCGCTGCCTCAGTCTAATGTTTACGTGTACTAGTACGGTTTTCTTTTAAGTTTGACCAACCCTATATGAAACTAACCTAAGCTGCCATACGCGCACTCATCAATATGCCGCCGCCGCCGTTGCGCATGCCGGTGCCCGCCTGCTCCGGCCAACCATTTCTCTCCCATCACCGCTGTGTCGCCGCCATCCCTGTACCATGAAGTCGAAGGGTCGCCCGCTCACATCTTCTGCAGTCCCTCCTCCACATTTACAGATAAGGCCTTGCCTCGTTCATCCTTATCTCCCACAACCTCATTGCCGAGCAATTAAAAAAGGAAGCCTCTGGAACAATGTGTCATGGTGGCCACTGCCGGCGCCGTCCATCCCCATGCCTCCGCCTAGTCCGACCACCAGTCACCACCACGCCCCACTCCTCCTCACCTTATTTATCATCTTTCTTGAGATATCATTTTTTTGATGAAATGGTCGAGATACCATGTTTCTAATAAAATTCTCGAGATATCATTAGTTTTTACACATGGGATTACTCCTGCATGGGTCAATCACAATAGGTGTTTTGTAAAAAAATGCATCTTGATGTTCCGTGCAATGCATGTGCATCTTGCTAGTTTTTTTGCATATAATTCCAAACACCACGTAGACACGGTCTTTGACCATTTTACAACTATGTTAGTATTATTGTTAGTGGTCATCCTTGGATGTTCGGAGCTCTTCTAGCTCTTTGGTAGTTCGTCTTTTGCTTCCTGTTTTCTCGAATACTTTGATGTATTGCGAATGACTTTCGGGCTTGGTTTCGCTTAATGGAAATCGGAAGGGGGGAACCCTTCCTTGATCAAAAAAATCATTGTTAGTGGTCAGCCGGTGCAAGTTATAGCCCCGAGTGTTTTAACCTTTTTTTAGTAATGATATCTGGCGATTGTTTGTCATGAGCTCAATCATGGCGAATCCCATGTAACCGTCAGATTTCCATCCGACGGTGGCCTGTTTTTAAGCCATAGTATTTGACAAAACCGCCACCCTTACACGCGTACTGTAATTGCGTCGCGGGCGTTTGCAACTGCCATGTCTGCCAGCGAACGTTTGGTGGGGATTGGAGTTAGCACTGATGGCGGTTAGTAGTCATTCCACACTCGGGCATTGAAGTTTGTAACTATTTTTGATTAGAATATACTAATCCTCTGGTGCTAGTAGAGCAAGTACAATAGATCTGAGTCAGCTGACTATAAGAAATAAACTAGTATGTTCTTGCTTAGTTGGAGGAAAGAAAAGAGGAGAGAGAAGGTAAGCGGGCTCTTGGTGAAGAGCCAGCTCTAGCACGTGCTCCTAGGCACTTTGTGAGAGTGAAAGATGGGCCATATAATAAAAAAGTATTACACTCTGCTAATCAACTACTGTACATATTGGCTATAAGATGGGCTATAGATGACATGGCAATGGCTTACAGCCAGCAGTTGGCTATACTATTAACCATGCTTGTAGTAGAGCAGAGTCCTGCTCCACTACTACTACTCTAGTCAAGCAAGTTAGGGCATAGTAGTAGGTACTCTAGGGAGTACCAGTACTGTGATCACTCAAGCAAGTTGTCTGGCATCGATATGACCCTACGCTGCTAGTACGTGTCTCGTAAGTCAAGTGGCATGCTGTAGTCATCATCACCTGTCCACTTCCCGCAACACATATTCGCTTCTCCATCCTTGTCCGCACATAATCGTCCAATCTTCCATCCCCGCTAAGGCGCCTCCCCCCTCTTTCGAAACCCAAGCACTAACAATGGCAGAACCGAGCAGCGTCCGCCGAAAGAGTGGGTGGAATTCTCTCCCCGCATAGGTAGTCAAGCTCATTGTTTCGCGTGTGGACAATCTCAGTACCATGCTACTCGCCGCGTGCTCGTCGGGGCTGTACCATTTACTCAAAGCCCTCAGGCCGGAGCTTTTTAAGCCAGCTCCTTGCTTGCTGATGCCGCCTGATCTTCAGAAATAGCATGTCACGCAGCATAACGATCGCAGGGTGGCGAGCATCAACCCTCTTGACTGCGATCCGATCCCCGTCACCCTCAACTACATTAACGGTATGTACTGGGTCGGCATGAACACGTCTTGGATGGTGCTCGTTGACGGTGGCGGCAGCTGGATGCTCGTGGAGGCCTACACCCGGCGATTGATCCCCCTTCCTTTGATTAACACTGCACTGCTTTGGCACCGCGCCTAGAATACTTGGAATCTTACAGTAGCCAACATGATACCAAGTATGATTTGCTCAAGGTTGTAATCTGCCAAGTGCCCACAAGATCTGTGAATTATAAAGACTTCAGGCTAATTGCGTTCTTCAACCGCGGTCTCGCCTATCTGACACGTCACAGTGGTAAGTGGATATATCTGCACGTCCATCGCAGGATCATACATCCTCCATGGTTCTCTGATGCCATTGAACACAAGGGCTTCATTTACGCTGTCGACTCCCTCTATGGCTGGACGTATTGCTGGCCTACTCCAGTCATCGCTACAAACGGCTGTTACAGCAGTATGTTACTTTTCTATGATATCACGATGGCTTGCTTATATTACTATCAACATTTACTGAAAAAATATTCATGCTTCTAACATGCTGTTCTTAAGATTGACTACATTAAGAGCCCTTTTTTATTTGACTCCAACTTGATATGATGTTGTAGGTCGCCTGGTGTCCCTACCCTTCCTAATCTGAGAACCTTTCAAAGAAAAGCGGCATGGCAGTTGCAGGTGGTTCCTGACTCGATCAGATGACGGCAAACGATTGATGATCGTTCGCACGTACTGGACGTGTTGTTTCACGGAATACAATCACAGTACTACAAGGTCTTTGAGCAGGATCCCAGCTTCTCTGGGCCTTCAGGAATTTTTGACTGGAGGCTGGTAAGTAGCCTTGGTACACGCTCTCTGTTTCTTGGACTGAATTATCCGATTAACCAGGACATAACCAACATCAAGGATCATGATGGCAGCGCGGTTTCGTTCATCAGGCAAAATTGTGTGTACACAGCGTACCATGCGTCTCTGCATGCACCATACCCTGATATGTGCCGCCACGCTCTGCAGCCCAAAGTAGGAGAGAGGGTCGCAAGTATCAGACTTCGACCTACTGGCTGGACTTTCCCCCGTCAGGCACCCATCTGGTTCAAGCCGTCAGCCAATCTCCACACCTTAATAAATAGTAACGTCTAACTGAGCCGGTTAGTTAGATGCGTACACTTGGTGTAGTAGGATCTTTATTTAGTTTGATGCATACACTTGTTCTTTTTTGGTAGCCCTTTTGTAATGATGGCTGATGTTTGGTTTGGAAGAGAGAGTTGCATCTTTACTCTTCTGGCCTGCTTACTGCTTCTATTTTGAATGTACAATCAGTAGTATATTTCGTCTGTTGGTTGAATAAATGTGTTGTTAGAATGACAAACACAATGTTTTGGAAGTCGTTGCACGGTCAGATCCTTTAGTGCCCCGTACCGTACGTAGTGCATACTATTTTTCGCAGGAACACATTTTCCACTTGTTGATAAAATGCAACCCACTGATGGAGGCCCAATAGAGGATCCCATAATTAACTGCAAGGGACGCTCTCACATGAATCCGGCGCAGGTACATGCTCATGGTCCCCTAAACATAAATAAGTAAATAAATAAATAAATAAATAAAGCTAAATGCTCATGCACCAGTTCTTTAAATTCATGATTTAACAGGAGGATATTATTTCGTATGATAATGTCATTACATTCAGTCGATATAATTCTTAGGCAAAGATAGCGACCAGTCTTCTTTCTCCCACCATTTTCTTCCTGCAACCAGCGGACCCATGCAAATCATGGTCAACGTCGTAAATAGTTCCGGTCCATTTTTATTTTTCAATAAGAATGTCCAACCCAACCCAGCACATTGGCGACCGCACTTTATCCTCTGCCTTGGTGCGGTCGCCGCGGCGCCGCCGTCCGGCCCTGTCAACATAGTGAATCGGGAGAGGACTGTAGATGTGAGTATGACAGTACGGACCCACCAGGTCCACTCCCGAACACAAGCAAAGCGCCTCTTTTACTACTCAGATGCACCCCTTGTTTTTTTACTCTAATCCACCCGTTGATATCTCGGACCCACATCATTTTCAACATATAGTCAATTAATGACAGAATTTCACAAAAAATTTCCTGCAAAAAAAAAGAATTGCACAATTGTTTTTGAGTATTTGTTCGAAGGAGCAGGCTATAAACTGGGTTGTGCGGTCTCTGTGGCCCGTCTAACAACATGACCAGCCCAGCAGTTTTTTCTTTGGGAAAAAGGTAGGCCACTATTTCTTTTTGAAGAATACCCAAGCTAGGCCTATTTGTTTTCTCCGACTTACTGGGCTGCAAATCTTTCAAGACGAGGAGGGATACATTCCAGCCTGGCCAAAGAGTTTGGTCAGTATCTGTTAAAAGTAAATGGGAAAATTAGTTTCTTTTTGTTTTTGTTCTTCACTGATATTTTACATTTCATTGGATTTTAACATGACATAGTACTAATTTATTTTTAAATTTGTTTTAGTATGGCTAATAATTTTTGGATTAAGAATATTTTGTTCCCTAGCAAAAAATTGCGAATTTTCAAAATATCGCACATTTTTAGTTCAATTTTTTAACCCTAGGACTGACCAGAAAATGGGCAGCAATTCTAAAAATGGAAAATGGGCTGCAATATATTCCATATGAATTAGAAAATGAGTAAAAATTATAAAAATAATAGCAAATGGGTTGTACACGCCACAAATTTCGAGGCTGGCTTGTTTACGCAAGGCTTTGTCAGTCAACACACGATTCTAGCAACAATGACTGTTGGATGTCCATCCAACGGCCGACGTGCTTCTTTAATCTCTGATCTTCCTGCTTCAGCCGCCTAAACTAGCACCGGCGGGAGTGCCTGCTTCCTCCTCTTGTGGCCCGCTGTCATGCCGCGCAGGCTTCACCGGCCCACCCTACTCCCTCCGCTGGCCTGGCCGCACGCAACCAACTGCCTCCTTATTACGCGAAAAAAATGATTCCTCCCACTGACATCTGGGGCGCACCGGTTCGTAGGCTGACTTGTGGGCCTACTAAGTTTAGGCGTACTGAGGGCTTTGTCAACTTAGTCAACAAACGATTCTAGCAGCAGTGACCATTGGATTTGAATCGAACGGTCCTGTTGTTTCTTCAATCGCTGCTCTTCTTGCACCAGCCGCCCAAACCAGTGCCAGCGAGACCGCGTGCTCCTGCCTCTAGTGGCCGGCTGTGCTGCCGTTGAGGCCTCACCGCCCCCTACTACTCCCACCACTGGCCAGGCCCTGCAGCGACGGCAGGCTCACACCGCAGCCAAACCAGTGAACCCTCGTACTCCTCTCCGCGTGGGCATCCATTGCCATGTCTTCCCCGGCTCCGCGTCATCCCCTTCCTAGGCCTCGCCGTCGTCCACCGCCCTGGTGCTCTTGGCGCGCCGTGGTCAACGTGGTCAACGAACGACATCCATCGGACGTGGACTTTACGTGGAGAGGCTGACAGCTTGGTCCACGGCCGCACACAAGAAAATGCCTCCTTATTACACGCAAAATAATGATTCCTCCACCTGACATCTGGGACCCACCAGAAGGGCCTCTGTATTTCGCGAAAAAAAACGTTCCCCCCGCCGACAGGTCGGACCCACTAGCTATATCTTCGCATGCAACGAAGTGCCTCCTTATTACGCACAAAAAAATGAATACTCCCCCCGCTAGCTGGGACCCAACTTAGTGGGGGGCTGACATGTGGGCCTACTAAGTTGACGGGGACGGAGGGCTTTGTCAACTTAGTCAATATGAACGATTCTAGCTCCAGTGACCGTACGATGTCCATCCAACGGCCGTAGTGCTTCTTCAACCTCTGGTCTTCTTGCTCCAGCCGCCCAAAGCAGCGCCGGTCATGCCTCCTGCTCCTGCCTCCCGTGGCCGGCTGTGCTGCCGCGGAGGCCTCACTGCCCCCTACTACTCCCACCGCTAGCTAGGCCCATGCGGCGACAGCAGCCTCACACCGCAGCCGAACTAGTGAATCCTCATACTCCTCTCTACGTGGGCATCCACTGCCGCGTCTTCCCCGGCTCCGCGTCGTCCCCTTCCTAGGACTTGCCGTCGTCCACCGCCTTGGTGCTCTCGGCGCGGAGTGGTCAATGTGGTCAACGAACGACTTCCATCGGAAGAGTACTGTACGTGGAGAGGCTGACAGCTGGGTCCATGGCCGCAGCAAGGAAGTGCCTCCTTATTACACACAAAATAATTATTCCTCCACCTGACAGCAGGGACCCACCGGACGGGCTACCGTATTTCACGAAAAAATGTTTCCCCCTGACTGTTGGGACCCACCAACTACATCTTCGCACGCAAGGAAGTGCCTGACAGTCGGGACCCACCTGGTCGAAGCGTACGTAGCGTTGTCATTCTGGTCGCAAACGTGTACGCACATACTGGTCGATGTAGAGGCGCGCACGTGTCGTAGTAGAGGCACGAACGTAGCATATACACGTATGTACAGCGTCCAGGGTGCAAGAAAGAAAATACGGCCACGTACGTACATACGGGCGGGGTCTCGAACGCCTACTCGTGCATACGTACGGCCAGGGCTAGTGTACATGGCTGGGTCGGAACATAGAAACTGCGTCGGCATCATGTTCATGGGGAGGCAACGGAATGCGTCGTGTTCATCGCGAGGCAACGGAACGCATGTTGTTCATCGGGAGCCAACCAACTTGGACGGAATAGCCGATGGAAACGAGGTCTGGCGTATCGCAGAACGGTGGAAATGGCTTTGTGTTCGACCGACCACGGTCGAAACGGGATCCTGTTCATCGGGAGGGGTCTGGCGTACCGTAAAACGGAGGAAACAGACTTCTGTTGGACCTCCTACGGTCGAAATGGGGTCCTGTTGACCGGGAGGGGTGTGGCGTACCGCAAAATGGAGGAAACGGACTTGTGTTGGAGCGCTACGGTCGAAACGGGGGTCCTGTTCATCGGGAGGGGTGTGGCGTACCGCAAAACGGGACTCCACGGGATACTGTTCATCTCCACCATCGACCTCCTCCAGCCTCCACGGGCTATTGTTCATCCACCGTCGACCTCCTCCAGCCTCCACCTGCGACTGTTCATCCACGGGCTCCTGTTCATCCAGCCTCCACCGCGCGCTCCTCCACCGACTACTGTTCAACCAGCCCTCTCCATGGGGTCCTGTTCAACCACCCCTCCACGGGCTACTGTTCATCCAGCCCTCCACCGGCTACTGTTCAACCAGCCCTCCACGGGGTCCTGTTCATCCAGCCCTCCACGGGGTCCTGTTCATCCACCGGCTCGACCGACCGGGGTCCTGTTCATCCAACAGCAATGGCCTCTACTACCACGGGGTCCTGTTCATCCAACCCCCCACCAGGAACTATTCATCCAAACCCCCCCCCCCCCAACAACGCTCACTGTTCATCCAGAGGCAGCATCAATCAACTTCAGTTAGCAGCAGTAGCGAAGGAATCACTCGGGTTCAGTTAACATCAAGGGATTGATCGATCGCTTGGGTTTAGTAAAGCATAGCCTGCAGTGCCATCGCTCGGATTTAGTTAGAGCCGAACGCCTCACATACACACGCGTACGTATGAGAGAAACGTGCATCGCTCGGCCCCCGACCACCCACCGTAACCGGGAACCCCCCGATATTTTCCTCGCCCTCGCTTCTACCACGGTTTTTTCCGTCATGGACGGGCCAAAGAATGTCATGCAGCTGCGTCTCCGGCCCGCCCAGGACGAAAAGCCCATTTTCTGTCATGATTTTTTGTCATTGAAGTAGGAGCCCACCACATCTATGATGATACCAGGTTTTGTCACAATTATCGTCATAGAAGTGTCATAAGCATGACCGAAAGAAATTTCGTTCGGCCCAAAATGTCACGGATCTGTCTTTTTTTTGTAGTGTCTGCACCATTCCTTATGGCAAAAGGTGCCAAGGTAACTAAATGCGACCTATCTGAGTCTAGTGATGATGAACCTGGTGATGAATTTGGACCCAGCTATACCAAACTTGCTTCCCTTGCCACTAAACAACAAAGAGCTTTGGAAAAAGTTCAAAATATGCTTAATGAGAGAGATGATATGTTGGGTGAAGAAATTGATCGTACTAAAACTTTGACTGAAAATCTTCAGAGACTTCAGTCCAAGTTTGATAACCTTCAGAGTCATCATAACACTCTCTTATCTGATCATGAGAAGCTTTCTTATGAATTTCTTCAAAGAAAGCAAGATCTTGAGAAGCTAAGGGTGAGTTATGAAGATCTTCAGAAGGAGCGTGATTCATTACTTGCTCAACAAATCAGCGCTGCTCAGGAAGAATTCATTCCTCCATGTTTGAAGTACATTGAACGTGAATGTTCTAATTCTTCACCTAAAAGTTCAAATGCTTCTATTGATGAAAATTCTTCACTTGACCCTGCTATCACTAATTCCTCATCTGAGGATATTGCTAGTATCACTGACAATGCAGGGCTGAAGGAATTGTATATGACAGGCATGTACAAAAGCCTCAAAGGGCATCAGGCACTTTGTGATGTGCTTAAAAAGAAGATCCTCAACAGGAACCCTAGGAAAGAGGGTATTGCCTTTGAGAGGAAACTCAATGCTGATGGAACATACTGGAAGCCTGAGCAGTACCCCAAAAACCTCATGGGTTGCTGCAAAGGGACCTCCAGTAGATCCATCCACTTTATCTGGCTTTACATGCGAATGTTCATATTCTTCTGATGAGTCATTTGACTCCAACTATAAACTGTTCAAAAATCGGCACTAACTGCAGGAACGGTCCCCCTATGAAGAAAATCTGGGTTCCCGAAATGTGCCTTGAAAGTCTTCAGGTGAATGTCATCATGACACCACCTTTGAAGAATAGGAACCCCAGATCAAATTCTTCATATGGACCAAAGTCTTCATATGGATCCAAGTCTTCATATGGACCAAATTCCTCACGTGGATCAAAGTCCTCATATGAACATCATCGTGCTAACACTTCTGTCTCGCAAGGAAAGACTAAGGGTTATGAATATGTGCATTATTCTTCAAATCTTTATGTTCATAAGTCCTCGAAGAATTTCTCTGCTTATTCATATGCTTAGCCTAACTCCTCTTATGTGAAACAGAGTGGATTGGCATCTTTGCCACCTTTCTCTTATGGAGCTCGAAGAATGATGAACTTTTTGCCACCTCTTCAGATGTGGGTGGTGAAGAAAAACAACTAATCTCTTATGCAGGGTCAGGTCTCCAGTCGAACTTAGACGTCTGAAGAATTTGCTGGAGACCTGAAATATGCTTGAAGGGGTGCAAGCTAATCATGAAGAAATGAATTTTCATTTCTCACGTCCTCATACTGGTTTACCTATTCTATTGCTTGATGAAATTGATCTGATGAATTTGATGTCATATTCTTCACTAATGAAGTATATGAGTTCGTAAGCTGCACTAATTCATCTGCAGGATGATCAACCCAAAGCCACTGAGTGGGTCCTTGATAGTGGATGCACAAATCACGTGACTGGTGACAAGAACTTATTGATGGACGCTCTCTTATCTCCATCGCATCTGAAGCATATCACCTACACTGACAAAGGCAAAAGAAAGGTATTGGGTCTAGGTAAGGTTCCAATCTCGAAGGATCGACACATGGACAAAGTCATGCTTGTCAAGTCCTTAGGATTCAACCTCATGTCAGTCTCAATGCTTTGTGATCTTGATATGGTTGTTATCTTTGGCAAGTATCGTTGTGTTGTCATCATGGAAGCTGACCATTCCAAAGTCTTCGAAGGCTTTAGGAGAGGAGATCTGTATATTGTTGATTTCTCTACAGGACCACAACCTGCCACATGTCTACTTGCAAAAGCTTCAGAAGTCTGGCTATGGCATCGACGATTCGGTCAGGCTGGCATGAGGAACTTGCACACTCTCGCGAAGAAAAAGCATGTCATTGGCATCCAAGATGTCAAATTCCTCAAGGATCACCTGTGTGGAGCCCGTGAAGCGGGAAAGATGACCAAGGCCAAGCATCCCGCGAAGACTATCATGACTACCACTCGTCCATTTGAATTGCTTCACATGGATGTTTTTGGTCCCAATCACTATTCTGCATTCACCAATGAAGCATCTCTATATGGCTTTGTTATTGTTGATGATTACTCTCGATACACATGGGTGCATATCGTCACTTACAAATGTGAAGTGCAGGAAGTCTTCAGACGATTTTCCTCGAGGGCTTCAACCAACTTTGCTGTGAAGATCAAGCACATCAAAAGTGATAATGGAACTGAGTTCAAGAACACTGGTCTTGATGACTATCTTGATGAACTTGGTATCACTCATGAGTTATCTGTTCCTTATACTCCTCACCAAAATGGCGTCGTGGAGCGCAAGAACATGACTCTTGTTGAGATGGCTCGCACTATGCTTGATGAATACAAGACGCCTTGTCATTTCTAGATTGAGGCAGTTGATACTGCGTGCCACATCATCAACAGGGTATATCTTCACAAATTCTTCAAAAAGACCGCATATGAACTCCTCACTAACAAGAAACCCAATGTGAGTTATTTCAAAGTCTTCAGTGCTAAATGTTGGATTAGAGATCCTCATCACAATTCTAAATTTGCACCGAAAGCACATCAAGGTTTTATGCTTGGTTACGGAAAGGACTTGCACACTTACAGAGTCTTCAACAAATTTCACCACAAGATTGTTGAAACTGTAGATGTGCGGTTCGATGAAACTAATGGATCGCAAAGAGAGCACCTACCTCCTGTGCTAGATGAAAAATCACCTGAGGAAACCATCAAGTTCAAGGCTGCTGACGATGTCATTCCTACTGAAGAATCTGCTGAAGAAGTCAGTCCAGATCGTGAAGATCATCATGCTGGTGCACTTGAAGAAACTGGCTCTGAAGAAAATGCTGAACAAATTCCTCATCGTCAACCAGCTCATCCTCGTGTTGCAAACGAAGTGCAGATTGAGAAGATCATCAGTGACATCAACGCACCAGGTCCTCTCACACACTCAAAAGCTCCACATTTGTCTAACTTTTGTGGGCACTTTGCTTTTGTCTCTATCACAGAGCCCACTAAGGTAGATGAAGCATTTTTGGAGCCTGAGTGGATTCAAGCGATGCAAGAGGAACTACATCAGTTCGAGCTCAACAATGTCTGGGAACTCGTCAAGCGACTAGACCCTCGCAAGCACAATATCATCGGCTCAAAATGGATCTACCGCAACAAGCAAGATGATAATGGCCTTGTGGTGAGGAATAAGGCACGGTAAGTAGCTCAAGGCTACACACAGGTTGAAGGAATTGATTTCGATGAAACTTTTGCACTTGTTGCTAGACTTGAGGCTATTCGCATATTACATGCTTATGCTAACCATCATAATATCATCTTATATCAAATGGATGTGAAAAGTGCATTCCTCAATGGTAAGCTTGAGGAAGAAGTATATGTTGCTCAACCCCCAGGTTTTGAAGATCCAAAGCATCTTGACAAAGTCTTCAGACTCAATAAGGCCCTCTATGGCCTCAAGCAGGCCCCTCGGGCGTGGTATGATACTTTGAAGGAATTCCTCATGAAGAAAGGCTTCAAACCCAGTTCACTTAACCCAACTCTTTTCACCAAAACCTCTGACGATGAATTATTCGTGTGCCAAATATATGTTGATGATATCATCTTTGGCTGTACTGACCAACGTTACAGTGATGAATTTGCTTATATGATGAGTGAAGAATATCAAATGTCTATGCTGGGAGAATTGAAATTCTTCTTAGGTCTTCAGATACGTCAACAGCGCAATGGCATCTTCATATCTCAGGAGAAATACCTCAAGGATGTATTAAGGAAATTCGGCATGCAAGATTGCAAAGGCGTCAAAATCCCTATGCCCACAAATGGCCATCTATGCACTGATGAAAATTGTATTGACTTCGATAAAAAAGGCTCGGCTTTTGATCTCATTGGATATTCAGACTCTGACTATGCTGGTGATCGTGTGGACCGCAAGTCAACATCAGGCACATGCCATTTCCACGGACAATCCTTGGTATGTTGGTCCTCGAAGAAACAGAACTGTGTATCACTTTCTACTGCTGAAGCTGAGTACATTGCTGTTGGTTCATGTTGTGCTCAATTGCTATAGATGAAGCAAACCCTCAAGGACTATGACATCAACGTGAAGAACGTGCCTCTCTACTGTGACAATGAGAGTGCCATCAAGATTGCTCATAACCCAGTTCAGCACTCGAAGACAAAGCACATTCAGATTCGTCATCATTTTCTTCGTGATCATGTGTTGAAGGGCGACATCTCTACCGAGCACGTGAAGAGTGAAGAACAGCTAGCCGTTATCTTCACAAAGCCCTTGGATGAGAAGAGATTTAGCAAGTTGCAGTGTGAGCTAAATATCTTAGAATCTTCGAATGTCCATTGAAAGGTCACACATCCTAACACTTATGCTAAATTGATGACTTAGATGTGCTACACACGAAGTAACTTTTTTCTTCAATCAATGAAGACTAACCCTCTAAGTGTGAAGAAATTAACAAAGAATTTGATTCTCAAATCCCTATGACAATTGTACACGGCGTCTGAAATCATCATTCTTATACGGTGGGTTTCGCCACCAACAAAAGTTGAAAATCTTCGATTTGAGTTTTTCTTCAGTTTTGAAATTCCTCAGTTGTTCGATTTCTTCAACTTTGCATTGTCTTCACTCTTTCCGTCGTTGTTCTTCATTGACTATATATATATATATTTGAGTTTTCAGTCGTCTACAGCATTCACTTATTGCTATTTCTTCAAGTTGATTTTTCTGTTAAGTGAATGTGATCGGACCCTTCCCCCTCTATGCTAAACTCAACCCAGTCTGTTCACAAATTCTTCATGTGTGTTCTATTTGAAACCCGTTCAAAATCTTTGCTGTGTCCTTGTCAGCTGAAGAAATTGCTAACGAAACATTAAAATATTCTTATCTGAAGTTTCTGCTTTTGCCGCTCAAACCGTTCTACATTCCACGATATGATTATCCTATTCACCCATGATCTCGCACGATCTCCACCGCTCTGTGCGTCGGTGACACATGTCGCTAGGATGAGAAGGGTCAGGGGCACGTTCGTCCAATTTCCTCAGGCGAGCAGTTTTTTACCTCGGCTATATATACCCCTCCCCTCGTCAGACTGCATTTACCCCGCTCGACCTCACTCCCCTCGCTCGAGCTTCCAGACCTAGCGCTAATGAGGGAGTCCTGGATTAGGGGGTACTCGGACAGCCGGACTATATACTTTGGCCGGACTGTTGGACTATGAAGATACAAGATTGAAGACTTCGTCCCGTGTCCGGATGGGACTCTCCTTTGCGTGGAAGGCAAGCTTGGAAATTCGGATATGTAGATCTCCTCCCTTGTAACCGACTCTGTGTAAACCTAGCCCCCTCCGGTGTCTATATAAACCGGAGGGTTTAGTCCGTAAGACCACAACAATCATAATCATAGGCTAGCTTCTAGGGTTTAGCCTCTACGATCTCGTGGTAGATCAACTCTTGTAATACTCATATCATCAAGATCAATCAAGCAGGAAGTAGGGTATTACCTCCATCGAGAGGGCCCGAACCTGGGTAAACATTGTGTCCCCCGCCTCCTGTTACCATTAGCCTTAGACGCACAGTTCGGGACCCCCTACCCGAGATCCGCCGGTTTTGACACCGACATTGGTGCTTTCATTGAGAGTTCCACTGTGCCGTCACGATAAGGCTTGATGGCTCGTCTTGTTGTCAAGGACAACATTACCTCTGGGGGAGCCCTGGCTGTAGGCCACACTCTCCGACTAGGTGGCTTCGTCATGACCGCCCGTTCGGCCGTCGCGCAGACGATGACTTCTCGGGTCATCAAAAACAGCCTCCACGTCGGCTCGGGATTCGCCGAGCAGATGGATCCAATGGAGCTCTCTTCCTTGAACGAGCTCTTGGATCGCATCGCCGCCCTGGGAGTCGCTACGGACTATGATCGGATCGGGCTTAAACCCGACCAAAGGGAGATTAACTCTCCGCCGGTCACCCATCAGATAGCGGTGGTGGAGGAGCAATGTAGCGATTCTTCCTCTATTTTGAGGACAAACTATGTCCAGATTTCTGAGCTCTCCGAGTCGGATACCCGTCTACGGGAGGACATGGCCCAAGCTTCGAACCTAGAATCAGACAGCGGGCCAGAACTATTGGGCAACATCCCGGAGCATGAAGTGCCAAGCTCGGAAACTCCTCCACCCTTGGGTCTCAGATCGGGTCAGGGTTTGGACCTAAATCTACCCACCCACCCAGACATAAGTGATCTTTCCCACATTAGACAAGAGCCCCAAGAGACAGTACATCACTATTGGGCCAGATTCCTCCTTGTAATGAGCAAGGTCATGGACTGTCACGAGGAAGACGCGATTTCATTCTTTTGCAAAAATTGCACGGACAAGGGAATCCTCAACGCCATAAGTCGCCGTGACATAGCACACTTCGCTGACTTGGCAGCCAAAGTACAGAAGTACTGTGCGATGGAAAGCGCCTAGAAAACCCAAACAAAATTCTGGGATCCTCCGGCTCTCACTAAACCCCCTGTCCGAACTAAAAGGGTGTACTCTCGTAAGTCACCCGATCCAATTGCAAAGAAACCAAAGCCCACTACACGTCGTGGAACTGTATTAGAGGGATGGCTCAATGGGCCATGAAAAATTCATAGTACACCGAATACCATGCCAACACACAACCTTCGAGCATGTTGGATACTCCGGCAGGTGGCCAAGAGTGGCGAGGATCTCCTCATCAACAATACCACAGAGCACCATCCCGTGGAAAATAATAATATAGTATTGACAGTCTTTGAGACCTTCGCCTCAAATAATAGGCGCAAGCGAGCACTCCGTGGCCTTGCTGAAGTCTGCCATGTTGCAGCTATAAATCCATGGAACGACACGGCCATAACCTTCAATGCCAGTGACGAACCTCAATTACGAACAGCCCGAGCACCAGCCGCTTTGGTCCTTAGTCCAATTGTGGACGGCTTCCGGCTTACTAAAGTGCTCATGGACGGCGGCAGCGGATTAAACCTCATCTACGAGGAGACTCTTAACAAAATGGAAATAGACAAGAGCCGCATTGAGCAAAGCAGCACGACCTTCAGAGGAATCATCCCTAGTCGGGAGGCGCGATGTGCGGGAAAAATCACACTAGATGTGGTATCGGCACGCCGGAGAACTATAGGTCCGAAGAAATCACATTCCAAGTGGCCCCATTGAATAGCGGATACCACGCCCTTTTAGGGCGGGAGGCATTCACGATATTTCAGGCTATACCCCATTACGGGTACATGAAGCTCAAGATGCCCAGGCCCAATGGAATCATCACTCTAGCTAGTGATCCGGACATAGCACTCCGCGCCGGAAATAAAACCGCCGCACTGGCCATCGAGGCGTTATCCGAAGCCCTCACGGCCGAAGAACTAACCGCGCTGCGCTCCATAGTGGACAGGGACGACGTGATACTCGACAAAAGACCCAAGTCCACCTCTTTTAAACCAGCGAACGAAATAGTCAAATTCCAGGTCCCCCCAACAGACCCTACAAAAACAGCATCCATCGGGGCACAGCTGAACCCCACAACAGACGCTGCACTGCGAGAGTTCTTGCGTGAGAATTGGGACATCTTCGCCTGGCATCCTTCAGACATGCCAGGAATCCCACGCAGGCTGGCCGAGCATAGCCTAAACATTCTAAAGGGATACAAGCCGGTCAAGCAGACTCTTCGGCATTTCTCAGAGCCTAAGCGACAAGCCATGGGAGAGGAGCTAGCCAAGTTACTCGAGGCTGGATTCATTAGGGAAATAAAACATCTAGACTGGCTAGCAAACCTGGTAATGGTACCAAAGAAGGACAAATCCTGGCGCCTATGTGTCGATTTCAAGGACCTTAACAAGGCTTGCCCCAAGGATCCCTTTCCTCTCCCCCGCATTGATCAAATTATCGACACTACCACAGGACACGACTCATTGCGTTTCCTCGACGCATACTCCGAATACCATCAAATTAAGATGGCGGAGTCCGATCAAGCCGCAACGGCATTCATCACTCCATACGACCCCTTCTGTTTTAACACCACGCCTTTTGGGCTCAAAAACGCCAGTGCAACCTATCAATGCATGATTCAGACATGCCTGGAAACACAAATCGGCAAAACAGTGGAGGCATACGTAGATGATGTGGTCATTAAAACAAGACATGTCGAATCCTTCATAGATGACTTGAGGCTCATTATACCTGGGGGCTTCTTATACAGAAGCTTAATATAATTATGTTCCGGGCTCTATGCCCCCCGCACATGTGTTACTTTTCCACATGTACCTTTTCTTCGCCATTATGTGCATTGATATGACTTAAGTTTTGGCCAAGCTGGGTTGCCTGGCTCTTGTGTTTATGCCCTACGTTCCCGTTAATTCGGCTAGGGCATAAGGGGAGCACCTCTGCGATTGTTACTGCCAGGTCAGCTGGATGTGTACCTCAAACTGGGTGAAGCTGAAAGCTAGCATTCTTAAGGGAATATTCGGTCGGTGAACAAAAGATGACTTTTACTTATTGCAATACATGCCCCCAGATGTTTATATCCTGTGTCTCTTTTCGCAGTTCGGACATGCACATTAATGCATGCGTACCCAGGGAAAGGAACCCTTAACGGAACTATTCTCCCTGGAAGATGTTTCTCACTATCCATGTAATATAACATAGCTAGTTGGGTACTTGTCTGTTCAAGCACTTATGACCCCTACGCCTGGTTTCCACGCGTACCCCGGTTTTTACATAACTGAGCGGGTATTCGGATACACTCAGGACGGTCGAGTCCGGAGGTTGAAGCGAAAAGGTCCGCCATGACAAATGATTTACAATCCGGCTAGGGACAATATATGTCACTTGAAGTACACATTCACTTAGACTGACTAAATTCTTCTTCTATACCATCCAACAGGCTGTCTAGCTTACAATCCTGTTGGGAATACTTTGCGGCTAATGTTACCTGGTCATACACCAAACCGACGGGGATCTCTTTCCCATCAGACCCCACAGATCTGACCTCGGCCATGTGGTTTGGGTCAGCCTTGGTATATCGAGTCTTCACCATGGCCCAGGCTTCCCTTGCACCTTGTCGGTAGGCCGATATCTTCCATAAACGGAAGCGCCGCCGCGCTCCCTTGAGCATCTCTACGAGCTCCCCCATGCCTCCTGGCAGGGAGGCGGATGGCCACAAGGCCTGGGCAATGCCCTGCATCACCTGCCGAACTCGTTCGTGCAGTTGTGAGAGCTCTTGCAGAAGATCGTCCGCAGATCCAGGCATCTCCTCTTCGGGACGACCCGTCAGCATACCTACAGATATAACCCTGTTAGCCGATTTCTACGCCAAACTCTATAAAAGTTCGTTCAAGCACTTACTAAAGATGCCGCGTCGAAGCCTCTTATTCTTCTTTACGGAGTCAGCAAGCTGGGCCCGAACATCTTTCAGTTCAACGCCCAGCCGGGTATTGGCATCTTGGAGATCGTTTTTCTCCCGCCTAACCTGCGTAAGCACGCACTCGCCAGCCTCTAGCTGTCGTTGAGCATGTTGCTCATCCCCTTACACGATCTTCGGATTCGCTCCGGGATTATCTGTAGAATCTATTGTTAGATTTGCATGCATGCCGAATACTAACTAGTACCTGTCATTTCATGCTTTTCGATCAAGACAAGTATTACCAGATGGGGCCTTCTTGGACTCCTCCATTCCGGCAACTGCGGCCCGTAGCTAGGCTTTGCATTCCTCCAGCTCTTGAGACAACTGGGTATTCATCTCCATAAGAACCTACGCATATAATGATCCTTAAATCAGTTGTGCCAACTGTTTCAAGTCTTAGGGGCTACTGGTATACATAATTATTAGATTTTCTTACCCGTATATCCTTTACATACCGATCCGTCGCTCTGGCCAGGCCATTTTGAGCAGCTCGGATCTACGCGTCTCCTGAGTTGAAGGCATTGAACGCCTCTTCAAAGAAATCAGGGTCGCGGAGTACGGCCCAACGACGCATGTGATTCCTGGCACTCTCCACTTCGGAGTTCGTAGCGGACAGCCTATCCGCATCCTCTGTAGGAGGAACATCCGGTGTTGTCCCCACGTTAGCGTCTGCCTCTAAGTCCGGCTCTGGAGCCCGGCTGGTGGAGGCATGGCCGGCAGGCTCTCCGGATACGGTCCGGCGAGCGTTTTTCCTGCCAGGAACCATGGACATTATTATATTTTAAAGACGACAACCACGGAGTAGGGTTCTTTTTCATACCTCTGCGACGATGTCTCAGTCCTGACCGCCTTCCTTTTAAGCCTACCCGGCTTCGGTGCCCCTTGTTGGTGAGTCACCGTGGGTTCGGCATGGCGTCCCGAGGGTGTAAGATACTGTATGTGTGCGGTGGGTGAAGTGCAAAAAAGGGATCCTTCTCGGAAGTTTGGACTCTGGTTTTACTTACATGCGATGCAGGGAGCAGTCTAGGATAATCGTCTTTGATGGCCACCAAGGCACCGTCGCAGCTTGACTGATAGAACGTCCTGTCGATAAGCTCCACAAATATGTCCGCATCTTCTTCGAGTCCGGGTTCGAGGGCCCGGTCAGGGTCCTCTGGCTGTGGAGACGGGCTGTGGACCTCCCTCATAGCTTTTCGCAGTTCCTGCTATGAAATAGCAAAGTAAATATTTATGACGAAGAATGCGGGAAGGTCGGGAGTAAAAAGTGGCAGCTCACCCAGTTTGGGGGGTTGTACATGGAGAATCCATCCCGTGGCTTAATGCGGATGAACTCCTCTTCCTCCTTTATATAAATCGGACAGTATTCTCGCTAGAGCGGCGGCGGAGTCCGGACCTCTACGGCCGTAGCGGGTGGCATCGTCTTCTCCATTGAAGTGCCACATGGGTTGTCCCCGATATTGAAACGGCTGCACCCCCCGCATTATACATATTGGCATAACCTCGATTATTGTCAGTCCTGATTTGGCCAGCGTTTTTATTCGGCCCATCAGGTAAAGGACCTCTCTGTTATCTTCCTCATGGGGGCTCCGAGGGCGCCAGCTGCGGCGTTTCTTCAAAGGGGCGTTGTTATACTCAGGAAGGCCCATCCGAATAGGGTCCGGAAGGGGGACGTCCTCCATATAAAACCACTCTGAAGGCTAGCCTTCGGATGTCTTCTTCGGAGTATCGGACAGGTATCCGGTCCCGGCGATGCGCCATATTTCGGCTCCGCCCACTTGATATATTGACCCCTCTTGTGTACGGGGTACGAGGCAGAATAGCCTCTTCCATAGCTCGAAATGAGCTTCGCAGCCCAAAAACAGCTCGCAAAAGGCGACGTAGCCAGCGATGTGTAATATGGAGGTGGGAGTAAAGTTATGCAGCTGGAGGCCGTAGAACTCCAGGAGCCCGCGGAGGAACGGATGGATTGGAAATCCGAGTCCCCTTAAAAAGTAAGGGACAAGGCATACCCGCTCCCCCATGGAGAGGCTGGGAAAGCTCTCCACTTGCTCCCCGCCATTGTAAGTGGCTAGTCCGGCTCGGACGGGGACCATATACGCAGGAGGGAGAAACCCCTGGGTCTGTAACTCTACTAATTGGCTGTGGGGGACGAAACACTTCTCCCAATCGCCTGGCTTAGTGCTATGGGAGCGAGAGGAGGAGTTGCGATGGTCGGCCATGATGGGATGGACTTTTGCGGGCGCGCTCCGATGTATACTCGCTGTGGGAGGATGGTGTGATCTGGATCTGAGGATCCCCGACTCTTTAAATAGACGATTCACTCACATGGTTAGGGTGGCAAATGTAAAAATGCCCCGACTTCTCGCATTCGCTCGACACGTGGAAAATAGCCATTATTACGTGCAGAAGCCGAGGAGTGCAACATTCATGGGAAGCCGGACACTACTCGACAGGTACTCAGGATGTGGAGAAGAACCCGCCTTGCAGTGCCGAAGACAATCTGCGCGCCGGACTCATCGTCATTGAAGGCTGGTTCAGGGGCTACTGAGGGAGTCCTGGATTAGGTGGTATTCGGACAGCCGGACTATATACCTTGGCCGGACTGTTGGACTATGAAGATACAAGATTGAAGACTTCATCCCGTGTCCGGGTGGGACTCTCCTTTGTGTGGAAGGCAAGCTTGGCAATTCGGATATGTAGATCTCCTCCCTTGTAACCGACTCTGTGTAACCCTAGCCCCCTCCGGTGTCTATATAAACCGGAGGGTTTAGTCCGTAGGACAACAACAATCGTAATCATAGGCTAGCTTCTAGGGTTTAGCCTCTACGATCACGTGGTAGATCAACTCTTGTAATACTCATATCATCAAGATCAATCAAGCAGGAAGTAGGGTATTACCTCCATCGAGAGGGCCCGAACCTGGGTAAACATTGTGTCCCCCGCCTCCTGTTACCATTAGCCTTAGACGCACAGTTCGGGACCCCCTACCCGAGATCCGCCGGTTTTGACACCGACAGCTGCCGGTACTTTCATCGTCGCCGGTGAGGAAGAGCTTCACTGCCTCGACCTTGTCACCGTTGTACTCGCGCCGGCCGCGGATTTATTCTCTCCGTCGCCGCCGTAGCTGTCTTCCTCTGCCAAGTTAGGGCTGGAAGATCTGGACTGACGAACTTCCAATCTACTATTCCCAGTTTGTCGTGTTCTTTGTCAAGGGTAATTAAAAGTTACTTTTACTGCCCTTGTTGATTCTAATGATTTCTTCAAAATCTTCAAAAGGTGTTTATTTTTCAATCTTCACACTCTAAACACGTCACACAAGCATCTGTTCTTGATTTCTTTCTCTAAGCAACATTTTTCTTCAAGATTCCTCAATTGTGTGGATTTTCAATCTATACAACTCTGGAACCTAAGTCAAAGAACGCTTAGTGAAATTCCTCAAGACACCACTGGTCAAATTCCTCAAACTTGTTCTTTTTGCAAAAACTTCTGAGAATGCATATGACCTCTCCAAATTCTTCGCACCTATACTCTGTTCACAGGTACTCATGTCTGCTGCTGAATCACTAGGTTCTCATCAACTTAACTCATTTGCAGCGTTCCTCAAAGAAAAATTGCATACCTCTTCAGAGAACAATTATTCAAAATCCTTAGCTGAAGAAAATGGCTGACGGCAATAAACCTCAGAAGGGAGGGAAGAAATTGGAAGTCAACACTGCTTTTGAAATCCCTGAAGATATCTATGCAGGGTATTGCACACCCCCTCAAGAAACAAAGAATGAGCGCAAAGTGCGCATTCAGAAGATTGAGAGGAGATGGGCCAGAGAATGGAGGGAATATCGCTATGTCACTCCCAAGTACATGGCGAAATTCGCTGTACACCCTCCATGCCCAAGACCTCCATTGGCACCAGGCCAAGTGGTTGATCCCTCTAGCATCAGAAGAGGTGAGGAATTTCCTACTGAATGGGCCAACGTCAAGATAAATTGGCCAAAGTGGCCAAAGAGGCAGTGAGGAAATTCAACGAAGACTCTGCTACTGCTGCCGCTGAGGCTTCTGCTAGCAAGCCCAAGAAGTCTATGCAAAAGAAGCCAGCTCGCAAGCCCAGTTCTTCACCAATGCCCCCATGGCCAATTCCTCAAGTTGCCCCTGTTCCTCAAGTTGCAAAGTCCTCAGCTCCTCCGGCAAAGTCCTTAGCACCTGTGCATCTCGCCTCGTGTCAAAGGACGACTGGCATTTCAATTGCCTCAGGAGCCTCTGCAAGTTCTTCTGCTCCTCCACAATCCTCAACAGGCCCCACCTTGCTGAAGACTAAGGCCACTGTTGGACGAGGCTCTAGACCAAGTCCTCATAAGAAGCAGGTTGCATTCCATGTTCCATCCAGTGATGACGAAGCTGATGATGAAGAACTCACCGAAATCATCAGAGACCGACAACAAAGGGCCGCTGGAGCCAAAGGAAGTGAAGTGCCTCTTCTGCTGGATCCCAAGTTGATCCTTGAGTACATTGATCTCTGGCACAAGGACCCCAACACTCCTATACCTGACTTCAAGCTCACTCCTGGCCAAAGCCACATGTTGACCGCCTTCATAGGCAAAGAAAAATGGAAGTTTGAGAAGGCCGGGCAGCTGAAGAAAGCTCAATACAAAAAAGAGTGCTTTCTGAAGAAGAACGCTGTCAAAATGACAACTGATGAACTTGTAGCTGCACAAGCTGAGATCAAAGGACTCAATGATGAATTCCAAGCCTACCGTGCAGATTGGCTTGGAGCCAAAGTCAGATTCGTCAAGATGGCGAAGGGATTCACCTCCAATGTTGCAGCCCCATCGCAACATGAATCTACTCAGGCTGAAGCATCTGCCCAGCCAACTGAAGAACATGCCAGCACCGCTGATGAAAATCAGGCTGCTGAGAAAAATGAAAGTACCAGGGCTGATGAATCTATTCCAGCCGTTGATGACATTGCCAGGGCAACCACTAGTGTTGCGCCTGAAGATCAAGCCAGGACAGCTGAAGCATCAACCGTTGTGCCTGAAGAAACTGAACAAGCCAGGGCAACTGCATCAGTTGCGCCTGAGGTAAATGAACCAATTTCCTCTACTCCTCCTGCCCCTATGCCAAGTCCAGTTCTCCCTTCTGCATTAGAAGCAAAGAAAACCAAAGCTGCGGAGCAAGCAGCTGTGAAGAAAAGGAAAGCATCTGCTTCCTTAGAGTCTTCAGCATCGAAGAAGACGAAGACTTTGACAAGCTCATTTGAAAATCCAATTGATGTTGTTCCAGTTTCAAGTATGCCATCAAAGGAAATCGTTCCTTTTGGTGAAGATTATGAGATCCCAAGCGGATCTAATGAAGATGTTCCTTCAGCTGCTTCGTCAGAGGAGTTGGATGAAGAAACTGAAGTGGATAATATCCCTTCAACCCCACTGGTATCATCGCCCATGCCCAGTTCACAGCTGAAGAGGCAAGCGTTGAAGAAATCATTGAAGAAGATGAAGACGTGGACATTGGGAGCACCACTCCTGTTCTGAACAATGACTATTGGGAAAGTCATCACCCCAACTCTCCCATGTTCACCCCACTGCAACAGATTCCTCAGTCCCTAGTCCAGATTGAAGAAATTCATACGGGCTCTGATGAACCACAAGCTTCACTTCTTACCATCCCTAAAGTAATTCCAGCCACTAGTGCTGATGTTAATACTGCTGAAGAGATGGAGACCCAGGCTGCCACTGAAGATGTTGGCACTGAAATTCCTCAACATGCGGCTCCTGAGACTGTGATTCCTGAGGCTGTGAAGACATGGACTGATACTCCTCAGCGCAAGCTGAAGAATCCCTTCTCACAGAAGCAGAAGTTCAAGGCTGATGACTTCTTTCACGAGCATGTATTCTTCACCGACTACAACCCGTATGACTCTGCTCGTCTTCGAAGGAAGCGTTTATGGACAGCTAGCCAAGCAAACTTCTACTCTTCACTGCTACTTGATAAGGACAAGATCTTTGACCATGAGCATATTCCTCGTGTTGACATGGAGTCGCTGCCTTGCGTCACCCCAGTTGAGGGAGTCCTGGATTAGGGGGTCCTCGGATGGCCGGACTATATACTTTGGCCGGACTGTTGGACTATGAAGATACAAGATCGAAGACTTTGTCCTGTGTCCGGGTGGGACTCTCCTTTGCGTGGAAGGCAAGCTTGGCAATTCGGATATGTAGATCTCCTCCCTTGTAACCGACTCTGTGTAACCCTAGCCCCCTCCGGTGTCTATATAAACCGGAGGGTTTAGTCCGTAGGACAACAACAATCATAATCATAGGCTAGCTTCTAGGGTTTAGCCTCTCCGATCTCGTGGTAGATCAACTCTTGTAGTACTCATATCATCAAGATCAATCAAGCAGGAAGTAGGGTATTACCTCCATCGAGAGGGCCTGAACCTGGGTAAACATTGTGTCCCCCGCCTCCTGTTACCATCCGCCTTAGACGCACAGTTCGGGACCCCCTACCTGAGATCCGCCGGTTTTGACACCGACATTGGTGGTTTCATTGAGAGTTCTACTATGTTGTCACGATAAAGGCTTGATGGCTCCTTCGATCATCGGCAACGATGCGATCCAAGGTGAGGTTTTTCTCCCCGGACAGATCTTCGTATTCGGTGGCTTCGCACTGCGGGCCAACTCGCTTGGCCATCTGGAGCAGATCGATAGCTACGCCCCTGGCCATCAGGTCAGGTTTGGAAGCTTGAACTATACGGCCGACATCCGCGGAGACTTGATCTTCGACGGATTCGAGCCCATGTCAGGCACGCCGCTCAGTCACGATGAGCATGACTTAGCTCTGCCGTCGGACGGTGTTCGGGAGATCACGCCTGCGGTTACTCCGGCCCTCAATCTGGAGCAGATCGTGCCATCCGAGGACGGGTGGATGGACCCCGCCACGGAGGCCGCACACTCAGCGGGATAGAGCCGAATACTGACTTCACCTCCTATGAGACCTGTGTCGCCGAACCGCTGGCATCCGTGCCTATCGAATCTGATTGGGCACCGATCATGGAGTTTACCTCCGCGGATATCTTTCAGCACTTGCCTTTGGGCGACGTGCTAAATTCACTTTGGTCTCTCTCCTTGTCAGGAGACCCTTGGCCGAACTATGTCCGGCTTGAGTGGGAAGCGGACGACGAAGAAATTCGTTCCCCACCCACCACCCACTTAATAGCCATTGTCGACGACTTAACCGACATGCTCGATTTCGGCTCCGAAGACATCGACGGTATGGACGACGATGCAGGAGAAGAACAGGAACCACCGCCCACAGGGCGCTGGACTGCCACCTCATCATATGATATATACATGGTGGACACCCCCAAAGAAAGCGATGGCAATAAGGCAACGGAGGATAATCCCCCCGAGAAGCAATCTAAGCACTGGTGTCATCGGCGCCGCTCAAAGCCCCGCCATAGCAAAAGTAGCAATACCGGCACAAGAGACAATAACGCTGCGGATAGTGACAAAGACGAAGACAATCCCCTCCAGCCAGGTTTCGAGTGGGAGGATGGGCAAGCTAGCCCTAAGGAACGGGCAGCAGACGGAGAATCAGAGGATGACAATTACATGCCCCTCTCCGAAGATGAGGTGAACCTCGGCGATGAAGAATTTATCGTGCCCGAGGATCCCGTCGAGCAGGAGCGCTTCAAGCACCGGCTTATAGCCACAGCAAAAAGCCTGGAGAAAAAGCAACAACAGCTTCAAGCTGACTAAGATCTGCTAGCGGATAGATGGACCGAGGTCCTGGCGGCCGAGGAATACGAACTCGAGCGCCCAACTAAAAGTTACCCAAAGCGCAGGTTGCTACCCCAACTCAAGGAGGAGGCATTAAAGCCTATACTTCCAGCGTATGATGCGGCTGACCGGCCACCTCGCGGCCGAGACAAAGCGGCACATCAGCCCGAAGTCCAGCCCGCACCCCGCCACCAGTCAAACAAAAACACCAAGGCCCAGGGCAACACGCAGGACCTGCGAGACGTATTGGAAAACAAAGCAGGACATAAAAGTCACGAGGGTGCGCCCCAACGCGTGACGACGACCGTCACGACGGATATACTAAAAGCAAATCCGGCCGGGCCGAATACAGCAGACACGACTCGTATGAACTGCGTTGTGACATAGCCTGGCACAGAGGCGCCGCACACCCCCTATGCTTCACCGATGAAGTAATGGATCATGAATTCCCAGAAGGGTTTAAACCCGTGAACATTGAATCATATGATGGTACTACAGACCCCGCGGTATGGATAGAGGATTTCTTCCTCCACATTCACATGGCCCGCGGGGATGATCTACATGCCATCAAGTATCTCCCGCTAAAACTCAAAGGGCCGGCTCGGCATTGGCTGAATAGCTTGCCGGCAAACTCCATCGGAAGTTGGGAGAACCTGGCAGACGCATTCCTGGACCACCGGATGCTGATGATTTAAGACACATAACACAACAGCCCGGAGAGTCAGTCAGGAAATTCTGGACTCGGTTCCTAACTAAAAAGAACCAAATTGTCGACTGTCCGGATGCCGAAGCCCTAGCGGCCTTTAAACATAACATCCATGACGAGTGGCTCGCCCGACATCTCAGCCAAGAGAAGCCAAAATCCATGGCAGCCCTCACGACACTCATGACCCGCTTTTGCGCGGGCGAGGATAGCTGGTTGGCCCGTAGCAACAACACAGCAAGCAACCCTGGCACATCAGGGGCCAGAGATAGCAACGGCAAACCCCGACGCAACAAACACAAGCACCGCAAAAATGGTGAAAACGCCGAAGATACGGCAGTCAATGCCGGATTTAGTGGCTCTAAGTCCGGTCAGCGGAAAGGGCCACTCAAAAATGACAATTCGGGTTCGTCCAGTCTGGACCGCATACTCGACCGTCCATGCCAAATTCATGGCACCCCAGGAATACCAGCCGATCATACCAACAGAGAATGCTGGGTCTTCAAACAAGCCAGCAGGTCAGGCGCCAAAAACAAAGATAAGGGGTCTCAAAGCGATGATGGTGACGAGGAGCCCAGATCACCGAATACAGGAGGGCAAAAGAAATTTCCCCTGCAAATCCAAACGGTGAACGTGGTAAACGCCACCCACACTCCCAACCAAGACCGGATGCGCACCCTCAGGGATGTCGAATTAACGGAACCAGTCGTCCCACAATACAAACTAGGGCCGATCACCTTCAACCGCATGGATCGTCCGGTTAACACCAATCAGGGCAATTCAGCTGCACTAGTCCTCAACCCAATAATTGACGGGTTCCACCTCACACGAGTCCTCATGGACGGAGGTAGCAGTCTAAACCTGCTTTACCAGGACACGGTGCACAAGATGGGCATCGATCATTCGGTGATCAAGCCCACTAAAGCCACCTTCAGAGGTATTATACCAGGTGTGGAGGCCCGCTGTACAAGCTCCATCACCCTTGAGGTAGTCTTCGGATCACCAGGCAATTACCGTGCCGAAGAGTTAATCTTCGACATCGTCCCCTTTCGCAGTGATTATCAGGCACTGCTCGGACGAACCGCGTTCGCTCGATTCAACGTGGTGCCACATTATGCCTACCGTAAGGTCAAGATGCCCGGTCCGCGCGGCGTCATCACGGTTAATGGCAAGGCCGAACTTTCCCTCGGTACCAAAGAGTATACCGCTGCTTTAACAACAGAAGCAACGAGTGGCACCTTTCAATCGAACCTCGAGTCGACGGCCAGGCTCCCGGACACCGCCAAAGGACTCTGAACTACTTCGCGGCAGGATAGCCCGGCTCGTCCAGAGCTCAATTAAACACTCCGGCGAAGGCCAGCACAGGCCACATACCGCGGCTCAACCGCTCTGCGGCACACAAACATTTCTTACATTTTCTTTGCAGGTTCACCTTTGCGCAGACCAGGACTGGCGATATGGAAGCAGCTCGAACGCGCAAGGGAATCCTTCGATATTCCCCGCGATGACCATCCGACTATACTCCGGATCCGCACACAGCTTCTTCCCCCTGGTCTCAGCAGGTTCCACAGTCATATTTCTTTTTATCACATTACCTGTACTCATACGCATCGACGTACTATTCAAATACAACATGTGGATTTATATGATGCTTATCTGCTGTTATTTCTTATTGAAATTCTTTTGTCAAGAGGCATCCGTACACCGCGATATGCCTTAAAATACGCCAGGGGCTTCGTTTTACCCATAATACGGCAATAAAGTCCGAAGACCTTCATGGAAGTTCGGCACCCCGAACTTATAGCATTATATGCATCAGCTCCGAATCATGTCTTGGGTCAAATGTTGGGTTTGCCCGGCTCCCATGTTTTGTTGCCTTACGTTCCGCTATATCGACTAAGGCGGCACAGGGAGAACTACTGCAATTGTGTCCCGGTTCTTCCGGACGAGCACCTCAGTAGAGAAAGCCGAAAACTGACTGTCATGATACGGCGAGAGCTGGTCAGCTGTTCGAGAGGTTGTAAAATCTTTAAGGATTTCTCCCGCATAATGCCATAACCAATGCAGCGTGCGATGGATCGGTTTTTCTTCCGATCAGGTGCTTATAGAGCCCCTCGTGCGGTCTTCCGAACACCAGGGGTTGCGCCTACCTTCCTTTTCTAAAGCTCCTATGGCTAAGTGAGAGTGATAAAGCCCTATAGTCCGATTGCCTGGTGCGTTGTGCTGAACACCTCCTTCGAAGGACCCAAAACTGGGATAAAGAGTGATCAGGTTTATCCCAAACACCCCCGTACTTCCTACGTGGGGGCAGAAGCCGACAACTGGCCAACTCTTAGGATTAATATATAAAACGGCCGCGCAGGAGGATAAAACAGGCAATAGATAATAGAAATGACCTCGTTCAACATTACAAAGGACAACATGATTGTATTCATGGAAATATAATGTCCTTGGTGCATTGCTCCACCGCAAGGCAGGATCCTTTCAGGACACTTTCATAATATAATCCGGGCTTGCGGTGCTCCTTCCCCTCTGGCGGTCCCTCGGTCATCAGCTTTTCAGCATCCATCTTCCCCCAGTGCACCTTTGCGCGGGCGAAGGCCATTCGCGCACCCTCTATACAGACCGACTGCTTGATGACGTCAAGTCGAGGGCAGGCACTCACAAGCCGCTTCACGAGCCCGAAGTAGCTGCTTGGAATCGGCTCGGCGGGCCATAGCCGGATAATCAAATCCTTCATGGCTAGTTCGGCCGCCCTATGCAGTTCGATCAGCTGTTTCAGTTGATCGGCAAAAGGCACCAGATAATTCGGTGCCAGATACTGCGACCAGGAGAGCTTATCCGCAGTGTTCCTTTCTTCAGCTCGGTAGAATTGGGCGGCATCCGATATGCTGCGGGGCAGCTCCGCAAATACCCCTGGAGAAATCCGAACTCAAAATTAGAAACATGATTTTCTCCTCAAATACTTGCTTTACATGGAAAAAAGCCTTACCCGCCGCGATCTTCCTCGCCTCTTGGATCTCCTGTAGGGCACCTTGGGTTTCCCCCTGGGCATCGCACGCGGCCTGATGAGCCCTGGTGAGTTCGGATTCTTTCTCTGTTAAACTCTGCTCCAAGGTCTCGCATTTCTTCACGGCCTCTTGAAGCTCTTGCTCAGCTTCAATTACCCTGGCCTCGTGCTTCTCACGAAGGGCCTGCTCTACGGCTGCCTTTTTCTCGGCCTCGGCCACAGCCTTCTTAAGAGCCTCGACTTCGGTCATCGTCCCTAGCGCAAATCATGAAACATATTTTATCATACTGGAAATTCGTTCGCACTGAACGCGAACAAGGCTTGTGCATACCTTGTTTATCTTCCAACTGCCTTTTCAACTTGCCAAGTTCTTATTTGGCCCGCCCCAGACTTTGATTCAGTCCAGAGACCTCCGCAGTATGAGAGGCAGTAGTCGCTACAGACGCCTGCTTATAAAAGAAGAGAGATAGATGTCATCAAGTGAGTCTTCCTGCGAACATAAATTTGATCCTCTGTCCGGTTCTTTCTTTCACCGAACAGTGTATCAGGGGCTACTATCCATACTACGAAACTCTTCGAAACCTCATAAAACATACCTCAAAGCCTGTTATAAGGCTGATACAGGCCTCGTTCAGCCTACTCTCAGCAGACTGAATCTTCTCAATCACCGCACCCATAAGGGCACGGTGTTCATCGACGATGGAAGCGCTCTTCAGGGCCGACAACAAAGCATCCGGCACCTCTGGTTGGACAGAGGTTGCCGGTGGAACAGGCACACCCCCTCCAGCAGAGGGAGGCCGCCTGCTTGATTCTGGAGCCGTATTGGTCTCCGGAATTGCGTCCGGCTGGGGGCCGAATTCAAGATGGCCCCCGCCGTCGACTCCCATGGGAATCTTCTCCCCCATGTCTCCGGCCCCTGAAGTTTGACCTCCAGGCGCCGCCTTCATGATCTTTTCCCCCCCCCTTGGCCGGCGTCCTTCTGGGACGAAACCTCGGTGTTATTCACATATTTGGGGGAAGGGGCCTTCGGGGGCGTCCCGCTCTCCATAGCATCCGAGCTCAGCAAATCCTCTGACGAGGATTGTTCGGTGCGGGACCTCCCGGACTACAAAAAGTATGGCTCAGGTTAAAATATTATGCCATGATGAGTCTGGACGCATAAACGTGTTCGGATTTTATATACTCACGAGTTCACCAGGGGCTGGGCCCTGGGATCCCACTCCGGGCTGCTGTCGGTGGCGGCAGTGGACTCCTCCGGAAGAGGATTTTTTCCCCTTTTAGGCGACTCGGCCTCCAAGTGTATGGAGGCCGTCCTCTTCTTTCTTCCCCCCGCTGGGGATTTGTCTTCCTCCTCCTCGTCCTCTTCAGAGGGAGAACGGGCGTTGGAGCCTTCGGATATTGTGTCCGAAGTGCCGCGGTGACAAAGGCCACCCCGGGTCTTTTCGGCCTTCTTCTTCGGCGCCTTGTATGGCGCCGGGACCAGCATCTTCATCAGAAGTGGGCCGGCCGGTTCTTCGGACAGCGAGGCTGGACAGTGGATCCGCCCCGCCTTCTTCGTCCAGCCCTAGGAGAGTTGTGGAAAACACATTAAGCATTTCCCTTGGGTTATGCGGATAAAACGTATAATAACTTACCGAGCTTGCAGGGCGGGACAGTTGGTACCCGCGGTCCTCGGCTGAGTCTGGCCATGATTTGCCGGACTTGAAAAGCACCTTCCAGATGTCTTTGTGCAAGGAGCCAAAGAGCTCTCGCAGGGTCTGGTGCTTGGCCGGATCGAATTCCCATAAATTGCAAGTCCGGTGTTGACAAGGAAGGATCCGGCGAACTAACATCACCTGGACTACATTGACAAGTTCGATATTCTTGTCTTCCATATCCTTAACGCGCGTCTGGAGCACCGACAGTTCGTCGGACGAAGACCAGTTCAGGCCCTTCTTGGGGCAGGACGTAAGCCGCAGAGGGGCTCCAGATCGGAACTCGGGAGCAGCGGCCCATTCCGTGTTGCGCGACTCAGTGATGTAAAACCACTGTTGTTGCCACTCATTGACGGAATCATTAAAGTACCTCTCGGCCATATGACATTGGGCATCTTGCTCACCATAGCTCCCCCGCACTCGGCGTGCTTGCCGCTCACTACCTTGGGCTTCACATTAAAGATCTTCAGCCATAAGCCGAAGTGTGGCGAGATGCGGAGAAAAGCCTCGCACACGACGATGAATGTCGAGATGTTGAGGAAGGAATTGGGGGATAGACCATGAAAATTGATCCCGTAATAATACATGATGCCGCGAACGAACGGGTGGAGGGGAAACCCTAGCCCGCGGACAAAATGAGGGAGGAATAGAACCCTCTCGTGGGGTTCCGGAGTAGGAATGATCTGTCCCGCCATCGGGAGACGGTGGCTGATTTCCTTGGCCAGATACCCGGCCTCCCGAAGCTTTTTGATATGCTTCTCCCGGACGGTAGAGGCCATCCACTTGCCTCCTGCTCCAGATCCGGAGATTTTCGGAATACCTTTGTGGGCGGAGAAGACGAACGCTCGGGCGCTGGAGCTCGAGCGAAGGGGAATGGATCAGGAAGAAGAAAGCGTGGGTGCAAAAGGGAGTCCTTATCCCCTTATAAAGGCAGCAGGGATTCTTCGCCTCCCCACTTGCCTGGTAAACTCTCTTATTCCCCAAGCGTCGTGATTGATGGCGCGGTTGGGTTACCCACACCCGTATTGATGAGAATCTCGTGATAAGGGGACACGATCTCTGCTTCGACAAGACGTGCCAAGAAAACCGCCTCGCAATATGTGCAGTAGCTGGTTGAGAAAAACGGTTCGAATAATGACCGGGCTGTGGCGTGATGTCACGCTATGAAATTTGTCAGCAGATTAGATTTGTGGGATATTGTACTCTCTATGGTGGTATGTGGAATTTGTTTTGCAGAGCCGGACACAATCCTTGTGTTCAAAATCTTCTATGAAGTATTCGGAGGGGGGAACCCGCCTTGCAATGTCGAAGACAATCTGCGCGCCGGACTCATCGTCATTGAAGCCTGGTTCAGGGGCTACTGAGCGAGTCCTGGATTAGGGGGTCCTCGGACGGCCGGACTATATACTTTGGCCGAACTGTTGGACTATGAAGATACAAGATTGAAGACTTCATCCCGTGTCCGGGTGGGACTCTCCTTTGTGTGGAAGGCAAGCTTGGCAATTCGGATATGTAGATCTCCTCCCTTGTAACCGACTCTGTGTAACCCTAGCCCCCTCCGGTGTCTATATAAACCGGAGGGTTTAGTCCGTAGGACAACAACAATCGTAATCATAGGCTAGCTTCTAGGGTTTAGCCTCTACGATCTCGTGGTAGATCAACTCTTGTAATACTCATATCATCAAGATCAATCAAGCAGGAAGTAGGGTATTACCTCCATCGAGAGGGCCCAAACCTGGGTAAACATTGTGTCCCCCGCCTCCTGTTACCATCCGCCTTAGACGCACAGTTCGGGACCCCCTACCTGAGATCCGTCGGTTTTGACACCGACACCAGTCCTCAGTGTTCTTCATGACGCTGGGCTGCTCAACTTATGCACTGACATATGTGATTGGAATAAAGAGCTAATTCTTCAGTTCTACGCGACACTGCACATCACCGGCAATGCTGAAGATGTGAATTCTTGGGTGTTGGACTGGATGACAGAAAACACACACTTCAAAGCACCGACCTCTGAATTGCTTCATGCCCTGCCTGTCAGTCCTCCCCTTGAAGGTGCATGTCTCATCCATCATGAACCTGAGCTCTCTGATCACTACATGCAAGTGCTGATGAAGCCGCTGAAGCCTGGACAAGCCCCCAAAACCAAATTCCTCATGAAGGAATTGCTATATGTGCCAAGGACTATCTATCGCATTCTGACCAAGACCCTGACTCCTATCAAAGGCCACGATTCTAATGAAGAAGAAGTCGTTGGCATCATGAAGAATTTTCTATTCAACATCATGCATGGCGTTCCAATCAACTACCATGATTTCTTCATGAGGACTCTGGCAAATGTAGCATTGTCACCTTTTGAGTTGAAGCCTTACGCTCCTTGGATTATGAGATTCCTCAGATTAAGGTCTTCAATCAATTACAAGGCTGACACACTTAACCATGGCAGCTACTTGCCCCCTATTGAAGTCCTCAAGCGGACATATTCCTCAGCTGATGAGAAGGGCAAGGCGACTGCGATTAACAATGAAGGCATTCGTCCATTGGATGGTTAGTTTCGCAAAGCTGCATCTTACTCCACCAATGATGACTCTGCCACCCATGACTCTGCCGCCAATGCTTCAAAGCAAAATCCTCAAGGCACAGCTCCAAGGGTGATGACTAATCGTGAGCTTCTCCTTAGTCTTCACCAGAAGGTCGATCGCAACCACAAATGGGTCAAGCGTCGGTTTGGTTCAATTCTTCAGAACATGACCATCACTCAGAATTCAGTGAAGAAGAACCATTACTACCTCCATGAAGTATTTGATCGTACCTGGGCTGTTCTGTCTCATGTCTACAGTGAAGAAGATCTAAAACAGATGGGCTTCATGCAGGACTTTGACTGGTCTCAGCCACCTTCGAAGAAATTCAAGAAGGTCAAAGTTCCTTGCTTGGTGGCCAGCTCTTATTCTTCATCGCACGAGATTGATGAAAATGAAGACTTGGACGACACTGCGGCAGGCCCTACTTCAATAACCGACCCCAAAACCGTTGGCGCTCCTCCATCGACTTCATGATGATATTCATTAGGGGCATTAGTCCTCATTTTTTCGTCTCCTTTGGTCATTCGATGACAAAGGGGGAGAAATTTGAGTTAGTCTTCAAGCGGTTCTATATATATGGGCGTTTTTTTGCGAAGTTTCAACTGTCGTTCTTTTGAAGACTTTGTTGAATCGAGTTGTAATCTTAACTCTGATGGTGGTCTGATACGTTTGCTATGTTCTTCTGCATGCTATTTCTCATAAATGTTAATGCACGCATGCTGAATTACATTAGTTACCATATTTCATCATGCATTTCAAATTCTTCATATTATATGTTAAATGTGTGTATGAATTACAAGATATAGGGGGAGATCTCCATGATTCTACTCTTCAATGTGCATTGCTTCTCAAGAGCAAATTCCTCACTATGCACATCTTTAGGGGGAGTTCTTCTATATCTTGCAATCAAATTCCTCAATATCAGTATTTACACTTCATATGTTTATCCCTGTTGAAAACTTAACCTACATTGTCATCAATCACCAAAAAGGGGGAGATTGTAAGTGCATCTAGTGCCCCTTAGTGATTTTGGTGTATTGAAGACTTATAGGTTAAGGGACTAATGTGTTTGTGAGTGTACACAGGTCTATAAGTCTATGAGGAGTTTGATGTTTACAGAGAAAGACAACCCCTAAAAATGAATGTCTTCAACTGAAGAATTTGGCCTTCTGAAGACTTTGAAAGTGAAGAAATTGGTGTGACCCTGAAGACTTGATATTCATGCGAGGAACATGAAGCGTGAAGGCTTTTGTTTTCATAGTTTCATTTTCTCTTTCTTGAGTCATAGGAAACACCGTACTGTTAAAGGGGGTCGAGGAAAAACTAAGGAAAAGTTTCCAAGTGATGCTCATCTCAAAATTCTACACCTACCAATCCCTTCGAATGAAGCCATTGGAAATCTCATACAGTTCAGTTAATTTCTTCACTGACAGAGACGAAGATCTTCTGGTATCTGAGGAATTTGTTCTGACTGAGGAGTTAGGAATTCGCCAGTGCGGATTGCCTACAAGTGAGGAACATGATAGCCCTGAGGAATTTGTACCTCAAATTTCCGACGTTGTTGTGCTATGCGCCAGCTGTCCCAAAATATCTTATCCACCTAACGGTCATATCATTGAAGGGCGTTTATGTCATATCATGTCGGGCTGCTCCGTAGGCTATAAATAGCCGCCCCCTACAATCACTAGTTGGTTGGCTGCTCCGAGAGAAACTGACACTTGTCATTGAGAGCATCCCATCCTCTGAGGACTTTGAGCGAAAATCATCAAGTGAGGAAAACCCGAACCCAAACACCTACAAACCCAAAAGTCATTGAGCATCACTGAAGAGATTGTTCCTTTGTGGATCTGACGCTTGTTACCTTTGAAGACTATGCATCTTCCAGACGGTTAGGCGTCATGGTCTAGAGCATCCAAGAGGAAATAGTGGATCGCCGAGTGACAGAGTTTGTGAAGGTTTGGAAGTCACCTGAAGACTTACCACGAGTGATTGGGCGAGGTCTATGTGATCTTAGCTCAAGGAGAATACGGTGAGGACTGTGTCTCCGGGACTTTGTGCCCTCAGGTTTAAATACCTAGCCGCTCCAACCAGACGTACAACTGTCACAGCAGTTGGAACTGGTCTACCAAATTCATTGTCTTCACCGAGCTAACTTGTCGTCGAATTGTCACGGCAGATGTCCTTGAGTTAGGACTTGGTCGTGGAGCCATCGCAGCTAGGAAGCTTGAAGGGGTTAATGCGGGACAAGGAACACGAGGGTTTATACTGGTTCGGCCCCTTACAGTGAAGGTAAAAGCCTACGTCCAGTTTGATGTGGTATTGATTAGGGTTTCGATAACCAGGGAGTTAAACTGCTATGCCCGGCTCTCGATGAGATTGTTGTCGCCCCTAAACCGCTGCCGGGTCGTCCCTTTATATAGGGAGGCTGACGCCCAGTAGCCCTCAGAGTCCCGGCCGGCTCATAAGAGTGTCCGGCTCGGACTCTCAACTATACTTGCCTTACACTACAAGCTCTACCATAATAATGATTGTAACTCTGGGCCTTAAGTCATATCCGGGTCTTAAGCCCATCTCTGGCCCATCGTCTTCAGGCTTGGCCCCGGGCTTCTGGTAATGACCATTAGAGTAACCCGGCCCCTCCTGGCGGGTGACTCTAAGGTCTATATCCTCAACATTAGGCCCCAGATTGATTTGAGCCGTCTCATGTCAATCTTCAATTCTTTCGACAGAAAAAATCTCCGGCTTACCATTTATGTGAAGGCCATAACCCGGCGTGACGTCATCTTCCATTAAGCCCGTTTTTTACTCCACCAGATCCGCAACGGATCTTTGCTTTTACTGTCATCCCGAAAATCGAGGCGTTGTGAGGGGAGATAACCACGCCATGGTCTCCTTGATTCTCGCGCCCGCTTTACGATCTCGCCTTATAAATAGGCCGGCCCGACGGGCTTCCAGCCACCTCTCTCTCCTTCGTCTTCTTCCTCTCACTACCCCCGTGCCTGCTCGAGCTCCGCCGCCGTCTCCGCCGCAATAGAGCTCCACGCCGTCGTCGCTCTTGGCCGCTGCATCACCCTGACTCGGTCCAGATAAACGCGACAACCTCCGCGACTCTTCCGCACCGGTAAGTCCTCGACACTTCATAGGGTAGATCCGCATTAGAGCTCTGGAGTTCATCCTCTGTTCTTCGTAGTTCGTCGCGTCCCTTGGTGGATTCGACTTTTACTGCTCATTTTTGATCTTAGCTCTGCACATAGCCACTGCGGTAGATGTTTAAGATCCATTTCACACACAAGTAGCCTTCTTTGTACTGCATAAGAACCTTGTTCGAACCCAAGAACTTCTCCTGCCTCCGTTTTTAGGTCTAGGAATTTTTCCTGTTAGTCGACCATTTTGATCCAAAATTTTCACTGCGATGTGTGAAACCTGTTTTACCACACTTAGTAAAAATTGCAATCGTTGAATCCCGGCGGTTTACAGTTCCGGTTTAAAGAGAGCCATGCTTCGTAGAATCCTCCGGCTTAGCTGTGATAAGGCCGTAAATAATCAATTTATTCTGAACGCCCCTGCGGCTGAAATAACCCACTGTACCTGAGTATATACCATTAGTCCCCTTCATAAGCCGCCACCTTAGTTTTGAACTATAGATCTCCTCCGGCTTATAATTAACCCGGACGTTTTTCCTTTTTGTCATAGACTGCCGACTTTCACCATGCCTCCCAAAGCTCCCATTACTTGCAACTGGATGAGGTCCAATGTGACCAACGAGACCCTAGCTGATTTTGTCAAGTCAGGATATCTGCCCAAGAAAGACATCATGTCCTACCGTGCCCCTGACCCGTCAGAAGAGAGGCCACAGCCAAAGGATGGGGAGGTAGTGATTTTTGCGGATCACATGAGCCGGGGCTTCGCACCGCCCGGCTCAAAGTTTTTTAGGGACGTGCTCAACTTCTTCGACTTGCGGCCTCAAGATATAGGACCCAACTCAGTGTCCAACATCTGCAATTTTCAAGTCTTCTGCGAGGTTTACCTTGGAGAAGAACCTAGTTTGCTGCTCTTCAGAGAGCTTTTTTATTTAAACCGTCAGAATGAGTGCGCCAATGGGCCAAGTCTGGAATTAGGTGGTATCTCCATCCAGTGGCGTAGGGACTGCCTTTTCCCTTACGCAGAGCCGCCGAGCCACCCAAAGGACTGGAACATGACTTGGTTCTACTGCCAAGATACGTCCCCGGCTGATGAAAGCCTGCTGCCCGGCTTTCGCCCAACACGTCTGGAGCCGTCTCACCCACTGTCGGACAAGCTGACTCAAGCGGAGCGCCAGCCTCTGCTCCCCACTATCAACAAGATCAAGGCTCTCCTGGGCAATGGTCTGGACGGAATCGACCTGGTCCGGGTCTGGATCTCATGGCGGGTGATCCCATTGAGCCGCCGCCCCGGCTTAATGTGTGAGTATACAGGACGAAAGGATGACCCTCAGAGACACAGCCGCAATGATCTTCCAGAAGACGTTGCAGAGGAGATGACCAAGGCTCTGTTAAACGAGAGCCTGGCAGACTGCGGAAGGACCGGGTTAGCTCCCTTCTGCAAGACCAACCCAGCCCCAGCAGTAAGCCGCCGACTTTAAGTTTTTATCTACTTCTGCATGTAACCTTCATCTGAACCGTTTGAAGAATTCATCATTGTATTTTTCAAGCTGATGATAAGTTCTGGCGGGTCAAATATGACCATGAGGCGGCCAAGAAGGCCAGGAAGGCGAAGAAAGCCGCCAAGAAAACCGCCCCTCGCAAGAAAGGGAGCAGGCCTACTGCCTCCGAGCTGATGCAATTAAGCGACAGCTCCGAGTCAGAGGTAACCCCTGAGCTTTTAAGTCCTTACGATATTCACTGTTTGTTGCTGTCTGCCTTATCAATACTTGCTCATTGACAGGATGACACCGGCGCCAGTAACCCGGTGGTTGAAGAGGTAATGTCACTTTCCTCCGACTCGGAGCCCTTGCCATAGCTGAAAGTCCGAAGGCTAACCCGGAAAGTAAGCTTTTCACATCCTTTAGCTTATCAAGACCCTCAATTTATTTTGAAGCGACAGGTTCATGAAAGCCGGCGTCACACCCGGACCAACAAGGACACCGACCTCTCCGCCGGGTTACCCGACGCAACAAGGAAGCGCCGAACTGAGGTTTTTTCCCACTTATACCCTTTTCATCCGTTGGCGGGTGTTATCCGTCAGCCACTCAATTCCTCTGACTCCAATTATCAGGAGACCTCCCCCTCTTCGGGCGACTCTATGCAGTCGAGTCTTCCGACTTTCAAGACCGCGCCCGGGTAATGACAACCATCTCATATTATATTTGTCTGTACTTACTCTTTTTGTGCTTAACGTTTCTGTCCTTTAAGCGCCCAGGCAAAGCTCACCAAAAGAGCAAAGAAGACCAAGTCAGCCGGAGTGCCGGATTTGCCTGAACCGGAGGTGACGGCTCACGAACCGTCAGCTGCCTACGCCCCCGAAGCCACCACTCCAATGGACACGGCACCTGAGGCCACTGCCCCTACTACCAAGGCAACGACCGAAGCTTCTATTAACCCGGAGGCCTCCGGCTCGGCTCCACCAGCAGACGACCCGGACGTGGTAATCACCCGGACGGAGTTCGTTGAGCCGGGGAGACCTACCGTGCTGGCCAAGTGCTCCGCTAAGGGGGAGTTGCTGCCGCCCCACCGGGTGAACCTAGACCTCTCCGGCTACACCAACTTGAGCATTGGAGAGCTCGTCTCTGGCTACATCAGCCAAGTGCACAAGAGCTGGGACGCAGAGGTCGCCATGGTGAACCAGATCCAGCAAAAATCTGAGGTATCATTCTGCTGTCCTCTTACTTACTGCATAGTTACCTTTGCCATGATAACCCCCAAGTCAACGACTTATGAGTGAATATGTTGTAGTCTTAGGTTCCGGCTTACTCAATTGAGCCGGCAGTATCTAGATAGATACGTTCAATATGCATTAGCCCCCAAGTGCCAAGTGTCTTTGCTTGGAAAACGCTTGGGACTTATATAATGACTGTTAATAACCCGGAAATGTATGCAGGCTGTTGGCAAGAAGCTAGAAGCGGACCTTGCGGATCTCAAGAGCCGGCTGAAGACGCAGGAGATGGAGACCCGGAAGGCAAACGCCAAGTTTGTATCCAGCATCGCCGCTCAAGAGAAGCTGAAGACAGAATTTGATGCTGAGCGGAAAGCCTGGGCCGAAGAGAAGGCCGCACTGGTGACCCGGGCGGAACAGGCGGAGAAGGCTCTCTCTGAGAAGACCGCCGAGCTCTCCGGCCTAAAGCGCCAGGTTTCCCAAATGGTGGCCGCCATCTTCGGTAACTCGCCTCACCGGCTTTCATCAAGTTTAGAATGTGTATATCTCATGATTCATCCTTGTCGCCGGCTTATCTGATTCTGTTAAACAGGTCCCAGAAGTGCCAACCTTAACCAGAGCGTGGTCACCAAGCTAAAGGCCGTGTATGTTGGAAATATGCCCTAGAGGCAATAATAAATTAGTTATTATTATATTTCCTTATTCATGATAATCGTTTATTATCCATGCTAGAATTGTATTGATAGGAAACTCAGATACATGTGTGGATACATAGACAACACCATGTCCCTAGTAAGCCTCTAGTTGACTAGCTCGTTGATCAATAGATGGTTACGGTTTCCTGACCATGGACATTGGATGTCGTTGATAACGGGATCACATCATTAGGAGAATGATGTGATGGACAAGACCCAATCCTAAGCCTAGCACAAGATCGTGTAGTTCGTTTGCTCAGAGCTTTTCTAATGTCAAGTATCATTTCCTTAGACCATGAGATTGTGCAACTCCCGGATACCGTAGGAATGCTTTGGGTGTGCCAAACGTCACAACGTAACTGGGTGGCTATAAAGGTGCACTACGGGTATCTCCGAAAGTGTCTGTTGGGTTGGCACGAATCGAGACTGGGATTTGTCACTCCGTGTAAACGGAGAGGTATCCCTGGGCCCACTCGGTAGGACATCATCATAATGTGCACAATGTGACCAAGGAGTTGATCACGGGATGATGTGAGTTACGGAACAAGTAAAGAGACTTGCCGGTAACGAGATTGAACAAGGTATAGGGATACCGACGATCGAATCTCGGGCAAGTAACATACCGTTAGACAAAGGGAATTGCATACGGGATTGATTGAATCCCCGACATCGTGGTTCATCCGATGAGATCATCGTGGAACATGTGGGAGCCAACATGGGTATCCAGATCCCGCTGTTGGTTATTGACCGGAGAACGTCTCGGTCATGTCTGCATGGTTCCCGAACCCGTAGGGTCTACACGCTTAAGGTTCGATGACGCTAGGGTTATAGGGAAAGTATGTACGTGGTTACCGAATGTTGTTCGGAGTCCCGGATGAGATCCCGGACGTCACGAGGAGTTTCGGAATGGTCCGGGGGTAAAGATTTATATATGGGAAGTCCTGTTTTGGTCACCGGAAAAGTTTCGGGTGAAATCGGTAATGTACCGGGACCACCGGGAGGGTCCCGGGGGTCCACCAAGTGGGGCCACCAGCCCCAGAAGGCTGCGTGGGCCAAGTGTGGGAGGGGACCAGCCCCAGGTGGGCTGGTGCGCCCCCCCACCAAGGCCCAAGGCGCATGGGAGAGTGGGAGGGGGCAAACCCTAGGTCCAGATGGGCCTTAGGGCCCATCTAGTGGGGCGCCCCCCCTCTCCTCCCCTTGGCCGCCCCCCTTGATGGGATCTAGGGCTGGCCGCCTCCTCTTGGGGGTGGAAACCCTAAGGGGGGCGCAGCCCCCTCCCCCCCTATATATAGTTGAGGTTTGGGCTGCCCAAGACACACGAGAACGTCTCTCTTTCGGCGCAGCCCTACCCCTCTCCCTCCTCCTCCTCTCCCGCGGTGCTTGGCGAAGCCCTGCGGGATTGCCACGCTCCTCCACCACCACCACGCTGTCGTGCTGCTGCTGGATGGAGTCTTCCCCAACCTCTCCCTCTCTCCTTGCTGGATCAAGGCGTGGGAGACGTCACCGGGCTGCACGTGTGTTGAACGCGGAGGCGCCGTGGTTCGGCGCTTAGATCGGAACCAACCGCGATCTGAATCGCTACGAGTACGACTCCCTCATCCGCGTTCTTGCAACACTTCTGCATCGCGATCTACAAGGGTATGTAGATGCACTCCCCTTCCCCTCGTTGCTAGAGTACTCCATAGATTGATCTTGGTGATGCGTAGAAAATTTTGAATTTCTGCTACGTTCCCCAACAGTGTATACCCTGGTGGAGCAGCTCTACACCGGGTCACAGCGTGCCTTAGCTGTGGTGGCCCTATCCAATGAGGTGCCGACTCACCTGGCAGAAGTCCTGCGCCGGCTCGCCGTTCTGCCTCAGCGGATCCAAGAGCTGCGACGGGCCTCTGCGAGAGCCGGAGCGATCGCCGCGCTGAGCCGGGCCAAGGCATTCCTGCCTGAGCTAGACCCGGCGGACATCGCCCTTGGCTATCCAAGCCTGAAGGAAGACGGCTCAGATTTTGATCAGAAGGACTTCGCAGCTTGCGTGAAGGCCGTACGCCCGGTGGCCACCCTTATCGGGAACGACACAGATCTGACCAAGTACCAGCCGGGTTATGATGCGGAGAATCAGAGGATTCCAACCCCTCGCTATGAAGCCCTCAACTTGATCCTGCCGGCTCGTCAGCACACTTTCGCCCCAGAGATTGACCCGGCCGGGTTAATTGACGAGGAAGCCCAATTCGAAGCTCTCAGCGGCATCGACTGGAAGTCATCAACCTTCTAGGTCTTGGGATCAGCCGGAGGAGAGGATAGGAACGAGCCGGAGACTTCAACTCAGCGGGCATCGTAACTCGGCTGGCGGTTTACCAAACAATGCTCCACCCTTTTTAGACTTGATGAGTTTTGTAATAGAGTAGGTGCAACAGTTTATCTCTGCCATGCCATCGTGCACGTATTGAATGCCAAGGTCTTTTGAAGTTGTCTCTTTGATGTTTCTCCGGGTCATAATCATCCCTTTGTTTTTCTCAACCTCAAAGAGGTGCCTTTAGGTAACCTGCATAGAAAGGCAAATCACAAGTCTCGAGGCGGCTTACCGCCCTGAGAATCAGGTGTTTTGGATAGATAACCCGGAATATGAATCAAAAAAGACTGGTCCTCAATTATATCCTTAACACAGTCGTAATAACACACTTAGCGGCCTGTAAGCATACTTCTGGTTTAGATAACCTGGATGAGAAAGTTGGTACCGCAACTCCGGTTTACCTGCCTTATAACACCCATTGCGTTCGGCAATACTGTAAACCAAGGTTAAGCCGGCAAGGTGAGACCCGGCTGTACACACCTTGACATAATCAAAGAAAACTTGTGATAAAGCAGAAAAACTTAGGGGCTTCCGGTTCAAATACGACCAGAGACCCGGCCCAAAGGGGTTAGGCTAAGATTCGGATACGATCATATAGCCCCCAGTGGGTGTGGCGATGCCAATCAAGTGGGTACCGACAGCTATGTTCTCTTTGGTTCGAATACGACCCATGTTTGAACAGGAAGCCCCCAAGTGATTTTAAGAATTGTTTAACGACGCTGATTCGAATACGATCCACGTCGGTTCTCAGAGGGGTTAAACTATGATTCAAATATGACCAAAGGTAATCTCCCAATGAGCTCGGCACTTTGCCAATCAAATGGGTATCGACAGCTATGTTCTCTTTGGTTCGAATACGACCCATGTTTGAACAGGAAGCCCCCAAGTGACTTTACTGCTTACGGCTAGATTCGAATACGATCATAAGCCGGATCCTCCCTTAAGTCATCATGTAATCTTGCAATAAAAACAACACGCGCATATTTGGAGGAGAAAAAGGGACAGAGGTCTTGCTTTATTGCTTATCATAATATATACATGGCTGAGAGAAATATGTACACCACGAGAGCCGGTGGCTCAAGTGTAGTAATGCCGAAGCTGAGCTATGTTCCATGGCCGACGGGTCTCTTCCTCTGACTTACGTGAATCTTTGTGCTCCCGAATGTCAATGAGGTAATATGACCCGTTGTGCAAGTTCTTGCTGACCACAAAGGGCCCTTCCCAAGGCGGGGATAACTTGTGTGCCTCTGTTTGATCCTGGATGAGCCGGAGCACGAGATCGCCTTCCTGGAAGACCCGGGATTTAACCCGGCGGCTATGGTAATGGCGCAGGTCTTGTTGGTAAATCGCTGAACGAGCTGCTGCCACATCACGCTGTTCGTCCAACAAGTCAAGAGCATCTTGTCGCGCTTGTTCATTATCCGTCTCAACGTAAGCCGCCACTCGAGGTGAGTCATGACGGATGTCACTGGGGAGGACCGCTTCTGCTCCATAAACCATGAAGAAAGGCGTGAAGCCTGTAGACCTGTTAGGAGTAGTGTTGATGCTCCATAACACAGAGGGCAACTCCTCCACCCAACAACCCAGCGTCCGTTGCAAAGGGACCAAAAGCCGGGGCTTGATACCTTTCAGAATCTCCTGATTAGCTCTCTCAGCTTGACCGTTGGATTGAGGATGAGCCACTGAGGAAACATCGAGTCGGATATGCTCGCGTTGACAAAACTCTTCCATGGCGCCTTTGGAGAGATTGGTGCCATTGTCAGTTATAATGCTGTGCGGAAAGCCAAAGCGGAAAATCACCTTTTTCATAAATTGAACCGCCGTGGCTGCATCGCATTTGCTAACTGGCTCAGCTTCCACCCACTTTGTGAATTTGTCAACTGCCACCAAGAGGTGGGTCTTCTTATCCTTGGACCTTTTAAAAGGCCCAACCATATCAAGCCCCCAGACCGCAAAGGGCCAAGTGATTGGGATCATCCTCAGCTCCTGAGCCGGCACATGAGCCCGTCGTGAGAACCTCTGGCAACCATCACATTTACTGACCAAGTCCTCTGCATCAGCATGAGCCGTCAACCAATAAAAACCATAAGAAAAGCCTTGGCCACAAGGGATTTTGAGCCGGCGTGATGGCCACAATCCCCTTCATGGATCTCACGCAATATCTCTTGACCTTCCTCAGGGGAGACACAACGCTGAAATGCTCCTGTAACACTGCGATGATGCAACTCACCATCGATAACAATCATTGACTTAGCCCACCGGGTTATTTGCCTGGCCAAAGTTTCATCCTCAGGCAACTCGCCCCGGGTCATGTAAGCCAGATATGGCATTGTCCAGTCTGGTATGATATGGAGAGCCACCACCAGTCGTGCCTCCGGGTCAGGGACAGCCAAGTCTTCCTCCGTAGGCAACTTAACCGAAGGGCTATACAGGACGTCCAGGAAAGTGTTAGGTGGCACCGGCTTTCGTTGAGAGCCTAGCCGGCTTAGAGCATCAGCCGCCTCGTTCTTCCTGCGATCAATGTGCTCTACTTGGTAGCCCTGAAAGTGCCCAGCAATGGCATCAACTTCGCGGCGATAAGCCGCCATTAGAGGGTCCTTAGAGTCCCACTTGCCTGATACTTGTTGAGCCACCAAGTCTGAGTCACCGAAGCACCTTACCCGGCTCAAGCTCATCTCCTTAGCCATCCGAAGACCGTGGAGCAAGGCCTCGTACTCAGCCGCATTGTTAGTGCAAGGAAACATCAACTGTAGCACATAATGGAACTTGTCACCTTTAGGGGAAGCCAATACAACGCCAGCCCCCGAGCCCTCCAACTGCCTGGACCCATCGAAGTGAATAGTCCAATATGTGTTATCCGGCTTTTGCTCGGGCACTTGTGACTCTGTCCAATCATTGATGAAATCCACCAAGGCCTGAGATTTAACAGCAGTGTGTGGCACATATTTGAGACCATGAGGTCCAAGTTCTATAGCCCACTTAGCAATTCTCCCTGTGGCCTCTCTGTTTTGAATGATCTCACCAAGGGGGCAGAACTGACCACAGTGATGGGATGACCCTGAAAATAATGCTTAAGTTTCCGGCTCGCCATGAACACACCATACACAAGCTTCTGCCAATGCGGGTACCGCTGCTTGGACTCAATGAGCACTTCGCTGACATAATAAACCGGCCGCTGAACCGGATGCTCCTTACCCTCCTCCTTGCGCTCCACCACAATAGCCACACTGACGGCTCGTGCGTTTGCCGCCACATACAGTAATAAGGGCTCCTTATCAACTGGAGCAGCAAGGACTGGGGGCTCTGCCAGCTGCTTCTTCAAATCCTCAAAAGCGGTATTGGCTGCATCATTCCAGACAAAGTTATCAGTTTTCTTCATCAACTGATATAATGGCATGGCCTTCTCACCCAAACGGCTTATAAACCGGCTTAAAGCAGCGATGCGACCCGCCAGACGCTGAACGTCATTTACACACGCCGGCTTAGCCAGGGAGGTGATGGCCTTGATCTTCTCCGGGTTAGCCTCAATGCCTCTATCAGAAACCAAAAACCCCAAGAGCTTGCCTGCAGGGACACCAAATACACACTTGGCCGGGTTAAGCATCATCTTATAGACCCGGAGATTATCAAAGGTTTCCCTTAAATCATCTATCAGGGTTTCCTCTTTTATGGATTTAACCACAATATCGTCCACATAAGCGTGAACATTGCGCCCAATCTGTTTATGAAGACAGTTCTGTACACAACGCTGGTAAGTCGCCTGTGCACACTTGAGTCCAAAGGGCATAGACACATAGCCGAAGGCTCCAAAGGGAGTGATGAACGCCGTCTTCTCCTGGTCCTTAACTGCCATCTTAATCTGATGATAACCGGAATAAGCATCCAAGAAACTTAAACGTGCATAACCTGCCGTAGCATCAATGATTTGATCAATACGGGGGAGGGCAAAAGGATCAGCCGGACACGCCTTGTTTAAGTCCGTGTAGTCCACACACATCCGCCAAGTGCCGTTCTTCTTGAGTACGAGCACCGGGTTAGCTAACCACTCTGGGTGAAAGACTTCAACGATAAACCCGGCCGCCAAGAGCCGGGCCACCTCTTCACCAATAGCTTTCCGCCTCTCTTCATTAAACCGCCGAAGAAACTGCCTAACCGGCTTAAATTTCGGATCAACATTGAGAGTATGCTCAGCGAGTTCTCTAGGTACACCTGGCATGTCAGAAGGTTTCCATGCGAAGATGTCCCTATTCTCACGGATGAACTCGATGAGCGCGCTTTCCTATTTTGGATCCAGATTTGCACTGATGCTAAACTGCTGAGATGAATCCCCTGGAACAAAGTCAACAAGCTTAGTTTCATCAGCCGACTTAAATTTCATCGCCGGCTCATTCTCCGTAGTCGGCTTTTTCAGAGAGGTCATATCTGTAGGGTCAACATTGTCTTTGTAAAACTTCAACTCCTCTGTAGCACAAACAGATTCTGCATAAGCCGCATCGCCTTCCTCACACTCCAGAGCCACTTTCCGGCTGCCGTGAACCGTAATGGTCCCATTGTGACCCGGCATCTTGAGCTGTAAGTACACATAACACGGCCGTGCCATAAACTTGGCGTAAGCTAGCCGTCCAAATATAGCATGGTATGGACTTTTTATCTTGACCACCTCAAAGGTCAATTTCTCCACCCTATAGTTGTCCTCATCACCAAAGGCCACTTCCAACTCGATCTTTCCGACTGGATAAGCCGACTTACCAGGTACCACACCGTGGAAGATAGTGTTTGACTGGCTGAGATTCTTATCAACCAACCCCATACGGCGAAAAGTCTCATAATAGAGGATGTTGATGATGCTGCCTCCATCCATGAGCACCTTTGTGAACTTATATCCTCCCACTTGAGGAGCCACCACTAAGGCCAAGTGGCCCGGGTTATCCACCCAGGGAGGGTGATCCTCCCTACTCCACACTATAGGCTGCTCAGACCACCGAAAGTAGCGTGGGACTACCGGCTCAACAGCATTCACTGCCCTCTTATGAAGCTTCTGATCTCGCTTACACAGACTGGTGGTAAACACATGATACTGTCCACCGCTAAGCTGCTTTGGATTGGTCTGATAACCCCCCTGCTGCTGTTGATGACCCTGGCCAGACTGCTGATTAAAGCCCCCTTGACCGTTCTGAGGACCGGAATTTGAGCCGCCGCCCGGGCCATTGTAATTCTTAAAGGCCTTCATGATTGCACAATCCTTCCACAGATGAGTCGCTGGCTTCTCTCTAGAGCCATGCCTTGGACAAGGTTCATTCAACAGCTGCTCCAGCGTCGGACCTGACCCGCCGCCTCGGGGAGGGGGCCTCCCTTTGCGTCGCTGGTTATTACCTTGTGAGCTGGCGTTGGCTACAAACTCTAGGCTGCCATCGGCCTTGCGCTTGCCTCCTCCTTGGTTCCCCGGGTTAAACTGAGGACCCTTGCTGTTGCCGTTCTTCTTTCCCTTCCCTGTCCTTTCATCATCTGAAGGGGGATCCTTGGTACCATCAGAATCAGCATACTTGACAAGAGCTGCCATTAGTGTACCCATATCACTGCAGTCGCGCTTAAGCCGCCCGAGTTTCATCTTCAGGGGCACAAAACGACAATTCTGCTCCAGCATTAAAACCGCTGAGCCGGCATCCATCTTGTCTGACGAGTGTATGATCTCCTTAACCCGGAGAACCCAATGTGTCGTAGACTCACCCTCCTGCTGCTTACAGTTAGTCAAATCCACAATTGACATAGACTACCTACAGGTATCTTTGAAGTTTTGGATGAACCGGGCTTTCAGCTCAGCCCAAGACCCAATGGAATTCGGTGGTATCCCTTTCAACCAAGTGCGGGCAGTCCCATCTAACATCATGGTGAAATACTTAGCCATGGCCGCCTCACTGACCTCCAGCAGCTCCATAGCCATCTCATAACTCTTGATCCAGGCTGCAGGCTGTAAGTCTGCTGTGTAATTAGGCACCTTCCTAGGGCCTTTGAAGTCCTTGGCTAGACGCTCATTGCGGATAGCTAGTACTAAACAAGGAACGTCCGCAGTCCTGGTGGGGATACCCACGTCGACGGAAGTCGTCGGATAAGCCGGGGGGGTCTAGTAAGCCGTCAATTGAGGCACTTGCTCCGCCTCTTGCCGCGCTTTGTCCTGGTCTGCTGCGTAAAAGGCTCCATTGTGAGCCGGGCCATGGCCAGGGGGCGGGTCATGGCGTCGGACGTTACTTGAGCCGGTTGCTGAGACCATGTGCCGGCTGTAACTCGGGCTCTGGCCTGGACGAGGGGTCGAGTGGATCCTGTCCCGGCTGTAGGAGTACGCCTCTTGCTGCGCCAGTGCTGTCTGAAGGAGTTCCCTGACCCGGCGGGTTTCAATAGTCGTCGGAGAGTCGCCGTCGACTGGGAGAGCCACCAGCCGGGCTGCCGCAGCGACCATGTTCTCCAGTGGGTTATTATAATGACCCGGGGGTATTGGCACGTACTGAGGCGGGGCAGGGGGCACCTGGGGAGGCCCCATCACCATTGGCTGAATGGGGGTTCCAGACCCGGGCACTATGACCCCTGGCGGGTTACTAGACCCTGCACCTGGCGTGTTGAAGAGATTGCGTGGATCGTAAACCGGAGGGAGTCGAGATTGGGTCTTTTGATGCCTCCTTCTCATGACCTCATTGGACGCGTTCTGATCCATCGTGAGTTGGAAGGACCGCGCCTGGATCAACTGAGTTTGGGCCTCGAGAGCCGCCCTCTCCGCAGCCATCCTGATCCCTTCCGCCGCAAGCTCCTCCTTAGCTTTCACTAGATCCGATTTTAACTGTGCCACCTCCGCATCATGCTGAGCCTGATCCGACGGGTCAACCGTGGCGGTTAACAGGGCCGTCATCTTGTCCGTGAGATCCATCAGCACCTGAGCCGGAGAAGGCACCGGGTTTCCCGCTCCGGCAGCGGGGTTCTGAACAGGCTGCGCGCCAGCCATAAAGACTCCAACCTGACTTGGCGGCTCAAACGGGTCCGGAATACTGTCACCATCGGAGCAGCCCATGAGCCTGCCATTTTGAAGTTGATACAACGAGTTTGACTCATCGGTGGCCGACTCGCCGTCAGAGCCGGCGGCCGCCTCATCACCAGACCCGGATGGATCAGAGGGCCCTCCACGGATGCATCCCACAAAAGCGCGCCTTAAGGCAGGCCGGGCCCGGGCGGGTCGTGCACGCTGAGCCGTTTCGATGAGATCGGCGCAGAGATCCGGCTCAGGGCCCGGCTCACCAATCTTGCCAATGAAAACATGAATTCCGCCGAAGGGGACCCGGTACCTGTACTCAATTGAGCCGGCGTCGGGGCCCCAGTTTGCATCATCGATGTAGAGCTTGTCGCGACGACTCTTGGTCATCCGGCCCACCGCGTATCCCTTGAGCCCTTCGAAGCTGCCCTTCAAGAACTCAAATCCACCGTGCGCTGGCCCCACGGTGGGCGCCAACTGTCGTGGAATTGTCACGGCAGATGTCCTTGAGTTAGGACTTAGTCGTGGAGCCATCGCAGCTAGGAAGCTTGAAGGGGTTAATGCGGGACAAGGAACACGAGGGTTTATACTGGTTCGGCCCCTTACAGTGAAGGTAAAAGCCTACGTCTAGTTTGATGTGGTATTGATTAGGGTTTCGATAACCAGGGAGCTAAACTGCTATGCCCGGCTCTCGATGAGATTGTTGTCGCCCCTAAACCGCTGCCGGGTCGTCCCTTTATATAGGGAGGCTGACGCCCAGCAGCCCTCAGAGTCCCGGCCGGCTCATAAGAGTGTCCGGCTCGGACTCTCAACTATACTTGCCTTACACTACAAGCTCTACCATAATAATGATTGTAACTCTGGGCCTTAAGTCATATCCGGGTCTTAAGCCCATCTCTGGCCCATCGTCTTCAGGCTTGGCCCCGGGCTTCTGGTAATGACCATTAGAGTAACTCGGCCCCTCCTGGCGGGTGACTCTAAGGTCTATATCCTCAACATATCTGGTCTATTTCCTCAACCCTTTCATTTCCTCATTACTGTGTGTATACTTGATCGCTACTATGTGAAGACTTTGACTGAAGACTTTCTCAATTTCCTCAGTTCAATTTCTTCAGTCAGTTTGTCTTCACCTGGCTTATCCTATGTTTACGCTTTCTGTACTCTGTGCTTGTTTTCATTTCATCATGATGACTGTGCTTCTATTCTGTTATGCTGTCATCTGAGTACTTATTCCGCTGCTAGTCGTTCATGACATAGGAATTTCCTCACCCTGAAATTCCTCAGTGACGAATTTTTAAAAATCGCCTATTCACCCCCCCTCTAGTCGACTTAACGCACTTTCAGGCCATGAGGGCATTGTAGAGGAACTGGGCTTGTGTGCAAGTTTCTTGGCCATGGCCTTCTTAGGCTTGCTAGCAAAGGCCTCAGCAGTGGCAGCAGCAGAGTCTTCATTGAATTTCTTCACTGCTTCTTTAGCCATTTTGGCTAGCTTGGCCTGCCATTTACCCCATTCATCAGGATAGTCCTCACCGCGCTTGGGGCTGGTGGGATCAACAATTTGGCCAGGTGCCAATGGAGGTCTTGGGCAAGGAGGGTGAAGAGCGAATTTCTTCATGTACTTTGGAGTGACATATCTGTACTCCCTCCATTCCCGTGCCCATCTCCTCTCAATCCTTTGGATGTGCACCTTGCGCTGATTCTTGTTCTCCTTGCCATGTTTGGCTTCATCAGGAGTGCAATATTCCTCATAAATGTCATTAGGTATCTCAAATGTTGTGTTAACTTCCAGTTTCTTGCCTCCCTTCTGAGGTTTCTTGCCATCTGCCATTTTCTTCAGCTGAGGATTTTGAACAATCGAGTTCTCTTAAGAGGTATGCAATTTGTCTTTGAGGAACGCTGCAAATGAGTTAAGTTGATGAGAACCTAGTGATTCAGTAGCGGACATGTGTATCTATGAATAGAGTATAGGTGCGAAGAATCTGGAGAGGTCATATGTGTTCTCAGAATATTTTGCAAAAAGAACAAGTTTGAGGAATTTGACCAGAGGTGTCTTGAGTAATTTGACCAGAGGTGTCTTGAGGAATTTCACTAAGTGTCGGGGATATACCCCGCGGTATGACCCGGCCGGAGTAATAACCCGGCTGGGACTTGGTAAACAGGCAGATGTTAAGTCAGATCATAACCCGACAGATATTAAGTCAGATCATAACCCGGCAGATATTAAGTCAGATCATAACCCGGCAGATATTAAGTCAGATCATAACCCGGCAGATGTTAATCAGACCATAACCCGGCAGATGTTAAGTCAGATGGTAAACCGGCAGACAGTCATAACCCAGCAGACAGAGTCGCCTGGGGTTAATAAGCCCGAGACATGAAGAAGCACAAGATGTTAAGAAGCCCATGAAGAGAAGTCACAATAGTTTAAGTCTTAGTCCGAGATGGACTCTACATGTAACCCGCCCCTTCAGCTTATATAAGGAGGGGCAGGGCACCCCAAGAGGGGGCGAAGATATAATCTTAAGGCTAGATATAACTAGGAGAGCCGGTTTACGGCGACTCCCTCGTGATGATAATGAGACCTAGCCACAAACAACATGTAGGGTTGTTAGCGGATGATGTTTCCCGGGGCCCGAAGCTGTCTAAACCCTTATATTGTGTGTTGATCTGCCTCGCGTCTCTCGATTCCGATCAACCCCATTCAAGCTACCACATAGATGCGTTGGCCTCACGACTAAGTCCTCACACTAGGACATCTGCCGTGACAATTCCACGACAGTTGGCGCCCACCTTGGGGCCTGCGCACGGTGGTGTTGAGTTCTTGGAGGGCGCTATCGCAGGGATCGCGAAGCTCCGCCCGGCTTATTCACTACTGGAATTAGCTTATTTCCCGTCTGCCAGTTCTTTGCCGTCTGCTAGCTGATGGCAAAGAAGGTCTTTGACGTCCGCTTACAAAAAACGGACGGCAAAGAACTGGCTGATGGCAAAGAAGGATTTTGCCATCAGCCAGTTCTTTGCCGTCCGCTAGCGGACGGCAAAGATAGAGGTAGCCCCACTTAAGAGCTGATTAGATAAAACTTAAAGGCTCCCCTCTTTGACGTCCGCTAGCGGACGGCAAAGAGAGAAAAATAGCGGACGGCAAAGCACGGCGGACGGCAAAGACCTAACTTCACTAACCTAACTAATGGTCGAGCCCCCTACCCCCTTCCTCTCTGTTTCTCTCCCTCTCTCCTCCCGACGACCAGATCGACCCCCCGCCGCCCCCCCCCCCCCGCCGCCCGCCGCTGCCCCCCCACCGGCCGCCGCCCCCACCACCCCCCGCCGCCCCCGCCACCCGCCGCAGCCTGCCCCGTCGCCACACCACCCCGCCGCCCCCCACCCGCCGACGCCCCGTCGCCCCACCATCCCGCCGCCCCGGCGCCCCACCACGTCGCCGCCCGACCGTCCCACTGCCCCGGCGCCCCGCCGCCCCCACCACCCGCCCACCACCCCGGCGCCACCGCGGCCCCATCGGCCCCGCCTCCCTGCCGGCTCCCCCTGAGCTCCACCGCCCCGGAGCCCTGCCACCCCCGTCACCACCGCCACCCTGCCGCCCGCCGCCCTCGTCGCCACCGCCACCCCCCGAGCTCCGGTGAGTTATTTTTTCTGTTTTTTCTTTTTTTGCTGTTTAATTGTTTGTGTTAGATTTAGGTCTAGATATGTGTTAGTGTTAGTGTTAGATTTAGTGCTAGATATGTGTTAGTGTTAGATTTAGTGCATGGGTTTTAGATAATTAGTTATATTATTAAAATAAGTAGAAAAAAGAAGAAGAAGAAAAGAAGAATATGTAGAAGGGGAAGAAGAAGAGAAGGAAAGAAGAAGAAGAAGAAAGGAAAGAAGAAGAAGAAGGATAGAAGGAAACACCCCAACCCCCTGACCCCGACACCCCGACCCCGACATGACACCCCGACACCCCGACACCATGACCTCGACACCCCGACCCCCTGACCCCGACACCCCGACCCCGACACCCCGACCCCGACACGACACCCCAACCCCGAAACAGCACCCCCACCCCGACACGGCACCCCGACACCGACACGACACCCCGACCCCCGACACCTCCCGAAAAGGTGCTCTTTGGCCTTCCAGAGGCCGACGGGGTCATATATTTGTGAATTATGAGTTAGGTCATATATTTTTCGATTTTGTTATGAAAAACATCATATATAATTGTGTTGATCGGGTAGATTTAAATGTGCAGTTGTTTCATCGCTGCGAGGTTTGGTGTTCGACGACCTCCCTGTGCGTTTGACGAGCTCCGCCCCTTCGTTTGTGGGTGAGCAAAAATGACATGTCCTCCTCCCCCCTTAATTATTTGCTCTGTTTCGGTGTTCGTGCCGATGAAACTTGATAGCTAGCTATATATCTGTCTTGAATCATCAGTATGCGTAACCAATATGTGTCTCTCGTTCGAAAGCGTTATAGTTATAAATATGCATGCATTTGCATATTTATAACTGTGATTCTTTCGAATAGTCCAACGCTATCCATGGACAGCCCGAGTATGTGTAGATTGGGTTTGTTTTCCCATATGCTTTGCTCCGGATCCGACGCATAAATTTCGTCAGTGCCTCCCCTGTTGTTCTCCGGGTCCACATCCTCTCTGTTTATTGCAGAGACGTGTATCAGGAGAACAGCGGGGAGGTGCTGCCGAAATTTTGCGTCGGATCCGGAGCATAGCATGGGAAAATGAACCCAATCTACACATACTCGGGTGGGATTAGGACCTATCATTACCTATTAGAGTGTAGGTTGCATGGACGTAATAAAATTGACAAAGTAGATCAACTGATGAATATATACATGGTGAATTATATATATATATATATATATATATATATATATATTTGTTGTGTGTCCAGTAGCTCTGAAAGTCAAGATGAGTGATCGTGCGTGGATGTACACCGGTCACACTGGTCAGAACAAATGGAGCACTGAATGGTTCACAAAAACCAAGGGGTTTGTGCAAGCCGCATTTGCAAATGGCCAGAGGAAAACCTGGTGCCCCTGTTTACGGTGCGGCAATTGGGAAAAGAGGACAGAAGCTGAAATGGGCAAACACCTGCAGAAGAGTGGTTTTACGCCCGATTATACGGTGTGGACATATCATGGTGAGTCTGCCCAACGTGACCGAGCTGAGGTGGATCGTCGTCGCACCGACGAGCATGGTACCGCGATGGAAAACATGGTGCAAGACTTCGATGATGCTCGGGATTCGGACGAGGAGATGGAGGAATCTGCAAAGGCCTTCAATGAAATGTTGGAGTCTTCAAAACTTCCGCTCCACGAGCACACTGAGCTTTGTCAGTTGGATGCCATCTCACAAGTAATGGCTCTGAAGGCTCAGTTCAACTTGGGCAGAGAATGCTACGACGCAATGATGATAGTATTTGGACGCTTTCTACCCAAAGGCCATGTAATGCCTGCAAACCTGTACCGGTCGGACAAAATCCTCCGTGCACTGAAGATGCCCTATGAGAAGATACATGCCTGTGAGAAAGGATGTGTCTTATTTAGGCTTGACTATGCGGACTTGAACTATTGTCCCATTTGCAAGTCTTCCAGGTATGTTTTGGTAGACAACGGTATGGGTGAGAAGACACAGACCAAAATCCCCGTTAGTGTTCTTCGGTATATGCCAATCGTACCAAGACTTCAACGTCTTTTCATGGTCGAAGAGACGGCCAGACAGATGACATGGCACAAAACGGGCAAAAGAACCGAACTAGATGCAGATGCGAATCTGATGATCGTACACACATCGGATGGTGTTGCGTGGAAAAAGTTTGATGAATTAAATGCTGACAAAGCGGCAGATCCGAGGCATCCTCGAGTCGGCATCAGCACGGATGGGTTCAGTGTGTTTGGTCTGACGGCAGCCCAATACAGTTGTTGGCCCGTATTTGTCTTTCCACTCAATCTCCCCCCGGACAGATTATGCAAAGAAAGAACATTTTCCTGATGTTGATAATTCCAGGGCCCAACTATCCGGGGAAAAATATGAATGTGTACATGCAGCCGCTTAAGGACGAATTTCAAGAAGCCTGGGATAATGGGTTCAAGACATACGACGCCTATAGCAAACGGAACTTCATAATGCGTGTCTGGTACATCTACTCGACGCATGACTTGCCGGCGTATGCGCTATTCGTTGGCTGGTGTTTGCATGGAAGGTTCCCGTGCCCCACATGCAAGGGAGCTCTTGAGTTTCGTTGGCTTCAGGCCAGTCACAAGTTTTCTTGCTTCGACATGCATAGACAGTTCCTGGATCCTCGCCATAAGTTCAGGAAAGACAAGAAGAACTTCATCAGAGGTAGAGTTGTCAAAAACTCTGCACCACCTGCGTTGACAGGCCAACAGACCCTGGATCAGTTAAACGCTCTCGAGCCAGATCCAGAGCGTCCAGGGTACTTCAAGGGGTATAATTCTAAGCACGCCTGGACTCACAAGACATGCTTATGGGATCTGCCTTACTTCAAAGACCTCCTTTGCCCACACAACATCGACGTGATGCACACTGAGAAGAATATCGCCGAGGCACTTTTTGGTACATTGTTCGGCATAGATGGGAAGTCAAAGGATAATATTAAGGCTAGAGTCGATCTGGAGGCGCTATGTGATAGGCCATTACAAAACATGAAAGAACCAAAAGGAAAGCAGAACTGGACAAAGCCAAAGGCATGGTTCAATCTTGGAAGGCCAGCTATGAGGGAAATTATCTTGTGGGTGAAAATGCAGTTGATGTTCCCCGATGGGTATGCAGCGAATCTAAAGAGGGGAGCGGGTCTTGATAAATTGAAGATATTTGGTCTCAAGAGTCATGATTGGCACATATGGATTGAGCGGGTAATGCCGGTGATGTTGCGTGGCTTCATCCCTGAGGAGGAATGGCTAGTACTGGCAGAACTCGGCTATTTTTTCCGTGTTCTTTGTGCGAAAGAACTATCGTCTGGCGTGCTAGAAGAAATGGAAGAGTTGGCGCCGGAGTTGATCTGCAAGTTAGCGAAGATCTTTCCACCGGGCTTCTTTAATCCAATGCAGCATTTGATTTTGCATCTCCCGACCGAGGCAAGATTGGGGGGGCCCGTGCAAAATCGTTGGTGCTACCGAACTGAGAGGATGCAGAAGACGCTTCGAGAAAAAAATTAAAATAAACGTAGAATTGAAGCATTCATCACTGAGGAGGCAGCACACTTCGTGACAGCACACTACGAAGCCAAAAATCATCATTTGCATAATCCGAAGCCTCGGTACAATGCTGACGACCCTAAAAAGGGTGGATCCAACCTCAGCCTATTCAAAGGGAATCTCGCACCAGCCAGTGTTTCAAAACCAGTATCTTTGGATAACGAAGAATGGCGGACCATTTCGTTGTATATCTTCAACAACCTGATAGAAGTGCGGCCGTACATCGAGTAAGTTCTCGGTACATTTTTTCACAACTTCTATTTCCTTTGAACTGCTCTTATTCCTGGATATTTCATACAGTCGATACATCGCCATATTCTCGTATGGAGCGGTGATCCAAAAGGATTCCGTCAAAGAGTATGAGCTTCTCGCAAAGCAAGGAGGCGGCTATCCCGGTTTCATCTCTTGGTTCAAACAAACGGTAATTTCTATTAGACAATTTCATTTCATTCGCTAATTTGTGCGTAATGCGACAATCCTTTCGTATTAAACTTGTAGGCTAATTCAGAGTCTATGGACGCCGAATTGAGACAAGTCGCTAATGGTTTTGACTATAAGGTCCGTTCATTTGACAAATACGACATCAATGGGTATCGCTTTTGTACCTATGGCAAAGAGCTATCTATGGCCGACCGAAAGTCTACAAATTGTTGTGTATCTGCTATCGGCGAAGGAGGTACCGAGTATTATGGGAGAGTTGAAGCAATTTATGAACTTCTATTCTATGGTGAAAACCCACCAAATGTCGTAGTCTTCAAAAATGTTATTGGTTTCAGCCGAAGGAGACTAGAAGGACTCATGAACATATAGGGCTAGTTGAAATCAAACAAAGCACCCATTTAGATGTTCCTGATGTCTATATTACGGCTCAACAGGCGACCCAAGTATTCTATCTACCATGGGCCTGCCAAACTAATCCAAATCTGAAAGGTTGGGATGTCGTTTATGAAGTGCCGCCACGTGCTAGACTATCTCCCCCAAAGGAAGAGGATTATGAACCTCACATTAACCCAGACACATATGAAGGAGAATTCTTCCAAGAGACACGTCTTTCCAAAAAGCGTTTCAAGAACCGCTATACTTCACCCCAAAACATTGAAGTAGACAGCGACAGTGAATCCGACATTAACCCAGAGGAGGAACAAGAAAAGCCGGAACAAGAAGAGGTTACTGCTGCGGATGACCTGTCAATGCTTGACCGATTACGTCAAGGTGGCCTTCCACATGTTGATGCCACTGAACCCTATGAGCCCATCATTGATTATAGTGATGATGATGATTATGCATTTATTGGTGATAGTGATCGAGATTATTAGTAGTGTCAGGTATTCAATTTTTTTATGTTGTACTTGATGATGATACACTTAAGTGATATACATATTATTATTCATGTCGGTATTTTTTTATGTTGTACTAATTTCGTTTACTTTTTGTCATGGCAGGTGTTGAAAGATGGTGGGCGCTGGTCGGGAGCGCTCCGAGGCCCCTTCTTCGTCGGCGCGTGGTGGGAGGTCTTCCATTCCACACCCACCTCTCCGCCGAGCGTTGCTGTACAGTATGGCGACACCGCCGGGCCCTTCTTCATCGACAGCGGTGCCCAGCAGGGGACGAGGTAAGGGATGGAAGAAGAGAGGAGTTGGAGCACGTGGTCGCGGGAGAGGAGGTAGGGTGACTGCTAGGGCGCCTTCCTCGCCGCCACCCCCAGCTGTTTCACCCGAGCACGTGACTGCTAGGGTGGACTCGTCCGAGGAGGAGGCTACACGGACTCCGGTCCACGAGCCTTCGGCCCACGAGCCTCGGGTCGACGGGCCTTTGGCCCACGAGCCTTGGGTCGACGGGCCTTCGGCCCACGAGACCCCGGAGGAGCACATGTCTGGATGGGGTACCTGGCCGGATGAGCCTGAGGGGCCGAGTGGCCATGCTGATGATGGCGGGGAGCCGACTGATATTGAGGAGGAGGGGGCACCGTCTACCAGCGTGGTTGTACACGGCTCCCGTCCGTGCCGGCGACCCGCGAGCAGAGGTGGTTGATTTTCCCTGATGGGGAGAGGTAAGTGCATTTAATCTTTTTGTACCTTCTGCATTCACGTTTCTTCAAATATCTAATGCGTTGGCCTTGTCATGCTGTAGGGGTTGGGACCACCATCATAGTGTCCGCCGGCCCAACTCCGTCCTTGGAGTTCTTTGTCGGCAAAACTTCCCGGGGTTTGTCACGTTGCCTGGTGAGGGTCGGCTTCCAGAGATTGGATTGAGCTGGGAGCACTACTTGGCTGCCTCGGCCCCGCCGGGTGAGATTATCGACGGTGTCTTGTGCAAGACGAGGGCAGACGTGGTGATCAGAAAGTTCTGGGTAATTTCTCCTTTACACAATTAAATATCTTCAACAAGCTAGTTATTAATTGTACTAATCAATATTGTCTCATTTGATTGCAGACATTCTACAGGTGTGAGGAGGGATACGAGGAGGACGCGGCAAATGTTATTGATAACGTCTGCAAGCGCCTACTACAGAACTTACGGCACGAGGCTCGGTGCAGGCTGTTCGAGACTACTACACCTTGCGTGGTATCAAGAAGACCAAGCCGGCGTGCCGCGAGAAGTTCCTGAGTAAGGAGCAGTACATGAAGGTAATTCTTAAGGCCTTGTACTTACTTCTTTCATTTAGTAATTCATAGCCGTAGCGCTCAAGTTTCTATTTGCTAACTTAGGCGCCTCCGAGATGGTGCGCGGATCGGATGGATTGTTGGGAGGTGTTGGTCAATGAGTGGTGCTCAAAAGAATGGCTAGCCCTCCACAACGAGGCCAAGGACAAACGTGCCCAAATGGAAGGTGTGCCACACCATCAAGGCAGCTCCAACTTATATCAGTTCGGGCGGAACTGTGTATGTGGTTTGCTTCATGATTCATGCAATCCATTCATCATGCTAGTTTGATCCCTTTAATTACTAATTTACTTTGTTTCTCTCTTTCAGGCACGCTACAATAAGGCGGATAAGGTGCCAGAGGTGTACGACATGTATGCCATGGCCCACACTGCCTCTTTCAAGAAAGTCAAGGCATTCTCTCCGTTTGACCTCGATGATGCAAACAACTTCACCAACATCTCCTCCCATGACAAGCTCGTGAAATATAGAGATGAGGGGAAGGCGAGGAAAGGGGAGGACTTTAACCCGAGCCAGGGTTCCATTGATCCAGAGCTGGTGATGATATCTGGTGGCGGGAGGTCCCATGGCTCCATAGCCATTGGAGATGGACTTATCCGTTGTCCTAGCACTCTCCTGGAGATCAAGGCGCGCCAGTCGAGCTCCGCTCCTGATAAGGCCTCGTGAACGCCTAGTCCAACTCGCCATCAAGGTTAGTTATACGTACTCAGCTATCTTTCTCCATTACATTGTGTGTGCTTCCATCAATGATTACAAATGGTAACGAGGAGTGGTGTTGGAGGCTGCTATACAGAGTGAGAGAGATAGAACGGAGAAACTTCTGGCGGAGGCCGCGGAGAGGCAGCGGGAGTTGGAGGAGAGGACGACAAAGATGTTGGAGGAGGAGAGGGCACGGAATGACATGCAGGCAAGGGCCATGTATGAGCTCCTTGTGGTAAGTTTCTTCTGCAGATTAGCCAAAACATTCATGTAGTGTTTGTCTCATTACTAACTAGTATGACTGAGTCGTCAAAACCAAATGTGCCGTCTGTGTGCGAGAAGACCGGTCAGACCGCTCCGCCGATGCCAGTGATTGCTCCTGGGACCACGGTGAGTTTAATTTGAATGGACATTACTTGCTAGTCTTAACATTTGAGTGTCATCATGCTAACGAGACATTGGAAATGATCTTTGGTGCAGCGTAACTCCAGACAAGCATCGCACGATCCTTCTCCAGCTACCGGCACGAGCCAGCCCGCTCCTACACCTCCATGATCATGGTAAGTTTCTCTAGTGTTTTGCTTAACAAATGCATAAAGACCTAGACTTAGCCTTATTTCCTCCAATATGCTTACCACAATGACCTAGAGTTAGCTTCTTTTCCTCCAAAATGACTTAATAAGCTTACTGACCTCCAAAACCATCCATTTTACCTAAGTTAGCTCTAAAACGATCTATACTTAGCTTTGTTTCCTCCAAAATGACCTAAGTTAGCTCTAATATGCTTAGTTAACTAGGTTTGCTCAATAATGACATGTACTTAGCTTACTTATGTCAAAAATGGCATAATTAGCTTAGTTAGCTCATAAACAATCCATTTTACCTAAGTTAGCTCTAAAATGACCCATTTTACCTTAGTTAGCTCATAAATGATCCATTTTACCCAAGTTAGCTCTAAAATGACCCATTTTACGTAGACTAGCTCCAAAATGATCCATTTTACCTATGTTAGCTCTAAAATGGCCCATTTTACCTAGGTTAGCTCCAAAATGACCCATCTTACCTAGGTTAGCTCCAAAATGATGCATTTTACCCAAGTTAGCTCTAAAATGACCCATTTACCTAGATTAGCTCATAAACGGTCCATTTCACCTAGGTTAGCTCACAAACAATCCATTTTACCTAGTTTAGCTCCAAAATGACCCATCACACCTAGGTTAGCTCTAAAATGATGCAGTTTACCTAAGTTAGCTCATAAATGATCTATTTCACCTAGGCTAGCTCATAAACGATCCATTTCACCTTACTTAGCTCAAAAACGATCCATTTCACCTAGGTTAGCTCCAAAATGACCCATCTTACCTAGGTTAGCTCTAAAATGATGCATTATACCTAAGTTAGCTCATAAACGATCTATTTCACCTAGGTTAGCTCATAAACGATCCATTTCAAATAAGTTAGCTCATAAATGATCCATTTCACCTAAGTTAGCTCATAAATGGCATATACTTCTTCTTCTAGTCACCTTTTTCTAACTTTCTTATTTGTCATTTTGCAGATTTCATTCACTTCACGGAAGCTAGCTTGCTATGATGGAGTGCTTGTTTTTTCTTTCATTCTCCTCAAGTATTCTTCTAGCTTGCTATGATGGAACTTGCTATCTTGATGAAACTTTGCATTGTAATATGTATGGATGGAACAATGTGTATGTGCAACTTGCTATGTATGAATGGATGGAACTATATATGTATGCATGATGAAACTTATGTGTTGGATATGTCATATGCTTGATGTTAAATAGCCCTGTGAAATATATATATATATGTGTGTGTGTGTGTGTGTGTGTGTGTGTGTCATATATTTGCTGTGAAAATTGCTGGATTAAAAAAAAACAGAAAAAAAGAGGCACCTTTGCCGTCAGCCGCTGATGGCAAAGGCTCATTTGCCGTCTGCCGCGGACGGCAAAGAAGCCACGCGACGGCTACCTGTGCTCCCTGGGAGCTGACCCATTTGGTCAGTTTGCCTACAGCGGCGGACGGCAAAGGCTTTGCCTACAGTGGCAGACGGCAAAGAATGCCCACATTTGCCTATAGCAGCAGACGGCAAAGGCTTGTCCCGCAGTGACGTCCAGCTGACGTCATTCGGTGGACGGCAAAGGCCGGATGCTCTTTGCCGTCAGCGGCGGACGGCAAAGGCTGCCGTTAGCCGCCTAACGGACTAACAGCGCATTTATTGCCGTCGGCTTTCTTTGCCGTCAGCCGCTGATAGCAAAGGCCCCTTTGTCGTCCGCTTCAAAAAGCAGAAGGCAAAGAAGCTCTTTACCGATCCCTACTTTGCCGGAGCCTTTTGCCGTCCGCGCCAGATGGCAAAGGCCTTTGCCGTCTGCCGTGGCAGATGGCAAAGTAGCTGATTCCTGTAGTGATTGAAGAAGTTCCGGCCGGTTCATCGGAGAGTTCCAGCCGGCTCACCGAAAAATTTCCGTCAGGCTCATCGAAAGGTTCCGCCGGCTCGTCGGAAAGTTCTGGCCGGATCATTGGGAAGTTCTGACCGCCTCGATGAAAGGTTCCGTCTGAATCACCAAAGAGTTCCGATCGCCTCGACGAAAAATTATGTCCGAATCACCGAAGGGTTCCAGTCGAATAGCCGAAGGGTTCCGTCCGAGTCGCCAAAGAATTCCGAATTAGGCTCAAAAAGTTCCGGATTATCAAAAAGTTCCGGCCAGGTTATCCAGAGGTTCCGGTTCAAAAAGTTCAGGCTGGATTACCAAAAAGTTCCGGACGGGTATCCAGAGGTTCCGGCTCAAAAAGTTCCGGCCGGGTTATCAAAAATAACAAAGCCATATAGAGATGCTTCATTGGTGAATGAGGAATAATGATTATGTCCAAATAGATCCATGTGAAGCAATTCAAATGGACGAGTGGTAGTCATGATAGTCTTTGAGGGATGCTAGGCCTTGGTCATCTTTCAAGCTTCACAAACTCCGCACATGTGATCCTTGAGTAATTTGACATCCTCGATGCAAATGACATGCTTCTTCTTCACTAGAGTGTGCAAGTTCCTCATGCCAGCATGACCAAGTCGTCGATGCCATAGCCAGCCTTCTAAAGCTTTTGCAAGTAAGCATGTGGCAGGTTGTGGTCCTGTAGAGAAATCAACAATATACAGATCTCTTCTCCTAAAGCCTTCGAAGACTTTGGAATGGTCAGCTTCCATGATCACAACACAACGATACTTGGCAAAGATAACAACCATATCAAGATCACAAAGCATTGAGACTGACATGAGGTTGAAACCTAAGGACTCGACAAGCATGACTTTGTCCATGTGTCGATCCTTTGAGATCGCAAGCTTACCTAGACCCAATACTTTTCTTTTGCCTTTGTCAGCGTAGGTGATATGCTTCAGATGCGATGGAGATAAAGCAGTGTCCATCAATAAGTTCTTGCCACCAGTCATGTGATTTGTACATCCACTATCGAGGACCCACTCAGTGGATTTATCTCCATACAGAGATGCTTCATTGGTGAATGAGGAATAATGATTAGGTCCAAATAGATCCATGTGAAGCAATTCAAATGGACGAGTGGTAGTCATGATAGTCTTTGAGGGATGCTAGGCCTTGGTCATCTTTCCAGCTTCACAAACTCTGCACATGTGATCCTTGAGGAATTTGACATCCTCGATGCAAATGACATGCTTCTTCTTCACTAGAGTGTGCAAGTTCCTCATGCCAGCATGACCAAGTCGTCGATGCCATAGCCAGCCTTCTAAAGCTTTTGCAAGTAAGCATGTTGCAGGTTGTGGTCCTGTAGAGAAATCGACAATATACAGATCTCTTCTCCTAAAGCCTTCGAAGACTTTGGAATGGTCAGCTTCCATGATCACAACACAACGATACTTGGCAAAGATAACAACCATATCAAGATCACAAAGCATTGAGACTGACATGAGGTTGAAACCTAAGGACTCGACAAGCATGACTTTGTCCATGTGTCGATCCTTTGAGATCGCAAGCTTACCTAGACCCAATACTTTTCTTTTGCCTTTGTCAGTGTAGGTGATATGCTTCAGATGCGATGGAGATAAAGCAGTGTCCATCGATAAGTTCTTGTCAACAGTCATGTGATTTGTACATCCACTATCGAGGACCCACTCAGTGGCTTTGGGTTGATCATCCTGCAGATGAATTAGTGCAGCTTATGAACTCATATACTTCATCAGTGAAGAATATGACATCAAATTCATCAGATCAATCTCATCAAGCAAAAGAACAGGTAAAGCAGTATGAGGACGTGAGAAACGAAAGTTCATTTCTTCGTGATTAGCTTGCGTCCTTTCAAGCATATTCAGGTCTCCAGGAAATTCTTCAGACGTTTACGTTCATCTGGAGACCTGACCCTGCATAAGAGATTAGTTCTTTTTCTTCACCACCCACATCTGGAGGGGTGACAAAGAGTTCATCATTCTGCGAGCTCCATAAGAGAAAGGTGGCATAGAAGCCAGTCCACTTCGTTTCACATAAGGAGGGTTAGGGTAAGCATATGAATAAGCAGAGAAATTCTTCGAGAACTTATGAACATAATGGTTTGAAGAATAATGCACATATTCATAGTCCTTAGATCTTCCCAACGAAACAGAAGTGTTAGGACGATGATATTCATATGAGTACTTTGATCCATGTGAGGAATTTGATCCACGTGAGGAACGTGGTCCATATGAGGACTTGGATCCATATGAAGTCTTTGGTCCATATGAAGAATTTGATCCGGGGTTCCTATTCTTCACAGGTGGTGTCATGATGACATTCACCTGAAGACTTTCAAGGCACCTTTTGGGAACCCAGATTTCTTCATAGGGGGACATTTCTTGCAGTTAGTGCCAACATATCTAGCAAATACTTCACCAATCTAATTTTTTAACAGCTTATAGTTGGAGTCAAATGACTCATCAGAAGAATATGAAGATTCACATGTAAAGCCAGATAAAGTAGATGGATCTACTGGAGGTCCCTTTGCAGCAACCCATGAGGTTTTGGGATACTGCTCAGGCTTCTAGTATGTTCCATCAGCATTGAGTTTCCTCCCAAAGGCAATACCCTCTTTCCTAGGGTTCCTGTTGAGGATCTGCTTTTTAAGCACATCACAAAGAGCCTGATGCCCTTTGAGGCTTTTGTACATGCCTGTCATATACAATTGTTTCAGCCCTGCATTGTCAGTGATACTAGCAGCATCCTCAGATGAGGAATTGGTGATAGCAGAGACAGTTGAAGAATTCGTAACAATGAAAGCATTTGAACTTTCAGCTGAAGAGTTAGCAGATTCACGTTCAATGCACTTCAAACATGGAGGAATGAATTCTTCCTGAGTAGCACTGATCTGTTGAGCAAGTAATGAATCTCGCTCCTTCTGAAGATCTTCATAACTCACCCTTAGCTTCTCAAGGTCTTGCTTTCTTTGAAGAAATTCATAAGAAAGCTTCTCATGATCAGATAAGAGAGTGTTATGATGACTCTGAAGGTTATCAAACTTGGACTGAAGTCTCTGAAGATTTTCAGTCAAAGTTTTAGTGCGATCCATTTCTTCACCCAACATATCATCGCTCTTGTCTAGCATATTTTGAACCTTTTCAAAAGCCTTTTGTTGTTTTACAGCAATCTTAGCAAGTTTAGAGTAGCTAGGCTTGAGGTTTTCATTAGATTCATCCTCACTTGATTCGGAGGAGGGATATTTGAGTACCTTGGAACCCTTTGCCATGAAGCAATAGGTGGGAGCATAGTCATCGTCGTCGTCGTCAGCCTTGTTGGGGAAGCCATCCTCCTCAGAGTTGAAGATGGACTTGCTGACGAACGCAGTAGCGAGGGCTAGGCTCGCCACACCAGATTCTGACTCCTCAGATGCCTCCTCTTCGTCATTTTCCTCAGATTCAACTTTAGAGTCCATTTCCTTGCCAATGAAAGCCCGAGCCTTTTTGGAGCTGCTCTTCTTGTGAGATGAAGACTTTGAGGATTTTGATGATGAGGACTTTGAAGATTTCTTCTTCTTCTTTGAGTCATCAGAATTGTAATCCTTGTATTTCTTCTTCTTTGATTCCTTTTCCCATAGAGGACAATCTTGGATGTAGTGACCAGGTTTCTTGCATTTGTGGCAAGTTCTCTTCTTGTAGTCACGGGATGAGGAATCTGATCTTACGTCATCACTTCTTGAGGATTTTCCAAAGAGACCACGCCTTGAGAACTTCTGGAATTTCCTCATGAGCATTGCTAGCTCCTGGCTCGGTTCTTCAGGATCACCAAGGCTGCTACCAGAATCCTCACCTTTAGATTTAGATATTGCCTTGGCCTTCAGAGCGCGTGATCTGCCATAGCTCGGTCCATAGAGATCTCTCTTCTCAGCAAGCCGGAACTCATGAGTGTTTAGCCTCTTGAGGATATCAGCGGGATCAATTGACTTGTAGTCTCCACGTTCTTGTATCATCAGTGTCAAATGAGGAATCAAGCGATCTCAGCAATTTCTTCACCACCTCATGGTCGGTGATGTCAGTGGCACCAAGTGCTTGAAGCTCATTTGAGATGTCAGTGAGGCGATCGAAGGTTTGCTGAACATTTTCATTGTCGAGTCTTTTGAAGCGGTTGAAGAGATTGCGAAGAACGTCAACCAGAGAGACACGTTGTGTTGAGATTCCTTCATTGACCTTGGACAGCCTATCACAGATAAGCTTAGCTGTCTCAAAAGCACTCACTCTGGCATACTACCCTTTGCTCAGATGGCCACATATGATGTTCTTCCCTTGAGAGTCGAGTTGCTTTAATGTCTTCACGTCAGCAACGTTGATGGTGGGAGTGATAGAGGGAACACCATTTTCCACAACATACCAAAGATCGTTGTCAATTGCTGGATTGCTTCAAGATGCATTCGCATCTTATTCTTCCAGTAGGGGTAGTCTGTCCCATCGAAGGTAGGACACCCAGTAGAGACCTTGATCATACCTATAGTCGACATAACTAAAACTCCAGGCGGTTAAACCAAAATCACACAGAACAAGGGAGTACCTTGCTCTGATACCAATTTAAAGTGTGTTAAGTCGACTAGAGGGGGGTGAATAGGCGATTTTTACAAATTCATCACTGAGGAATTTCAGGGTGAGGAAATTCCTAAGTCACGAACGACTAGCAGAGGAATAAGTACTCAGATGCAAACATAACAGAACAGAAGCACAGTCATCATGATGAAATGAAAACAAGCACAGAGTACAGAAAGCGTAAACATAGGATAAGCAGGCTGAAGACAAACTGACTGAAGAAATTGAACTGAGGAAATTGAGAATGTCTTCAGTCAAAGTCTTCAAACAGTAGCGATCAAGTATACAACACAGTAATGAGGAAATGAAAGGGTTGAGGAAATAGAACCAGTTAGCTCGGTGAAGACAGAGATTTGGTAGACCAGTTCCAACTGTTGTGACAATTGTACGTCTGGTTGGAGCGGCTAGGTATTTAAACCTGAGGACACACAGTCCCGGACACACAGTCCTCACCATATTCTCCTTGAGCTAAGGTCACACAGACCTCGCCCAATCACTCGTGGTAAGTCTTCAGGTGACTTCCAAACCTTCACAAACTCAGTCACTCGGCGATCCACAATTTCCTCTTGGATGCTCTAGACCATGACGCCTAACCGTCTAGAAGATGCACAATCTTCAAAGGTAACAAGCATCGGATCCACACAGGAGCAATCTCTTCAGTGATGCTCAATCACTTTGGGTTTGTAGGTGTTTGGGTTTGGGTTTTCCTCACTGATGATTTTCGCTCAAAGTCCTCGGAGGATGGGATGCTCTCAATGACAACTGTCAGTTTCTCTCGGAGCAGCCAACCAGCTAGTGGTTGTAGGGGGCGGCTATTTATAGCCTATGGAGCAGCCCAACATGATAAGACATAAATGCCCTTCAATGATATGACCGTTAGGTGGATAACATATTTTGGGACAGCTAGCGCATAGCACAGCAACGGTCGGAAATTTGAGGTTCAAATTCCTCAGGGCTATCATGTTCCTCACTAGTAGGCAATCCGCACTGGCGAATTCCTAACTCCTCAGCCAGAACAAATTCCTCAGAGACCATAAGATCTTCGTCTCTTTCACTGAAGAAATTGACTGAACTGTATGAGATTTCCAATGGATTCACTCGAAGGGATTGGTAGGTGTAGGATTTTGAGATGAGCATCACTTGGAAACTTTTCCTTAGTTTTAGCTCGATCCCCTTTAACAGTACGGTGTTTCCTAGGACTCAAGAGAGAGAAAATAAAACTACGAAAACAAAAGTCTTCACGCTTCATGTTCCTCGCATGAATATCAAGTCTTCACAGTCACACCAATTTCTTCACTCTCAAAGTCTTCAGAAAGCCATAGTCTTCAGTTGAAGACATTCATTTTTAGGGGTTGACTTTCTCTGTAAATATCAAACTCCTCATAGACTTATAGACCTGTTTACTCTCACAAACACATTAGTCCCTTAACCTATAAGTCTTCAATACACCAACATCACTAAGGGGCACTAGATGCACTTACACAAACTATGCTTCCAATTGGTCGACCGAAAGGGCAAGACAATGATGCAGTTGAGGTTGTATACCAACCAGATTAACATATTACACACCTCTCATGGACATCATGTGCTCCCCCCCAATGATCTTTCATAGGACTATGCTACTCAAGCTAATCCATCCCCACAATCATATCATAACAACCTAGAAATAAAACCTTCAGGTTGCGGAATTTATGGCCTTGCACTACCCACTAACACTTAGGAATCTCCAAGGAAGAATCCAGTTGACCTCCATCTGCAATTTAACACAAAGTGGTCACGCCGCTTTGACCACTCTAGATAATTTCCCAACCAACTCAGTACTTATGAAGTTGTGCTCCCGAAGTCCACGAGGATTAACACTTGTCACGATTGAATTAGACCTTGTTGTTTGATGGTATGAGGAGCAAGTGAACCATCCAATGCAGCGGTGAAATAAAATGAACCTCACTTGTTGGTTCATACATTTGCGACATAGTGTCGGAATATGAAAGCCCCAGCACATCGAACAACTCTTGAATGATGTGAAGCTGAACTGTTGTTGCACAATTTTGGTCATGCAACCATTTCTTGCCGCAGAGATAGCAGAGATCATGAGCTCGTTGGTAGGCATGCAACAAGGTCAGGCGCTCATTTGTGGATGGAATGCCCCGAGTCACTTCCGTTGGTGCTACCCAATGCTCCTCAAATTTTTTCACGGTGGTCGGTTGCCGGCTCGAAGAAGGATGAAATGGGAGTGCTCCATGCAAATGAGAGCATCCACCTTGTCTGGTCCTCGATCATCTGGTCTCCCGGTGCTTCAAAATTTTCGGCGCTTCCTTCTAAACATAAGCCAAGGAAATAGCAGTGTCAAGGTCTTTTGGAGTATGAACTATGACAAAAACATGAATCTCATCCTTCTACCCATCCACGTAATGTGAAGGAAACATACCAGGATCCCAACTAGTGCTATGAGCTAACAGAGAGTGTCTCGTTTTGTCGAACCAACTAGTGTACTCTACAACTGACTTAGTTAGACGAAGATGAATCAATTGGCGCAATAACACATTGAACTCATTATGACCAAATTGTACATCCACTAGAGAGAAAACGATGCCCAATCCAGACAATTCAAATCCAATCCAACATTTTATAACCACAACATAGTTGGACCAGTGAAATGATGGAAGCAGTACCTACCCATGACTCTAAATCAATATGAAAAACTGTGAATATGACTCACAATTCCTACACCAGCTACAAGGATGCCCCCCATATGTGGAAATTCCATCTTAGGACGCGGAAGTAATGAGGAACCCGTGTGTTGTGGGATACTAGAACACGACGAGTCTCTAAATTGTGAACCAACCAGGTACAACCTCAGCTCTGGTGAACGAGCCAGTGCACAGGAACGGGGATCGGCCGATAGTAACATACCCATGACCGGAGGTGGAACGAGAGTGGTGACCACCCCGTTACGCAACCCCCACGATGAAATGTCGTCGTGGCGACCAACGGGTCTAGTTACGTCGTCACAAACGCTGATGGGTGCATCGCCAGAGCGTGGAAGTAGGGGTGGTAGATCGCTTGACTTGAGCACCAGGACCGGGTCGTGGGCAACGAGGTCCAGCTCGCGTCGTGTGCCGCTGAGCTCAAACTTCAGATCCACGACCGATTGCTTGAGCATCGATCTCCACTTCGCAAGGTCAAGGAAAAATGGCTTGATCTCTTCGAAGAGCACCGTGAATGCTGCCACCGCCTTCTGGATCGACCCATTCTGCTCCTGGATGGCCAGCAACGACGCGGTGAGGTTGTCGATGTGTTGCTCCATTTTGATGGCTTGTCACTGCTGACGCGTGGAGAGGTGGGGTTCTTGAGGTAACCAGGGCCCTCTCATGCCATGTGATACGTCTGTACTCACATACTCCCTCCGTCCGGAAATACTTGTCCTGGAAATGGATGAAATGGATGTATGTATAACTAAAACAAGTCTAGATACAACCATTTGTAAGACAAGTATTTCCAGACAGAGGGAGTATATTGGATTATCTGCTGATCTACGAAATATTTGGAGGGATTTGGTAGCAAAGGAAGGAGCAGCGATGGGCATCAGGAGATAGATGAAAGGGGATTGGGAATTCATTTTACACTGAAGTGATAACGCATACACTCTACACACATGCACACTCGCCATCTTATGGCCCTTTAGTCACAATTGCCAGGTAGTTGGGTCAAAACGGTGATTGGGCTTCGAATTGCGTTTAGTCTACTTGGGCCTTGTGCTCCTTGGTCAATTGTGTAGTTATTGGGAGTTGTGACATCTCAACTCCTATTTGGTGCGCTCAGTGCGAGTTAAAGGGTATTCTAGAAACCGACGCACCCCCGCTTCGTCCTAGGCTCGGCCCATTTACTTCAAAAAAATACGTGCATACCGTGAGATTTGAACTCCGAACCTCTGGTTAGTTCCAAACCAGGGTAACCAACTTCGACAACTCACCAGTTCTGCGTAGTTACTTCTTTTTTCTTTCTTTTTTTGCATCAACGGAAGTAACCATCTTTTTTATTTTCCTTTTTCTTCTTTTATTTTTAAATTTCATGATTGTTTTTCAAATTCACAAACTTTACCCAATTTCATAAAATTTTTCTTAAATTTGCGAACTTTGAAAATTCTTTTATTTTAATTGGTGAACATTTTCAAATTCTTGAACTTTTATCTCAAATTCATGGAAAAAATACAAATTCATGAACTTTTTCCCTCAAATATGTGAAAAATAAATAAATTCCGTGAACTTTTTTTGTCCCAAATTTGTCAACTTTTAAAAATTCCTGAGTTTTGTTTGCACAAACTTGTGAAGGATTTCCAAATTCATGACTTTTTTAAATATTTGATTTTCTCAAATTTGTGAACTTTTTTCAAACTCATGAACTTTTTTTTCCCAAATTCATGAACTTCTATAAAACTTGTAAACTTATTTCAAATTTGTGACCTTTTTTCCAAATTCATGATTTTTTTCAAATATTTGATTTGTTTCAAATTATTGAACTTTTAAAATTTGTGAACGTTTTCCAAATTCATGAACAGTTTTCAAATTCACGAACACGATTGAGATTCGTGAACTATTTGAAATTCATTAACTTTTTGCAAATTCATGATATTTTTTACTAATTCAGGATTTATTTTTCGTACTTGTGAACTTTTTAAAAATTCATAATTTTTTTTAAAACCTGTCAATTTTTGCTACTTCTAGACGTACAAGATGACTGAAAAAAAAACGAGAGAGCATGGCAACGGGGCAGCTAGCCAAACTGGCGCTTGAGGCGCTGACGAGGAGGTCTCCGGTGAGATGATGCCGGGAGCGGGGTGGGGGCGTTTTACAACGTTGCCGGAGGCCGATGGAACCAATGAGAAGGGTCATCTCAAGCATGCCGCACGGTATGGCCAACGTACGTAACGTAACCTTGGCTTGTCTTCTTGGCGCCTGAGCGCATACATTTACGCCGCCTGCAACGCACATCCGATCAATCAGTCCCATCCCAGTCGCTCGCTATAGCGAGCCGGCCGGCCAGTATAGTACGCGTAGCAGCAGCATACCCTCCTGCGTGGGCAACAGTGTGCGGCCGCGCTCGGGGCTCTAGGCCATACCCGGCGTGCCGTTCCATCGATTCTAGCCATGCGTGCGTGTTCCACAGCTCCGCGCGGTCACTGACGGGACGCGACGCGCAACGCAGCAGCAGATCTCTCGAATTTCTATCCTCTCTCGTGATCGACGTCCCCGCGATCGAAGCCTGTCAATTCCGTCTTTTCGCGGCACAGGGATTTACTAGTTTGCTGCCAGGCATGATTAATACCAATAAGACTCCCTCCGGGCATCTTGCAAGTGGAATTTGTGTTTCCGGCACTTGAAAACTAATCATGGGATCTGCCAAAAAAGAACGCCAGCTGCTCTCTGAACAGGCATGCTCTTCAAAGGAAACTTCTTTTATGCATCTCGACCGCCTTTGATAATTGTTTGCAGGGATAAGGTGGAATGGCGAGAGACCTAATCATTCCGGGTCATAATCTCCAGTGGTTACCTATGTTTGACTATGGATATGGCCTGGTACTTCAGGGTCATCCTGTCGCTCTCTTTCTATACAATGATAATTCCAACTGAACTTCTCGGTTCAGATGATTATTGCTTGGTCGATTAAGCACAACATAATGCGCGGTAATTGCGCATTTGAACTACAATGAGTTTCAACCATTGAGTCAAAGCACGCACGTGAGTGTACTGCAGTAACATGTCTGAAAAGCTCGGGTCAATGTGATGCCGAAAACATCTTGAAATGAGGAACAACTACTGTACGTAGTAACCTGTAGGAGGAGGACCACGTATTTGCGGCAATTTGGTGGTCCTCATACTCCTAATAATAGCTGAAGAAAATACCCATTTCTTTCATTCTGCTCACACCAGGTGACACACCCCCATCCTATGAGCTATGTTGTTCCATTTCCGATTTAGTAGGTGGAAACACCAATCTGGCGACGGCGACGGCAGCAAAACACACTTTCTGCTTGCACATGCAGTGTGCTGGAAAAAGGCCAAGTATGTAAAGAGCTTATGCATGTCGTGGAAAAGAGAGGTATACTCTTTTTTCCTCTCGAAAAAAGAGAGGCGTATACATCATCAACGTACTGCCCAAAGACATGTATCGGCCTGCAAGTCCTCAGTTGTCCCTAGAAGATGCCCAAGCTCGTGCAAGGCGCATGATCTTTGTGTTGTGGCTTTATCCAGGAAAAATCTCAGTAGCTTCATCACACCTTAGCTTCGACAAAGCTATACGTGCACATAAAGGCTAGAGCGTACTACAACTATTGTGCTGGATATTTTAACACGTCAAGTGTACATGGGCAACCCCAGTTTTTTTTTTTTTTTTTTGAGAATCGTCCCCAGAATTAAATTGATTGACATGGATGAGTTTCTAGTTCTTTCTGATTTCTGCCATGACAAAACCAAAACAGTGCACCAAGTAGTAGTAATATACATAGTAATATAAAGTAATATACATAGTATTAACTATTAAGTGCGTAAATCCTGATGCTAATCTCTTGCAAAACAAACCACAAGGGACCAAGCAAGAACGGGCTAAAAGGCCAAGACACCTTTACCCAGCTTCCTCGCACGGCTTATTAGCTCACAAAATCAATGTACTGTTTGACCAGTCCAACGGCTTTCATCAGGGTTCAAAACTTTGAAACAGATTAAAAACAGGCTAGTTTCAGCCTTATAGCTCGCCGGTTTGTGGTCCTTTCCTTTGTGATACTACCGTATACTCTATCAGCTACTAGTACTTTATGAGAAGAATTACAGTTAGCAGTGGGTGCCCTCCTTTTGTTTTTTCAACTTTTGCAAATATTTACATACAGTATCTTCCATGAAGCCCTCCACTGATGAACGCTTTTCAGTCACGTGCATGAGTAAGTAAATTAACACTTGGTGCTGATAGAGACAATGTGCAAATCCATGTCCCTGCACTACACTATGGCTACGTGCATGAGTAGTTGCATAGTATAGTGATTCCTATATTATTAATTTTCCAAGAAAAAGGTAGTATGCTGCATTTGGAGAATCTGCTAGACTAGACTAGTGTTGGGCACTCACACGACTTGCATCACTAGAGCCCCCAAACCATCTAAAATTTATAAAGCAAGAGCAAGAGATGCCAAACATGTGATTGCTCGGCTCCATCTTTTGAATTCTCGCGGCCTCTCTCTTTGGTTTGGCAGCTTGCTGTTTCTACCCAATGTGGGGTAGCTTTCAAATAGCTGCAAGCACATACCAACAACTTTGTAAAGGTTGCCTCTTTCTTGGGCGTCTCACCTCCTACAGCTACTTGCACCTGTCCCTTTCACCATGCTGGGGGCTTAGCTAGGAGGAGTAGCTACGCACTCACCTAGACTTGTTGCACCACGCTCCAAATTTCATTTCGAAAAACGTACACAGGTTGCAAAATTTCTTTATCTATACAAATTGTCGATCCCTTGCGTGCACGCAAGTAGATTTCGGAAATGATAACGGGCGAACGCTCGCCAATTTTTTTTCTCCCAAAAATTTAGCGCGATGGGCGCATAAGCAAGGGGACTCAAACTCAAGGCCTCTTGCACAGAGGCGTGCATGCTTACCACTTAGACTGAAGCAGGTTTTGTGTACACATGTATTTAAACATGTTTATGTCTTCTTCGAAGCTAAATTCCTATTTTTAATTTGAAAAAAAAAACGAAAGTCAATAATTTTTTTCCATTATTGAAAGATAAAAAATCCCTATTTTTGGAGGGGGATTTTTCTAAACTTGCCATGTGCATTTTTATTATAGGTAGCATGGCAATTTCTAGGTCTTTTGCAATGCCTCCATGGCAAGCTTTTAGGAAATTTTAACACTTATTCATAGCATTTTTTGGTATTGTTTTCTTTTTTCTTGCTCACATGGCATTTATATTTATTAAAATATGGAATTTTTAATAATTAGTGGAATTTTTATTATTAAGAGGATGGCATTTTTATTATTAAGAGGATGACATTTTTCTTATTAGTAACATGTCATTTTTTCTTTTTTTATTATCAAGAGGATGGCAGTTTTCTGATTAAGAGCATGGCATTTTTATTATTAATAACATGGATTTTTATTATTATGAGGGTGAAAGTTTTATTATTATTATTATGGCAACTTTATTATTGAGAGCATGACATTTTTATTTTTGTTGGCATGGCATTTTTATTATTGTGAGCATGACATTTTTATTTCTGTTGGCATGGAATTTTACTATCAAGAGGATGACATTTTTACTATTAAGAGATGGTATTTTCGTTTTTATTGGCATGCATTTTTATTATCATCGTAAATTTATTAATTAAGGAAATGGCAGTTTTATAAACTAGCATGGCAATTTTCATATTTTATAGCATGGCATTTATAAATTTATATTCTCTTTCTTATAAGAAAATTTATGTTCTATTTTTTTATAAGAATTTTTAAAAAATATATATTTTAGTTTCTTTAGACTTGTCATGTTGCCATTTATTATGCATTACATTCTTACTCTAATACAAAATCGATGTGTGCTACATCTTTGAAAAAGTGGTCGTCTTTCAATTTCCCGTTGATTCCTTGACATAACTATCTCCTTTGTCAACCTCAAGTGGGAGAAGTGAAAGATTACGTTATCGGATTTCCTAGAGTGAAATTTACTCACTAGGGTTGGAATATCATCAGCGTCAATTCCAAGTTTTCCTCATCATCGACCTATTTTCTTAGAAGTCAAGATAATTTTGTGTTTCACCGCTTTAGTTCCCATGTTATCTCTAAGCATTTTGACCAAAAATTTAATTATGAAATGTAATGCTTTTATGAGATGAATATGGATGTGCTTGTGTGTTGTGCATGTGTATATAAGAGGATTGTGCTTTGCAGCTAGGGGTTGCACTGTTACAAAAGCAAACACATGTGATCACTGGTCGACCTAATTGGTTTCCCTAATTAGTGATAAACATACTCTGGGCCAATACACACATCACTCACCGGCCAACGGTCTGTGATAGATGTTCATCACTAACTGGTCAAATAGCTCGTTAGTGATGAGGAAGTCATCACTGACGATGAAACGCCGACGAGCCGCAGACGCGCCAGTGATGATAGGATTTGACCGTTCAGTGCTATTCGCAGTTTGTCGGCTGGCCGATCTATGTGGTCTTGCAATCCTACATCTTGAAAAAATTTCTTGTGGTCCGAGACTTCGTTGGCCTTAGCTTGAGTGGACTGCTCGGGGGGAAACTTGGATTGGCCATGGGAACCCGTGAAATCATGATGATATGGAGCTATTCCATGCTGGGACAAAGTAGGAAATGGGATGAAAGAGGTTTCCTGGGATTCCGCTTGGCTCCATGGACAACGCTCGCGGTATATTGCCCCTTATCTATGAATTAATGAAGAAAAATAAGTGGACCATCAAGCACGCAGTGGATCAAAATGCTTGAGTGAGCAACTTAATTTTTCAAAATGAATTATGTCCAGCACACATTGAGGACTTGCTTGATTTATGGCCTCGCATTGGCGCATTGTTTTGATTGAGGAGATGGATGCCATTATTCACTAGATGTTCTTGGTGAATGTTTATTACTCCACCGTTTCAGTTCACTGTGCCCAATTCTTGGGGTTAACTTAGCATGATAAAGACATTTGTGTGGGAGTGGATGGCGCCACCGAAGTCTAAGTTCTTTTCTTGGCCCATCACTGAAAACCGAGAGTGGGCAAATGATGGATTGGAGAGAAGAGGTTGACCCAACTATAGCGTGTGCCAATTGTTTAAGCGTGATTCTAATATGTCAACTCACATTCTTTTACAATATTGATGATCTAAGAGAATCTGGAACATGATAAAAGATTGGTTATGCCACTAGGGATGGGGAGTTTGACCCTAAAGCTTATGATGCTTTCAACTCTGTCAAATCTTCATGGTTTGAAATGGTTAACCATAATGGAAGCACAAAGAAGGCCACAAGCATCACTTCTGATGCTCATCCTATGGGAGGTATGAAGCGAGCGTAATGCTAGGATTTTCCAAAAGATAGATGCAATGGCACACATTGCCAAACTATGCCTCAAGTGTGAGTGTTGCACTACTGCTTGCGTTGTTTGTTTCACTAGCACAATTATGACACACCACACTTCATTATCAGCATGTTTCATGTGCCATATGCACATTTTTTGTCAAGTTTTATCACACATATGACAACCAATTTGTTCATCATATTGTTTTGGCATGCTCACCTTATTAGTAAGAAAAACTCATGAAATTTGACTATAAACCAAACATGCCCTTAGTTTCCTACTTCATAATGAAAAGGCAAAGATTTTGCCTTGTTTACAAAAAAGAAAGAGGTAGAAAAATCTCTACATGAATTAGAGCATCTATAGCCGTACTTCTCAAATTCGCCCCCCTATACGCGCGCAGAGGTGTCCGGGCGCGTCCGTAGACAGCGTCGGGTGGCGCCTCATTTTTCATGCCCGGCAGCCAGATACCCCAAATCCAGACTCTCAAATACATGCAAATTCATGCATGTCCATCATACAGGTCAATGTCACACGTAAATAACAAATGTTGGTAGCAAAATATATGGTTCTTACATATAATTTATCTCAAGTGCACAACTCAAACATTAGCTCTTTGGTTTTCATTGTGGGTCCACATATGCTCCACAAGATCACTGAGTAGTTGTGCGTGCACCTGATGATCTCGAAGATTATGACACATCTATAGAAAGTTCGTAAGCTGATTTGCATCTTGATCTTCTGGGATTTGACCTTACTCTCCACACGTTTCAAAGTCATTAGTTTGGGGTATACCATGACCCTCATTCTCAACAATCATATTGCGCAAAAGAGCACAACATGTCATCAACTGCCATAAGCTTCTGATTCTCACATCATTGCAGATCCACGAACAATTTCCCAACAAGCTTGAAGCCACTAGTGCAGAAAAGTCTAGCTATGACATGCTAAAAAGGGCCTTGCTGGCGTGGGCACATGATGCACCAATATGACGCCATTGTTAAAAAATAGTTGTGGTGTTGTTGCCTATGTCTACAGTATTATACGTGTTACTGGTGCACCATGTGGACACCACCACCACTATATTCGCTCACCTAGTGACGCGCAATGTGCTTTGCGCCATGAATGTTTCGTGCAGCCAAAAAATATATTTTTCCCACCATGTAACATCACATTAAAACTAAGCGCATATAAAACATTACAAAGTAGAACAGTAGCAGTAGAACATTACGAGTTAATAAGTGACAATCTAACAAACAATAGTAGATCGCTAATAAAATGACAACCATCATCTCTTGACAAACACAAGCTAAAATAGTAGTAGATAGCGCTAATAAGTAGTTCATTTAGCATCGATGGCCCCGCCAAACACATACTTCTAAATGAGGTCGATGATGATCATCATCCTCAAGTCATGGTGCCGGGTGTTCCTGACGGTGACTAAGATGGCATGTCCAACCTGGAGATTTGATACGTCTCCAACTTATTTATATTTTTTTATTTCATGTTGTTATATTATAAATCTTGGATGCTTTACATTCATTCTATAGCAACTTTATATCATTTTTTGGGACTAACCTATTGACATAGTGCCCAGTGTCAGTTACTGTTTTTTGCTTGTTTTTTACTTAACAGAATATCCATATCAAACGAAGTCCAAACGCAGCGTAACTCTTTGGAGATTTTTTTTCTGCCCAGAAGACAACATGGGAACCAAGGAAGTGCAGGAGCGGAGGCCTATGGGGCCCATAGGGCACCGGCGCATGCCAGAGGCCCCTGACGCACCCTAGTGGGTAGTGGGGCCCATGGGTGCCCTCTCCACCGCGTCTCGGCTCTATTAATACCCAGATATTCCAGAAACCCTAAGGGAGTCGACGAAACACAATTCCAGACGCAGTAAGTTCCAGAACCACGAGATCCAATCTAGAGCCCTATTCCGGCACCTTTCCGTAGGGGGAAATGATCATGGAGGGGTTCATCATCCTCATTGCTGCTCCTCTGATGATGCGTGACTATTTTATCACAGACCTACAGGTCCGTAGGTAGTAGCTAGATGGCTTCTTCTCTCTCTTTGATCTTCAATACAATGTTCTCCTCGATGTTCTTGGAGATCTATTTGATGTAATGACTTTTTGCGGTGTGTTTGTTGTGATCCGATGAATTGTGAGTTTATGATCAGTTCTATCTATGAATATTATTTGAGTCTTCTTTGAACTCTTATATGCATGATCTTTGTAGCCTCGTATTTCTTCTCCGAAACTTTGGTTTGGCTTGGCCAACTAGATTGGTTTTATTTGCAATGGGAAGAGGTGCTTTGTGATGGGTTCGATCTTGCGGTGCTCAATCTCAATGACAGAAGGAGACATGACACGCATGTTGCTATTAAGGATAAAAATATGGGATCTATTCCTACATGACTAGATCTTATCTACATCATGTCCTCGTTCTTATTGCATTACTCTGTTTCTCTATGAACTTAATACACTAGATGCATGCTGGATAGCGGCCGATGTGTGGAGAAATAATAGTAGATACAGGCAGGAGTCGGTCTACTAATCTTGGACGTGATGCCTATATACATGATCATTGCCTTGGATATCTTCATAATTATTTGCTCTTCTGTCAATTGCCCAACAGTAATTTGTTTACCACCGTAGGCTATTTTCTCGAGAGAAACCACTAGTGAAATCTACGCCCCCGGGTCTATTTTCTATCATATTATTTTCAGATCTATTATTCCAAAACCCCAAAAACACCTTGCTGCACTTTTTATTTATTTAGTTTATTTTTGTGTTTTTTGCAAGATCTATTTATCAAATCTCATACAATTTAATCTATCTCAATACCGTGGAGGGATTGACAGCCCCTCTTACGCGTTGGGTTGCAAGTATTTGTTATTTGTGTGCAGCTGCCTTTTACATAGTGTTGCTTGGTTTGCCTACTGGATTAATACATGGTTTCATAACTGAGGGAAATACTTACCGTTGATATGCTGCATCATCCTCTCCTCTTTGGAGAAATACCAGCATAGATACAAGCAATCAGGAAGAATTTCTGGCACCGTTGTCGGGGAGACATCATCAACATCTATCAGGTTCCTAATTACAAATCTCATCTCCTTGCAATTACTTTATTTGCCATTTGCCTCTACTTTTGATCTGCCCCACTTCTAAAACGTTTTTGCGAAAAACACGAAAATATTTGCCTTTTTCTTGTTTGATCTTTTGTTTGCGTGTGATCTCGTTTGCGTAGTCCCGATGTCCCAAGAAAATACCAAATTGTGTGTTTTTCTATACTAATAATAATTATTTTATTAGTACTCCGATTGCTCCTGCCGCTGTTAGTGCGGAGTCTTATGATATTAATGCCGCTTTGTTGAATCGTGTTATGGAAAAACAATTTTCCGGTACTCCTAATGAGGATGCCGCGTCCCATCTAAACACTTTCGTAGAATTGTGTGATATGCAAAAGAAAAAATATGTGGACAATGATATTGTGAAGTTGAAATTATTTCCTTTCTCTTTGAGGGATCGTGCAAAAATTTGGTTTTCATATTTGCCTCGCAATAGTATTGATTCTTGGGATAAGTACAAAGATGCCTTTATAACTATGTATTTTCCGCCCATGAAAATTATTTCCTTTAGAAATCAAATCATGAATTTTAAGCAACCTGAGCATGAACATGTTGCACAATCTTGGGAAAGAATGAAATTAATGCTAGGAAATTGTCCTACTCATGGTTTAAATCTTTGGATGATTATACAAAAAAATTATGCGAGATTGAATTTTGTTTCTAGAAATCTTTTAGATTCCGCCACGGGTGGTACCTTTATGGAAATTACTTTGGGTGAAGCCACTACATTGCTTGATAATATTATGGTAAATTATTCACAATGGCATACCGAAAGAGCGCCTACTAGTAAAAAGGTTAACTCGGTTGAAGAAATTAGCACTTTGAGTGAAAAAGTTGACACTATTAGGAAATTGGTTGCTAGTAAAAAATTCTCCTATTGATCTTAATGATGTGCCTTTGTCTACTTTGATTGAGCAAAATAATGTTTTCGTAGATGTTAATTTTGTGTCGCGAAACAATTTTAATAACAATGCTTACAGAGGTAATTTTAATCCTAGGCCTTTTCCTGGGAATTCCTCTAATAATTATGGCAATTCCTATGGTAATTATTCTTATAATAATAATAGGATGCCCTCTGATCTTGATAGTAATATTAAATAATTTATCAATGCTCAAAAGGTTTTCAACAATACGATAGAAGAAAAGTTAAATAAGATTGATGATATGTCTAGAAGCATTGCTAGAATTTCCCACGATGTAGATAATCTCAAGATTAAAAAATTTCCACCTAAGGTTGATGTGAATGAATCAATTAAACCTTTATATGTTTCCATGGATGAAACCAAGAAAAGAACCGCTATGCTTGGAGCTAAAAGAGAATTTCTAGAAAGAGCATTTTCGACTGATTGCTTTCATAATAATGACGAAGAACTTAAAATGAATTGTGTTTCTTTTATTGATTCCTTGTTTAGTAATACTAAATTGATGATAAAGGGACTGAAGAAGAGTCAACTTTAGCTAGAAGGCGTCCCCATAATTCGGAGGGTGAAAATCCTGTTGAAAAAATTGATAAAAGTGGGTTTGGAGAGGTTAAAACTTTAACTAGTGATGTGCCAACTCTTTTGGATGACAAAGACTTTAATTATGATAGTTGTTCTTTGATTGAGTATATTTCTTTGTTGCAATCCATGATAAATTCACCCAATGCCTATGAACAAAATAAAACTTTTACTAAACATATTGTAGATGCGATGCCAAAAGCTTTAGAAGAAAAATTGGAGTTAGAGATTTCAATTCCTAGAAAATTATATGATGAATGGGAACTCACCACTAAAGTCAAGATCAAAATTTATGATTGCAATGCTTTATGTGATTTAGGTGCTAGTGCTTCCACAATACCGAAATCTCTATGTGATGTGCTTGGTTTTACCAATATTGAAGAGTGTTCTCTTAATTTTCACTTGGCGGATTCTACTATTAAAAAACCTTTGGGAAGAATCAATGATCTTATTATTCTTGAAAATATGCATTATGTGCCCATGGACTTTATTGTGCTTGATATTAATGCAATCCGTCTTGTCCTATAGTACTTGGTAGACCGTTTTTGGGAATTATTGGTGTCGTGATTGATATGAAAGAAGGGAATATTAAATTTCAGTTTCCTCTAAAGAAGGGTATGGAATATTTCCCTAGGACTAAAATTAAACCACCATATGAAACAATCATGAGGGCAACTTATGAAGCAAAAACTAAAGATGACAATACTTGAATCTATGCATTATGCCTAGCTAGGGACATAAAACAATAGCGCTTGTTGGGAGGCAACCCAATGAATAATTTTTTTTCACTTTTTATTTCTGTTCTTGTGTGTTCACACAATTATGCTACTGTTATGATTGTGTTTCAGTGTTTTAATTAGTGTTTGTGCCAAGTAAAGCCTTTAGGATTATGTTAGGTGATAGTTGATTTGATTTTGTTGGAAAATAGAAACTTTTACGTCGAGTAGAAGAATTTTTAAAAATCATAGAAGCGACGAAAGTTTCTAAATTTCTTACAAAAGATTTATATAAAAATTGTCTACATCTTCCTAATTGTTCAGAATTTTTAGAGTTACAGAAGTATGGTCAAAGTTCAGATTACTACATACTGTTCTCTTTTTGACAGATTCTGTTTTCGTTGCATTGTGTGCTTATTTTGATGAATATATGGATTGTATCGGGGGGTATAAGCCATGGTAAAGTCGGAATACGGTAGATATAATGCAATAATAAAAATTCGAATGGGTTTGCAACAGTACTTAATGTTGGGGAACGTTGCATGGAAAACAAAAAAGTTTCTACGCACACGCAAGATCTATCCATGGAGATGCATAGCTACGAGAGGGGAGAGTGTGTCTACGTACCCTCGTAGACTGTTAAGCGGAAGCGTTTATCAACGTGGTTGATGTAGTTGAATACCTTCGCGATCCAACCGATCAAGTACCGGGCGTACGACACCTCCGCGTTCATCACACGTTCAACTCGATGACGTCCTCGCCTTCTTGATCCAGCAAGACGGGCGAAGTAGTAGATGAGTTCTGGCAGCACGACGGCATGATGATGGTGGTGATGCAACTATCTCCGTAGGGCTTCCACCGAGCACTATGAAAATATGACCGATGACGACCTAGAGGGAGAGGGGCGCATCACACGGCTTGGGGATCGTGGTGTGTGTTGCCCCTCTCCCTCCTCTCATATATATAGGTGGAGGGGGAGGGGAGGCAGCCCTAGCCGTGCCCCCAAGGAGCTGGTAGCTGCCCTAGGGCGCCTGCCCTGGCCGCCCCCTTCCATATTTGTGCATGGGGGGAAGCAAAGGGGGGCTAGCTGCCTTAGGGCACCTCCCCCTTCCTTCCCTCCCTCCTTGGTGCGTGGGCAGGGGTGGAGGGGCACGCCAGCCCCCTTGTGGGCTGGTGTGCTTCCCCACCCTTTGGCCCATAAGGCCCACCACTTACCGGTTGTCGGGGTTCTGATCCTGACAATGAGTACTAGGGGTACGAATAAGGGGCAGAGACTAGATACGGCATAGGTGTAACACTCGGTGTTTAACGAGTTCAGGCCCCTCACTCGGTGGAGGTAAAAGCCCTACGTCTCGTGCCCCGAGGCTTGCTTTGATTTGATGGGTATAGTTACAGAGAGTTGAACGTGCCCGGCCATGGAGGGGGTGCGGCTTATATAGAGTGCGCTGCAGCCCCATGTCTCTCATGCCGCCAGGGCAATTAATGTCATTGAATGAGTTAGTTACTGGTGTAATGAGACTATACTACACAGTTACAGGTAACGGTAGCTATAGCACTATTTCGTGGATGAATTAGGATCCCTCGACCGTTGCAGCTCTCCACGACGCCTTCTTGCCCTGTGCGTCCGAGTCGTTGATCGTCCGTTGAGTGATGTGTGGTTGTCCGAGTGCTGTAGAGTCATCCGAGTGATCCTCTTGATGAATGCATCCGAAGTTGTCATGGTCTAGAGACCTAACTGTGATGGTGATGGCCCCGCTGTGGGTCCCAGATGATGGGTCCATGACCCTACCTGTAATAGGTGACCACATCATTAGCCCCCGAGTCGGTTGAGATTTCGTAGAACAAACGAGCCGACCCTTTAGTTAAGTTCGAGTGCTACAGGGACACTCAGAATATGTTTCCGAGTCGTGATTTGTTGTTCATTGGATGGAAACGCAATGGATTCTGGACCTTAGTTTTACCCAGATGACCGGGTGCTGTTGATCGTCGAGAAAAAACCTGGTGGCATTCGTTTTGTCTCTCGGAAGAGATAGACTAGGAGCCCGAGTGAGGGAATGCCATGAAAACTTGAGGGGCGACGCCGGAGCATGGTCTGATTCTCCAGAGAGATGCCACTCCTTATCCAGGGGAACGCCAGGGCGGGCTTTCTACAAGTCCAGTTTATGACTCATGCGTCTTGGAGCCTACCGAGAGGACCAAGTAAACCCGCAGAGGGGCGTCAAGCTCGTCACATGACGATCCCGAAGGAGGCTTCAGTCCGGTGTTTAACGTGACCGAGTGCATGGATTCCCGCGGAGGGTGGTCAGTGGACTGACGTGCGCCCTTTAGGAAAGGGATCGCTGGTAATCAATCAGATTGATTTGTCCTGGACATCTCAGGATTTGAATTCATGCATTCGCGCGGTGAAGCGGTAACATCGCGTGTTGGTGGGAAAGTGGGAGGTGTGGCTCCTCGATTCGCATGCACGATCTCCGCCACGTGCTGCGCCTGTCCTGTGCAAAGCCCTGCTGCGCCGGCCATCAATTCGAGGATTCGCGGTGGGAGATCCGCTGAGAGATTTTATCCAGTGATACTAAAGGTTTGGGGGCAGAGCTCCAGGCCTCAGATCCCCTTTCTCTCCTCTCGACTCCTCCGCATATCTCCTCTACCTGAGTGCGCGGCGATGGCAAGGGACTCCATGGCTAAGGCGGAGAAGGCTAAGAAGGCAGGGAGGGCTTCCTCCTCTAGCTCTGGTGCGGCGACAAGCGGTGCAGCAGGGGACTGGATCCAATCGCGCGTCACCGCTCGACGACTGGAGGAGCTCACGCAGGAGGGTCTGATTCCACGCGAGGGATGGCGTCGTCCGGGTGCGAGGGAGGTCGAGCCGGTGCCTTAGGAGGATGAGTGCATCCTGCTCATTAACCACATCGAGAGGGGTTTCTCCATGCCTCCCCACCGTTTCTTTCGGGCATTTCTCGATTATATTGGTGCACAACTTCATCATCTTCCACCAAATGCTATTATCTACCTTTCGTCCTTTATCTCCCTTTGCGAGAACTTCTTGGGCTGCCTGCCCCACTCGGTCCTCTTCAAGTATATTTTCACCTGTCGGTCGATGACTGTCAAGAAAGACTCGCCGACTGGTGAGAAGACTCACGTCACCCAGCTGTGCGGGGGTCTGGGCATCCAGGTTCGCGGAGGAAGATCTTTTCCGAAGATGAGTTTCCCTGACTCCGTCAAGGGGTGGCAGCGTACTTGGTTTTATTGCAAAGACGTCCCCAGTGCCAGCACTCGGTCAGGTCTCCCACCGTATTCCTCTAAGAGAGTGAGAGCTTGATGCGGCTTGAAGCTACGTCGGTATTTCCCCAAAGAGGAAGGGATGATGCAGCACATCGGCGGTACGTATTTCCCTCAGTGATGAGACCAAGGTTATCGAACCAGTAGGAGAACCAAGCAACACTACGTAAACTGCACCTTGATGACCCACAAGTATAGGGGATCAATTGTAGCTCTTTTCGATAAGTAAGAGTGTCGAACCCAATGCGGAATAGAAGGAAATAACAAGTAGTTTTCAATAAGGTAATGTCTGCAAGTGCTAAAATCTTAAGTAGCAGAGTAGTTTGATAGCAAGATAATTTGTAACGAGCAAGTAACAATAGTAACACTAAATATGCAGCAAGGTAGCCCAATCCTTTTGAGGCAAAGGATAGGCCAAAACAGTCTCTTATGATAAGCAAAGCGTTCTTGAGGGTACACGGGAATTTCATCTAGTCACTTTCATCATGTTGGTTCTATTTGTGTTCGCTACTTTGATAATTTGATATGTGGGTGGACTGGTGCTTAGGTGTTGTTCTTACTTGAACAAACCTCCTACTTATGATTGACCCTCCCGCAAGCATCCGCAACTATGAGAAAAGTATTAAGAATAAATTCTAACCATAGCATTAAACTCTAGGATCCAATCTGTCCCTTACAGAATAGCGCATAAACTGGGGTTTAAGTTTCTGTCACTCTCGCAACCCACCATCTAATTGCTACTCCACAATGCATTCCCTTAGTCCCAAAATATGGTGAAGTGTCATGTAGTCGACATTCACATGACACCACTAAGGGAATCACAACATACATACTATCAAAATATCAAACACATATCAAATTCACATGATTACTTGCAACATGATTTCTCCCGTGACCTCAAGAACAAAAGTAACTACTCACAAATGATAAACATGTTCATGATCAGAGGAGTATTAAATAGCATAATGGATCTGAACATATAATCTTCCACCAAATAAACCATATAGTAATCAACTACAAGATGTAATCAACACTACTAGTCACCCACAGGCACCAATCTATAGTTCCGGTAACAAGATTGAATACAAGAGATGAAATAGGGTTTGAGATGAGATGGTGTTGTTGAAGATGTTTATGGAGATTGCCCTCCCCAAGATGGGAGAGTTGTTGGTGATGATGATGACGATGATTTCCCCCTCCGGGAGGGAAGTTCCCCCGGCAGAATCGCTCCGCCGGAGGGCAAAAGTGCTCCGTCCCGAGATGGCGGCGCTCCATCCCGAAAGCCTTCTCCTTATTTTTCCTAGGTCAAAATTACTTATGTACAAGAAGATGGGCACCGGAGGTGGGCCGAGGAGGGCACAACCCACCAGGGCGCGCGTGGGCTCCGGTGCCGAGGAGGGCACAACCCACCAGGGCGCGCGTGGGCTCCCTGGCGCGCCCAGGTGGGTTGTGCCCACCTGGTGGGCCCCCTCTGGTAGTTATTTGCTCTAGTAATTCTTAAATATTGCATAAAAAATCTCTGTGAAGTTTCAGCTTGTTTGGAGTTGTGCAGAATAGGTGGCCTGATGTAGCTTTTCCAAGTCCAGATTTCCAGCTGCGGGAATTCTCCCTCTTGGTGTGTACCTTGCAAATTATGAGAGAAAAGGCATTAGAATTACTCCAAAAAGAATTATTATGGATAGAAACATTATAAATAATAGTAAGAAAACATGATGCAAAATGGATGTATCAACTCCCCCAAGCTTAGGCCTCGCTTGTCCTCAAGCAAAAATCGAAATCGAAAAACATATCCACATGTTTTGAGAGAGAGGTGTCGATAAAAACAAAATACGGACATAGATACATCATGTTGATTATTATAACAACAACAAATTTAAACATAAGACTTTTATCATAGAACTTTTATCATACACTTCTCATGAATAAATAACAGTTCATCACATAATCAAAGTATAAAGCAAAAACTCTATTAGAAACCAACAAACTGTGTCCTCAGTCAACTTTGCAGCTACAATTCATCATATTTTCAGGAAGGGTCACGTGTCGGAGCCTTTAGGCAAGTCCACATACTCAACCATCATATATTCTTCTATGATTGCTAACACTCACCGCGTACACATGAGCAAAACGTTTCAACCGGACACATAAAAAGATAGGGGCTTATAGTTTCGCCTCCCAACAAACTCACCTCAAGGGTGATGTCAACAATAATAACTCATGCTATCTATATTCAACTGGACATATGTGCCTAGATCTTTCCTCATCACATGATGCTTGCCAAAGGAGAAAAATAAAAAGGAATAGAAGGAAAACTTTGACTCTTTGCATAAAAGTAAATACATAAAAGTAAAAGATAGGCCCTTCGCAGAGGGAAGCAGAGGTTTCCATGCGCTTATTTGTTTGTATGCTCAATCCCTTAGTGCAAAAGAACTTCACGTTGTATTGCCCCTTAAGATGAAAACCTTTGTTATGCAGTCTGTCGCTTTTATTCTTTGTCATCCAAGTTCGTACAACGCTCAATTTTCTCTTACACTAAATGATCTCACACTTTTAGAAGCAATTTTTATTGCCTTATTGCACCGATGAAAACTTACTTGAGGGATCTTGCTCAATCCCTAGGTAGGTATGGTGGACACTTGAAAATAAGATTTGGGTATAAGGGGTTTTGGATGCACAAGTAGTATCTCTACCTAGTGCGGAATTCTTGGCTAGCAAAGATAGGGGCAAGCACCACATGTTGAAGGATCTATGACAATATGACTTCTATGTGAATATAAACAAACATAAACCATTAAGTTGTCTTCCTTGTCCAACATCAACAATTTTGGCATATAATATTTCGATGAGGGCTCACAATCACAAAAGATTTCTAGGATAGTATATTTATATGTGAATCTTCTCTTCGCTTATTAATTCTTTCATGAGTTGCATCATTGACTAATGCTATGTTTCCCAATCTCTAATAAAATTTCCTACTTATACTTTTCCTTATGTGGTGCTATCACCTACCATAGGATTAGTATATGATCATATTGATTTATTTCCTTTCTTTTATTTGTTTCCTTTCTCTTTTTCTTTCTTTGTTACTTCTTTTCTTTATTTGCAACATGAAAGTAAAGAAAGCAAAAACTCAAAATGAACTTTATTATATAACTTGCACTCGATTACAATGATAGACCACTAAGCAGAAACTCAAAGAAGAAACGATCGAACTAACTTTTATTTCATCCAAAGCAAAAAGCTTGAACTAAGATAAGTAAAAGCAAAAAGATAGTGGGATGATACGATACCGGGGCACCTCCCCCAAGCTTGGCGGAAGCCAAGGGGAGTGCCCATACCCGATACTCAATTCTCCTTTGGTGGTGAAGAAGATGGTGGTGAAGTGGTATTCTCCAATATAACCATGAGTAGATCCTTCAAACCTTGAATCTCCCGAAGGGCTTGATGAATTAATTCACTATTTTTCTTCACCTCAGCCATTATGTGTTTATTCTTAGGGCCCCACGGTTTGGTTCCTGCACTATTTTCTTTTGGCCGAGATATTTCCCAGTTGGACAGTATGTGCCTACGAGGAGTGTTCTCGAACCCATAATTGTGAATCAAATTATGAAAATTGTTACGATGTAACCTATGTAAGGGCCTCCTCGGTGGGAGACCTTCTTGCACTTCCAGGCTCGCTTGATTGCTCGATGATCCCATGGTTTGATGAGGCTTAGGGTGAGTGGAGATGCCAGCTAGTGTACCCCTCTCAGAGGCCGTAGAGTAAACCCCAAAAGGATTTCCCTCTTCTTCCTCCATAGCAACCTGCTCAGCTTCATCCCTCCTTAGATCTTCCTGAATCAACCTTGTGTACACTTCTCCATTATTGAAAGGTGAGGAAGACATGCTGTTGGTCTAGTGGAATCTGTCAGAAAACAGCAAGAAAAGAGAATAGAGGATTTCTCCGCGATACGGTGGTTAACAGGTTCGGGAAGTATATATAGATTTTTTATCTTGGAGGACAAGTATGCAGGAGAAAAACGGAGTACGGAAGGTGTCCTAGGTGGGCACAACCCACTTGGGCGCGCCAGGCTGGTGTCTTGTGCCCACCAGGGGACGCTTCCTGGTAGTTTCTTTATTTCCAAAATTCTAAAATATTCCAAAACTGACAAAAAATATTTTTGTGGATTTTTCGGAGTCCGTTTACTTACCGTATAACATACCTCCTTATTTTCATGATACTGGAGTGTTCTGGAAGGACTCTTTTATGTGTTCTTCCGGTGTCAAAGTTTGGATAATATTACTTTCAACATTAATAGGCGTACCTGAGATATAATGCTTTATTCGTTGCCCATTGACAACCTTCGGGTTAGTACCTTCGGAATTATTTATTTTGATGGCTCCAAACCGGTAAACCTCCTCGATGACATATGGGCCTTCCCATTTTGAGAGAAGCTTTCCTGCAAAAAATCTAAAACGAGAGTTGTACAAAAGAACATATTCTCCGACTTTAAACTCACGCTTTTGGATTCTTTTGTCATGCCATCTTTTAACTTTTTCTTTGAATAACTTCGCATTTTCATAAGCTTGGGTTCTCCATTCATCTAATGAGCTTATATCAAATAACCTATTTTCACCAGCAAGTTTGAAATCATAATTGAGTTCTTTAACTTCCCAATATGCTTTATGTTCTAACTCAAGAGGCAAATAACAAGCTTTTCCATAAACCATTTTATAAGGAGACATACCCATAGGATTTTTATATGCTGTTCTATAAGCCCAAAGTGCATCATCTTATTTCTTAGACCAATTCTTTCTGGACCTATTGACAGTCTTTTGCAAAATTAATTTTATTTCTCTATTGCTAAGTTCAACTTGACCATTAGACCGAGGATGATTGGGTGATGCAATTCTATGGTTAACATCATACTTAGCAAACATTTTACGGAAAGCACCATGAATAAAGTGTGAACCACCATCAGTCATTAGATATCTAGGGACTCCAAACCTTGGGAAAATAACTTCCTTAAGCATTTTAATAGAGGTGTTGTGATCAGCACTACTGGTTGGAATAGCTTCTACCCATTTAGTAACATAATCAACAACAACCAAAATATGTGTATATGCATTAGAGGAAGGAAAAGGTCCCATGTAATCAAATCCCCAAACATCAAATGGTTCAACAGCAAGTGAATAATTCATAGGCATTTCTTGACGCTTACCGATATTACCTATTCTTTGGCATTCATCACAAGATGAGACGTACTTACAAGCATCCTTGAAGAGAGTAGGCCAACAAAATCCAGACTGCAATACCTTATGAGCAGTTCTATCTCCAGCATGATGCCCTCCATACGGTTCGGAGTGACATTTCCTTAGGATTTGTCCCTGTTCATGCTCAAGTACACAACATCTAGTAATACCATCTACTCCTTCTTTATAAAGATGTGGCTCATCCCAAAAGTAATGTCTTAAATCATAGAAGATTTTTTTCTTTTGTTGATATGTAAAGCTAGGTGGCAAATATTTAGCAACAATGTAATTAGCATAGTCAGCATACCAAGGAGTACCATTAGCAACATTTAATGCAGCTAACTGCTCATCAGGAAAACTATCATCAATAGGAAGTGGGTCATCAAGCACATTTTCAAGCCTAGACAAGTTATCAACTACGGGGTTCTCAGCTCCTTTTCTATCAATAATGTGTAAATCAAGTTCTTGTAACAAGAGAACCCAACGAATAAGTCTAGGTTTGGCATCTTTCTTTTCCATAAGATATTTAATAGCAGCATGGTCTGTGTGTACAGTTACTTTGGAATCAACAATATAAGGTCTAAATTTATCACAAGCAAACACCACTGCTAAGAATTCTTTTTCAGTAGTAGCATAATTTCTTTGAGCACTGTCTAGAGTTTTACTAGCATAATGAATAACATTCAATTTCTTATCAACTCTTTGTCCTAGAACAACACCAACAGCATAATCACTAGCATCACACATAATTTCAAAAGGCAAGTTCCAATCAGGTGGTTGAACAGTGCAGAGATTAAGGCTTTCTTGAGTGTTTCAAAGGCTTCCAGACAATCATCATAAAAAACAAAAGGAATATCCTTTTGCAAAACATTAGTAAGAGGCCTAGAAATTTTAGAAAAGTCTTTGATAAATCTCCTATAGAAACCAGCATGACCTAGGAAACTACTAATACCTTTGATGTCCATAGGACGTGGCATTTTGTCAATTGCGCCAACCTTAGCTTGGTCCACTTCAATACCTCTTTCAGAAATTTTATGACCCAAGACAATGCCTTCATTAACCATAAAGTGGCACTTCTCCCAATTCAAGACAAGATTTGTTTGTTCACATCTCTGCAAAACTCGATCGAGATTGCTTAAACAATAATCAAAAGACTTCCCATAGACAGAGAAGTCATCCATGAAAACCTCAACAATCTTTTCACAGAAGTCAGAGAATATAGCCATCATACATCTTTGAAAGGTAGCAGGTGCATTGCGTAAACCAAAAGGCATACGTCTATAAGCATAGGTTCCAAAAGGACAAGTAAAAGTAGTCTTTTCTTGATCAGGTTGACATACAGGTATTTGTGAAAAGCCAGAATATCCATCAAGGAAGCAAAAGTGTGTGTGCTTAGATAATATTTCAAGAATTTGATCAATAAAAGGCAAAGGGTAATGATCTTTTCTAGTTGCTTTATTTAATTTTCTAAAATCAATTACCATTCTATAGCCTGTAACAGTTCTTTGTGCAATAAGTTCATTCTTATCATTAGGAACAACAGTAATACCTCCTTTCTTAGGGACACAATGAACAGGACTTACCCATCTACTATCAGCTATGGGATAGATTATACATGCTTCCAGAAGTTTTAATATATCCGTTCTTACCACCGCTTTCATCTTCGGATCTAACCGACGTTGGTGATCAACAACTGGTTTAGCATCAGGTTCCATATTAATTTTTTGGTGACATAGAGTGGGACTAATGCCCCTTAAATCATCAAGAGTATATCCAATAGCAGCCCGGTGCTTCCTTAGAACTTTCAATAATCTTTCTTCTTCATGTTCTGAAAGGTTAGCACTAATAATAACAGGATATATCTTCTTTTCATCAAGATAAGCATATTTCAAAGTGTCTGGCAATTGTTTTAATTCAAACACAGGATCACCTTTAGGTGGAGGAGGGCCTCCAAGAGTTTCAATAGGCAAATTGTGTTTAAGTGGAGGACGTTGTTCAAAGAAAATTTTATCTATTTCATTTCTTTCATCCATATGTAAATCATTTTCATGGTCTAGCAAATATTGTTCTAAAGGATCAGTAGGTGACACAACAATAGAAGCAAGACCAATTAATTCATCCTTACTAGGCAATTCTTTTTCATGAAGATTTCTACTAAACTTGGAAAAATTAAACTCATGAGACTCATCACCAAAGCTAACACCAACAGTTTGTTCCTTACAATCTATCTTAGCATTAACTGTGTTCAAGAAAGGTCTACCAAAGATAATGGGACAGAAGTCATCTTGTGGGGAACCAAGAACAAGTAGGGTATGTTATTTTCCCACACAAGACTTCAACATCTCTAATGATCCCAAATGGTGATATGGTGTCTCTATTAGCAAGTTTAATAGTAACATCTATTTCTTCCAACTCTGCAGGTGCTATGTCTTTCATAATTTCTTAATGAAGAATGTAAGGAATAGCACTCACACTAGCACCCATGTCACATAAACCATGATAACAGTGATCTCCTATTTCAACTGAGATGACAGGCATGCCAACAACGGGTCTATGTTTATCTTTTCCATCAGGTTTAGCAATTCTAGCAGCTTCTTCACAGAAGTAAATAACATGCCCATCAATATCTTCTTCCAAGAGATCTTTAACCATAACAATGCTAGGTTGTACTTTAATTTGTTCATCAAGTTTAGGTGTTCTAATATAGCTTTTGTTAACCACAGTTGAAACTTTAGCATGTTCCTTTATCCTAACAGGGAAAGGTGGTTTCTCTATATAAGTAGAAGGAACAACTGGATCAACATTATAAAGAATAGTTTCTTCTTTAACTGGTACCGGTTCTTTAATTTCTTCTTTAATAGGCGGCTGATATTTAAACCACTTCTCTTTACGGAGTTCAACATGAGTAGCAAATGATTAACAAAAGGAGGCTACTATCTCAGAGCCAAGTCCATATTTAGTGCTAAACTTTTGAAAAGCATCGGTATCCATAAAAGATTTAACACAATCATACTTAAGTTTAATACCTGACTCTTTACCTTCGTTGAGTTCCCAATCTGCAGAGTTGCGTTTAATTCTTTCCAAAAGATCCCACCGGAATTCAATAGTCTTCTTCATAAAAGAACCAGCACAAGAAGTATCAAGCATGGTTTGATCATTACGAGAAAGCCGAGCATAAAAGTTCTGGATAATAATTTCTCTTGAGAGCTCATGATTGGGGCATGAATATAACATTGACTTAAGCCTCCCCCAAGCTAGAGCGATAATTTCTCCTTCATGAGGCCAAAAATTATATATATAATTCTGATCACGATGAACTAGATGCATAGGATAATTTTTTTGGTGGAACTCCAATTTCAAACGATTCCAATTCCATGATCCAATATCATCGCATAGCCTATACCATAGCCTACCCGAGATCCAATATCATCGCATTCGCTCGACACGTGGAGGCTGGATTTGTTGATACACAGAAGCCGAGGGGTACGACCTTAAATGCAAGGCCGAATACACCACTTGAAGTCATCGGAGGAGGAACCCGCCTTGCAATGCCGAAGACAATCTGCGCGCCGGACACCTCGTCATTGAAGTCTGGTTTGGGGCTACTGAGGGAGTCCTGGACTAAGGGGTCCTCGGGCATCCTGCCTGTTAGCCATGGGCCGGATGATGGGCCGTGAAGATACAAAGACCAAAGACTCTACCCGTGTCCGGATGGGACTCTCCTTGGCGTGGAAGGCAAGCTTGGCGATCAAATATGTAGATTCCTTTCTATGTAACCGACCTTGTGTAACCCTAGATCCTCTCGGTGTCTATATAAACCGGAGGACTTAGTCCGGTGAGGAGAGACTCATTACCATAGCCATACAGGCTAGACTTCTAGGGTTTAGCCATTACGATCTCGTGGTAGATCAACTCTTGTAATACTAATATTCATCAAGATCAATCAAGCAGGAAGTAGGGTATTACCTCCATAGAGAGGGCCCGAACCTGGGTAAACATTGTGTCCCCCGTCTCCTGTTACCATCATCCTTAGACGCACAGTTCGGCACCCCCTACCCGAGATCCGCCGGTTTTGACACCGACATTGGTGCTTTCATTGAGAGTTCCACTGTGACGTCGAAGACAGGATCGATGGCTCGCCTTGTTCTCAAGGACAATATCACCTCCGGAGGAGCACTGGCCCCAGGCCAAACCCTCCGGCTAGGCGGCTTTAGCTTGACCGCCCGTTCGGCCGTTGAGCCGACGGTGACCTCCCGGGTCATTGAAAATCCCCTTCGTATCTACTCCGAACACTCCAAGCAGATGGTTCCGGCAGAGCTTTCGTCTTTAAACGAACTCCTCGACCGCATCGCCGCCCTGGGGGTCGCTACAGACTACGATCGAATTGGGCTTAAACTTGATCAGAGAGAAATCAAATCTCCGCCGATCACCCACCAGATAGCGGTAGTCGAGGAGCGAGACGACAACTCTTCCTCCATGCTAAGGACGGACTATGTCCGGATCTCCGATCTCAAAGAACCGGACACCCACCTACGAGGAGATGCATCCTGCCCTCCGAACATAGAATTGGACGACGGGCCCAAGAAATCAGTGGATATCCCGGAGCCCGATCTGTTAAATTCGGACGACCTGCAGATTCCGGATCCAAAATTGGGTCAGGGTTCGGATTTAAAACCACCCACCCACCCAAATATAAGCGCTCTCATGAGCATACAATAGCAGTCTCAGGAAATGGTCCACCACTTCTGGGCCAGATTCCTTCTTGTCAAAGACAAGATTAAAGATTGCCACGACGAGGAAGCAATCTCAGCGTTCCGAAACAATTTCATGGACGAAGGAATCCTCAACACCATCAACCGCCGTCACATATTACACTTTGCTGACCTGGCAACTATTGTACAGAAGTACAACGCAATGGAAAGCACCTGGAAAACTCAGGCAGCCCGTTGGGAACCATCGGTCCACACTCAACCCCTCGTTTAGGCAAAAAGGGTGCACCCTCGTGGCACGCCCGGCCCAATAGTAAGGAAATACAAATCCACTACGGGGCGCAGAACCATTCTGGAAGGATGGATCGTGCTCCATGCAAAATACACGCAACACCGGATAACATACCAAAGCACAACCTTAGAGCATGTTGGATACTCTGGCAAGTGGCCAAGAGCGGCAAAGATATCCTCACCATGAATACACCAGAACAACACCCCCCAGAAGACAACGACCCCAAAGTACTGACAGTCTTCGAGACATTCGCTTCAAACAATAGGCGCAAAAGGGCACTCCGCGAACTCGCCGAAGTCTGCCAAATCGCAGAAATAAACCCTTGGAACGACACGGCTATAACTTTTAATGCCAGCGACGAACCAAAATACAGGACAGTCCGAGCACCAGCCGCCTTGGTCCTCAGTCCAATCGTGGACGGCTTTCGGCTCACCAAGGTTCTCATGGCGGCGGCAGCGGACTGAACCTCATTTATGAGGACACACTCCATAAAATGGAAATAGACAGGAGCCGCATTGAGCAAAGCAGGATGAACTTCCGAGGAATCATTCCTAGTCGGGAGGCACGGTGTGCGGGAAAAATCACATTTGACGTGGTATTCGGTACGCCGGAGAATTATCGGTCTGAAGAGATAACCTTCCAAGTGGCCCCTTTCAACAGCGGATATCACGCCCTCTTGGGGCGAGACGCATTTACACGCTTCCAAGCTATACCTCATTACGGATACATGAAGCTTAAGATGCCCGGGCCCAACGGCACAGTCACTCTTGCCAGTGATCCGGACATAGCACTCCGCGCCGAGAATAAACCGCATCCCTCGCCCTTGAGGCATTATCTGAAGCCCACGTGGCCGAAGAGTTAACCACACTGCGCTCCACGGTGGACAGGGACGATGTGATCCTAGACAAATGACCCAAATCCACCTCCTTCAAGCCGGCAGAGGAAATAGTCAAATTCCAGGTCCATCCAACAGACCCCAACAAGACAACATCTATCGGGGCACAACTCGATCCAAAGGTCGATGCCGCACTACGAGAGTTCCTGCGTGAAAACTGGGACATATTCGCCTGGCACCCTTCTGACATGCCAGGAATCCCACGCAGGCTAGCCGAACACAGCCTCAATTTCTTAAAGGGATATAAACCGGTCAAACAAACACTGCGGCGTTTTTCCGAACCCAAACGACAAGCTATGGGAGAAGAGCTAGCCAAGTTACTCGAAGCCGGATTCATCAGAGAAATAAAACACCCGGACTGGCTAGCAAACCTGGTGATGGTACCAAAGAAGGATAAATCCTGGCGCCTATGTGTCGATTTCAAAGACCTCAACAAGGCTTGCCTCAAGGATCCCTTCCCCCTCCCCGGATCGATTAGATCATCGACGCTACCGCAGGACATGACTCGTTGTGTTTTCTCGACCCATACTACGGATACCATCAGATCAAGATGGAGTCTGATCAAGCCGCAACGGCATTCATTCCCCCATATGGGCCTTTCTGCTTCAACACTATGTCTTTCGGGCTCAAAAACGCTGGCGCCACTTACCAACGCATGATTCAAACATGCCTGGAAAAGCAGATCGGCAAGACAGTAGAAGCATATGTGGACGACGTCGTCATTAAGACCAGGCACATCGAGTCGCTAATAGACGATTTACGTCTCACATTCGACAACCTCCGTGCATACGACATTAATCTCAATCCAGAAAAGTGTGTTTTCGGCGTCCCCGCCGGAAAACTACTGGGCTTCATTGTTTCCAGCAGAGGAATCGAAGCAAATCCAGCCAAAATCCGAGCTTTGCCGCAATTGGCTACACCAACAGACCTTAAACAGGTCCAAAAACTGGCCGGATGTGTGGCAACATTAAGCCGCTTTATCTCCAGATTGGGAGAAAAGGCATTGCCACTGTACCGCCTACTCCGACGCACCGATCACTTCGAGTGGACAGATGCGGCAACGGCTGGACTGGAAGAAATAAAATCCCTCCTAGTGAGCAACCCAATCCTGGCCGCGCCAAACGTCGGTGAACCCATGCTATTATACATATGGGCCACACACCAGGTGGTGAGCGCCGTGCTCGTTGTTGAGCGAGAGCAGGTCGGACACAAGTTCCCGCTTCAGAAGCCAGTATATTACATATCCACTGTTCTCACACCATGCAAATCCCGGTACCCCCATTATCAAAAGATAGCATATGCGGTCTTCATGGCCTCCCGGAAGCTGCGACATTACTTTCAAGAGTGTTCGATCACGGTGGCTTCCGAAGTACCACTCAATGATATAATAAACAACCGCGATGCTACGGGCCGGATTGCCAAATGGGCCATTGAGCTCCTTCCATTCGACATAACATACAAACCACGTCGAGCCATTAAATCCCAAGTATTGACAGACTTCATCGCCGAATGGACAGAGGCCGAACTCCCTAAGGAGTACGGCACATATTCCAACTGGGTCATGTATTTCGATGGCTCCAAAATGCTGGCAGGATTAGGAGCGGGTGTCGTTTTAACGTCCCCCACTAGAGATGTAGTCCAGTCCGTACTACAAATATTATATATAGACTCCAACAACGCAGCCGAATATGAGGCCTTATTGCATGGTCTTCGGATGACCGTCTCCATGGGCATACAATGCCTAGAAGTGCGCAGGGATTCAAACCTCGCAATATCTCAAATAAATGGATATTTTGACGCCAAAGATCCGAAAATGGCGGCTTATCGCAATGCCGCCCTGAAAATGTCGGCTCGGTTCTAGGGGCTCGAGTTTCATCACGTGGCTCGAGAAAGTAATCAAGCGGCGGACGTCCTTGCTCGCATCGGTGCCAAGCGCGACCCCGTACCACCTAACATCTTTCTGGAAAGGCTTTTTAAGCCATCCGTGGTGTGGCAAGGGGAAAGCGGCGACGCTAGTCTGGATCCGAACACAATCCCAGATTCCAAACACACTGATATCGTCGGGGGCTCACCCACCGAAATAACACCGTCGGCCCATCTCATTATGGCAGTCATTGCCCCATGGACCGAACCCTTCTTGGCCTACCTTAATAGGAAAGAACTCCCTGAGGATTAGAATGAGGCTTGCCGCATTGTCAGGCGTTCGAAGGCCTACAAGGTTCACGACGGAGAGCCTTACAAGAAAAGCGCTACCAGAGTCCTTCAAAGATGTATCTCTGAGGAAGAGGGGCGGTAGCTCTTGGCGGAAATTCATGCTGGCCTCGGCGGTCACCACATCGCAGCTCGGGCCCTTGTTAGCAAGGCTTTCCGTACATGTTTTATTGGCCAACGGCCCGAGCAGACGCACATGACCTTGTCCAACATTGCGTCGGATGCCAGGTTTTCGCCAACCAGAGCCATATGCCACCCACCGCTCTGCAAACAATCCCCATCACCTGGCCTTTCGCGATCTGGGGGCTTGATATGGTCGGACCCCTTAAAAGAGGTAGCCATAAGAAAAAATATCTGCTGGTCATGGTGGATAAATTCACTAAATGGATAGAGGCCAAACCAGTTAAAACGACCGAGGCCGGACCAGTGTTAGACTTTATATCCGGCGTTGTACACTGTTATGATGTCCCACATAGCATCATCACCGATAACGGCTCCAACTTCACAGCCGGTGAGGTGAAAAATTGGGGCGCCAATCTAGGCATTTAGCTCGATTACGCCTCCGTCTATCACCTGCAAACAAATGGCCAAGTCGAATGGGCCAACGGTCTTATTATGAGAGGCATCAAACCCAGGCTGGTGCGATCTTTGAATGAAATCAGACAAGCACTGGGTTGAGGAGCTCGACTCCGTACTCTAGGGGCTGCGGACCACGCCCAATCGTACTACCGGATACACACATTTCTTTATGGTGTACGGCGCAGAAGCGGTACTACCCTGCGACATTATTCATGACTCACCTCGAGTGCGCATGTACGAAGAGAGAGAGGCCGAGCTCGATCGGCAGGACAGCCTAGACGCCCTGGAGGAGGAGCGCAACGTTGCTAAAGCTCATTCCGCATTTTATCAACAACAGACCCGCAGATATCAAAGCAGGGAAGTACGGGCCAAGACTTACAAGATTGGCGAACTCGTTCTACGCTTGCCGGAGAAGAAAAAGGACAAACTCAAGCCCAAATGGGAGGGTCCCTTCATCATCGACGAAGTTCTCACCGAAGGAGCGTACCACTTGCGTAATGCGTCAGACAATCGCCTAGAGCCGAACCCCTGGAACGCGGCCAGACTCCGAAGATTCTATGCCTAGCGCCGAACTCTTGTGTTCATCTCCTTCCCCTTTGTTGTTCCCTTCGTTTTTCTCTCTTTTCGCTTTTTCTCTTTAGCTTTAAAGCTTTCGTACGGTTATACCGCGCACCCCTGATGCACATCTTCACATATGCACGTCCATCATACCTGGGGGCTTCTTGAACAGAAGCTTGCTATTATTATTTTTCGAGCATCAAGCTCATCACATATGCGTTTTTCCATATGTCCCTTTTCTTCGCCATTATATGCATCGATATGACTTAAGTTTTGGCCAAGCTGGGTTGCCTGGCTCCTGTGCTTATGCCCTACGTTCCCGTTAGTTCGGCTAGGGCATAAAGGGAGCACCTCTGCGATTGTTACTGCCGGGTCATCCGGATGTGTACCTCAGACTGGTTGAAGCCGAAAGGTAGCGTTCTTAAGGGAATATTCGGTCGGTGGATATGTTTTTTGCATTTACTACATTGTGAACCCCCAGAAGTTAAAACATACTGCGATTTTTCAATCACAGTTTGGACATGCGCATTAACGCATGCACACCCAGGGAAAGGAACCCTTAACGGAACTATTCTCTCTGGAAGATGTTTCTTACAATCTTCATGTAATATAACATAACTAGCCGGATACAACTTGTCTGTTCAAGCAACTATGACCCCTACACCTGGTTTCCAAGCATACACCGGTCTATTCGGCCGCACTGGTATTCGGAAACACTCTGCACCTTCAAGTAAAGAGGTTGAAGTGAAAAGGTCTACGATGACAATCGTTTTACAGTTCAGCTAGAAGGAAAATACATAGTCACTTGGACTCAAAATTTCCTCCTCTGTACCGTCCAGCAGGCTATCTAACTTACAATCCTGCTGGGAATACTTGGCGGCTACTTTTACTTGGTCATATACCAAACTAACGGGAACTTCTTTCCCATCTGACCCTAGAGGTCCGACCCGAGCCATATGATTCGGATCAAGCTTGGTGTACCGTGTTTTCACCATGGCCCAGGCCTCTCGCGCAGCTCCCCGGCAGGCCGATATTTTCCACAATTGAAAGCGCCGTCGCGCTCCCTTGAATAGCTCTAGGAGCTCCTCCATCTTTCCTGGAGGAGAGGCAGATGTCCACAAGGCCTTGGCAATGCTTCGCATCGCCTGCCGAGCTTGCTCATGCATGCGCGACAGCTCTAGTAGCAGATCGCCTGAGAATCCGGACATCTCCTCTTCGGGATGATCGGTTAGCATACCTGCAGACATAACTCTGTCAGTCCATGTTATGTCCGAATTACTATAAGGTATAGTTCGATCACATACTGAATATGCCGCCTCGCAGCCATTTGTTCTCCTTTACGGAGTCGGCCAACTAGGCCCGAACATCTTTCAGTTCTACGCCCAGCTGGGTGTTTGAATCTTGGAGTTTATTTTTCTCTTGTCTGACTCGGGCCAGCACCCTCTCGCATGCGGCATGTAGTCTTTTCGACTCTTTCTCCTCCAGTTGATCTGACGATCCTGTTATGCGATAAGACGCAGTGTTAACACAACTGCTATACAATTACTATTTCTCGATGGAGGGAAATATTACCCGCAGACGCCTTCTTGGATTTCTCCAGTTCGACGGTAACTGCAGTTAACTGTGTCCGGCATTTGTCTAGCTCTTGGGCTAGCAGGTCATTCTTCTCAGAAAGAACCTGATCATACAACGATCCTCAAATCAGTTGTACCAACTACTTTAAGTCTCGGGGGCTACTCGCATACGATTATCATATTCGGACACAGTAAGTTGACCTGTGCATCTTTTAAATGCTGCTTTGTGGCTCTGCTAAGCCCATCTTGAGCAGCTCGGATGTAGGCATCAGCCGAGCTGAAGGCATTAAAAGCTTCTTCCGAGAAGCGGGGGTCTCGTAAAATGGCCCTCCGACACCGGTGATTCATGGCGCTCTCCACTTCCGAGTTGGTGACGGACATTCTTCCGAGCCCTCAGCTGAAGGACAGTTCAGCGTCACTCCCATATCGGCCCCGGCTCCTCGGCTGGGGCCGGATCCCGGCTGTCGGGAGTATAACAGGCCGGATCCCCGGACACAGCCCGGCGAACTCTTTTCCTGATACAGGACAAACATGAAAGTCACAGTTGGATGCGACTATTAAACAAAAACATACTTGCGAACTCGTACCTCTTTGATGAGGGCCTGACCGTGTCTTCGTTCGCCTTCCTCTTCGAAGGCTTACCCGGTACGGGAGCCGCTCTCTTCGGAATCGCTCTTGGAGTAGCATGGCGCGTCGAGCGCCTCCCCTTTGAAGCACGAGATAGTGCGGTGGGTGAGGTAGAACGGGGGAACCCTTTCGGGTGAGATGTATCCTAGTTACTTACATGGGAGGCAGGAAGAAGACCAGGGTAGTCGGCGGTGATGGCCACCTCTGTGCCGTCATAGCTCGCCTGGTAAAACACCCCATCCTCAAGCACCACGAATATGTCTGGATCCTCTTCGAATCCAGGGTCAAGGTCCCAGTTATGGCCCTCGGGCTGCGAGGCGGGGCTGTGAAGCCCTTCGGAAATCTTGCGCCAGTGCTGTTATAAACGGATGAGTTAATGTTCGTTATAAGTGGTTCAGGGAGTGGAATGAGTAGAGCAGAGGAGTTGGGGCTTACCCAGCTAGGAGGACTATACATGGAATATCCATCTCTGCGCTTGATATGCAAGAACTCCTCTTCCTCCCCTTTGAACCGTTCGGCCAATATTTTGGCCAAAGCAGCGGGGGTGTCCGGACCCTTCCTGCCGCAGCGGGAGGCGTTGTGCTCACCATTATGGTGCCACATGGGAAGCCCTCTGTACTGGAGTGGCTGAACCCCTCGAACTATGGAGGTCGCCATCACTTCTACTATTGATAATCCGGACTGAGCGAGCGTTCTTATCTTGCTCATGAGTTGATGAACATCTGCACTATCTTCCTCCTCGAGGCTCCGAGGGCGCCAGCTGTGGCATTTCTTCAAAGGAATGCTTGTGAAATTGGGGAGACCCCTCCGGACTGGGTCCGAGAGTGCGACGTTCTCAATATAGAACCATTCGGAAGGCCACTCTTCGGATGCCTTCTTCGGTGTGCCGGATAGGTATCCGGTCTCGGCGATGCGCCATATTTCGGCTCCGCCCACTTCAAATATTGATCCCTCATGGTTGCGCAGGACGAGACAGAATAACTTCCTCCACAATTCAAAATGGGCCTCACAACCCAAGAATAGCTCACAAAGGGCGACGTAACCCGCGATATGCAGGATGGAGGCCGGAGTGAAGTTGTGCAGTTGGAGGCCATAGTACTCCAAAAGCCCTCTGAGGAACGGATGAATTGGAAACCCGACACCTCTTAACAAATAGGGGATGAAACACACTCGTTCTCCCTTGGATGGATTGGGAAAATTCTCCGCCTGGGCCTCGCCGTTGAAGGAGGTCAACCCTGCCGGAACGGGGACCAAATCCGCAGGAGGAAGAAATCCCTGCGTTTGTAGCTTCTCCAGCTGACTATGGGGAACAGAGCACCTCTCACACTCTCCTTTTTCTGGGCCGCAGGGACGGGAGGCGGAGCTGGCAGCGCTAGCCATGTTGGAGTGGTCTCTCCTAGCAATCTCTGAGAATTTTTTCCGCGTGGTGCCAAAGGAATCTGAGATCCAATCTCTTTAAATAGACATTCTTCCTTGCCCAGCCGGGGTGTTATCTATAAAAGTACCCTAACCTCTCGCATTCGCTCGACACGTGGAGGCTGGAGTTGTTGATACACAGAACCCGAGGGGTACGAACATAAATGCAAGGCCGAATACACCACTTTGAAGTCATCGGAGGAGGAACCCGCCTTGCAATGCCGAAGACAATCAGCGCGCCGGACACCTCGTCATTGAAGTCTGGTTCGGGGGCTACTGAGGGAGACCTAGATTAAGGGGTCCTCGGCCATCCGGCCTGTTAGCCAAGGGCCGGACTGATGGGCCGTGAAGATACAAAGACCGAAGACTCTACCCGTGTCCGGATGGGACTCTCCTTGGCGTGGAAGGCAAGCTTGGCGATCAAATATGTAGATTCCTTTCTCTGTAACCGACCTTGTGTAACCCTAGATCCTCCCGGTGTCTATATAAACCGGAGGACTTAGTCCGGAGAGGAGAGACTCATTACCATAGTCATACAGGCTAGACTTCTAGGGTTTAGCCATTACGATCTCGTGGTAGATCAACTCTTGTAATACTCATATTCATCAAGATCAATCAAAGCAGGAAGTAGGGTATTACCTCCATAGAGAGGACCCGAACCTGGGTAAACATTGTGTCCCCCGTCTCCTGTTACCATCATCCTTAGACGCACAGTTTGGGACCCCCTACCCGAGATCCGCCGGTTTTGACACCGGCAATGATCCAATATCATCGCATAGCCTATACCATGCCAATCCTTTTCCCTTCAAAGATAAAGGGAAAACCTTTTTCATCACCTCATCTCCGGGTAAACCTGCAAGCTTAAACAATCCAGAAATTTGTTCCACATATATCAAGTGCATATCAGGATGTTCCGTTCCATCTCCTGCATAAGGATTAGCTAGCAGTTGTTCTATCATACCCGAAGGAATTTCATATTCAATATTTTTAGTAGGTGCAGTAGGTTGAGGGGTAACTAATTGTGGTTCCGGACGAGGTGAAGATACCCCGAACAAACCCTTCAAAGGATTGTTTTCCATAGTAACAAGTGACAATAAATTTCAGCACACTATATAAATGTTTACTTACCAAATTCCACTTACCAAAGGCGCTTCACTCCCCGGCAACGGTGCCGGAAAATAGCCTTGATGACCCACAAGTATAGGGGATCAATTCTAGATCTTTTAGATAAGTAAGAGTGTCGAACCCAACGAGGAGCAGAAGGAAATGACAAGTAGTTTTCAATAAGGTAATGGCTGCAAGTGCTGAAATTTTAAGTAGCAGAGTAGTTTGTTAGCAAGATAATTTGTAACGAGCAAGTAACAATAGTAACAATAAATATGCAGCAAGGTAGCCTAATCCTTTTGAGGCAAAGGACAGGCCAAAACGGTATCTTATGATAAGCAAAGCGTTCTTGAGGGTACACGGGAATTTCATCTAGTCACTTTCATCATGTTGGTTCGATTTGTGTTCGCTACTTTGATAATTTTATATGTGAGTGGACCGGTGCTTAGGTGCTGTTATTACTTGAACAAACCTCCTACTTATGATTAACCCTCCCGCAAGCATCCGCAACTATGAGAAAAGTATTAAGAATAAATTCTAACCATAGCATTAAACTCTAGGATCCAATCGGTCCCTTACGGAATAGCGCATAAACTGGGGTTTAAGTTTCTGTCACTCTCGCAACCCACCATCTAATTGCTACACCACAATGCATTCCCTTAGGCCCAAAATATGGTGAAGTGTCATGTAGTCGACGTTCACATGACACCACTAAGGGAATCACAGCATACGTACTATCAAAATATCGAACACATATCAAATTCACATGATTACTTGCAACATGATTTCTCCTGTGACCTCAAGAACAAAAGTAACTACTCACAAATGATAAACCTGTTCATGATCATAGGAGTATTAAATAGCATAATGGATCTGAACATATAATCTTCCACCAAATAAACCATATAGTAATCAACTACAAGATGTAATCAACACTACTAGTCACCCACAGGCACCAATCTATAGTTCTGGTAACAAGATTGAATATAAGAGATGAACTAGGGTTTGAGATGATATGGTGATGTTGATGGAGATTGCCCTCCCCAAGATGGGAGACTTGTTGGTGATGATTATGACGATGATTTCCCCCTCCGGGAGGGAAGTTCCCCCGGCGGAATCGCTCCGCCGGAGGGCAAAAGTGCTCCTGCCCAAGTTCCGCCTCGAGACGGTGGCGCTCTGCCCCGAAAGCCTTCTCCTTATTTTTCTTAGGTCAAAATGACTTATGTACCAGAAGATGGGTGCCGGAGGTGGGCCGAGGAGGGCACAACCCACCAGGGCGCACCTGGGCTCCCTGGCGCGCCCAGGGGTTGTGCCCACCTGGTGGGCCCCCTCTGGTAGTTATTTGCTCTAGTAATTCTTAAATATTCCATAAAAATCTCCGTGAAGTTTCAGCTTGTTTGGAGTTGTGCAGAATAGGTGGCCTGACGTAGCTTTTCCAGGTCCAGATTTCCAGCTGCCGGAATTCTCCCTCTTGGTGTGTACCTTGTAAATTATGAGAGAAAAGGCATTAGAATTACTCCAAAAAGCATTATTGTGGATAGAAACATTATAAATAACAGTAAGAAAATATTATGCAAAATGGACGTATCACACCTGCACACAAATAACAAATACTCGCAACCCGACGTTTAAAAGGGGTTGTCAATCCCTTTTGGGCAACGGCGCCAGAAATTGGCAAACGGACGTGAGAGAGTTGTTAATATTGTTAGATCGAACGCCAAATAAAATAAATTGCAGCAAGGTATGTTTGTATTTTTGGTTTAATAGATCTGAAAATAAAAGCAAAGGAAAATAGATCGCAAAGGCAAATACAATAAAGAAGAGACCCGGGGGCCGTAGGTTTCACTAGTGGCTTCTCTCGAGAAAAATAGCAAACAGTGGGTGAACAAATTACTGTTGGGCAATTGATAGAACTTCAAATAATCATGACGATATCCAGGCAATGATCATTATATAGGCATCATGTCCAGGATTAGTAGACCGACTCCTGCCTGCATCTACTACTATTACTCCACACATCGACCGCTATCCAGCATGCATCTAGTGTATTAAGTTCATGGAAGAACGAAGTAATGCAATAAGAACGATGACATGATGTAGACAAGATCTATTTATGTAGAAATAGACCCCATCGTTTTATCCTTAGTAGCAACGATACATACGTGTCGGTTCCCCTTCTGTCACTGGGATCAAGCACCGTAAGATCGAACCCACTACAAAGCACCTCTTCCCATTGCAAGATAAATAGATCAAGTTGGCCAAACAAAACCCAAATATCAGAGAAGAAATATGAGGCTATATGCAATCATGCATATAAGAGATCAAAGAAGACTCAAATAACTTTCATGGATAAAAACATAGATCTGATCATAAACTCAAAGTTCATCGATCCCAACAAACACACCGCAAAAAGAGTTACATCATATGGATCTCCAAGAGACCATTGTATTGAGAATCAAAAGAGAGAGGAAGCCATCTAGCTACTAACTATGGACCCGTAGGTCTACAAACAAGTACTCACGCATCATCGGAGAGGCACCAATGGACATGATGAACCCCTCCGTGATGGTGTCTAGATTGGATCTGGTGGTTCTGGAACTTGCGGTGGCTGGAATTGATTTTCGTTGACTCCCCTATGGTTTCTGGAATATTGGGGTATTTATAGAGCAAAGAGGCGGTCCGGGGGGCACCCGAGGTGGGCACAACACACCAGGGCGTGCCCTGGTGGGTTGTGCTCCCCTCGGAGCACCCCCAGGCGCTTCTTCGGCCCATTGGATGTCTCCTGGTCCAAAAAATCCTCAAAAAGTTTCGCTGCGTTTGGACTCCGTTTGGTATTGATTTCCTGCGATGTAAAAAACATGCAAAAAACAGCAACTGGCACTTGGCACTATTTCAATAGGTTAGTACCAAAAAAGATATAAAATGACTATAAAATGATTATAAAACATCCAAGACTGATAATATAACAGCATGGAACAATAAAAAATTATAGATACGTTGCAGACGTATTAGAGCTCCCCCTTCGCTTTCTGTGCTGAAGGAGGAGAAGGCGGAAATTGATATCTTGTCCACTGCCCTTATCATCGCCGTGAACGGTGGTGTTAATGGATGGACTTGTTGGAGGCGTTACTCACTCGGCGGATCCAGCTACTGCAGGCCAGGGTCCATTCGATGTGGATGTATGAGGGGCCGAGTGGCCCCACTCGAGTGCATCCCGAGGAGCTTGTTGAGACAGCCGTGGGGGCCAAGATTAAGGCCATCACTTGCGCTCAAGACAACCCGAGGGGAACTAGGAGGGTGCCACCGTATTCCAAGGACTCGCGACATTTAGAGTTAGGTACATGACTCTCAATCGGTCCATGCATCTGACTTTAACTGGTGAATTCATCCTTCAGGACATCCCGAAGATGATATCCAAAATTACGGTAGTGGACCGGTTGCCTGAAGATGTGACGAGTGACACTGAGCAGCAATATTTGGAAAGAACCGACGATGACGAGAGTGATGATGAGGAGGAGAGCTCTGAAGAAGGAGAGGAGGCGGAGTCCTCTCTGTCCTATGAGGCTCCCAAGGAACCTCGTTCCAAAGTGCTGCATGATCCCAAGGGAAAGGCAAGTGTGGCTCGGCAGCCGACTACTTCCGTCGAACGACTCGGGGCTCGAAGCATGCCCGCGCCGAGGCTGAGAGTGAACAAAATATGCCCTAAAGACAATAATAAAGTTGTTGTTTATATTTCCTTATATCATGATAAATGTTTATTATTCATGCTAGAATTATATTAACCGGAAACTTAGTACATGTGTGAATACATAGACAAAACAGAGTGTCCCTAGTCTGCCTCTACTTGACTAGCTCGTTAATCAAAGATGGTTATGTTTCCTGACCATAGACATGTGTTGTCATTTGATGAATGGGATCACATCATTAGAGAATGATGTGATGGACAAGACCCGTCCATTAGCTTAGCATAATGATCATTAAGTTTTACTGCTATTGTTTTCTTCATGACTTATACATATTCCTCTGGCTATGAGATTATGCAACTCCCGAATACCGGAGGAACACCTTGTGTGCTATCAAACGTCACAACGTAACTGGGTGATTATAAAGATGCTCTACAGGTGTCTCCGAAGGTGTTTGTTGGGTTGGCATAGATCAAGATTACAATTTGTCACTCCGTGTATCGGAGGGGTATCTCTGGGCCCTCTCGGTAATGCACATCACTATAAGCCTTGCAAGCAATGTGACTAATGAGTTAGTTGCGGGATGATGCATTACGGAACGAGTAGATAGACTTGCCGGTAACGAGATTGAATTAGGTATGATGATACCGACGATCGAATCTTGGGCAAGTAACATACCGATGACAAAGGCAATAACGTATGTTGTTATGCGGTTTGACCGATAAAGATGTTCGTAGAATATGTAGGATCCAATATGAGCATCCAGGTTCTGCTATTGGTTATTGACCGGAGATGTGTCTCGGTCATGTCTACATAGTTCTCGAACCCGTAGGGTCCGCACGCTTAACGTTCGATGACGATTTGTACTATGAGTTATGTGTTTTGCTGACCGAAGATTGTTCGGAGTCCCGGATGAGATCACAGACATGACGAGGAGTCTCAAAATGGCCGAGAGGTAAAGATTCATATATTGGAAGGTGGTATTCGGACGTCGGAATGGTTCCGAGTGATTCGGTTATTTTACCGGAGTACCGAGGGGTTACCGGAACCCCCCGGGGAAGTAATTGGGCCTTACTGGGCCATAGGGGAGAAGAAGAGGCAGGCCAAGGGAGGAGGCATGCCCCCATGGAGTCTGAATTGGACTAGGGGAGGGGGCGGCGCCCCCCTTGCCCTTTCCTACTCCCTATCCCCTTCCCTCTTTCTTCTCTCCGGAAAAGGAAAGGGAGTCCAACTAGGATTGGGAGTCCTAGTTGGAATCCCCCCTTTGGCGCGGCCCCTAGGCCGGCCGCCTCCTCCCCTCCTCCTTTATATACGGGGGCGGGGGGCACCCCATAGACACAACAGTTGTTTCTTAGCCGTGTGCGGTGCCCCCCTCCACAATTTACCACCTCGGTCATATTATTGTAGTGCTTAGGCGAAGCCCTGCGCGGATCACATCACCAACACCGTCGCCACGCCGTCGTGCGGATGGAACTCTCCCTCGACCCTCTACTGGATCAAGAGCTCGAGGGACGTCATCGAGCTGAACATGTGCTGCACACGGAGGTGCCATACGTTCGGTACTTGGATCGGTTGGATCGTGAAGACATTCGATTACATCAACCGCGTTAACATAACGCTTCCGCTTTCGGTCTATGTGGGTACTTGGACACACTCTCCCGTCTCATTGTTATGCTTGTCCTAGATAGATCTTGCGTGATCGTAGGATTTTTTTTGAATTACTATGTTCCCCAACGGTGGCATCCGAGCCAGGTCTATGCATAGATGATATGCACGAGTAGAACAAAATTGACTTGTGGGCTATAATAGTCATACTGCTTACCACCAACGTCTTACTTTGATTCGGCGGTATTGTTGGATGAAGCGGCCCGGACCGACATTACATGACCGCATTCATGAGACTGGTTCTACCGACGTGCTTCGCACACGGGTGGCTGGCGGGTGTCTGTTTCTCCAACTTTAGTTGAATCGAGTTTGACTACGGCCGGTCCTTGTTGAAGGATAAAACAACACACTTGACGAAAAATCGCTGTGGTATGATGCATAGGTAAGAACGGTTCTTGCTAGAAGCCCGTAGCAGGCACGTAAAACTTACAACAACAAAGTAGAGGACATGTAACTTGTTTTTGCAGGGCATGTTGTAATGTGATATGGTCAATACGTGATGAGATATAAATTGTTGTATGAGATGATCATGTTTTGTAAAAGTTATCGGCAATTGGCAGGAGCCTTATGGTTGTCGCTTTATTGTATGAAATGCAATCGCCATGTAATTGCTTTACTTTATCACTAAGCGGTAGCGATAGTCGTAGAAGCAATAGTTGGCGAGACGACAACGACGCTACGATGGAGATCAAGGTGTAAATCCGGTGACGATGGAGATCATGACGGTGCTTTGGAGATGGAGATCAAAGGCACAAGATGATGATGGCCATATCATGTCACATGTATTGATTTCATGTGATGTTTATCTTTTATGCATCTTATTTTGCTTAGTACGGCGGTAGCATTATAAGATGACCCCTTAACTAAATTTCAAGGTATAAGTGTGCTCCCTGAGCACCGTTGTGAAATTTCTTCGTGCTGAGACACCACGTGATGATCGGGTGTGATAGGCTCTACGCTCACATACAACGGGTGCAAGACAGTTTTGCACATGCGGAATACTCGGGTTAAACTTGACGAGCCCAGCATGTATAGACATGGCCTCGGAACACCGGAGACCGAAAGGACGAACGTGAATCATATAGTAGATATGATCAACATAGAGATGTTCACCATTGAACACTACTCCATGTCACGTGATGATCGGACATGGTTTAGTTGATTTGGATCACGTATCATTTAGATGACTTGAGGGATGTCTATCTAAGTGGGAGTTCTTAAGTAATATGATTAATTGAACTTAATTTATCATGAACTTAGTCCTGGTAGTATTTTCATATCTATGTTGTAGATCAATAGCTTGCGATGTAGCTCCCCGTTTATTTTTGATATGTTCCTAGAGAAAAAATAAGTTGAAATATGATAGTAGAAATGATGCGGACTGGGTCCGTGATCTGAGGATTATCCTCATTGCTGCACAGAAGAATTATGTCCTTGATGCACCGTTAGGTGATGGACCTATTGTAGGAGCAAATGCAGACGTTATGAACATTTGGCAAGCTCGATATGATGACTACTTGATAGTTTAGTGCGCCATGCTTTACGGCTTAGAACCGGGACTTCAAAAATGTTTTGAACGCCACAGACCATATGAGATGTTCCTAGAGTTGAAATTGGTATTTCAGACTCATGCCTGTGTCGAGAGGTGACCTCCGTCTTGCCGCCCTGCTGGTCTTGGTCTTGTTGCACCGATATGGAAACCTTTGCCTGATGCCTCGGTACTCCACGCCTGCGCTTGCCCCCTTGGCACCAAAGAGGAAACAAGGACGCTGTGTGCGCTGGAGCCCGCCTGGCGCCCGCCTGATCTTGATCGTCATGGCTCATGTCACGAGAGCCTCGCGAGGTTTGCCCCGCCTTGATATCTCTGCTCCTCGCGAGGCAGCCTGGTGAGGCCGCTCCCGAGGAAGTCTTGCGTCGTCCGCCTCGCGAGGCTTGGCCCCTCACGACGGTCTTGTATGCCTTGTCGATGAAGATGGGCCGTACAGGCCTGCTAATGCAGCCACGTCGTGGGCCGCAGGCAGACAAGTCTGGGGACCCCCGTTCCCAGACTGCCGACAGTAGCCCCCGGGCCCAAGGTGCTGCTCGGGCTTGGCTTTCCGGTTAAGCCAAGGGTCAAGCGCGTAGCGCCGCGGGCCCCAAAAGCCTGCGGCCTCGGCCGACACGTGGCGGTTGATTGGACGTGGGCGTCTCCACTTCCCCATGCTGCCTCGGCAACTGCCCGACTTGACAAGTCCCTGCGACATGCAAGGAAAACCATCATTACCTGTGATCGTGGGAGGCGCTGGTTGGTCTTCTTCCGCTGTAAATGGGGAGGGGGGCGGAGCCCCCGTCGCCCATCTCTTCCTTGGTCGCTTGCTTCTTCCTCCTTGCTCCACCGCTAGTAGTAATGGTGCCGCCGAAGAGGTTCTCCGCCACGGAGAATGGCAAAGCCCCTCGGGAGGGATCCGGCTCCCCGACGCCCAAGCGAGGACGTGGACGTCCCCGCAAGCATGCCGCGACCCCCGCCGTGGCCCCCGGTGTAACACCCCGGATGTAACTTTCCATATTTGTAACTCCAACACTTGCCATTTTCGGCTATGTGTTATGATATTCCCTCCGTGGCCGGGTTTTGTTTTTCGTTTTGCATTTTGTTCATGTCATGCATCCCATATCATGTCATCATGTGCATCTCATTTGCATACGTGTTCGTCTCATGCATCCAAGCATTTTCCCCGTTGTCTGTTTTGCAATCCGACACTCCCACATGCACCGGCGCACCCCTCTTGTTTCGTTTCGTGAGCGGGTGTTAAACATTCTCGGAATGGACCGAGGCTTGCCAAGTGGCCTTGGTATATCACCGGTAGACCACCTGTCAAGTTTCATTCCATTTGGAGGTCGTTTGACGCTCCAACGGTTAACCGGGTAACCGCAAAAGTCCTTTTGTGTGTTGCAGCAAAACCCCCCACCAAAGAGCCCAAAACCCCTCTAAGTCACCTCCATGCTCTCGGTCGTTCGATCACGATCGTGTGGGCGAAAACCGCACTCAATTTGGAGTCTCCTAACTCCCTCTACCTATAAAAACACCTCTCCCTCTGAAATTTCGGGCAAAACCACCCCTAACCCTAGCAAAATCGCCCTCCGCCGCCACCGGACACGTCCACCGCCGCCGGACGTCCCCGCTGCCGCGCCCGCGCCAACCCCAGCCTGCCACGTGGCAGCGCCGCCGCCCGCCGAGGCCCGGATCGGGCCCCCGCGCCCGAGCCCATCCCCGCCGCCCGTCTCCTTCCAGCGCCGCCAGCGCGCCCGAGCCGGCTCGATCCAGATCTCGTGCGAGGAGGTTGACTTCTTCCCCCCCCCCCCCCCCAAATTCTTCCAAGTCCCGAAGATTTTTACAATATGTTTCTCACTTCATTGCATCACAACTCTCTTCATACTGCTCCGTTTTGCGCGCACGATATATCGAAATGTTCGCCTCGAGATGCTCTCCATTTTGTTCCATTATGCCATGTTCATTTGAGTCCATCTTGATGCCCAAATCTCTGGTGCAAGAGTGCTATCTGCTGTTAACTATTGTTACTTATCAGAACTTGATGATTTGTTACTTTTGTTTCATTTGATGTGTGCATTTTATGAGTAGGAGCTCTACATGTGTTTTGATGTATGCCATGCCATCATTACAGAGGTGTATGCCATGTATTTTTGTGATCTATGTGGTGACTAGCACAAGCATGCAAACTAAGTTTCGTGATGTTTCTGTTTTCAGGACTTAGTAATTTCACCAAGTCTGTTTCTGCTGTTATTTTGTTGTCATGTATCCATGTGTCTACAGAGAGATCCATGCTTCTTTTGGGTATGTTCAGTAAGAATGTTTTGTATATATAGTTGTGCTCTATCCATCCATGCCATTGTTTGCAATTATGGAGTGCCATAGCATGTGGTAATCTTGCTCTACTTTTGCTATAAAATATTCCTGGCAGATTCTCAACATGTTATTCAATTTTTCCAAGGTTGTTGTAGTTGATCCATACATATTATGTATTTTCTCTTGCCATGGTTAGCTTCATAAACATGTCATCTTGCTGCAGCTATGCTTGTTTTGTCATGCATTGCTTTGTGTTGAGTGAATCAAGCTCACCAAGATGCCTTCATAATTCTGTTTACTGCCATGCTCTGTTTACATGGTTGCCATCATATCTTCTGATCCTTTTTGGCTTATGGTCAGTAAGGGACTTTTGTTCTATGCATTTAGTAGATTTAGGCCGTGCCTTGTTTTGGTATGTTAAGTTCCTGTAGCATGTGTTTTTCTTGCTCTGAACATTGCTACCTGATGTTGTTTATGCCATGTCCAGTAATTTCACCAAGTCTGTGAACCTGATATCTTTTGCACTTTTGCCATGCTTGTTTGAACCTGTTATTGTGTGATCTAGCCGTAGCTCAGTGTTCATCTTTTGTCAAGCATCTCCTGTAGATTACTGCCATATGCTTTGTTGCTATGTTGGGGTGATGTAGCATAGTTACATGATGCATTCTAAGTGCTATCATGCTGTTAATCGCAGAATCGTGTCATTCTTGTTTTGCTTGCCATTTGCAAACCGTGCATCCGTTTCCGGTGATCTTTATATCGATTTCGACCGAAATCATCTCATCTTTCTAGTGGCATACTTGGTTTGCCAAGTTACTGCCTTGTTCATCCTTTTTCTTCCGGAGCACGCATACGCATCACATATCATATCTCGCATATCTTTCATGTATTGCATCATGTTGTTTGTGCATTTCCCGTGATTGATTGTGGTTCCATTGCTTGTGTTCTTGCTATGGGTAGAGCCGGGAGACGATTTCGTGAACGAGGAACCTGTTGAGTACGCTTAAGAGGATCAAGCTTTCGACAACTCTGAGAACCTTGCAGGCAAGATGACCATACCCTCGAAATCACTTCTATCTTTGCTTTGCTAGTTGTTCGTTCTTTTGCCATGCTGCGCTACCTACCACTTGCTATATCATGCCTCCCATATTGCCATGTCAAGCCTCTAACCATCCTTTCCTAGCAAACCGTTGTTTGGCTAAGTTACCGCTTTTGCTCAGCCCTTCTTATAGCGTTGCTAGTTGCAGGTGAAGTTGAAGTTGGTTCCATGTTGGAACATGGATACTTTGGAATATCACAATATCTCTTATTTAATTAATGCATCTATATTTTTGGTAAATGGTGGAAGGCTCGGCCTTATGCCTGGTGTTTTGTTCCACTCTTGCCGCCCTAGTTTCCGTCATACCGGTATTATGTTCCTTGAGTTTGCGTTCCTTACGCGGTTGGGTGATTTATGGGACCCACTTGACAGTTTGCCTTGAATAAAACTCCTGCAGCAAGGCCCAACCTTGGTTTTACCATTTTCCACCTAAGCCTTTTTCCCTTGGGTTTTCGCGAGGCCGAGGGTCATCTTTATTTTAACCCCCCCGGGCCAGTGCTCCTTCGAGTGTTGGTCCGAACCGAGTAGACTGCGGGGCCACCTCGGGAAAACTTGAGGCCTGGTTTTACTCGTAGGATGTCTCATCCGTTGTGCCCTGAGAACGAGATATGTGCAGCTCCTATCGGGATTTGTCGGCACATCGGGCGGCTTTGCTGGTCTTGTTTTACCATTGTCGAAATGTCTTGTAAACCGGGATTCCGAGACTGATCGGGTCTTCCCGGGAGAAGGTTTATCCTTCGTTGACCGTTAGAGCTTATAATGGGTTAAGTTGGGACACCCCTGCAGGGTATTATCTTTCAAAAGCCGTGCCCGCGGTTATGAGGCAGATGGGAATTTGTTAATGTCCGGTTGTAGAGAACTTGTCACTTGACTTAATTAAAATACATCAACCGTGTGTGTAGCCGTGATGGTCTCTTCTCGGCAGAGTCCGGGACGTGAACACGGTTTGAGTTATGCATGAACGTAAGTAGTTTCAGGATCACTTCTTGATCATTTCTAGCTTCGCGACCGTTGCGTTGCTTCTCTTCTCGCTCTCATTTGCGTATGTTAGCCACCATATATGCTTAGTGCCTGCTGCAGCTCCACCTCTTTACACCATCCTTTCCTATAAGCTTAAATAGTCTTGATCTCGCGGGTGTGAGATTGCTGAGTCCTCGTGACTCACAGATTCTACCAAAAATAGTTGCAGGTGCCGACGATGCCAGTGCAGATGACGCAACCGAGCTCAAGTTGGAGTTCGACGAGGAACGTGGTCGTTACTATGTTTCTTTTCCTGATGATCAGTAGTGGTGCCCAGTTGGGACGATCGGGGATCTAGCATTTGGGGTTATCTTATTTTCATTTGGATTTGACCGTAGTCGGTCTATGTGTGGATTTTGGATGATGTATGAATTATATTTATGTATTGTGTGAAGTGGCGATTGTAAGCCAACTCTCGTTATCCCATTCTTGTTCATTACATGGGATTGAGTGAAGATGACCCTTCTTGCGAGAAAACCACAATGCGGTTATGCCTCTAAGTCGTGCCTTGACACGTGGGAGATATAGCCGCATCGTGGGCGTTACACCCGGCTCTCGGGGCGGCACCGCAGTGCGCGGCAGGGGTCGCTCCAGTCGCGGCAATCCTGTCGACGAGAGGAGACGTGCCGTGGTTGCGCGACCTCCCCGGCCACGGTTCCATGCGTCAGAGGTGCTGCCGGAGTTCGTTGTCTGGTCGGAGGATCCGTCCGGCAGCTAGCTCTAGCTTCCCCGCTTCTTTGCCGATGAGCTGCCGGCTTCCGGTCTAGGTGGGCTCTGGCTGCAGGCAGACGGCTGCTGCAGTCGGGCTTCTTGGGTCGCGGTCGAGGTCTCCGTCGTGGGCAACATAGCTCTGGCCCGCGGTTGGCAGACGTTTGCCTGCGTGCGCGGCCTGGGCAGGCGGTGCACCCTCCACTTCAAGATCGACGGCGACGCGACCCTCTTCATGAGGGTGTTCGGGGAAGACGGTCGCCGCGTTGGATGCTGCCCGAGGTGAACGATGGCGAGGAGGTGCTCGGCCTTGGCGATGGTCGGGACGAGGAGGAGGACGAGCCCGCCGGCCGCACCTCGTCTGGCTATGGTGGCTCCTCCCTTGGCGACAGTTCCAGCAGCGGCGGCCTTGATCAGCTGCCACGCCACCGCGCCCGCTTCGAAGGTGGTAGCGGGTCGTCTCGCCGCCGTGCATCGGTGAAGCGCGAGGAGGGGTCCGACTAGACCCGGGACGTCGTCAAGGCCCTGCCCCCGTCGGCTGCTGCAGGGGCGATCGCCGCTTTTGTTATGTTCCCAGTTTCCTTCCTGCATCGAAACGAAACCAGTATGGGCCCGGAGGGGCGTGTATCGAACCATAACTTATTAATCATTATGCTACGCTTGTTATTTCAGTGTTGTGTGGCTATTTTGCGCAAAGATAACTTAGCCTGGTGCATTTGGGGCGCCCTCCTCCTTACGAGGCGTTTGTTTCCTCGTGTCCGTCTTGACCTTGTGGTCTGCGATTGCTCAGGAATTGCAAAACATTTGTTAGGGAGTTTGCCAGGAGACTTGTCGTTCACCCAAGCCTTGACCCGACGCTTTGTATCGCGGTACCCGTGGGGCACGGATTAGGAGAGATGCACCAGCTTTCAGGCTCGAACGAGGGTGGCTTGCGAGAACGAGAAGGCAGAGAGAAGAAAAACGCTTGCGAGGGCGCCTGCCTAGCCCCCCTTGCGAGGTATGCGAGAGAGAAAACACGAGCGAACCAGAGCCGGAAATGCAGTAAGAGGCGAGGGAATCGAATCAGCAAGGAACACCAAAAGCAAACTTCGATTAAGGAAAAGCGAGCCAACTACGGAAAGCAAATGAAAAGTCGCGTTCGGCACCTAATCTAGTCTTCAAGTCTTCTCACCAACGCGGAGCTAAGTGCTGCCACTAGGCGTGGGAGGGAGCCCCAGGGCCTGAGGCTGGCGCTCCTCAGACTCCGGGGCGTGTACAGCCCCACTCATTATTATGTGAGAGTGTCACGGGCGGCGATTCTTCACACGCTCCGGGCCTTCTTCACAGGCTCTGAGCCTTTCTTCACAGGCTCTGGGCCTTGCTTCACAGGATCTGGGCCTTGCTTCATGGGTAGAACTTCCGGAGGTGCTGGATGTTCCAGGCGTTCTGGATAGGTATCCCGTCCTGTGTCTCCAGGCGCGCGGTGCCAGGCCTGGAGACATGGGCGACCCTGAACGGGCCCTCCCACATGGGTGAAAGCTTGTGCAGCCCTTCCCTGGAGAGGACCCGCCTCAGGACGAGGTCACCCACCTCGAGCGTCCTGGAGCGAATGCTGCGGCAGTGGTATCGCCGCAGCGCTTGTTGGTACCTTGCCGCCCTCAGTGCAGCTTCGCGACGACGCTCCTCCCCCAGCACGAGGTCCATCCCTCACGTAGCGTCCTGCTGCGTTTCATCGAACGCCAGGACCCGTGCAGAGCGATGCTTAACCTCGTGAGGAAGGACTGCTTCAGCTCCATAGAAAAGTAAGAATGGGGTCTCGTCCGTTGGCTTGGTGGCGGTGGTGCGGATCGACCACAACACGGACTGGAGCTCGTCGTGCCAGCCCCTGCCACAGGCCTCGAGCTTCTTCTTGAAGGTCCTGGTCTTGAGGCCCCTCAGGACCTCCGCGTTGGCGCGTTCGTCCTGACCATTGCTCCTGGGGTGCACCACCGAAGCGTAGCAAATCTGCGTTCCAAGGTTAGCACAGTAGGTTTTGAAGAGGTTACTAGTGAACTGCGAGCCATTATCTGTGATGATGCGGTTGGGGACCCCGAAGCGGCTCACGAGGCCCTTGATGAACTTGACAGCAGAGCCAGCTGGGATGGTACGGACGGCTTCCACTTCCGCCCACTTGGTGAACTTGTCGATGGCGACGTAGAGGTAGCGGTAGCCCCCAGGCGCTCGAGGGAACGGGCCCAGGATGTCCAGCCCCTAGACCGCGAACGGCCACGTGAGCGGAATGGTTTGGAGGCCCTGAGCCGGGTGATGAATTTGCTTGGCGTGGAACTGGCAGGCTTCACAGGACTTCACCAGCTCAGCCGCGTCGTTGAGCGCAGTTGGCCGGTAGAACCCACTACGAAGCACCTTGCCGACGAGGGTCCTTGATGACGAGTGGTGCCCGCAGTCTCCACCGTGTATGTCAGTTAGCAGCTCCTTCCCCTAGTCCCTGGAAATGCAGCGCAGGGAGACGTCGTTTGGCCGCTTCCTGTACAACTCACCATCCTGGATGCAATACGCCATGGCTTGCCGAACCACACGCTCTGCATCCTCCTCATTCTCTGGCAGCGCCCCTTGCATCAGATATTCCTTGAATTCCTTGGTCCAACACCCCTCCTGAGGCTCGAGCACCAAGAGCAGGTGAGCTCCTGAGGTCGGGCCACAGGCTGGGGCTCCTGAGGCAGGAGGCTGCAGGAGCTCCTCCCGAGGCTGAGCCGTGCTTGACAGTGGTGGTGTCGCCGATGGCTTGAAGAGCCGTTCCTCAAAGACACCGGGCTCTTGTGGCTGCCGCTTGGATGCTCTCCCGGCGATGTCGTCGGCTTCCTTGTTGGTGCCCCGGGGCACGTGCTGTAGCTCCAGGCCCAGGAACTGCTTCTCCATCTTACGCACCTCCGCGAGGTATGCCTCCATATGCTCGTCCTTTGGCTCGTATACTTTGTTGGAGAAGTTGACGAGGAGCTGCGAGTCGCCTCTAACGGTAAGGCGCTCCCAGAGTTGCTGCGGCCTTCAGGCCAGCTATGAGGCCTTCGTATTCCGCGATGTTGTTGGAGACCTTCTCGCCCTGCTGAAAGCAGAGCTGCATGGCGTAGTAGAGCTTATCCTGAGTGGGCGAGATGAGTACTGCTCCAGCCCCTGCGCCCTGGTGCGCGAAGGCGCCATTGAAGTACATGACCCAACCCTCTGGTGCTTCACTTCCTGGCGAAGTGGACCGGTCTTCGCCTACCCCAAGTGTCGGGACATCCGTCCATTCCGCCACAAAATCAGCGAGCGCGGCTCCCTTGATGACCCTGGTAGTGCTGAACTCTAATTGGAATGCTTGCAGCTCGATGTTCCACTCGGCGACCCTCCCAGCAGAGTTGGGGTTCCTGAGCACCCTCTCCAACGGGTAGGTTGAGACGACCTTGATGGGGGTGGCCCTGGAAGTAGTGCCGCAGCTTGCGCAAGGCCACCAAGAGTGCGAGCAGGAGCTTCTGAGGCATGGGATATCGTGCCCTTGCGTCCCGCAACACCGTGCTGACAAAGTACACCGGGTGCTCGACAAGGGCTAGCGCGTTGGTGAGGTTGTGTCTTGCGGGGGCCCGGACGTCTCCTGAGGTGGTGGAACTCCTGGTGCCTGGTCACTTGCGGGGGTCTCTATGACGTCGTCCTGCCGAGCTTGGTCTTCCGTTGACGCCGCTACGGCTCCCGCGACGCCCTCCTGATCTTGCATCATTTCAGCCGCAGTGCGGCGCAGCGCGCCCTTGGCTTGGTGCTGCTCCCGAACCGCCACCAACGCTGCGCTGGCGGAGTACGGGGCAGCGGCGAGGTAGAGCACCAGGGGCTCGAGAGGCCGAGGCGCCACCATCACCGGTGGGCTAGTTAGGTATCTCTTGAGGTCTTGGAAGGCTTGGTCGGCCTCCAGGGTCCACTCAAACGGGCCTTTCTTCGTCATCAGCTTGAAGAAGGGCAAGGCGCGTTCTCCTAGCTTGGAGATGAAGCGTCCCAACGCATTCACCCGACGGGCCAGCTTCTGCATTTCTCTGAGGGCCTGCGGTGGGCTCATGTCCTCAATGGCTTTGATCTTCTCCGGGTTCGCCTCGATCCCTCTGTGGGACACGAGGAATCCCAGCAACTTGCCGGAAGGGACACCGAACACACACTTCTCCGGGTTAAGCCGCAAGTTCACCTGGCGTAGGCTCTCGAAGGTCTCTTCCAGGTCTTGGATCAGGGTCCTCGCCTCCCGAGATTTCACCACGATGTCGTCGACATAGGCCTCTGTGTTTCTTCCGACACTACCAAAAAATACACTTCCGTGATGATAAGTGTTTGTCACAGTAGGTCGCATTTTTTGTCATGCATGTACATCCATGACAAATTTATGACAGAATCAAGATAGTCATACCTGTGCTGTCGTAGAAGTGTTCCATGACATTACCAAAATTATCATCACGGAAGTGTCCACTTCCATGACGATAAATCGCACGTCACAGAAGTGCTTTCGTCAAGGGTGACCGACACATGGCATCCACCGTAACAGAACGGCGTTAAGCTATCGGGTCGGGTTTTGGATCCGATAACCCGTTAACAGCCCAGACCAATGGGGATTTTCCACGTGTAAAATCATCATTGGCTAGAGGAAACATGTGTCGGCTCATCGCTGGGACAGATGTCATCCACTCACTGGACAGAAGGCGCCTATGATACGTCGACACGTGGCACGGCCCAACAGTGGCCCATTCCTGTGAAAAGGCCGGCCCGTTTGACTTGGTCAAAAGCTGGCGGGTCGGCCCATGGAAAGCCTGTTAACGGCCTGTTCGCATATAGCCCATTTACAACCCGCTAACCCAAGGCCCGTTACGCCCTATTCGAATTAGGCCCAGTAGCGTCATCTGGGCCATCCAATATGACTCCAGCCCGTTTTCACTTCTGGCCCATGTATAGCCCATGACGTCTTTCGGCCCATATGAGGCCCTTTGTAACTCTTGGCCCATTAGCGGCCCGTGCTGAAACTGGCCCGTAATGAACAGTGTATTACTTTACACCCATTAACGGCCCGTGGTGAAACTGGCTTGTAATGAACAGTGTATTACTTTATACCCATTAACGGCCCGTTATTCCGTTGGGCCGTTTCCAGCCCAAGTTAACTTTCGACCTTCTGAGGGCCCATTTATTCTTCGGCTAATTTGCAGCATTCGGTTACTTACAGCCCGTTACTGTCATTTTCTGCTTGTGGGCCAAATTCAGCCCGTCGTTACAGTCGGCCCGTTTGTGGACCATTAGTCTGTTGGGCCATTTTCATAGCATCACCAAATACGGCCTATTAACGATGGCCCGTTATGGTCGGCCCATGAACGGACGATTCCAACTCTAGCCCGTTCATCACCAAATACGGCCTATTAACGATGGCCCGTTATGGTCGGCCCATGAACGGACGATTCCAACTCTAGCCTGTTTACGGCCATAATGCGGTTTGTTTGGCCCATGTTTGGCCAATCGATCATACGACCCGTATAAGGCCCATTGATGATACGGCCCGCAGAAGGCCCATTGTTTCTACGGCCCGTAGAAGGCCCATTGTTTCTACGGCCCGTAGAAGGCCCGCTGTTTCTACGGCCAGTAGGAGGCCCAATGTCACTACAGTAAATATTAGCCCATGGTTATTGTGGCCTAGTTTTAAAAAATAGGTTATTGCAGCCACTAGCTAACCGCGGAAAAAGAACTGCAATGACTACAAGCAAACAAATAAACAAGACAACAAGGAAATAAATAAGCAAGCAACTAACGCTAGGCTATCACGGCTATTACACATATTACATCCACTAGGCATCAAAGTTCGCCACCAGTGCAAATATAGGGAACAAAGCACCATATCATATACACTGGTTGTCAAAGTTGGCGACCAGCGCAAATAAACACCGCAGCAAAACAAATCCAGAACTGAAACCACTTCAGAAGATCTCAAGAAACAATATCCTGGGTACCCATAATGCTGGCAAGATGCTTAGCAAGCTTATTAACTTTATCTTGTTTGGCGCTTAAATACTCCAGCGCTTGCTGTTGCACCAGAAAATATGCATCTGAATTCTGCAGGGACTTCCTCAGTCCTTCAGTTTCCTGTCGCAGCACATCTGATCGATGTCTTTCAACTTGAAGTTGAGACTCAAGAAGATGAACTGATTCAGCCAGCGAGTTCGAAGAGCTTGTGCCAGCAGTAGTGGCCAGTAACTCAAACACTACATCAAGACAGGACTTTTGGGTTCCCTCACTGTCGTCAAGATAGTTTTTATCAGCTTTCTTGGAGACCAACAGGGATGTCTCACTATCTTGAACCTTATCTGCATTACTTCCTTTACCATTGGATAAGGCGGTACTGTTCTCCAATATTTTGTCCGCATTCTAAAAGAGAAACAAGCAGACACATCACATGTTTACCATGTTGTATATGAAACTCATTTTGGTAAATGAGTTCAGTAGTAAAGTGGACAGGATAACAACATGAAACAAACATATATCTATGTACCATGGTCACTTTATGGTCTATATCATTCTAGTTTTTGTTGCCAAATCAAGATAGAGACATAGTTCAAATAATATTTGTTCAAGACAAAGCAGAATAGACAGAATATAAGTGTGGGTAACTATAGAGCAATAACAACACTTGTAATGTGCATGACATGAGAACATAACTGTTTATTCACTTGAAACTGAAATCAACATAGAGCAGGTTACAACAGCAAACCAGTTAAAGAAACAGGTTTAAAACATACCTGTTGCGCCATTGGAGTTTCAATTCCATCCTTCAAATTTGAAAATAGTTGGTATGAGTAAATACAGTAATGCAAGAGCAAAGGAGTATGAACCATAGCTACAGAACCTGACCTGAGAACAAATCTTCTTCTCCTTCAAGCGTTGAGTTGGGATTCGGAGTGGTGTTCCTCGTGCTTTGGGCACTGCAGTTCCCTTACTAACTGCTCGTGTTTGGGTGCTCTGTGGTGGAGATGGTGCTGTGTCAACTGGAACTGGGTTACTATCTGCCGGGGTTGGGGTTAGAAGGGGTGTAGCTAGTTCTCTGTCCAACTGGGTAGGGGTACAATCTGCGAGAGTCTGGGTTATGTGTGGTGGATCTGGTCCTTGGGCAAGTACAACCGTGGTTCTATCTACATCAACTGGTAGCACTATCTTTTCTGAAGACCGTGTTGTTACTCCCTTAGATACTGCCATCACGCTCTCCAATTCTAATGCCTGATAAACAAGAAAAGTAATTGAAAGTATAGACATTGTATGATAGACAGGTGCAATGGATAGTGGGGAATAAAAGAGGGCATGAAATAATTCATATTTATGTTGTCTAACCAAACAGGATAGCATGACACAATTTCACATATATGATGGCTAAATAAACAGGATAGCATGACACAATTTCACATCATGATGGCTAACTAAAAAAGATGGAAATACATAGTTCAAAATATGAGACTATGTAAACAGGATGACATGACATAACTATATAATGTGTTTGTTAAATAGGTTGGCATGCCATAATTCACATACATTCACGGATAGAATGCCATAATTCAAAATATGATGACTGTAAACACTAAACAGGATGAGATGATATAACTATATGATGTCTTTATTAAATGGGTTGCCATGCCATAATTCAGATAGATGATGTGTATGTACTATGTAAACATGATGGCATGATATAATTCAAATATATGATTTATATAGTAAGCAAGTAAGAAGATGGCAATCCATATATGATGTAAAAACTAAGCAATGCAAGACAACATGCATGACATGGGTAATATAACCCTGCCAAGTTTGAGCATAGACCTCAGGGGGGAAATAGGACTGGTCATCAGTCTCTGAATCCTCCTCTGAGGAGCTCTCTGTAACCAGCAAGATGTCTGCTTCAGCAGGTAGCATTGTCTGCTCTGAATACCTTGTTTTCACTCCAGATACTTCCATCACCGCTTCAAATGGCTGATGCACAGGAAGAGTAGTTGAATATACAAACGTTGTCGACAAATGGAATACCTAATACAGAAAAATGATAGCATGATATAATTCACATACATGATGATTGGCTAAACAACATGGCATTGCATAATTCACATATATAATGCCTTTGCAACAAGATAGCATTGTATAATTCACATATATAATGTCTTGCAACAAGATGGCAATGCATAATTCACATATATGGTAATTAGACACTAAACAGGTGGCATTCATCCAAAGCATGTCTAAACTAATCAAATGACATAGCAATGCGAGACACCATACGCACGATATGAGCAACATAACCCTGCCAAGTTAGAGCATACACCTCGGGGGGGGGGAATAGGACTGGTCATCTGTCTCTGAATCCTCCTCTGAGGAGCTATTCGTAACCAGTGAGATATGCGCTTCGTCAGATAGCATAGTCAGCTCCAAAGCCCTTGTTCTCACTCCAGAATTTGCCATCACCGTGTCAAATGGCTGATGCACACGAAGAGCAGTTGAATGTACTGACATTGTTGACAAATGTAATATGTAACGAAAAAAAGGATGGCCTGATATAATTTACATATAAGATGACTGGCTAAGCAGGCATATATGATGCCTGGCTAAACAAGATGGCGTTGCATAATTCACATAAACGATGAATAAACTAAACAGATGGCATTCGCACAAAGGATGTCTAAACTAAGCAGATGACATATTTGATGTATGAACTAAGCAATGCAAGACACCATATGCATGATATAACCAACATCAGCATGCCATGTTAGAGCGAAGACCTCAGGGGGTAAATAGGAGTTGTCTTCTCCTTCTGAATCCCCCTCAGAACAGATATCTTCCTCTCGATTACAATCCGAAATGCGTGGAGGGGGGCTGCCTTTGCGCCTACCATGGTGCGACTTCTGCATGAAATTTTATTGCCACGCAAGGCTCGTCTCTTTTGCTCTACATGTTCAGTTCCATTGTTTACAATAACTGTCATGCATAGGAATAAAACATAGTGAGATTATGTAAGGAGTGCATGCAGAAATCCAGAGTGATGGTAGCAACCTGTGGATAGACCCAAAACCAATAATAGCAGGCAGATAATGGCTTCAGTTAAAAAATACAGATAATGGCTTCTTTACTGTTTGTTTCCCACCCAACATGAAACACATAGTAGACACCGGAGATTAACCAGATAGTAGATAGATACTATTGATAGCGTCCCCGATATGTACCCCACAACCATTTAAAAACTCAAGTTTGACCATTAGTTTGGAGCTGACTCAGAGTCTAATCGGTGAACAGGACGATAAAGTAGCATGTAATATTAAGTGATGCATAACGTAAGCAGACACGAAAGAGTGCGACCTCTCTTGCGGACCCGTGTAGTCCTCGAGGTCATATGCTCGGTTGATGATGGTAATGCAGTTTTCATGGCTGCCAGCGGCGGGGAAGAAGATCTGAGGCGGTGAAAGACAGTCTGGAGGCCGGATCCCAGCTGTACTGGACCCTTCTGTCGTTGGAGCAGCTGAGCTGGGGTGGACGACGGCGCAGCAGGAGCGGGACAAACCACGCAAGGTTTTCTTTGTCAACTATCTGTAAGAGAAGTAATTCTGTAAGGGCTCGTTTGAATTGGAGGATTCCAACAATGCAGGGATAGGAAATAGACAGGAATAGGATAGGAATGCACGTGCAAAACGGAGAATTTAAAAACTCAGTATTTCTGCCAATCTGGGTGTTTGATTCACAACAATTGGAAGGTCACAGGATGCAAAGAAGCATGGTGAGATTAAGTCAAACCACAAGAAAATGTACGGTTATAATGCTATTATGCTACTATCTCTTAGTCTTGTGCTTCATGAATAGGAATTTGAAAAGGAGGACAAGTGAAAATTAAAATTCCTACGTTTTTTTTCTTTCAAGGAGACACTAAAGGAACAAATCCGTGTGCTCAGTGGACAATATATATAACATGTAGAGTAAAAAAGAGAGGCAACAAGTGTACAACCTCTTTGGCGAAGCCATGTAGATCTCAGCGTGATTGGGTTGGCCGGTGAGGATGCTCCGGCTGACTTTGCTGTCAGAGGAGGGGAAGAAGATCTTAGGCGTCTGGAGATGGAGCCCGAGGTACTGCTCCGCTGTGATGGAGGGTTTCGTCGTTGGAGCAGCTTCGGTGAGTTGTACGACGCCGAGGCTGAAGCAGGACAAGAGAGACAACGAACAACGTTAACCTGAGTGGAATTCTAATAGCATCTCCAATACATGCCGTAAAATACATAACCACAAAGAGCTAGATGTAAAATACATCAGCCGCTCATCTCTAAACTTAACTGTCGAAACTGAACTTAACTGTTGAAACTGAACTTAACTGTCGAAACTGAACGCACTAGCAAGGTGAGGCGACACGTCGGTCGACTGACTTTTTCATCTCTGGTCAGTCGATTTTGCAGCCGTTGGATACAAAATCAAGGGCCTGTGGTTCATCTTCAACCTCCATCCCCCTGAGCCGCCAGCCACCACCAGCCAAACAGCAGCCCCCCGCCGCCCGCGGCCGGCGGTGCCCCGCCCCGCCTGCCCCGAAAACACTCCCCACCGCCGGTCCGCCGCCGCCCTGGCCATCCCTCTAGCCCCCCCCCCCCCCCGTGTCGAGCTTTTTCTCCGACGATCCCCACGCCACCGCCCCGCCAACGCCCCGCCACCGCCGGCGACCACCACCCCCATCCTGAACCCTAAGATAGATAGTGGGGTACCTCTCCGGTGAGCCCCCCTCCCCGCTGCGGCTGGTTCTTCCTTCAACCCGGCGAGCCCCCCCCCACCCCCTGAAAATCGACTGACCCAAAAGTCGATTCAGTCGACTGAAGTGTAGCTAAATCGGAGCAGCATCACAAGCAATAGCAAGAGCGAAAGCAGCAGCGCGAGCAAGAGCAACAGCAAGAGCAGACCAGGCAGGGGACCGAGAGCGAGAGCAGAGCAGCAGCGCGAGCGAGAGCTAAAGCAGCAACAGCTCCTACTGATGTGGACGTCACCGCCGAGGGAGCGACGCCATGGAGGAATTGGCCGCGACACCGCCGTGGATGGAGCCGCGCCGTGTCGGCTCGGGACCGAGCGCCGGCAGCACCGTGAGATCGAATCAAGAAGAAAATGCGGCGATTAGTGTATAACCTCTTTGGTCGCGCCGATTAGGCCGCGGCTTCATCCGAGGAAACGGTGATGATGATGCTCTTCCGGTGGTGCAGGTGAAGACGGCGGTGTGGGAATGGAGGTGGCGCGAAAGACGAGGGGAACATCGGGGCAGCTCCTTGGAGGTGGAGGACGGGGTGGCTGAACCGGCGGGACGATGAGATCGACGACGGATCCTCATCCGGTATGGTGGATGAGGGACGTCGAGGTGTTGCTGTGGACGACGTCGTCGGGGAAGAGGCTCCGACTGGGTGGCGGACGGAGCAGGGTGTGGGGTTTCGTCGCGGGTTTTCGCGGCCTCGGTGTACGAATGGGTGGGCGGATGGGATGGCAGTGGGGAACCATGGCTTAGAGACGCGCTTGTCCGAAATGTGGGGTAAGTTATGAAAGTACCCCCACCAATTTGAGGCGGTTCTTTCGGTTCAGGGGTACCACGGGCATTTCGCGTGTCGGGATTTCACAGGAGGTGGGAGTTTTCGCGCGCGTTGTAATTTTAGAATAGCAAGGCGCGGGTTGAGATGGAGGGAGTTGTCGGAGCACAATGAGACAAAGATACATCTTAAATATTTCGGGCTAACAAGGCGCGGGTTGAAATTTCCGGACAAGCCTAACGTGTACTGTACCAAATCAATGCGCACTACAAATGTCATTCAAAACTTTGAATTCCTGTTATGTTCAATTAAAATATTTTGCTACGTGTATAATGCATGCAACCTACTACTCAAATGAACGTTTTAGTGCATTCCAAACGTATATACTACCGCTTCAATATGAACTAAATTTGAATTTGTTTCTCTATTTGAATAAGATCTATAGTAATGATTGTTGTGAAGTCAAAGCATTTGAATTCGTTTCTCTGTTTTAATAAGATCTACAATCATCATTATTGTCAAGTTAAACCATCGTTTGTGTATTATCTTCACAGCACACCGCATGATTAGTCTCGAGTTACATATGAACTATGTGTACTATATGAACTCGAACTAGATTTTTTGAATCCACTTTATTTTGATTTCAAATCACGTTACATTTCTAGCTCTAGCTAGATCTTCATAATCTAAACCATGTCTCATATGTATAATGTGTTTATCACATTATGTATGGTGCCCCGCCCCCTAAGCCTACAAGTATTTAGATGTGAGTTGCAAACACCACACATTACCACAAATTCAAATAAAATGTGAGAATGTTCGATATATAGTATTGTTTAGATTGTTCGATATTTAGTTGTAAGCTGCAAACGCCACACATTATCACAAATTCAAATAAAATGTGAGATTGTTTGATGTATAGTATGGTTTAGATTGTTCGGCATTTAGCTATGAGTTGCAAACGCCATGCATTATCACATTATGGTATAACATGTGCATAGCACGTTTATCACCGCTATATTCATGCATGCAATGTTTAAAACACTATGATCTCCTATTCAAATATATGACTCCGTTTTCATATCAAATTATGATCTTTGTTAGTCTCTTAGACCCACACAATCCTCTAACCTTTGTAGCTACCACTAACTTTCTCTCGTGCATGCACACGCCCTCCTCGCCCTCCCCCTCCCTCGACATTCTATCCACCGGGCACATTCATTTTTTTCTTTAGGCCGTTCTCCCAGAGTCTCCACAACTCCTTTCCGACACACGCCGATCGATAAACCTCTCCAGCGATGCCTGCCTACAACATACACACACACCTTCAATCTCCTCCTTTATGTGTCCTTGCCTCGTGTCTCTCATACGGTCAGACACACGTGTAAACTCTCGCCCCTCTTTTCATTGATCTCACAACCGCACACTCCTCCCCCTATCTAGCTAGTAGTTGGGCCTCTCGCACCACCTCCTAGCTCCATTCTCTTTGTCTATCCGTCTCGCTGGGCCTTATTTGCCTCTAACAAATGGGCGTACACCGACCGATCTCTCGCTATACATATAGCTAGCTAGGTCCTTATAACTTGTTTTTACCCACACGTCAATCGATCTACCTCATTAGTTGTGTCTCTCCCTTCCTCCGACAAACAACAATTGATCTACCGATCTAGTTAGGTTTGCTTACCAAACACATGGTTCCCCTTCATAATCCATGGATGCGTCCCGATAGATCTATCACGCACAGGCACACACAGAAACACATCCCCACTCTTATTGATAACATTGCAGTTCCACCCTCAGTTTGTCTAGTAGGCCTCTCCCACCATCTTCGAGAAGCAACTCCATCACCCATCCAGCACTCTACCCCTCTCCCTCCCTCTCCCTCCCTCTCTCTCTCTCCTCTCTCTCTCTGTCCCATCATATTTCTCGTCCTTCAGTTATGTATGGATGTCGACCGATCTCCCTCAAGACATAGCTGGGTCTCTCCTTCTCAACACATATACGAGTCATTCTACCTCTATAGTTAGGCCTCTGCCTACCCCTCCTCCACCCCCTCCCCCCCACACACACCGATACATCGAGCGCTCTAGTCATGTCTCCCTGCCACACACAAACTTGACATGTGCCCTCTAACGTTCCGGTAGGCCAGTCGCCCTATATCTTTGACTTGCACACACACACACACACACACACACAATTTCGATGGCTCTCTTCATCGATCTCGCACCCACCCACTTGATCCTCTCTTCGACTCTATCGATAGCTATGACCGCTCCCTCTCTTCTCGTGGATTGCCCGACCCTCTATGTATGATATGGATAGGCCTCCATTTCACACACATTGCATGCAAAATTTTGTTTGAGATGTCATCGACACATATTCCCACAAATAATTCACGAAATCAACCCCCACCCCACCCCCCACCCCAAAACAAAAAACACTCACGAACGCGGTTTGTATCTCTCACACACACCCACGTAGGTGGGGGACGTGCACGAAGAGAAGAGGTGCATGCACGGCGCACGTACTCCCGTCTCTTTCCCAACCACACCCGCGCGGGTACACGGTGGAGCTCATTTCTGTACGAAAAAGGCAGCCCACGTGGTAATTTGGCACGTGTACTGGTTGTCCACTTGGTGGAGGGAGGATCGTCTACCACGGGTGAACAAACAAATTGTGACTTGACGTGTTATGTTAAAAAAGAGGCAAACCATGCGGGGCCTACCTTAGAGGCAAGGCTCTATACACTGGAGTACTTTTGATGTGTCCCGTCAACTTGCAGAACGCGGAGAAGCTTGCTTAGTACGCCGTCTCCCCCGCCCACGGGCGCGGTGGCTCGCGGAATGAGGTGAAGCTTGCTCCACCTTATGCCCGCTCCCTCGCCCATGCGCGCGGTGGCTCGCAGGACGAGGAGAAAAATTTATTACTCCCTCCGTTTACTCCTCGTCCCTACTACGTTGGTTATAGAGATTATATCATATTGTTTGGAATATATATGTCCTTTAGTAGATTTCAATATGAACTACTAGTACATACTCCAAACACTGATGTATATAGACGTATTTTAGAGTGTAGATTCACTCATTTTGCTCCGTATGTAGCACTCTCCCTCGCCCCTCGACCCTCGCCCGCGTGGTGGACGTGCAACAATTCATTCGGTCTCATATAGCTAGAACGATATATACTGCACTACCATTATTGCTCGACCTCCCGAAGAGGCGAAGAGCCAATCGCAAGGTTAATATTTTGGAGATGCCAAGCGCAAGGTTATAGGAGAACGAGTAGTAGGTGCCGCGTCATTTATAAATAAAGTTTTTTTTCTTGAGTGGCACGTACGCAATATGATAGGTTCATATGGAGAGAAAAGGAAACCGCTCCATTATATACATAGTCAGGACGGGCCAGTCTACACGGTTGCTTGCTGGGGTTGCTCTCTTCACACTCTCTCGCACAAAACGACTGTGGCCACATCTCTAACATCCTGGCGGATCACGCCCGCTTGGGGAAGGGGTGGATGATTAGTGTAGATGCGATGGCCGTCGCCGACGGCGAAGACCCACTGTCGGCACGTCCCGATCAGGGGTCCCCGCCGTTCTCTCTCACAAAGCCGGTGAGGTTGCCTTCGTCCCTTGCTCACTGCCGCGACGTGGGCAGTTGCCGCCTCCCGCCGCCCTCCTCAAGGTTGAGCTACGTCCCTCAGGTACAACTCCCTTTACAGCCGGCTTGCACCACTGCTCCAGCTGCCCACATCACTCCCTGTGGATATTTCTCTACTTCTTTGCCCCGCACATACCTCTACTGGCTTCTACGTACTGTATTTGTGATGAGTTTATGTCTCATCAACTAGTCCCAGTAATCTTATTCTAATCACGCTTCTTCAATTTCTTTGCCACAGGGATGCTCATCTCGATTTTGGTGAAATTGCGCAAAATGATCTGATGGTCAAAAGGTTGCAAACTTCATTTATTAGGAAGCTCGAACATTGCCAGCAAATTGAAGCCTGGTCAGGGTTCACGGTTCAAGGGCTAGGGACTGCATGGATCATTTTTTTCTTTAGCTGCCTGTGTTCCAAAATAAGTGTCAACTTTAGTAGTAGTACAACTTTGTACTAAAGTTTGCACAAAGTTGAGACACTTATTTTGGAACGGAGGGAGTACATATTTGCTATGATCTGTCAATCATTGAGATGCAATAGCATGCATGTTAGTCTCCTTTGTATTTGATGAAATGTTGCAACGGGCAACCTTGGACGCAAGATACATGTAACAGAAGCTGGAAGCTTCATAGCATTGTACAAATTTATCTCGCTGATAAATTACAGTACGTACTATACTAGTACTTCCTCCGTTCCTAAATATAAGTCTTTGTAGAGATTTCACCATGAACCACATGCGGATGTATATAGATGCATTTTAAGTGTAGATTCATTCATTTTGTTCCGTATGTAGTGGAATCTCTACAAAGACTTATCTACTAGTAATAGCTAGCCCCCACTACTAGGAATTCTCTATCCTCTCCTTGAGCCACATCATCAAAATTGATGTAGCCGTTAGATGAAGTAAATCAGTCCATAATAGCCGTCTGATCTAGACGTTGAGAGGCTCCGCACTAAGCCACATGCAAGCATGCAGAAATACCGTGGCACATGCATGTGAGTGGGTTTTAAATCACATCAACATGTCTGCATGCAAGCATGCACGGGTAGCATGCATGTAAGTGAGCTTTTAAGTCCCATTAACATGTCAAAAAGAAAAATATAATCCCATTATGCAGTAGGAGTTGGCTGATCTTTTTTCCTTGCGTGGGATGATCTAAATGATGATGGGAGTTTATTTAGTTTGGCTACCACATTTGTCATGCGGTTATAGAGTTTTTTTAGTTCTATGAAATCGATAATTTTGCGCAGAGAGATATACCGCTGTTCCGCGGCAACGCGCGGGGACTCATCTAGTAATATTTAGGAACGGAGGGAGTACTATGTAAAGAGTTAGGTGTCGCACGGTGATAGTGTGAGGTGGGCCATGTAATCACTGAGCCTGCGTGATTTCACTGCTCTTGCACGCCTCCGCTGTAAGAATGGAGAAAATTGTAATCTAGTAGTAGTACCTCCTTTCGCCGAAAGCGTGGGACATCCAGCAGTCCTACCACCTCAGTAATAAAGATCAATGAGCCGTCAAATCACATAGACCCAACAGTAAGTTGGACGGACGAAGCAACCATCACTCTTGCACCAGTGAGAGGTCGTGTCTGCTCTGCCCGGGCATGAATGCGACACCGATTCTTTGGAGTGGCGCTGACCGTTTTGGGCAGGAAGCGCGCGCGGGCGATGGAGGGGCTTTGGGTGGGCCAGGCTGGTCAGGAGCGGGCGTGGCAGCTGTCCGCATGTCCCTACCGAACACGCCCGGAAACGAGAGGATGCACCGACTCTCGCGGCTAAAATCGTACACTACACAACATCTCTCTATAGGAGTAGGTCGATCTGTCGCTTTCTCTAACACACACATGCTGTTAAACACACACACACACACACACACGCACACGCACGCACCTTGGTCCCGTTGCACCTTCTAACGTGACTTATTACACCTAGATGGAGGGAGTAGTAAGTATACGAGATACGGTGGCACACTGACTTAAGTCGAATGCAAGTGCCCAAAATTTCTATGCATGTTATAATAAGGATTCACTTAAAATAGTACGTGAGCGAACAGAGGGATCAACTGGACGGTGTTCCCGTGCAGTAGCGAGATGTGTGAGGTAAGATACACCGATGGCGCTTTTAATTTTTCTTATTAATTTGTTTGTTTCACCCTCTGACTGGTGGGACCCAACGTACTACGTGGAGAGAGGTAAGGTGACTAAGGCTGCATGATTTCTACACCACTGTGGATAGTCTTACCACCAAAGCCACATGACACGGTTATGATTGAAATCCCAATGACTCCCACACACACACAAAGAAACACGGCATGCTTGTCACACGAATGCAGGAATGTATAAAAGGTTATTTCCCTCTCGTTGAACATAACGGGAGGGTTGTGTAGCTAGTTAGCCTGTTCGCTCATCAAACTTGAGGTCTCGGGTTCGATAACTACACTCGAGAATAATTTGTGCCAGGAGGATTCTTTGACTGGTCAAAATGTTTTCTAGGGTTTGCACGCTTCACACTCTCTCTCCAGTATATATATACACGCTGGAGCCTCAGCGCTTGTAGTTGCTCTCTTCACACTCTCTCGCCCTCTCCCGCTGGAGCCTCAGCGCTTGTAGTTGCTCTCTTCACACTCTCTCGCCCTCTCCAGATCTAAACAAGACTTCGTTGGCCTCTCTGTCCCCTCACTGCTGCTCAAAGAGCTGGCAGGATCCGTCCGCCGGGAAGGGAAGGAGGCTTAACGCTGACGCCGTCGGCGAGGGACTACCGACGCAGCTGTTCACTTTCCACCCAGCGGCGGCGCGGGAGGGCCTCCGACCCCTTCTTCTTCGCCGCCGTCCCGTCGCCCACCGAACCACGCCCCAAGAACCTTAAGGTATAATTTACTTACTCCACATGCATTGCTCTAGCTGCATGTATACCATGAATCTAGGACGTGGTTCAAAGAGGAAAGGAGTGGGGGAAAGTAGTGGGAAAAGTTGTATATAGCATGAATCTAGGACGTGGTTCAAAGAGGAAATGAAGGGGGAAAGTTGTATAGCATTAATCTAGGACGTGGTTCAAAGAGGAAAGGAATGGGGGAAAGTTGTGGGGAAAGTTGTATCACATAAATCTAGGACGTGGTTCAAAGAGGAAAGGAAGGGGCGAAAGTACTAGTTCAAAAAGGAAAGGAAGGGACAAGGCTGTAGAGTTTGAGCAGGACTAGATTTGCTGCGCTCACATAGGGAAAGGTGTCTAAAGATAACAAAACTGGGACCAACACAAATATGCTCCTTGGTTGTTTGTTCTTTGTTGCAACAGACTGTGCATGACCACAGTACATCGGTAGATGCACATGGTGCTGGTGCGTCCACTGTCCCGTGCAACTCATTAGCTGTTGTTAATCTAAGGCCCTGTTTGGTTAAAAACTCCCTAGTCCCTACGTGCTTGGTTCCAGGGACTAAACATGGACTAGAGGTTATTAAATGACGTGCTAAAAGACCATGTTACCCCTATTAATGAACTAATAGAGACAAGGTGCGATGCGTGGCAGGGGTAACTGTTGGAAAAAGTCCCAAAAAGACTCCCTCGGGGTCTTCTTTCTTTAGTCCCAAATGCCCACTTTTAGTCCCTAGAAGTCCCTCCTGTTTGGTTTAGATGGGACTGACACGGAGTTTTTTTAGTCCCTACACCAAAGTGTCCCTGTAAACAAACACCCTCTAATAATGCCGCTGGAAAATTGATGCAATGCCACAGTTAAAAGCAAATTACATGTTTAACGAATTTTATTGTTAATATAATCTCTATGTTAATATTAATCAATGCCACCGTTTGAGAAATGCTACTGTCTTGCTTTCTTTCCCATTTAGATAAGGTAGATGCTTCTTTTTGTTGGCTTCTGTGTCATCCACCGTTATTGACCACTAATTGTTTCCTTTGCACCTCTGTGTAAACAGGGTTATCTACTTCAGCTCATTGCCATTGTGACCTTTTGTTGCACTGCACAAAACACTTTTGTTTTAAGAGTGTTTTGTGTAGTTCAACCAAAATGTCACACCGACAATGTTGCTTGATTGCTTGATCTTAGTGGAACTGCACAAGAGGAGATCTTACTTCCTATCCGTTAAGGCGAATTTGGTTCAGATCTTCTTCCTGTGAGTTGTTTGAATTCCGCATCATGAGAGGTCAGTACTAGCCTTCTTTCACATGATTCTGCAGTGTGCTTTCATATGTGGTGCTACTTGTACGATAATGTTGCTTGATTTTAGTGAACTGCACAAATGGAGACAAGACTTCCAATCTGTATGTGCACCGTAATATCCCATTGAGGTAAGATAAGGATATTTCACAACTGCTGGCCTGTATTTTGCCACTTTCATCAGAAAATTAAGTTTAGTACTATACTTGTGCTCCCTAATTGACATGCCAAATCTCACATTGAAGGCGAAGCTTGTCTGTTATTGAACCAAGTGATGAAGGGGACGAACAAGCGGAAGAAAAACAAAAATCAACTCCCGGTGCTGTAATGAAGCACTGGAACTGTGATGACACAAGTAATGATATAGTTTTGCATCTTAATTTATTTCTATGGCTGGAACGAGCAATTGTTTTGCCACTGATTTGATGCCACTCTTAATGTAATATGTAATTATCTCTACTTGTGCAAAATGGGATCTTCTTTGAAGATACCATATATTTTAGTGGAACTGCACAAGAAGATGTTGGAAACATTAAACTAATCGAGGAGTATATAGTAAGCATGGCCACCACCGTAGATAGCAACAGATGGTTCCGGAGAAGTGCTTCATCTGTATGCTCTACACAATAAGCCTCCTGACAAAGGTTGGTACTCGCCCACTGATTTCATCCATATGATTGAGCTTTGTCATCTCTATTGGTGTTGTGCTACTGTTTAGATACTGTCATGAAAAAGTGGTATTGTCCTTGAGAAGTGCTTCATCTGTGCTGTTTTAAATATTTCCTTTCCTTTTTTTCGAGCAAACAGGGATGCTAGCATTTAGTAGTCCTCTTGTCTTTGCACAACAGGATCATCTTCCTCTGAAGAAGAATATGGAGTACGTGAAGTGACTAGTTCCGATTATGCCAGGATGAATAAACCCCGTCTATCTTCTCATCAGAAGGAGCAGTTGAAGGATGGTTACATTACTCCCCACAAGACCAAACTAACTTCAGCTCAGAAGGACTGACAAATCTCCATTTTTTTGCTGTGATGCGCGAGTACAATGTTGTTCTAGGATTCTTTCTGGTGAGTTCCATTTTTCTAAAAGTGTGCTCTACATGGACCATGTATGTGCCTGTTGAAATTGTCAATTCATAGTATAGTTTGCTTTATACTAATCACTTTTTTGTATTTGTGCAAACAGGGGTGCTCAGCTTGATTTCAATGGGAACTGCACAAAATGTTCATGAATACATCGAATCATTCATTTCCACCACAGGAAAGGAGGTGCCGATAAGTTCAAGGTGTTGCAACATATAAGGGCGAAATCATACAAGCTACGCGCGAATTTGGTTGATTTTGGTGGAACTGCACAAAAAGAACTGCTGGTTTATTTAGCACGAGGTGCCATGTCAATGTCCGAACTGATGGCAAACCCTGCCCATTCCACAATCGTAAGCATTTGATATTTTGGAGTGCGACAACCTTGTCAAATTTTGCTCATTGATTTTAGCAAGACATGCGTTTGATATTTTCGAATGGGACGCCCTTTGCTGTCAGCAGCGTCGATCAATTTTTTCTTTATTATTTAGTTGTGAAGTAAATATTGCCTTTGACATGTGAGTCGCTGAGATGCATAATCATCGATTGTTTTGAATGTTATCTATGAATTGCCAGGCCAGTGTGTTTGCAATGTACAGAAACGCTAAAAAACTGCTCAAACTCTTTGTACTCCTTCTGTTCCTTTTTACTTCACACATTGTGAAAGTGCATACTTTTTTGTATAAGATTGGTCAAAGTAGAGATACTTTGACTGCAGACAAAACTTGTATGCACGACTAGAAAGGACCGGAGGGAGTACATGTGAAACTGCTGCAAACGAGGTGATCACCCTGGGAATAATGCTAGTACGTATTGTTTTGCATGTTCATCCAATGCTAGTGATACAGGAATTCGAACTAATCAAAATAAATCCATTCATACACGGTAGGATTTCATATAAACATGCCGGATTTCATTACATTTCATACATTCTTTAACTAAAAAGGGGTGCGCTGGAGGTATAATTAATTAACCGAAGCTACCCACCTCTGTCCCGCTGAGCCGAATAGAAGCTTCAGTGACTTAACTGTAGGTGCAATTGCGTAACTGACATGTGGCCTGTTGGGCCCACGTGTCAGTCAGCCAACTGCACCAGCAGTTAAGTAGAAGCAACGTTCTTCTCCAGCGCAGCTCCCCGACTCCACGTCACCGCCAAGAAGCTAACCGGCCGTCAATGGTCAAGCCGCCTAGCTTGGCTTCAACCGGAGGGTAGCAGCGGTGGCCTTACTTGGACCCGAGCGGCGGCGACCTACCGTGTTCTACTCTTCCTCGTTTTCTGTGTGGCGCGGCCTCGTTGGCAGCGGGGCGGGGCCTCGGCGGAGCCGGCGATGTCCTCTGTCTCGTTGCCGGCGGGCGGCGCCTCAGCGGAGCTGTGGAAATCCTCCCCCACATTGCCGGCAGGGTGGGGCCTCGGCTGAGCCGGCGATGTCCTCTGCCTTGTTGTTGGCGGGGCGGGGCCTCGGCGGAGCCGGCGGTGTCCTCTGCCTCGTTGTTGGTGCCGCGGGGCCTCGGCGGAGCACGGCCTCGTCGACGCCAGCGGAGCGGGGACTCGTCGGAGCCGGCATTGTCCTCTGCCTCGTCCTCGGTCTCGCCAAACAGCGCCTCGCCCGCTTCATCACCCTCTTTGCTAGCCTCTTTATAGGCGGCCGCAGCCTCCGCCACCCGCATGCGGTACCGCCAGCGCTCGAGGCGGCCCTTGCGGGCGGAGCGGTACGAGTCGAGCAGCGCCTCCTGCTCTGCCCGCTCCGCGGTGATCTGCTCCTCCGCCTGCAGGTGCTCCTGGAGGAGATGGTGGTTGTAGGCGGCGTCGGCCTGCGCCTCCCGGAACTGCTACTCACGCATCTGCCTAACCCTATCCATATATTGGGCACGGGCCTCGCCGATGGTCATGGTGCAATGCACCAGCGAGGATGGCGCGGAGGAGGGGGTTGGCGCCGGATCGTCGACTACCATGTTCTCCATTGGGACGTCGTCGTCCTCCGGCTACCTGCCGGCCAGCCGGTCGGCAGCAATGGCTGCCATCTCCTTGTGGTCCGTCGTCCGCCCGTCCCGAAGAGCGCTGGAGCGCGAGGAAGCCATGGTGGGCAGTAGTGGTGTGGATAGGAGAAAGGGAACGTATGCGGATGGCTGCGGCTATGGCCGGCGCAGCTGTTTATATAGCAATGGTGGGCGAGCGGAGGGACGGACGTGTGGCGCCGGAGTAGCTGCCTCGGCAACCGTGTATCATTAATGTGGGCGGTAGATGGACGGACGGACGGCACTTGTGTCGTTTGAAGGCGGAGCAATCGCCTGCACCGGGAAGCGGGGCGGGCGGCGCTGACTGTTTCGGGCGGAAAGCGCGCGCGGGCGAGGAGATGACTTTACTTGGAGAGGATGACAATGGGGACCCACCAGGTCCATAGCCTCACGTACGCAAGTGCCTCCTTATTATATATATATATATAACTATAATTTATTTTGCTTCCTCCTGGTTTCCTGACATCACGGTCCCACACCATTGTCAACATATGTAGTAGTCAATAAACGAGAGAATTGCACAAGAAGCGGACGACAGCTGGGACCAAGCAGCTCGAGCAGTATTTGTGTTTTTGAGGTGTGAGCACTGCAGAGTTTTTCGATGTTTAGCCCAGATATAAATTTTTCTCCTCTGAACAACAACGAAAACATCGCTGCAGGTATTAACTGGGCGGGCTGTGGCCCGTCTAGCCCAGGCCAGATATCCAGCCCAGATATTAATTTTTTTCAAGCTGAAAATGGCTAGCCCAGCTATACTTTTTTTAGGAATACCCAGGAAAGGTCAAGTTGTTATTCTCCGCCCGCTGGGCTGCAAATCTTTCCTAGGAGGGATGCATTAGGCTTAACAAGAAAATGGGCTTTAAGAAATAATAAATGGGTTGTAATTATAAAAACTGGGCAGTAACTATAAAAAATGCACCAAACATGTGATTACTTTATAAAATATTAGTTTTAGATATTGAAAATTTTAATTTCATTAATTGTTGCGAGCGCAATGTTTCGTTGGATTTTCACGTAATATAAATTTATATTGAAATTGTATTTAATCTGACTAGAAATTTCGGGATAAAAATATTTCGGATCCCATCAAAATGTGGGAAATTTTATTGAATTCTGTTTTGAACGGTTGGTTGAAATGGGTTGTACTTTTAACAAACTGTAAATGGGCCGTAGTAAATTCCATTAGAATTCAAAAATGGGCTACACATTCTTACAAATCTCAAATGGGCTATAAGTTCTCTGCCACACACTTCTGGCCTTACTAAGTTGACGCGTCCCCTAAAAAACAGAGTTGACGCGTATGCAAGGCTTTGTCAACTTATAGTCAACACACGGTTCTAGCAGCAGTGGCCGTTGGATGTCCATCCAACGGATGCCGTGCTTCTTCTTCAATCTCGGATATTCTAGCTTCACCCACCCAAAAAATGATTCCTCCCCCTAACATCTAGGGCGCACCATTTCGGAAGCTGATCTGTGGGCCTACTAAGTTGACGTACCAAGGGCTTTGTCAACTTAGTCAATATAAACGATTCTAGCTGCAGTGACCGTACGATGTCCATCCAACGGCCGTCGTGCTTCTTCAACCTCTGGTCTTCTTGCTCCAGCCGCCCAAAGCAGCGTCGGTCGTGCCACCTGCTCCTGCCTCCCGTGGCCGGCTGTGCTGCCGCGGAGGCCTCACCGTCCCCTACTACTCCCACCGCTGGCCAGGCCATCCATCCACTCACCCACACCCCCTGTTATTCTGCGGCGACGGCAGCGCAGCCGAACCAGTGAATCCTCGTACTCCTCTCCGTGTGTGCATCCACTACCGCGTCTTCCTCGGCTCCGCGTTGTCCCCTTCCTAGGCCTCGCCGTCGTCCACCGCCCTGGTGCTCTCGGCGCGGCGTGGTCAACGTGGTCAAGGAACAACTTCCATCGGACGTGGACTGTACGTGGAGCGGCTGATAGCTGGGTCCACGGCAGCCGCAAGGAAGTGCCTCCTTATTACGTGCAAAATAATTATTCCTCCACCTGACAGCGGGGACCCATTGGACGGGCCACCGTATTTCGTGAAAAAAATGATTCACCCCTTGACTGCTGGGACCCACGAGCTACATCTTCGCACGCAAGGAAGTGCGTCCGAAAAAAAACGATTCGCCCCCCTAACTGCTGGGACCACCAGCTACATCTTCGCACGCAAGGAAGTGCGTCCGAAAAAAAGATTCGCCCCCCGACTGCTGGGACCCACCAGCTACACCTTCGCACGCAAGGAAGTGCGTCCGGGCAAAAAAAAAACGATTCACCCCCCTGACTGCTGGGACCCAGCAGCTACACCTTCGCATGCAAGGAAGTGTGTCCGGGCAAAAAAAAACAAAACGTTTCGCCCCCCTGACTGCTGGGACCCACCAGCTACATCTTCGCAGGCAAGGAAGTGTCTGACAGTCGGGACCCACCTGGTCGAAGCGTACGTAGCGTTGTCATTCTGGTCGCGAACGTGTACGTACATACTGGTCGATGTAGAGGCGTGCACGTGTCGTAGCAGAGGTGCGCATGTGTCGTAGTAGAGGCGCGCACGTAGCATGTACACGTACGTACAGCGGCCAGGGTGCAAGAAAGAAAATACGGCCACGTATGTGTACATACGAGCAGGGTCTCGAACGCCTACTCGCGCAAACGTACGGCCAGGACTCGTGTACATGGCTGGGTCGGAACAGAGAAACAGCGTCGTCGTCGTGTTCATGGGGAGGCAACGGAATGCGTCGTGTTCATGGGGAGGCAACGGAATGCGTCGTGTTCATCGGGAGGCAACGGAATGCGTCGTGTTCATCGGGAGGCAACCGAACGCGTGGGAGCCAACCGGCTGGGTCGGAATGGAATGTGTGGTCGTGTTCATCGGGAGGGCTTGGACGGAACAGACGATGGAAACGAGGCCTGGCGTACCGCAGAATGGAGGAAACAGACCTCCTGCGTTCGGAACGGGGTCCTGTTGATCGGGAGGGGTGTGGCGTACCGCAAAACGGAGGAAACGGACCTCCTACGGTCGAAACGGGGGTCCTGTTGATCGGGAGGGGTGTGGCGTACCGCAAAACGGACGAAACGGACCTCCTACGGTCGAAACGGGGGTCCTGTTGATCGGGAGGGGTGTGGCGTACCGCAAAACGGACGAAACGGACCTTCTACGGTCGAACGGGGGTCCTGTTGATCGGGAGGGGTGTGGCGTACCGCAAAACGGACGAAATGGACCTCCTACAGTCGAGACGGGGGTCCTGTTCATCGGGAGGGGTGTGGCGTACCGCAAAACGGGACTCCACGGGATACTGTTCATCTCCACCGTTGACCTCCTCCAGCCTCCACGGGCTACCGTCGACCTCCTCCAGCCTCCACGGGCTCCTGTTCATCCAGCCTCCACCGCGCGCTACTCCACCGGCTACTGTTCAACCACCCCTCCACGGGCACCCCTCCACCGTCTACTGTTCATCCAGCCCTCCACACCACGGGGTCCTGTTCAACCACCCCTCCACGGACACCCCTCCACCGTCTACTGTTCATCCAGCCTTCCACCACACCACGGGGTCCTTTTCATCCAGAGGCAACGCCACCGCTCACTGTTCATCCAACCCCCCCCCCCCCCCCCCGCAACGCTCACTGTTCATCCAATCGATCGGCTTCAGTTAGCAGCAGTAGCCAAGGAATAGCTCGATCGGGTTCAGTTAACAGCCATCGATCGATCGCTCGGGTTCAGTAACGCGTAGCCTGCAGTGCAATCGCTCGGGTTCAGTTAGAGCCCAACGCCTCGCTCGGGTTCAGTTAGAGCCAACGCCTCGCACACACGCGCGTACGTGTATGAGAGAAACGCGCATCGCTCGGCCCCCGACCTCCCACCGTAACCGGGAACTCCCCGAAATTTTCCTCCCCCTCACTTCTACCACGGTTTTTTCCGTCATGGACGGCCCAAAGAATGTCATGCAGCTGCGTCTCCGGCCCGCCCAGGACGAAAAGCCCATTTTCTGTCATGATTTTTTGTCACAATTATCATCATAAAAGTGTCATATGTATGACAAAAAAAATTTCGTTCGGCCCAAAATGTCATGGATGTGTCTTTTTTTTGTAGTGCGAGCTGTCGCCCTAAGGCGATGTGCATCAGTCGTTGATAGGTGGCACCCGCGTTGCGCAATCCAAAGGGCATGCAGGTGTAACAGTACACCCCACACGGGGTCAGGAAGGCTGTCTTCTCCACATCTTCTACCGCCATCTTGATCTGGTGATATCCTGAGAACGCATCCAGGAAGCAGAGCAGGTCACACTCGATGGTGGAGTCAACGATCTGGTCGATGCGTGGGAGTGGGAACGGATCTTGGGGGCAGGCTTTGTTAAGGTTGGTGAAGTCGACGCACATCCGTTCCTTCCCGCCTTTCTTCGGCACTACGACGGGGTTCGCCAGCCACTCGGGATACTGAACCTCGCGAATGGCACCCGCTGCCTCCAGCTTGCGGGTCTCTTGGACGATAAAGGCCTTCTTCTCTGTGGACTGCCGTCTTGCCTGCTGCTTCACGGGGCATACATTGGGGCATACCCTTAAATGATGCTGAATCACTTCTCTCGGGACTCCCACCAGCTGATTGGGCTCCCACGCGAATATATCCTTGTTCGCGTGCAAGAACTTCACCAATGCTTCCTCTTGACCTTGGTTGAGGCTGGCACCTATGGTGAAGGTGGCTCCCGAGGACCCGTCCTCGTTGACCGGCACCTGCTTGGTTTCTGCCTTGTCTTGGGTGAACAACTGCTTCTTCTTGGTAGGTGCGGCCTCCTTGTTCTCGGGGGTACCGGCGCCGGCGGGCTGTGTCGCCGCTGTGGTCTTGAAGGAGAGCTTGAGTGCCGTCACGGCCTCCTTGGTGTCCCCCTTGATGTTGAGGACACCTTTGCTTCCAGGCATCTTCATGAGGTCATAGGCCGGATGAGTCGCCGCCATGAATTGGGCCAGAGCTGGGTACCCGAGGATGGTGTTGTACGGGAGGCCGATGCGGGCGATGTCGAAGTCGACCAGCTCGGTTCGGTAGTTGTCGCGCGTGCCAAAGGTGACGGGGAGGCGGATCTGTCCCAGAGAGTGGGCAGCGCCGCCACCAACTCCTGAGAAAGGCTTGCTGAGGGTGAGCCGCTCGAGCGGCACGTGAAGGAGGCTAAAGGCGTCCACGGAGAGCAAGTTGAGGCCGGCACCGCCGTCGATGAGGGTCTTGGTGACGGCCATGTGGCAGATGGTGGGCGTGCAGAGCATCGGAAGGATGCCTGTGCCGGCGGTGGAGTCGGGGTGGTCTTCCAAACTGAAGGTGAGGTCGGCCTCCAGCGCAGCCCAACCCGGCGGAGTCCCCGGGCATTTGGAAGCGGCACCAATCTGGCAGAGGAACGGCTTGACGTGGCGATCTGAAGGCGGTGCTTGAGAGCCGCCCAGCAGGGCCGCGACTTAGTGGTGCACCGGTACCGCGTAGCGAGCAGTGAAGAGGTCGCGGAGTTCCCCCAGGACGCCACCGTGGATCCATGGAGGTTGAGCAGCCAGGCACGTGGCTCGCCGGCGAGGGCCATGGGGAGCCAGTTGGCCATGACCTTGTCATCGCCTCCGGCCTTGAGGACGGCCTCCTCGTATGCCGACAGGAAAGCTGACGGGTCTGCCGCGCCGTCGTAGCGCGGCGACATCTCTGGCTTGAACTTGGTTGGCCACCGCACCCGCCACAGGGCCGGGGCCAGGGCTCGGAGCCCCTTGGCCTCGTCGTCGATGCCGGCCGTCAGAGGGGATAACGGGGCGCCTGCCATGCGGGGAGAGCGCAGATCGACGGAAGGGAGGCTACAACACACCCCTACCTGCCGCGCCAAATGTCGAATCTAGGGTTCCGGCAAAACCCTTAAGGTTTGAACTCTGGGTGCGCGCGAAGTTCTTTCCCTCCTACCGATCCACGCCCTAGCTCGCTAAGATCTCACGGACGAACTCAACGGACTCGTAACAAAGAAAGACACGAGATTTATACTAGTTCGGGCCACCGTTGTGGTGTAATACCCTACTCCAGTGTGTGGTGGTGGATTGCCTCTTGGGCTGATGAAGAACAATACAAGGGGAAGAACAGCCTCCTGAGGTTGATGTGTTCTTGTGTTCTGCGGACTTGTGTGGGTGAGATGGCTCGGAATGAGTTATCCCCTACGGTGGAGGCTAGCTCTCCTTATATAGGCCCTGGTCCTCTCCCCAAATATTGAGCGGGAAGGGAGCCAACAACGGCGGGCAAATTTGAAAGGGGACAGCTAGCACAAGCTATCCTAACAAAAGTGGTCTTCGCCTACAAAAGGCTCTGGTGGTGACGCCGTCTTGGGATCCATGGTGACCTCCGTCTTGCCACCCTGCTGGTCTTGGTCTCGTTGCACCGATATGGAAACCTTTGCCTGATACCTCGGTACTCCGCGCCTGCGCTTGCCCCCTTGGCACCAAAGAGGAAACAAGGACGCTACGCGCGCTGGCGCCCGCCTGATCTTGATCGTCATGGCTCACGTCACGAGAGCCTCGCGAGGTTTGCCCCGCCTTGATATCTCCGCTCCTCGCGAGGCAGCCTGGTGAGGCCGCTCCCGAGGAAGTCTTGCGTCGTCCGCCTCGTGAGGCTTGGCCCCTCGCGAGGGTCTTGTATGCCTTGTCGATGAAGATGGGCCGTACAGGACTGCTAACGTAGCCACGCCATGGGCCGCAGGTAGGCAAGTTTGGGGACCCCCGTTCCCAAAACGCCGACAATGACGAAAACGATTCCTGAGCTCTTCGCGATGCTAAAATCGGCGAAGGTAGAAATTAAGAAAGAGCATCAAGTGTTGATGGTTAACAAGACCACTAGTTTCAAGAAAAGGGGCAAAGGAAAAGAAAGGGAACTTCAAGAAAATATGGCAAGCAAGTTGCCACTCCCGTGAAGAAACCCGAAGCTAGATCTAAGCCTGAAACTGAGTGCTTCTACTGCAAAGGGAATGGTCACTGGAAGCAGAACTACCCCAAATACTTGGCGGATAAGAAGGATGGAAAAGTGAAGAAAGGTATATTTGATATACATGTTATTGATGTGTACTTTACTAGTGTTCATAGTAACCCCATGGTATTTGATACCGGTTCAGTTGCAAAGATTAGTAACTCGAAACAGGAGTTGCAAAATGAACAGAAACTAGTTAAGCGCGAGGTGACGATGTGTGTTGGAAGTGATTCTAAGTTGATAAGATCACCATCGCATACTCCTCTACCTTCGGGATTAGTATTGGACATAAATAAATGTTATTTGGTGTTTGTGTTAAGCATGAATATGGTTGGATCATGTCTATTGTGATACGGTTATTCATTGAAGTCAGAGAATAATTGTTGTTCTGTTTACATGAATAAAACCTTCTATGGTCTTACATCCAATGTAAATGGTTTACTAAATCCAGATCGCAGTGATACACATATTGATAATATTGATGGCAAAAGATGCAAAGTTAATAATGATGGTGCAACATGTTTGTGGCACAGCTGTTTAGGTCATATTGGTGTAAAGCGCATGAAGAAACTTCATTCAGATGAACTTTTGGAATCACTTGATTATGAATCATTTGATACTTTCAAACCATGGGCAAGATGACTAAAACTCCGTTCTCCGAAACAATGGAGCGAGCCAATGACTTATTGGAAATAATACATACCGATGTATGCAGTCCAATGAGTGTTGTGGCTCGCGGCGGGTATCATTATTTTCTGACCTTCACAGATGATTTGAGGAGATATGAGTATATCAACTTAATGAAACACAAGTCTGAAACATTTGAAAAGTTCAAAGAATTTTAGAGTGAAGTGGAGAATCATCGTAACAACAAAATAAAGTTTCTACGAGCTGATGGTAGAGGCGAATATTTTAGTTACGAGTTTGTCCTTCATTTAAAACAATGTGGAATAGTTTCACAACTCACGCCACCTGGAACACCACAGCGTAATGGTGTGTCCGAACATCGTAACCGTACTTTATTAGATATGGTGCGAACTATGATGTCTCTTACCGATTTACCACTATCATTTTGGGGTTATGCATTAGAGACAACTGCATTCACATTAAATAGGTCACCATCTAAATCCGTTGAGACGACACCATATGAACTATTGTTTGGCAAGAAACCTAAGTTGTCGTTTCTTAGAGTTTGGGGTTGCGATGCTTATGTGAAAAAGCTTTAGCCTGATATGCTCGAACTCAAATCGGAGAAGTGCGTCTTCATAGGATACCCAAAAGAAACTGTTGGGTACACCTTCTATCACAGATCCGAAGGCAAGATCTTTGTTGCTAAGAATGGATCCTTTCTAGAGAAGGAGTTTCTCTCGAAGGAAGTGAGTGGGAGGAAAGTAGAACTTGATGAGGTAGTTGTACCTTCTCTTGAATTGGAAAGTAGTTCATCACAGAAATCAGTTCCAGTGATGCCGACACCAATTAGTGAGGAAGCTAATGATGATGATCATGAAACTTCAGATCAAGTTACTACCGAACCTCGTAGGTCAACCAGAGGATGATCCACACCAGAATGGTACGGTAATCCTGTTCTGGAAGTCATGTTACTAGACCATGACGAACCTACGAACTATGAGGAAGCGATGATGAGCCCAGATTCCGTGAAATGGCTTGAGGCCATGAAATCTGAGATGGGATCCATGTATGAGAACAAAGTGTGGACTTTGGTTGACTTTCCCAATGATCGGCAAGCCATAGTGAATAAATGGATCTTCAAGAAGAAGACTGATGCTGACGGTAATGTTATTGTCTACAAAGCTCGACTTGTTGCAAAAAGGTTTTTCGACAAGTTCAAGGTGCTGACTACAATGAGATTTTCTCACTCATATCGATGCTTAAGTCTGTCCGAATCATGTTAGCAATTGCCGCATTTTATGAAATCTGGCAAATGGATGTCAAAACAGCATTCCTTAATGGATTTATTAAAGAAGAGTTGTATATGATGCAACCAGAAGGTTTTGTCGATCCTAAAGGTGCTAAAAAAGTGTGCAAGCTCCAACGATCCATTTATGGACTGGTGCAAGCATCTTAGAGTTGGAATATATGCTTTGATGAGTTGATCAAAGCATATAGTTTTATACAGACTTGCGGTGAAGCCTGTATTTACAAGAAAGTGAGTGGGAGCACTACAACCTTTCTGATAAGTATATGTGAATGACATATTGTTGATCGGAAATGATGTAGAATTTTCTGGAAAGCATAACGGAGTGTTTGAAAGGAGTTTTTTCAAAGAAAGACCTCGGTGAAGCTACTTACATATTGGGCATCAAGATCTATAAAGATAGATGAAGACGCTTGATAAGACTTTCGATGAGTACATACCTTGATAAGATTTTGAAGGAGTTCAAAATGGATCAGTCAAAGAAGGAGTTCTTGCCTGAGTTGTAAGGTGAAGTTGAGTAAGACTCAAAACCCGACCACGGCAGAAGATAGAGAGAGAATGAAAGTCATAACCTATGCCTCAGCCATGGGTTCTATAAAGTATGCCATGCTGTATACCATATCTATTGTGTACCTTGCCATGAGTTTGGCAAAGGGGTACAATAGTAATCCAGGAGAAGATCACTGGATAGCGGTAAAAATTATCCTTAGAGGACTAAGGAAATATTTCTCGGTTATGGAGGTGATAAAGAGTTCATCATAAAGAGTTACGTCAATGCAAGCTTTAACAACGATCTGGATGACTCCGAGTCTCAATCTGGATACATACTGAAAGTGGGAGAAATTAGCTAGAGTAGCTCTATGCAGAGCATTGTAGACATAGAAATTTGCAAAATACATATGGATCTGAATGTGGCAGACCCGTTGACTAAACTTCTCTCACAAGCAAAACATGATAACACCTTAGTACTCTTTGGGTGTTAATCACATGGTGATGTGAACTAGAATATTGACTCTAGTAAACCCTTTTTGTGTTGATCACATGACGATGTGAACTATGGGTGTCAATCACATGGTGATGTGAACTATTGGTGTTGAATCACATGGCGATGTGAACTAGATTATTGATTCTAGTGCAAGTGGGAGACTGAAGCAAATATGCCCTAGAGGCAATAATAAAGTTGTTATTTATTTTTTCCTTATATCATGATAAATGTTTATTATTCATGCTAGAATTGTATTAACCAGAAACTTAGTACATGTGTGAATACATAGACAAAACAGAGTGTCCCTAGTATGCCTCTACTTGACTAGCTCGTTAATCAAAGATGGCTATGTTTCCTGACCATAGACATGTGTTGTCATTTGATGAACGTGATCACATCATTAGAGAATGATGTGATGGACAAGACCCATCTATTAGCTTAGCATAATGATCGTTAACTTTTATTGCTATTGCTTTCTTCATGACTTATACATATTCCTCTGACTATCATATTATGAAACTCCCAAATACCGGATGAACACCTTGTGTGCTATCAAATGTCACAACGTAACTGGGTGATTATAAAGATGCTCTACAGGTGTCTCCGAAGGTGTTTGTTCGGTTGGCATAGATCAAGCTTAGAATTTGTTACTCCGTGTATCGGAGAGGTATCTCTGGGCCCTCTCGGTAATGAACATCACTATAAGCCTTGCAAGCAATGTGATTAATGAGTTAGTTGTGGGATGATGCATTACGAAACGAGTAAAGAGACTTGCCGGTAACGAGATTGAACTAGGTATGATGATACCGACGATCCAATCTCGGGCAAGTAACATACCGATGACAAAGGGAATAACGTATGTTGTTATGCGGTTTGACCGATAAAGATCTTCATAGAATATGTAGCAGCCAATATGAGCATCCAGGTTGCGCTATTGGTTATTGACCGGAGATGTGTCTCGGTCATGTCTACATAGTTCTCAAACCCGTAGGGTCCGCACGCGTAACGTTCGATGATGATTTGTATTATGAGTTATGTGTTTTGGTGACTGAAGTTTGTTCGGAGTCCCGGATGAGATCACGGACATGACGAGGGGTCTTGAAATTGTCGAGAGGTAAAAATTCATATATAGGAAGGTGGTATTCAGACATCGTAATGGTTCTGAGTGATTCCGGTATTTTACCAGAGTACCGAGGGGTTACCGGAACCCCCCGGGGATGTAATTGGGCCTTATTGGGCCATAGGGGAGAAGAGGAGGCAGGCCAAGGGAGGAGGCGCACCCCCCCATGGAGTCCAAATTGCACTAGGGGAGGGGGCGGAACCCTCCTTGCCCTTTCCTACTCCCTATCCCCTTCTCGCTTTCCCCTCTCCGGAAAAGGAAAGGGAGTCCAACTAGGATTGGGAGTCCTAGTTGGACGCCCCCCTTTGGTGCCCCCCTAGGCCGCCCGCCTCCTCCGCTCCTCCTTTATATACGGGGGGGGCACCCCATAGACACAACAGTTGTTTCTTAGCCATGTGCGGTGCCCCCCTCCAAACTTTACCACCTCGGTCATATTGTTGTAGTGCTTAGGCGAAGCCCTGCGCAGATCACATCACCAACACCGTCGCCACGCTGTCGTGCTGATGGAACTCTCCCTCGACCCTCTACTGGATCAAGAGCTCGAGGGACGTCATCGAGTTGAATGTGTGCTGAAGAGGGAGGTGTCGTACGTTCGGTACTTGGATCGGTTGGATCGTGAAGACGTTCGATTACATCAACCGCGTTAACATAACATTTCCGCTTTCGGTCTACGAGGGTACGTGGTCACACTCTCCCATCTCGTTGCTATGCTTCTCCTAGATAGATCTTGCATGATCGTAGGAATTTTTTTTGAATCACTACGTTCCCCAACAAAGAGCTCAGCGGAGAAGCAGTCCAAGCAGCCCAAGCAGATCTCTCCCAAGCCTTAGAAGGTTGTGGTGCCTCGGATCAAGGTGTCCGTACCCATAGCCTCGACGTGAGTGTTCTCATTCATCCCTTGTCTATTTTTGCGTTGGTTCCGGGTGCTGACCGAGTGCACTCTGATTTTTGCAGGAATGACACTTTGATGACTTCAGCGGACCCGCACGCCCGTAAGCCAGACTCGAACGATGCTGAAGCTGCGGAGGCTGCCACATCCGAGGGTATGTTACGTCGACTGACTTATATGGTTGCGCTCTTCTTCGACTGAGTTTTGATGATTTCCTTGGTTTATGCAGCCCCACTTGAGTTCATCAGATGGACGATGAAGTGGGCATTGATCCGCCGAACCCGGGCGTCCTCAAGGAGGGGGTGCCGAGTGTCGACACGCTTATGCCGGATGCTTCTCCCCGCCGAGTGTCTCGTGTTTCTCCGTTGAAGGCCACCACAAAAACCGCTCAGCCGAGTCTTCTGGTTCAGGGCGGCTCGGCGTCTTCGTCAGTGATAGTGCCGCCCGCAGGATCCACCCAGACTCCTCCGGGTGGTCCAGCAGCGATCTCGGCTTCGAGGTCATCATCCGCGACTCTGTCAGCCCCACCTACCTCCTTCCCTTTGCACCATGTCCCTGAAGATCAGGTAGAGGCAAGCAAGGGGGCTTTGATCTAGGTGGGGTTAGTGTGTAGCCGACTGAAGGATGCCTACGACGCCAGCGCGACACTCGAGATCAATGTCCGAGTAAGTACCATTGTGAGTATAATTTCTAGTAGAAATTTCTTCTTTTCTTGTAGTAGGATCGTAATAGGCTTTCTGCCAGTGGCTTTGCACGGGGCACACCCACTGGGTGTACATGATCCAGTGGGGGCACGCTTAGTGCACCAACCGGGTGTAGTCCCCGAGGCTCCTGTCAGCCGGAGTCAATCGGCAGGAGTCTTAGAGTGTTGAATTTTCTTATGTTACTCGGAGTCTAGCCAGAGCGTAGTCGAGTGGCCATGATCTAGTGGGGCACGCTGAGTGCACCCACTAGGTGTAGTTCCCGAGGCTACTGTTTACTAGAGCAGTCGGCGGTAGTCTTAGAGTTTTTTTAGCTCCATCAACGAGTCATTTTCCAGTGGGGGCACGCTGAGTGCACCAACCGGGTGTAGTCCCCGAGGCTGCCATTGATCGCTGACGACCAGTGGTGGCCTTTAGAACTTGTCATTAGGCGTTCAGGGCACCCTATGACACTCGTGCGCTTGTGAGATAATAAGTAAGATTTCCTTCAATACTGACTTGGGAGTCAGCCGAATGAAGTAGGCCATCTTGTGTTGTTGTCCCTTCTTCATTGCCGACTCAGGGGTTGGCCGGGTGATGATATACCAAAGGGTACTTCAGGATCTAGTATTGGTCTAGCCTGTTCCACTCGGTAGTGCGTGATTGACTCGGTAGTCAGCAGGTACTTGAGGATTTGGTACTGGTCCAGCTTGTTCCACTCGGTACCAAGGGTACTTCAAGATCTGGTACTGGTCTAGCTTGTTCCTTCCCTGCTCGGGTGCTTGTGAGTTACTCCTTTGTGTTTCCTGTTTGAGTCTGTCAACTGACTATTTCTTGCATGTTGCAGAGGACTTGAGAAATGGGATCCCACTATGTTGCGATGGAGAAGGAGGTGACAACCCTTCGACTTGACCTGGAAGCCGAAAACTCAGGAGCACCCGACTGGAGCAGGAGAAGAAGGCCCTGGGAGGTAAGCTATTTCCTCTAACTGGTAGCTAGGTATTGTTCATCCCTCTTGATCCGAATCACTTCACTCTGACAGATGTTCGTAGCGAGAATTCCCAACTCGTAATGAGGCTCGGGACTTCTATTTCTTTAGAAACCATGAAGCAGGCATTAGAGAACAAGGTCAAAGATCTGGCGCTGGCCCAGAAGGAGGCGAGGACTAAGGCCAAGCTTGCCGACGAGAAGTTGGCTTCAGTCGGACGGTTGGAGGAGGAGATCAAGAACCTCAAAGCCGCTGCTGAGGTCTCCACTCAGGAGAAGCAGACACTGAGGAGAAGGTCACCCAGTTGACTGACAAGAAGGATGCCCTGGAGAAGCACATCGAGGATGTCTGTGAGGAGTTTAGTGAGAAGCTTACTGGTAAGTTCCTCTTCAACCGAGTGAATTCCATATGTGACCAAATCTCTCTCAATTATTCGCTCACGCACTACCTTCTTCCAACCAGAGCATTGCTATAATAAGGAACTGGAGCTGCAGAGGATAGAGGGGGAGCTGGACCCTACTCGGTCGTCGCTGACAAAGTAGCACCTGCCATCCTTTGGCTTGAAGACCGCCTGGAGAATGCATTGGGCTATATCACTCAGACGAGAGGCGCTGTGGGTTGGATTGATGCAGAGTTGCAGCCTTGTGAAGAGACTCGGAAGGACCTGAAGTCGGTGATGATGAGGGTAAACGAGGTCCTTGCTCGGGTGAAGGCTTGGAAGAATTCTACCGCTCCGAGTGGAGCTGATGCGGCGCTATCACTCGTCTGTGTTCATTGCAAGAACGTGGACGAGGAGAGGCTGAAGAGCCTCTGAGTGGTGAACAAGAACAACCTCAAGTTTGAGGATTTCATGGATACCTTCGCTAAAGCTGCCACTCGCATCGGCAACGGGATTGATCTGGAGACCTTCGTTGACCCAGCTAGCCCTCCGCCTGAGGGTTAAAAACACTTGATTGAATTTGCCCCGGAATGCCGGGTGGTTGATGTATTGAAATACTCTGTTGAGCCTTGAGCTCATTTTATCTTGGAGACATTCGGACGGATCGAATCATTAATTTAGAATCTTTTGCGCTTCTATTTGCTTCTTCGTGTTTTGTTTTTGAACTTAGGCGAAAGCTGGTTCGCAGCTAAGCCCCCGAGTGTGGTCCAGATCCTCACTCAGATTGTTTCTGAACTTAGGCGAAAGCTGGTTCGCAGTAAGCCCCCGAGTGCGGACCAAATCCTCACTCAGATTGTTTTTGAAATTAGGCAAAAGCTGGTTCGCAGCTAAGCCCCCGAGTGTGGACCAGATCCTCACTCGGATTGTTTTTGAACTTAGGCGAAAGCTGCTTCGCAGCTAAGCCCCCGAGTGTGGACTAGATCCTCACTCGGATTGTTTCTGAACTTAGGAGAAAGCTGGTTCGCAGTTAAGCCCCTGAGTGCGAACCAGATCCTCACTCGGATTGTTTTTTAACTTAGGCAAAAGCTGGTTCCCAGCTAAGCCCCCGAGTGTGGAGCAGATCCTCACTCGGATTGTTCTGAACTTGGGCGAAAGCTGGTTTGCAGCTAAGCCCCGGAGTGCGGACCAGATCCTCACTTTGATTGTTTCTGAACTTAGGCGAAAGCTGGTTCGCAGCTAAGCCCCCGAGTGTGGACCAGATCCTCACTCGGATTGCTTTCTAACTTAGACGAAAACTGGATCGCAGCTAAGCTTTCTCACCTCTACACCCACTGGAGGCGTGTTAGTTTTCGAATGCGATTTAATCACCTGAGTGAGATGTCACTGTAGGTCGAACTAAACGATATATGGCAAAAGTAAGACTTTTATTCATTTAAGTTCATTCGGACTAACTATTACAAGGGAGAAATTTTGTTCTAAGTATAAAACTTGCGGAGCAAATCTGCATTCCAAGCTCTGGGCTCTTCTATTCCTCTCTTGAAGTTGTACTTTCTCTATGCTTCGTTGTGTAAGACCTTGGATATGTCGAATGGTCCCTCCCAGGGGGGTGCCAACTTGTGAGGTTTCTGTTGATCCACTCGGAGGACCAGGTCTCCTTCCTGGAAGGCACATCCTCTAACGTGTCTATCGTGATAGCGGCACAAGTCTTGTTGGTACAACGTAGATCTTATAAGTTCTAGCTCACATTCTTCCTCCGAAAGGTCCAGGCTATCCTACCTTGCTTCTTCTACTTCAGCTTCCGAGTAAAGATCCACTCGGGGAGAGTTGTGGAGCAGATCACTCGGCAAAACCGCTTCTGACCCGTACACCATAAAGAATGGGGTGCGATTGGTGGATCGATTCGGGGTTGTCCGAAGGCCCCAGAGGACCAAAGGCAACTCGGTTACCCAGGCTCCTGTTGCGTGGGTCAGATCACACATGAGCCGAGGCTTCAATCCTTAAAGTATGAGCCCGTTCGCTCTCTTGGCTTGTCCATTTGACTGCGGGTACGCCACAGAGGCGTAGTCGACCTGAGTGCCCTGGGTGTAACAAAACTCACAGAACTCATCCGAGTCGAAGTTGGACCCGTTATCGGTGATGATGCTGTGCGAGACTCCGAATCTGAAGATAATCTCTCTGATGAATTGAATTGCAGTGGCTGAATCCAACTTCTTTATGTGCTTGGCCTCGATCCACTTGGTGAACTTATCCACTACTACCAATAGGAGCGTGAAGCCGCTCGCCCCGGTCCGAAGAGGGCCGACCATGTCGAGTCCCGAGACGGTGAACGGCCAAGTGAGGGGGATAGTCTTCAAGGTAGATGTTGGCTTGTGCGACTGGTTTGCATAGAACTGGCATCCGACGCACTGGTCCACTATGTCTCGGGCGGCCTCATTAACCTGGGTAAAACATCGTGTCCCCCGTCTCATGTTACCGTCGATCCTAGACGCACAGTTTGGGACCCCCTACCCGAGATCCGCCGGTTTTGACACCGACATTGGTGCTTTCATTGAGAGTGGCACTATGTCGTCGGCAAAGGGCTCGATGGCCCCTTCGATCGTCAGTAATGACGTTGTCCAAGGATAAACCTTCCTCCCCGGACAGACCTTCGAATTCGGCGGCTTCGTACTGTGGGCCAACTCGCTTGGCCATCTGGAGCAGATCGACAGCTACGCCCATGGCCATCAGGTCAGATTCGGAAGCTTGAACTACATCGCGGATATCCGTGGAGACTTGATCTTCAAGGGATTTGAGCCCGCGGCGATCGCTCCCCCTCACCCTGATGAACGTGACTTAAATCTGTCATCGGATCACACCCAGGAGATGGTTCCTGCTGCTGCGATGGCCTTAGAGCCAAAGCAGATCGTGCCATCCGAGGCCGCAGAGTCTGCGGCATTGGAGCCGCACACGGACTCAACGCCCTGCAATATTCGCTTTAACGGAACTTCGGACTTGTCTCCGGCTATAAGTTCCGGACTGTGTACGCCCGCGGACACCGAGCTAGATCGGTTATCGATCTTCGAGTTCAGCGCCGCTAACGTTTTCCAGCACTCGCCTTTGGGTGACGTGCTAAAATCTTTAAAGAATTTGTCCTTGGAGAAGGACTCACAGCCAAACTACGTCCGGTTCGAGCTAGAGACGGATGACGAAGAATTTTGCTTCCCACCCGCCACCCACTTCATAGCCACCGTCGATGACTTAACCGACGTGCTTGACTATGGCTCTGAAGACCTCGACGGTATGGACGACGATGCCCATAAGGAGCAAGGCCAAGACCCGCCATTCACCGGACGTTGGACGGCTACCTCTTCGTATGACGTGTAGATGGTTGATACACCCAAAGGATCTGGCGATGATGAAGAAGAGCCAGAGGCGAATAAAACCTCTGAGACGCAGTCCAAGCGCCGACGCCCCAAACGCCGTCCTAAGCCTCGTCGCTCAAAGGACGGCAACACCGGCACCGGAGAGAATATATAACACCCCGGTTGTAACTTTCAATATTTGTACTCCAACTCTTGCCATTTCCGGCTATGTGTTATGATATTCCCTTCGTGGTCGGGTTTTGTTTTCCGTTTTTTGCATTTTGTTCATGTCATGCATCTCATATCATGTCATCATGTGCATTACATTTGCATACGTGTTCGTCTCTTGCATCCGAGCATTTTCCCCGTTGTCCATTTTGCAATCCGGCACTGCCACCTCCTCCGGCGCACCCCTTTTCGTTTCTTTTCGTGAGCGGGTGTTGAACGTTCTCGGAATGGACCGAGGCTTGTCAAGTGGCCTTGGTATACCACCGGTAGACCACTGATCAAGTTTCGTTCCAGTTGGAGGTCGTTTGGTACTCCAACGGTTAACCGGGCAACCGCAAAGTCCTTTCGTGTGTTGCAGCAAAACCCCTCTCTAAACAGCCCCCCAAAACCCCTCTAAGTCTCTTCCATGTTCTAGGTCGTTCGATCACGATCGTGTGGGCGAAAACCGCACTCCATTTGGAGTCTCCTAGCTCCCTCTACCTATAAAAATACCTCCCCCCTCTAAAATCTCGGGCAAAAACCACCCTAACCCTAGTCCCCTTCCCCTCTCCGCGGCCGGACGCGTCCGCCGCCGCCGGACGAACCAGCGCCGCCGCGCCCGGCCAACGGGCCCCTGCCATGTGGCGCCGTACGCCGCGCCGCCGCGCGAGACCGCGAGGCCTGCGGGAGGCCCTCCCGGCCCAGATCCGCGCCCCCGCGCCGTCGCCGACCCTGCCGCCGCCGCGCGTGGCCGCTGCCGCCCGCGGGTCGCCGGACCCGCCGTCGTCGTCCTCCGCCGTGCCTCGTGTTCCTCCTCCCCGCGGCGCCTCCTCCACCTCCTCTTCGTCCCGTCGCCGGTCGCCCCGGCGAGCTGCTCCGGCGAGCCTCGAGCTCGGGCCCGATCCCGATCCAGTCAAAGCCACGGTTGACTTTTCTCCTCTCCCCGAAATCCTGCCCTAGAGATTTGACAGTACATGCTCATGTTCATCGCATCATAACTCTCTGCATATAGCTCCGTTTCGCGCGTGTAATATATCGAAATGTTCGCCTCGAGATGCTCTTCATTTTGTTCCATTGCACCATGTTCAGTTGAGTCCATCTTGATGCCCAAATCTCTGGTGCAAGAGTGCTAGTTGCTGTTATCTGCTGTTACTTATCAGAACTTGAGGATTTATTATTATTTTTGCATTTAATCTGTGCATCTTATGGGCATGAGCTCTACATGTGTTTTGGTGTATGTCATTCCATCTTTACAGAGGTGTGTGCCATGTATTTTTGTGATCTCTGTGGTGACTAGCAAAAGCATGCAAACTAGGCTTCGTGATGTTTCTGATTTCAGGGACTTGGTAGTTTTTCTAAGTGTGTGACTGCTGTTATTTGTTGCTTTGTATCCATGTGTCTATAGAGAGATCCATGCTCCTTTTCGAGATGTTCAGTAAGGATGTTTTATAGATATTGTTGTAGTTGATCCATTCATGCCCTTGTTTGCAATTATGGAGTGCCATAGCATGACTCAATCTTGCTCTACTTTTGCTATAAAATATTTTTGGCAGATTCTTAACATGATATTCAATTTTGCCAAGCTTTTTGTAGTTGTTTCATTCAAGATATGTACTTGCTCTTGCGTTGGTTAGCTTCATAAACATGCCATCTTGCTGTAGATATGCTTGTTTTGACATGCATTGCCTTGTGGTGAGTGCATCAAGCTCACCAAGATGCCTTCATATTATTGTTTCTGCCATGCTCTGTTTTCTGCCAAGTCTGAAACCTGTTAACGAAACTTGCTATGTTTACATGGTTGTCATCATATCTTCTGTTCCTTTTTGGCTCATGGTCAGTAAGGGACTTTTGTCATATGCATTCAGTAGAATACTGCCATGCCTTTTTTTGCTATTTTAAGTTCCCATAGCATATTGATTTCGTGCTCTCAACATTGCTACCTGATGCTGTTTCAGTCATGTCCTGTTATCTTTTGCACTTTTGCCATGCTTGTTTGAACCTGTTATGTTGTGATCTAGCCGTATCTCAGTGTTCCTCGTTTGTCAAGCATCTCCTGTAGATTACTGCCATATGCTTTGTTGCTATATTGGAGTGTTGTAGCATTGTTACTTGTTGCATTCTAAGTGCTATCATGCTGTTAATCGCAGATTCATGTCATTCTTGTTTTGCTTGCCATTTGCAAACCGTGCATCCGTTTCCGGTGATCTTTATATCGATTTCGACCGAAATCATCTCATCTTTCCAGTGGCATGCTTGGTTTGCCAAGTTACTTCCTTGTTCATCATTTCCCTTCCGGAGCACGCATATGCATCGCATATCATATCTTGCATATCATTCATGTATTGCATCATGTTGATTGTGCATTCCCCGTGATTGATTGTGGTTCTGTTGCTTGTGTTATTGTTTTGGGTAGAGCCGGAAGACGAGTTCGTGAACGAGGAACCTGTTGAGTACGCTTACGAGGATCAAGCTTTCGACAACTCTGAGAACCTTGCAGGCAAGATGACCATACCCTCGAAATCACTTCTATCTTTGCTTTGCTAGTTGTTCGTTCTACTACCATGCTGCGCTACCTACCACTTGCTATATCATGCCTCCCATATTGCCATATCAGCCCCTAACCATCCTTTCCTAGCAAACCGTTGTTTGGCTAAGTTACCGCTTTTGCTCAAGCCCTTCTTATAGCGTTGCTAGTTGCAGGTGAAGATGAAGTTGGTTCCATGTTGGAATATGGATATATTTGGAATATCGCAATATCTCTTATTTAATTAATGCATCTATATATTTGGTAAATGGTGGAAGGCTCGGCCTTATGCCTGGTGTTTTGTTCCACTCTTGCCGCCCTAGTTTCCGTCATACCGGTATTATATTCCTTGAGTTTGCGTTCCTTACGCGGTTGGGTGATTTATGGGACCCCCTTGACAGTTCGCTTTGAATAAAACTCTTCCAGCAAGGCCCAACCTTGGTTTTACCATTTGCCACCTAAGCCTTTCCCCCGGGTTTTCGCGAGCCCGAGGGTCATCTTTATTTTAACCCCCGGGCCAGTGCTCCTTCGAGTGTTGGTCCGAACCGAGCAGCCTGCGGGGCCACCACGGGGAAACTCGAGGACTGGTTTTACTCGTAGCTTGACTTATCCGGTGTGCCCTGAGAACGAGATATGTGCAGCTCCTATCGGGATTTGTCGGCGCATCGGGCGGCTTTGCTGGTCTTGTTTTACCATTGTCGAAATGTCTTGTAAACCGGGATTCCGAGACTGCTCGGGTCTTTCCGGGAGAAGGTTTATCCTTCGTTGACCGTGAGAGCTTATGATGGGCTAAGTTGGGACACCCCTGCAGGGTATTATCTTTCGAAAGCCGTGCCCGCGGTTATGAGGCAGATGGGAATTTGTTAATGTCCGGTTGTAGAGAACTCGTCATTTGACTTAATTAAAATACATCAACTGTGTGTGTAGCCGTGATGGTCTCTTCTCGGCGGAGTCCGGGAAGTGAACACGGTTTGTGTTATGTTTGACGTAAGTAGGAGTTCAGGATCACTTCTTGGTCATTACTAGATGACGACCGTTCCGTTGCTTCTCTTCTTGCTCTCATTTGCGTATGTTAGTCACCATATATGCTTAGTGCCTGCTGCAGCTCCACCTCATTACACCATCCTTTCCTATAAGCTCAAATAGTCTTGATCTCGCGGGTGTGAGATTGCTGAGTCCTCGTGACTCACAGATTCTACCAAAATAGTTGCAGGTGCCGACGATGCCAGTGCAGATGACGCAATCGACCAAGTAGGAGTTCGATGAGGAACGTGGTCGTTACTATGTTTCTTTTCCTGATGATCAGTAGTGGAGCCCCGTTGGGACGATCGGGGATCTAGCATTTGGGGTTATCTTATTTTCATTTGGATTTGACTGTAGTCGGTCTATGTGTGTATTTTGGATGATGTATGAATTATATTTATGTATTGTGTGAAGTGGCGATTGTAAGCCAACTCTCGTTATCCCATTCTTGTTCATTACATGGGATTGTGTGAAGATGACCCTTCTTGCGACAAAACCACAATGCGGTTATGCCTCTAAGTCGTGCCTCGACACGTGGGAGATATAGCCGCATCGTGGGCGTTACAGAATAGTACTCCAGGTGACGCCGAAAACAATGGAGACCCTGTCGGAGCTACATCCGAACAGGAGGAACATGACAACAGGCAAGACAACCCTGATGAACAGGCCATAGAAGATGACTTGGAGGACGACAGTTACCGTCCTCCCTCCGAGGAGGAGACAAGCCTCGGCAACAAAGACTTCATCGTGCCTGAGGATCCTCTAGAGCAGGAGCGCTTTAAGCTTCAGCTCATAGCCACTACAAAGAGCCTGAAAAAGAAACAGCAGCAGCTTCAAGCTGAACAAGATCTGCTCATCGACAGATGAACTGATGTCCTGACAGCCGAAGAATACAGCCTCAGGCGCCCAACAAAGAGCTACCCGAAACACAGACTGCTACCTCAATTTGATGAGGAAGCACCAGAGCACACATCTCCCTTGCGTAATGCAGAACGACTACCACGTGGTCGAGACAGGGCGGCCGACCGGCCACCCTGTGGCCGGGATAAAGCGGCAACTCAGGCCGAACAGTAGCCTGCCCCACCGCCTCATAAAAATAGAGACGGAAGAGTTCGGGATCACACGTACGACCTCCGGCAGATCCTAGACGATAGAGCAGGACATACAAGATCGATCTACGGATCGCGAGGGCATGCCTCGAGGCACGACGCCGGCTACCTATTTGGACGTGATAAATCTAACCACGCCCAGGCCGAATACCGCAGACGGACTCCATCAGAGCTACGCCATGACGCGGCCCGATATAGAGGCGCCGCACACCCTCTCTGCTTCACAGATGAAGTATTGGTTCACGAATTCCCCGAGGGGTTCAAGCCTTTCAACATTGAATCATACGACGGCACAACCAATCCCGCAGTATGGATTGAGGATTTCATTCTCCATATCCATACGGCTCGAGGAGATGACCTCCACGCCATCAAATACCTCCCATTAAAGCTCAAAGGGCCAGCTCGGCACTGGTTAAATAGCCTGCCTGAGAATTCCATCGGCAGCTGGGAAGACTTGGAAGAGGCTTTCCTTGATAACTTCCAAGGAACTTATGTCCTGCCACCGGATGCTGATGACTTAAGCCAGATAGTTCAACAACCTGGAGAATTAGCCAGAAAATTCTGGACTAGGTTCCTAACCAAAAAGAACTAGATCATTGACTGTCCGGATCCTGAGGCCCTAGCAGCCTTCAAACACAGCATCCGCGACGAATGGCTAGCACGCCACCTAGGCCAAGAAAAGCCGAAGTCTATGGCAGCCCTCACGGCACTCATGACCCGCTTCTGTGCGGGTGAGGACAGCTGGCTGGCTCGTAGTAAAAACACAGCCAATGAGGCAGACCCCATTGAGGCCAAGAACAACACCGGCAAGCTCCAGCACAATAGACACAAACGCGGAAGGAATGGCGACAACACCGATGACACCACAGTCAACGCCGGATTCAGCGGCTCCAAGTCCGGCCAACGGAAGAAGCCATACAAAAGAAACAACGAAGGACCTTCCATCCTGGACCGCATACTCGACCGTCCGTGCCAAATTCACGGCACCCCGGATAAGCAAGCCAATCATACCAACAAGGATTGTTGGGTCTTCAAGCAGGCCGGCAAGTTAAATGCCGAAAACAAAGAAAAGGGATCACAAAGTGAGGACGAGGACGAAGAGCCCTGGCAGCCGCACACTGGGGGGCAGAAGAAATTTCCCCCTCAAGTCAAAACGGTGAACATGATATACGCTACGCACATCCCCAAAAGGGAGCGTAAGCGAGCACTTAGGGACGTCTATGTGGTAGAGCCAGTCGCCCCAAAATTCAATCTGTGGTCATCATTCCTGATCACCTTCGATCGTCGGGATCACCCAACTAGTATCATCCATGGCGGTTCAGCCGCACTAGTCCTCGACCCAATTATTGACGGGTTTCACCTAACATGAGTCCTGATGGACGGTGGTAGCAGCCTCAACCTGCTTTATCAGGACACAGTGCGGAAGCTGGGCATTAACCCCTCGCGAATCAAACCAACAAAGACTACCTTTAAAGGAGTCATACCAGGCGTAGAGGCCCGCTGTACGGGCTCAATCACACTGGAGGTGGTCGTCGGTTCTCCGGACAACTTCCGAAGCGAAGAGTTAATCTTCGATATCGTCCCCTTCCGCAGCGGCTATCACGCACTGCTCGGACGAACCGCATTTCCTACATTCAATGCAATGCCACACTATGCTTATCTCAAGCTCAAGATGCCCGGTCCACGCGGCGTCATAACAGTCAATGGCAATACGGAACGCTCCCTCCGAACAGAGGAGCACACCGCCACCCTAGCAGCAGAAGTACAGAGCGGCCTTCTCAAGCAGTACCACAGTACGGCTGACGAGCCCTCGGACATCATTAAGAGGTTCCGGACTTCACTGCAATAGGACGGCACGGCTCGTCAAGAGCTCGACTAGCAATTCGGCCTCCGTCCCAGTTCCAATGAGGTAGTGGCATTCGTACCACGTCTACACAATTACGCACTCAAAATTCCATGGACATCGACGGAGGCACAAGATAACCCCGGGGCTACAGTTCGGCCAGACCGATCCCGGACATACATACTTTAACTTTTTTTGTTTCAGGTTCCTTTTTTTCGCAGGCCTGGTGGCAAGTCCTTTAGAAGGATTGGCATACAACGGAGGCAAGCGGCACAGGTGTGTAGGGTAACCTTTTTATGTTCTTCTTGACGGTATTCATACTTATTTCTCAGGACCCGCACGCTGCACCCTACTGATTCCGGCATGTTAAATAGCCCGGATACTTCTCACACCATCTGTACAAGATACACCTTGACGTATCCATCCAGTTATAATAAAAATGGTTCGTGGCCGAGCTTCTGTGGTTTTCGCTTCTTACTTCATTTTATTTCGATCTGCTTATTTGCTGCATCGATACTCTTCTGTACGTTTCATATTCGCCAGGGGCTACTTATCGCCCCACAATACGGCAGCAAAGTCCGAACACTTCTTATACATAAGTTCGGCACCCCGAATTCAGCATTATATGCATTGGCTCCAAATCATGTCTTCGGTCAATAGTTGGGTTGCCCGGCTCCTGTGCTTGCTACCCTATGTTCCGCCCCATCGGCTAGGGTAGTAAAGGGAGAACTACTGCGATTGTGCCCTGGCCTTGACCGGATGAGCACCTCAGTAGAGAAAGCCGAAAACTGACTGTCATGAGATGGCAAGAGCCGGTCAGCTGTTCGAGGGTTACAAAATCGTTGGAGATTTTTTTCCGCGTCATGCGAAGGATCGGCACTTCCCGATCACATGGTGACAGCACCCTTGCTTGGACCAGGGGCTGCACACTTGCTTAATTATAAAACTCCTATGGCTAAGTGAGGGCGTTTAAGCCGTACAGTCCGATTGCCTTGTTCGTTGCGCTAAACAACTCCTCCAAAGGACCATATAATTGGATCAAGATTGTTTAGAATCCATCCCGAACACCTCCGCACTACCTACGCGAGGGAAGAAGCCGACGACTGGCCACCCCCGAGATTGCAAATTACATGGCCGCACAGGAGGAAACAATTTAAAGCATAATAAAATTATTTTACAAAAACCGGCTTTGTTCCCATAATACAAGGCAAGGGCAACATTTATTCAAATACAATGTCCTGCGAACATTGCGGCCCCACAAGTCGAGACCCCTCTACGACATCCGCGAAATATCACTCGGGTGTGTGGTGCTCCTTGCCCTCCGGCGGTCCGCTGGCAACTTCAACAGCGTTCATCTTCGCCCACCACATCTTGCAGCGAGCGAAGGCCATACGGGCACCTTCAATACAGGCAGAGCGCTTGACGACGTCCAGCCGCGGACAGGCCTCCACTAGACGCCTCACGAGTCCGAAGTAGCTGCCAGGCGTAGCTTCGGCTGGCCATAGCCGGATCATCACATCCTTCATGGCTATTTCGGCCACCCGGTGCAGCTCCACCAGCTACTTCAGCTGATCGGCGAAGGACACGGGATGCTCTGGCGTCGCATACTGCGACCAGAATAGCCTCTCTGTCGAACCTCCTTCTTCGGCTCGATAGAACTCCGCAGCATCAGATACGCTGCGTGGTAGATCCGCAAAATCCCATGGGGAACTCCGAACCCGGGTTAGTAAAAGGTACTGCTTCGCCGAACACTTGCTTTGCATCTTAAAAGCCTTACCCGTCGTGACCTTCTTGGCCTCCTGAATCTCCTGGAGGGCGGCCTGGGCCTCATTCCGTGCGGTCTCCGCGCTCCGACGAGCCTTGGCGAGTTCGTCCCCTTGAGCCGACGCATCATGCTCCAAGGTCTCACATTTTTTCACCGCATCCTGGAGCTCCTGCTGGATTTCCTTGACCCGGGCCTCGAGCTTCTTACGGGCGGCTTGCTGCTGGACAGCTTTCTCCTCGGCCTCGCCCAGGGCCTTCCTCAGGGCCTCAACCTCGGTCGCGGCTCCTGCACATATTACGACATTACAGTCAATACACAGTGCCTATGCTTTCCGAACACACAGCAAGACGATACTCACCTTGCTTCTCTTGAAGCCGAATTGTAACCTCGCCGAGCTCGTTCTCGGTCCGCTCCAGCCTCTGCTTCAATTCAGAGACTTCGGCAGCATGCGAAGTTGCGGCCAACAGCGACGCCTGCTTATGCATACATACTATGTTAGTGTCCTACAATAGATCCTCTGTCCGGTTCTTCTCGCCAAACACCGGACAGTGTCTCAGGGGCTACTGACTACATGGGTTTTTTTCTCTTTCTATGTCACTTACCTCGAAACCTGTCAACAGGTTGCTGCAGGCTTCATTTAGTCCACCCTTGGCGGACTGAACCTTCTCGATCACCGCGCCCATAAGGACACGGTGCTCGTCCATAACAGAGGCGCCTCGTAGCGCCTCCATCAGGTTATCCGGCGCCTTTGGATGGACAGGGACCACCGGCGGAAGCGGCGCACCCCCCTCCTTTAAAGGGGGATGTTCGCCCGGAGCCATATGGGTCTCCGGACTTGTGTTCGGCTGAGGGCCAAACTGGATGCGGCCCTCTTCGCCAGTCTCCATGGGGATCTTCTCCTCCATGTGTCCGCCAGTGGAGGTCTCGCCTTGTGGCGCCTCCCGGACAACGTCCTGGGCTCCTCCCTTCATAGCGGTCCTCCGGGACAGCACTTCGGTATCGTCCCTGGCCCCGGGGGAGTAAGCAGGTGGTGCGACTGGCTCGCCATCTCCAATGGAGCCAACGAACCTCCCGACAAGGATCGCTGGATTAGGTCGCGGGCTGGACTGCAATAGTACAGTTAACTACATCAAGATAATGGAGAGAAAGGGCTGGATGTGCGCACGAGCGAGCTCTGTCACTTACGATGCGGCCTGGGGCTTAGTGCGGGGGCGTCGTTCCGGACTGCTGTCAACGTCCCACGCAGTGTTGACCGCTGGAACGCCCTTCACCCTTCTTGGGCGTCTCCACCTACAGATGCGCCGGAGCCGCCCTCTTCTTCTTCCTCTCCTCAGGGGAGGATTGTTTTCTTCCTCCTCCTCTTCCTCGTCATTGTCCTCAGGGACAGAGGAATGAGTTTCGTCGTCTTCGGACGCCACGTCCGAAGTGCCCTTACGGCGGAGGCCACTCTTGGCCCCCTTGGCCTTCTTCTTGGCCTTCTTCTCCGGCGCCTTATATGGCGCCGGCACCAGCATCTTCGCTAGATGCGGGATGACTGGTTCTTCAGGCAGCGGAGCCGGACACTAGATCCGCTTCGCCCTCTCCATCCAGTCCTGAAGGAACTATAATAAAAGCTCAGACATCATCCTCGAAACAATGAGGTTGGGGACACGATCTCTGCTTCGACAAGACATGCCAATAGCAACCGCGTCTCGAAACGTGGGATGGCAGAAGAAAAACGGTTCGAAATTATGACCGGACAAACGCGATGTCATGTTGTAAAGAAGCTGTCAACAGATTAGATTTGTGCAAATATTATATTCTCTCTGCGGTTGTGTATGGTGTGTGTAACAGGTCCAGATACAATTATCGCATCCGAAGACTATCTTGGAGTTTGGAGAAAGGGGAACCCGCCTTGCAATGCCGAAGATAATCTGCACGCCGGACTCCTCGTCATTGAAGCCAGGTTCAGGGGCTACTGAGGGAGTCCTGGACTAAGGGGTCCTCGAGCGTCCGGCCTGTTATTCATTGGGTCGGACTGATGGGCTGTGAAGATACGAAGGCCAAAGACTATACCCGTGTTCGGATTGGACTTTTCTTGGCGTGGAAGGCAAGCTAGGCGACCAGCTGTGAAGATTCCTTCTTATGTAACCGACCCCGTGTAACCCTAGATCTCTCCGGTGTCTATATAAACCGGAGAGCATAGTCCGGATAGGGGACATTCATTACCATATACACATAGGCTAGGCTTCTAGGGTTTAGCCATTACGATCTCGTGGTATATCAACTCTTGTAACACTCATATTCATCAAGATCAATCAAGCAGAAGTAGGATATTACCTCCATAGAGAGGGCCCGAACCTGGGTAAACATCGTGTCCCCCGTCTCCTGTTACTATCGATCCTAGACGCACAGTTCGGGACCCCCTACCCGAGATCCGCCGGTTTTGACACCGACAGACACCAAGACCACTCTAGCTCCGGAGCTACGGAGCATCTTAGAGCCGTCGAAAAACATCGTCTAGTGTTCGGGAACACTCCGGACAGGCTGCTCTTGCTCAATCCACTCGGCCAAGAAGTCTACCAGGGCTTGTGACTTGATGGCTTTCTTGGCTTCAAACCTAATGTCCAATAGGAGGAGCTCAATGGCCCAATTGGCTACTCGGCTAGTGGCATCTCTATTGTTCATGATCTCCGACAGAGGGGCGTCACGTATCACTGTGACCGAGTGTTCTTGAAAATAATACGCCACCTTCTTCGCAGTTAGGTAGATTCCATATACTAGCTTCTGATAATGCGGATACCTTTGCTTGGAAGGCGTAAGGACTTCAGAGATGTAGTAGACCGGTCGTTGGAGCTTGAAGGCTTTGCCTTGTTCTTCCTGTTCCACCGTGAGGACCGTGCTAACAACTTGGCTTGTGGACGCGGTGTATAAGAGCAAATGCTCCTTGCTGCTCGGAGCAGCTAGCAGCGGCTGGGTGGAAAGCAGGGCTTTAAGTTACTGGAACGCAGCCGAGATAAAGCATCAGGGCCGAGATAAAGCCGGCTGAGTGTCAGACTTCCTCATCAATCGGTAAAGCATCAGGGCCTTTTCACCGAGTCGAGAGATGAACCTGCTCAGGGCCACCAAAAATCCTGTGAGGCGTTGTATATCGTGTAGATGTTCCGGTTGTTTCATTCGGATGATAGCCCCTATCTTCTCGGGATTGGCATCTATCCCTCATTTCGAAATGAGGAGACCGAGTAACTTGCCTGCTGGTACGCCAAATGTACACTTGGTTGGGTTGAGCTTGATGTCGAAAGCGCGTAAGTTCGCAAAAGTTACAGCGAGGTCGGTCAGGAGGTTGGAACCTTTCCTGGACTTAACCACGATGTCATCCATATAAGCTTCTATGTTCCGACTGATTTGCTTCCGTAAGCACTTCTAGATCATACGCTGGAATGTAGCCCCAACATTTTTCAACCCAAATGGCATTGTGATGTAACAAAAACACCCGAATGGGGTGATGAATGCTATTTTTATTTCATCAGGGTTGTAAAGTCGGATCTGGTGGTACCCGGAGTACGCATCCAGAAACGATAACCTCTCGCATCCGGCAGTAGAATCTATTATCTGATCTATGTGAGGGAGAGGGAAGTGATCTTTCGGGCAGGCGCGATTGATATGCCTAAAATCTACACACATTCAGAGAGACTTGTCTTTCTTCAGCACCAGGACGACGTTGGCGAGCCACTCAGAGTGGTACACCTCTCGGATGAACTTGGTGACTAAGAGTCGCGCTGTCTCCTCGCCAATCGCCTTGCACTTCTCGGTGGAAGATCTTCGAAGATGCTCCTTGACAGGCTTCATCGTCAAATCGACATAGAGTCTGTGGTCGGCCAGTTCCCTGGGAACACCCGGCATGTCATAAGGTTTCCATGCGAAGATGTCCCAGTTCTCATGGAGGAACTGGACGAGTCCGACTTCCTATTTTGGTATCCAGGGTGGTGGAGATGTTGGTCAGGGCAGCACTTGGATCTTCGGGATGGATGTGCACCGGCTTTGTCTCTCCGGTCGACTGGAAAGCAGATTCCACAGTCGGCTTCTCGGACTTCAGCAACTCGCTTGTGTCCACCGCCCTCTTGTATTAGTCTAGTCCGGCCATGGCCATCTGCTCATCAGCAATCTTGGAGCCCTTCTGGAGATCACGCCTTTCGGTCCTGGCATCTTAAGCTTAAGATACACGTAACATGGACGGGCCATAAAACGTGCGTAGGCAGGCCTACCCAGGATGGCGTGATAAGCACTTCGGAAGTCCACCACCTCGAAAGTCAGTCGTTCCTTCCTGAAGTTTTTCTCCTCGCTGAATACGACATCAAGGGCAATCTAGCTAAGTGACTTAGCCTTCTTCCCAGGGATTACCCCGTGGAATTGCATATTGCTCTTGCTGAGCCGAGTCATCGCGATGCCCATTTCCTCCAATGTGTCGGCATAAATGATATTAAGCCCGCTGCCGCCGTCCATTAGGACTTTGCGCAGTCGGACCCGTCCCATGACTGGATCTACTACCAAGGACTGCCGCCCGTGGGTCGGTATATGAGCCGTGTGATCTGTCTGATCAAAGGTTACTGGCGTTTTTGCCCAGTCGAGGAATTTGGTGACAGTCGGAACCGCCATGTTGACTTCTAGGTTGATGACTTTGAGGTGACTCTTGCTCTCCACGTCGGTGAAAATCATGAGGACATTCTTGACGTTGGGGTATCAGAGGTACTCTTGGCCTCATCATCATCTTTTTCATCCCTGTCTCCGGAGGGATCTTGCCGCATCTCTTGCTTCAGGAGCCGACACTCCTGAGTGGTGTGTTTGGGCAAAATCAAATTGCCCTCCTCATCTTTCTTCGTATGGATCTGGTAAGGTTGGTCGAGGATGTCACTATTCATGGTGACTTTCTTTTTCCCCTTCCAATCCTTTTTCTGCTTTTGAGAGGTATTTTTGCCTTGGCTGGCCAGAGCTGCGGCCTCGGCACTCCCTCTGACATCCGCTTTCCGCTTGTGCTTCTTTCCCTTGTTCTCCGACTGATGAGCATTGCCCGTTCGGCTCTTGCCGCTCCTCAGTCGGTCTTCCTCTTCACCATTGGCATACCGATTGTCTATCTCCATAGCCCGACTGAGAGTCGGAGTCTTAGTTCGGCCGAACTTCATGTTCAGTTCCCGGTACCTGACTCCGGCCTTGAAGGCGCAAATTGCCTGTTGCTCGGTGACGTTCTCCACTGTGTTGTGCAGAGTCGTCCATCGCTGGATATACTCTCGGAGAGTTTTATTTTGTTCTGCATGCAATGCTACAACTCGGTCAAACCTCCATCTCTCTTGTACGTGCCTTTAAAGGTCTTGACGAACACCTTCGCTAGGTCATCCCAGCAAAAAATGTTACCCGACGGGAGCTATGTCAGCCAAGCCCGAGCAGACCCTCTAGCATCTGTGGCAAATGTTTCATGGCCACATTATCATTGCCGCCACCGATCTGGACTGCCACTCGGTAATCTTCTAGCCAAATCTCGGGCTTGGATTCGCTGGTGAACTTGCTAATCCCCCTGGCTAACCTGAAGTTGTTGGGAATCTCAGCCGCTCGTATGTAACGGCTGAAGCACTCGGGACCTGATGGTACTGAACCATTTGGTACGTCGTGATCTTGGCCTTCTTGCAGGGCCCGGCCTCCGTCAACTAGGTTCTGAGCGAGAACGGATCTCACATTGAATAGCGGGTCTCGAGTGTCTCTTGAAGGACGAGTAGGACTCGGCCTGCGATCACCATCGTACGTCCATCTGTCGTCGTAGGGCTGGAACCCGTATGCGACATCCCGTGGTGGAGGCATCAGGTCACGATCGTAATCATCATTACGCCAGGGCGATGAAACTTGATCGCACCTTCGATCTTCGTGCCGATCTCTGGAGGAAGAAGTAGCTCGGCGCCATCCCAAGCCGAGTGAGCTATGAACCGACTGGCCGGTCTCCACACACATGGATGCGCTATGGATCCGGTCTCTAGACTGAGATATCGCCGTTTTCTGTGACACTGTTGTCTTTAGGAGTGCCTGTTTGGCCAATCCCCTCTCCAGCCGAAGAGCAAGAGGGCTTAATGGATTCTGCGATCTGAGTGGCGGCTGCTAGATTTTACAGCGGAGTACTAAGGACTTGATACTTACGAGGCTGGTCACTCGAGTGGAGCCAACGCTTGTGCCGACTGGAGCTGGGTTGATGGCGTTCTCATTCGTCCAACTCCCTCTGAAGCCGCTCGAGGCGATCGTGCTCGACCAGAGTGGCCAGGCGAGTCGACTCCATGGCTAGCGCCTCGGGAGTCGTTCTGGTAATGGGAGTGTTCAGGAGTTGGTCGTTCCTGCGATGGAGCTTGTCCCGCTGCTCCCGAGCGAGAGCCTGAGGTACATTCGGCTCGTGGCCTGGGAAGCCGCCATTGGTGTTAGCGTGGGATGTACCCGCACAGTCGACTTTGGGCTCCGTGTAACCCGGGGGTACGCGGTGCTCAGAGTTATCTGCAATAAGAATCTCGACAGTCGACTCAATGCTTTCGGTCTCGAAACCCTCTCAGGAATTACCAAGCGATCGTCAATGGCCGCCACTTGTTCCGCTGCCGCCTGAGTGGCGACAACGTGCTTGATGCAGCACTGCAGCCATGATGCGCAGAGCACTTGTGGCAGTGCACAACGGTGGGATGAGTAACCACTCGGTACGGAGCGGAGGGCTGTCGGAGGAGGACTCCGTAGGAGGAGGCGTGAAAGTGCGTCGCGCCACGGACGGGCAACGCCTCAGCGTCCAGCGGGGCCTCGCGCAGCCATGCTGAGTCATCGGCGAGGAAGGAGATCATCCCGAAGCAGATTTCACCGCCAACTGACATGATGATGATGAAGAAAATCCACCTACACCGTGAAATTTTGCTAGACACCTAGCCCCACTGTGGGCGCCAACTATGGGGGTTATGATCCTGACAATGAGTGCTAGGGGTACGAATAAGGGGTGGAGACTAGCTACGGGGTAGGTGTAACACTCCGTGTTTAACGAGTTCAGACCCCTCACTCGGTGGAGGTAAAAGCCCTACGTCTCGTGCCCTAAGGCTTGCTTTGATTTCATGGGTATAGTTACAGAGAGTTGAACGTGCCCGACCATGGAGGGGATGCGGCTTATATAGAGTGCGATGCAGTCCCATTTCTCTCACGCTGCCAGGGCAATTAATGTCATTGAATGACGCAGTTACTGGTGTAATGAGCCTATACTACAGTAGTTACAAGTAACGGTAGCAATAACTCTATTTAGTGGGTGACTTAGGATCCCTCGACCGTTGCAGCTCTCCATGATGCCTTCTTGCCCTGTGCGTCCGAGTGGTTGATCGTCTGCCAAGTGACGTGTGGTTGTCCGAGTGCTGTAGAGTCGTCTGACTGATCCTCCTGATGAATGCATCCGAATGTTGGCATGGTCCAAGACCTAACTGTGATGGTGATGGTCCCCCTGTGGGTCCTAGATGATGGGTCCATGACCCTACCTGTAATAGGTGACCACGTCACCGGTGGCCTCCTGGAACCCCTTCCCGCACTCCGATAAATATGCGGTACTTTCCAAAACCTTTTCGGTGACCAAATAGCATCGTCCTATATATCAATCTTTACCTCCGAACCATTCGGGAGCTCCTCGTCATGTCCGTGATCTCATCCAGGACTCCGAACCACATTCGGTCACTAACTCACATAACTCATATAATATTATATCGTCAACGAACGTTAAGCGTGCAGATCCTACGGCTTCAAGAATGATGTAGACGTGACCGAGACGCTTCTCCAGTCAATAACCAATAGCGGGACCTGGATGCCCATATTGGTTCCTACATATTCTATGAAGATCTTTATCGGTCGAACCTTTATGACAACATACGTAATTCCCTTTGTCTGTCGGTATGTTACTTGCCCGAGATTTGATCGTCGGTATCTCCATACCTAGTTCAATCTCACCACCGGCAAGTCTCTTTGCTCGTTTTGTAATACATCATCTTGCAACTAACTCCTTAGTTACTTTGCTTGCAAGCTTCTTGTCATGTGTATTATCGAGAGGGCCCAGAGATACCTCTCCAATACACGGAGTGACAAATCCCAATCTCGATTCACGCCAACTCAACAGACACCTTTGGAGATACCTATAGAGCATCTTTATGATCACCCAGTTACGTTGTGACGTTTGATAGCACACAAGGCATTCCTCTAGTATCCGGGAGTTGCATGATCTCGTGGTCGAAGGAACATGTATTTGACATTAAGAAAGCAGTAGCAATAAACTGAACGGTCATATGCTAAGCTAACGGATGGGTCTTGTCCATCACATCATTCTCCTAATGATGTGATCCCGTTATCAAATGACAACACATGTCTATGGTTAGGAAACCTTAACCATCTTTTGCTCAACGAGCTAGTCTAGTAGAGGCTTACTAGGGACATGGTATTTGTTTATGTATCCACACATCTACTTAAGTTTCCGGTCAATACAATTCTAGCATGAATAATAAACCTTTATCATGAATAAGGAAATATAATAATAACAACATTATTATTGCCTCTAATGCATATTTCCATTAGTCTCCCACTTGCACTAGAGTCAATAATCTAGTTCACATTGCCATGTGATTAACACCCATAGTTCACATCGCCATGTGACTAACACCCAAAGAGTTTACTAGAATCAATAATCTAGTTCACATCGCCATGTGATTAACACCCATAGTTCACATTGCCATGTGACTAACACCCAAAGTGTTTACTAGACTCAATAATCTAGTTCACATCGCCATGTGATTAATACCCAAAGAGTACTAAGGTGTGATCATGTTTTGCTTGTGAGAGAGGTTTAGTCAACAGGTCTGCCATATTCAGATCCGTATGTATTTTTTCAAATTTCTATGTCTAGAATGTTCTCCATGGAGCTACTCTAGCTAATTGCTCCCACTTTCAATACCTATCCAGATTGAGACTCAGAGTCATCCGAATCGGTGTCAAAGCTTGCATCGACATAACCCTTTACGACGAACTCTTTATCACCTCCATAATCGAGAAATATTTCCTTAGTCCTCTTACATAACTAAGGATAATTTTGACCGCTGTCTAGTGATCTACTCCTGGATCACTATTGTACCCCCTTGCCAAACTCATGGCAAGGCACACAACAGGTCTGGTACACAGCATGGCATACTTTATAGAACCTATGGTTGAGGCATAGGGAATGACTTTCATTCTCTCTCTATCTTCTGCCATGGTCGGGCTTTGAGTCTTACTCAACTTCACACCTTGCAACACAGGCAAGAACCCTTTCTTTGACTGGTCTCTTCAAAAAAATTCCAAGGTATGTGCTTTGTGAAAGTCATACTAAGCGTCTTGATCTATCTCTATAGATTTTGATGCCCAATATGTAAGTAGCTTCACCGAGGTCTTTCATTGGAAAACTCTTATTCAAGTATCCTTTTATGCTATCCCGAAATTCTATATCATTTCCAATCAGCAATATGTCACCGTAAGTTTCTATAAAACCATATGCTTTGATCACCTCATCAAAGCATATATTCCAACTCCGATATGCTTGCACCAGTCCAAAGATGGATCGCTGGAGCTTGCACACTTTGTTAGCACCTTCAAGATCGACAAAACCTTCCGGTTGCATCATATACAACTCTTCCTTAAGAAACCCGTTCAGGAATGCAATTTTGACGCCCATTTGCCAGATTTCATAATCATAAAATGCGCCAATTTCTAACATGATTCGGATAGACTTAAGCATCGTTGTGGGTGAGAAAGTCTCATTGTAGTCAACCCGTTGAACTTTTCGAAAACCTTTTGCGACAAGTTGAGCTTTCTAGACAGTGATATTACCATCAGCGTGCGTCTTCCTCTCGTAGATCCATTTATTCTCAATGGCTTGCCGATCATTGGGAAAATCCACCAAAGTCCACACTTTGTTCTCATACATGGATTCTATCTCAGATTTCATGGCCTCATGCCATTTGTCGGAATCTGGGCTTGTCATAGCTTCTTCATAGTTTGTAGGTTCACCGTTGTCCAACAACATGACTTCCAGCACAGGATTACCGTACCACTCTGGTGCGGAATGTGTTCTGGTTGACCTACGAGGTTCGCTAGTAACTTGATTTAAAGTTTCATGATCATCATCATTTGCTTCCTCTCTGGTTGGTGTAAACATCACGGGAACGGTTTTCTCTGATGTGCTACTTTCCAATTCGAGAGAAGGTACAATTACCTCATCAAGTTCTACTTTCCTCCCACTTACTTCTTTCGAGAGAAAGTCCTCTAGAAATGACCCATTCTTAGCAACAAATATCTTGCCTTCGGATCTGTGGTAGAAGGTGTACCCAATATTTTCTTTAAGGTGTCCTATGAAGACGCACTTCTCTGATTTGGGTTCGAGCTTATCAGGCTAAAGCCCTTTGACATAAGTGTCGCATCCCCAAACTTTAAGAAATAATAGCTTAGGTTTCTTGCCAAACCATAGTTCATCCGGTGTTATCTCAATGGATTTAGACGATGCCCTATTTAACGTGAATGCATCTGTCTCTAATGCATAACCCCAAAACGATAAAGGCAAATTGGTAGAGACATCATAGAATGCACCATATCTAATAAAGTACGCTTACGACGTTCGGACACACCATTATGGTGTGGTGTTCCAGGTGGCTTGAGTTGTGAAACAATTCCACATTGTCTTAAATGAAGGCCAAACTCGTAACTCAAATACTCGCCTCCACGATTAGATCGTAGAAACTTTATTTCTTGTTACGATGATTCTCCACTTTACTCTAAAATTCTTTAAACTTTTCAAATGTTTCAGACTTGTGTTTCGTTAAGTAGATATACCTATACCTACTCAAATCACCTGTGAAGGTTAGAAAATAATGATACCCTCCGTGTGCCTCAACACTCATCGGACTGCATACATCGATATGTAATATTTCCAATAAGTCATTAGCTCGCTCCATTGTTTCGGAGAACAGAGTTTTAGTCATCTCACCCATGAGGCATGGTTCGCAAATCACAAGTATCAAATGATTCATAATCAAGTGATTCCAAAAGTCCATCTGCATGAAGTTTCTTCATGCGCTTTACAGCAAAATGACCTAAACGGCAGTGCCACAAGCATGTTGCACTATCATTATCAACTTTGTATCTTTTGGCATCAATATTATGAATATGTGTAACACTACGATCGAGATTGAATAAACCATTTATGTTGGGTGTATGACCATAGACGGTTTTATTCATGTAAACAGAGCAACAATTATTCTCTAACTTAAATTAATAACCGTATTTGCAATAAACACGATCTAATCTTGTTCATGCTCAACACAAACACGAAATAACATTTATTTAGGCTCAACACTAATCCCGAAGGTAGAGGGAGTTTGCAATGACGATCATATCAATCTTGGAAACACTTCCAACACACATCGTCACCTCTCCCTTAACTAGTCTCTGTTTATTCTGCAACTCCTGTTTCGAGTTACTAATCTTAGCAACTGAACCGGTATCAAATACCCAGGGGCTACTACGAGCACCTAGTAAGGTACACATCAATAACATGTATATCAAATACACCTTTGTTTACTTTGCCATCCTTCTTATCTGCCAAGTATTTGGGGTAGTTCCCCTTCCAGTGCCCATTTCGTTTGTAGTAGAAGCACTCAGTCTCAGGCTTGGGTCCAGCTTTGGGCTTCTTCACGTGAGCGGCAACTTGCTTGCCATTCTTCTTGAAGTTCCCTTTCTTTCCCTTGCCCTTTTTCTTGAAACTAGTGGTCTTATTAACCATTAACAATTGATGCTCTTTCTTGATTTCTACCTCGATTTCAGTATCGCGAAGAGCTCAGAGATCATTTTAGTCATTCCTTGCATATTATAGTTCATCATGAACCTCTAGTAGCTTGGTGATAGTGACTGGAGAATTCTGTCAATCACTATCTTATCTGGAAGATTAACCCCCACTTGATTCAAGCGGTTGTAGTACCCAGACATTTTAAGTACATGCTCACTGGTTGAGCTATTCTCCTCCATCTTGTAGGCAAAGTACTTGTCAGAGGTCTCATACCTCTCAACATGGGCATGAGCCTGAAATACCAATTTCAGCTCTTGGAACATGTCATATGTTCCATGGCGTTCAAAAAGTCTTTGGAGCCCTGATTCTAAGCCGTAAAGCACGGCACACTAAAATAACAAGTAGTCATCATATCGAGCTTGCCAAAAGTTCATAACGTCTGCATAAGCTCCTACAATAGGTTTGTCACCTAGCGGTCCATCAAGGACATAATTCTTCTGTGGAGCAATGAGGATAATCCTCAGATCATGGCCCAGTCCGCATTATTTCTACCATCATCTTTGAACTTAGTTTTCTCTATGAACATATCAAATATAGGGGAGCTACATCGCGTGCTATTGATCTACTCCCTCCGTTCCTAAATATTTGTCTTTCTAGAGATTTCAACAAGTAACAACATACGGAGCAAAATGAGTGAATCTCCACTTTAAAATATGTCTATATACATCGGTATGTGATAGTTCATTTGAAATCTCTAAAAAGACAAATATTTAGGAATAGAGGGAGTACAACATAATTATTCAAAAAACTATTAACACTAAGTTCACGATAAATTAAGTTCAATTAATCAAATTACTAATGAACTCCCACTTAAATTAACGTCCTCAAGTTATCTAAGTGATACATGATCCAAACCAACTAACCCATGTCCGATCATCACGTGAGATGGGGTAGTCATCAATGGTGAACATCTCTATGTTGATCATACCTAATATATGACTCATGTTTGACCTTTCAGTCTCTAGTGTTCCGAGACCATGTCTGTACATGATAGGCTCATCAAGTTTAGCCCAAGTATTCTGCTTGTGTAAAACTGGCTTAGACCCGTTGTAAGTGAACGTAGAGTCTATCACACCCAATCATCACGAGGTGCTTCGGAACGATGAACTTTAGCAACGGTGCATACTTAGGGAGAACACTTTTATCTTAAAATTAAGTGAAGGGATCATCTTATAATGCTACCGTCGTTCTAAGCAAAATAAGATGCTTAAAGGATAAACATCACATGAAATCAAAATATGTGACATTATATGGCCATCATCATCTTGTGATTTTTATCTCCATCTCCAAAGCATTGGCATGATCTCCATCGTCACCGGCTCGACACCTTGATCTCCATCGTTGCATCGGGGTCGTCTCGCCAACTATTGCTTCTACAAATATTCTTAAGGCATAACGATAAAGTAAAGCAATTCCATGGCGCTTGCGTTTCATACAATAATTAAGAGACAACCCTAAGGCTCCTGCCGGTTGTCGATATTACAAAATATGATCATCCCATACAACAACCTATATCACATCACGTCTTGACCATATCACATCACAACATGCCCTGCAAAAACAAGTTAGACGTCTTTGTGGTTGCAGGTTTTACGTGGCTGCTACGGGCTTCTAGCAAGAACCGTTTTTACCTACGCAAAACCACAATGATGATTTATCAAGTTTGCTGTTTTAACCTTCTTCAAGGACCGGCCGTAGTCCAATTCGATTCAACTGAAGTAGGAGAAACAGACACCCACCAGCCACCTTTATGCAAAAAAAGTTGCATGTCAGTCGGTGGAACCGGTCTCATGTACGTGGACATGTAAGGTTGGTCCGGGACGCTTCATCCCAGAATGCCGCCGAAACAAAATAAGACGTTGGTGGTAAGCAGTATGAACATCACCGCCCACAACTCCTTTGTGTTCTACTCGTGCATATCAACTACGCATAGACCTGGCTCATGATGCCACTGTTGGGGAACGTTGCATGGAAAACCAAAAAAAATCTACGCACACGCAAGATCTATCCATGGAGATGCATAGCTACGAGAGGGGAGAGTGTGTCTACATACCCTCGTAGACTGTTAAGCGGAAGCATTTATCAACGCGGTTGATGTAGTCGAACACCTTCACGACACAACCGATCAAGTACCGAGCGTACGACACCTCTGTGTTCAGCACACGTTCAGCTCGATGACATCCTCGCCTTCTTGATCCAGCAAGATGGGCGAAGTAGTAGATGACTTCTGGGAGCACGGCGGTGTGGTGATGGTGGTGATGCAACTATCTCCGCAGGGCTTCGCCGACCACTACAAAAATATGACCAAGGACGAACTAGAGGTAGAGGGGCGCCGCACACGGCTTGGGGATCGTGGTGTGTGTTGGCCCTCTCCCTCCTCTCATATATAGGTGGAGGGGGAGGCATCCCTAGGCGTGCACCCAAGGAGCCGCCGGCTGCCCTAGGGCGCATGCCCTGACCGCGCCTCCCTTCCATATTTGTGCATGGGGGGAGGAAAGGGGGCTGGCTGCCTTAGGGCGGCTCATCCTTCCTTCCCTCCCTCCTTGGTGCGTGGGCAGGGGGTGGGGGTGCGCGCCAGCCCTCTTGTGGGCTGGTGTGCTTCCCCACCCTTTCTCCCATAAGGCCCACCACTTACCGATGGCCTCCCGGAACCCCTTCCGGCACTCCGATAAATACCCGGTACTTTCTGAAACCTTTTCGGTGACAAAATAGTATCGTCCTATATATCAATCTTTACCTCCAGACCATTCCAGAGCTCCTCATCATGTCCGTGATCTCATCCGGGGCTCCAAACAACATTAGGTCACCAACTCACATAACTCATATAATACTATATCATCAACGAACGTTAAGCGTGTGGACCCTACGGGTTCGAGAATGATGTAGACATGACCGGGATGCTTCTACGGTAAATAACCAATAAAGGGACCTGGATGCCCATACTGGTTCCTACATATTCTATGAAGATCTTTATTGGTCGAACCTTTATGACAACATACGCAATTCCTTTTGTCTGTCGGTATGTTACTTGCCCGAGATTCGATCGTCGGTATCTCCATACCTAGTTCAATCTCGTCACCGGCAAGTCTCTTTACTCATTTCGTAATACATCATATTGCAACTAACTCCTTAGTTACTTTGCTTGCAAGCTTCTTGTGATGTGTATTACCGAGAGGGCCCGGAGATACCTCTCCGATACACGGAGTGACAAATCCCAATCTCAATTCACGCCAACTCAACAGACACCTTCAGAGATACCTGTAGAGCATCTTTATGATCACCTAGTTATGTTGTGACGTTTGATAGCACACAAGGCATTCCTCCGGTATCCAGGAGTTGCATGATCCCATGGTCGAAGGAACATGTATTTGACATTAAGAAAGCAGTAGCAATAAACTGAACGATCATATGCTAAGATAACGGATGGGTCTTGTCCAGCACATCATACTCCCAATGATGTGATCCCATTATCAAATGACAACTCATGTCTATGTTTAGGAAACCTTAACCATCTTTTGATCAACGTAGAGGCTTACTAGGGACACAGTATTTGTTTATGTATCCACACATGTATTTAAGTTTCCGGTCAATACAATTCTAGCATGAATAATAAACCTTTATCATGAATAAGGAAATATAATAATAACAACTTTATTATTGCCTCTAGGGCATATTTCCATCACTTAAAGTGGCGATTTGCTTTATTATACTAATGGTTCTCACAAAGGTTTTTGTTAAGTTTTGTGTGATTGAAGTTTTCAAGTTTTGGGTGAGATCACGATGGCTGAAGGAATAAGGAGTGATAAGAGCCTAAGCTTGGGGATGACCATGGCACCCCAAGGTAATATTCAAGGATAACCAAGCAACTAAGATTGGGGGTGCCCCGGAAGGCATCCCCTCTTTGTTCTAACGACCATCGGTAATTTTACTTGGAGCTATATTTTTAATCGTCACATATCATGAGTTTTGCTTGGAGCGTCTTGTATGAGTCTTTGATTGTTCTTATTTTTAGTTTGTCACAATTATTCTTGCTGGACACACCTATTTGAGAAAGCCATAATGATGCTATGATTTGTCAGAATTGCTCTATGTGCTTCACTTAAATTTTTTGAGCTATGGAATTGCTCTAGTGCTTCACTTTCATCTTTTTGAGCAAGGCGGTGTTTCAATTTTGAAGAATTATACTCTCATGCTTCACTTATATTAATTTGAGAGTTAGTAAATTTTTGAAGAAATTCTCTCATGCTTCACTTATATCATTTTGGGAGATGGGAAAATTATTTATGCTCATGCTCTTCACTTAAATTTGTTTGAGAGCTTGTCATAAGAAATGGTAATATATGAAACTAGTCCCAAAGTGATAGATATTCAAGAGGGATATAATAAAAACTTCCATGAAGATCATTGGATATTATAAACTTGATTGCTTGTAATAATTTTGAGATATGGAGATAGTAATATGTGAGCCATGCTGGTGAGTAATTTTGCTTTAGTAAGAATATTGGTGTTAAGGTTTGTGATTCGCTATGCAAGCACGAAAGTAAATAGTAATGCAATGAAATTACATCCTACTTGTGGTGCATTATTCGGTGTTAGTTATGTTTAATGCTCGTTTATGGTCGTTTTCGTTTTTTCATTGGTTGCTTCTCAATCTATTTGCTAGCCTCTCATTGTACTAAGTGGGAACACTACTTCTGCATCCAAACTCCTCAAACTAAGTTGTGCCAATCAGTCCACCATACCTACCTATACGCGGTATTTCCATGCCGTTCCAAGGAAATTTGTATGTGCCAACTCTAATTTTCGAAATGAATTTCCTTTTTGTGTGCTTGTACCACTCATGAAGCGGCAGGGGGTGGCCAATATTTACCAAGCTAGATGTGTTATTATCAAGATGAGTGTTTATTCACTTGTCATTGCATGAGAGTGTGGCGGTAATAGGGATACCCAGTCCCGAAATGAGAAAAAAATTATGTTGTCAAATAATAAATTCCTTGTAAAGTGTTGGTATGGAAGGCTCCCGTTGATACGGCCAGCCATGGATTGTGAAAGAATGGTGGAAAAAGGAATAAACTTTATTTTATGTTTGGGAACCGCTTATGATGTATCTAGCATGGGAAGTGTTGGGAATTCTCGGTCGTTTTCATTGACGGGAAAAGCATGCCTCTCAAAATATTTTATCTCTCAGATTAAGCTTTGAGCTCCGACACCTCTACAAATCTCTGCTTCCCTCTGCGAAGAGCCTATCTATTTACTTTATGCAATTTCTATTTTTATGTGAGTCTCCATCTTCTCTTATAAAGCACCAACTAGGGAGCACTATGATCATACTTGTGCATTGGATGTAGCTAATATTCGAGTGTGTTTCATGAATGGATCAATGATTGAGCATGATGGGCTAGGGATAGCTTTCTTTAGTGTTGATATTTTGAAAGACATGGTTGCTTGTTGATATGCTTGAGTATTGATGTCCTCAAGTCAATTATAGACTATTGCTTTGAATCATCTAAAAGTCAAAATGTCCATGCTACAAAAGAAAAGAATATGTGATGAACATGTTAGGCAGCATTCCACATCAAAAGTTATGTGTTTATCATTTACCTACTCGAGGACGAGTAGGAATTAAGCTTGGGGATGCTGATACATCTTCAACGTATCTATAATTTTTTATTGTTCCATGTTGTTATATTATCAATCTTGGACTAACCTATTGACATAGTGCCCAGTGCCAGTTGATGTTTTTTGCTTGTTTTTTACTTCGCAGAATATCTATATCAAACGAAGTCCAAATGCAGCGTGACTTTTTGGAGATGACAACTTAGGAGCCAAGGGAGTGCAGGAGGGGAGGCTTGTGGGGCCCATAAGGCACCAGGGCATGCCAGAGGCCCCTGGCTTGCCCTGGTCAGTAGTGGGGCCCATGGGTGCCCTCTCCACCGCCTCCCAGCTCTATAAATAACCAAATATTCCAGAAACCCTAGGGGACTAGACGAATCACAATTCTAGCCGCCTCAAGTTCCAGAACCACGAGATCCAATCTAGAGTCCTATTCCGGCACCTTGCCTGAGGGGGAAACGACCACGGAGGGGTTCATCATCCTCATTGGTGCTCCTCCGATGATGCGTGAGTAGTTTATCACAGACCTATGGGTCCGTAGGTAGTAGCTAGATGGCTTCTTCTCTTTCTTTGATCTTCAATACAATGTTCTCCTCGATGTTCTTGGACACCTATTTGATGTAATGACTTTTTGCGGTGTGTTTGTTGGGATCCGATGAATTGGGAGTTTATGATCAGTTCTATCTATGAATATTATTCGAGTCTTCTTTGAACTCTTATATGCACGATCTTTGTAGCCTCATATTTCTTCTCCGAAACTTTGGTTTGGGTTGGCCAACTAGATTGATTTTTCTTGCAATGGGAAGAGCTGCTTTGTGATGGGTTCGATCTTGCGGTGCTCAATCTCAGTGACAGAAGGAGACATGACACGCATGTATCGTTGCTATTAAGGATAAAAAGATGGGTTCTATTTCTACATGAATAAATCTTGTCTACATCATGTCATCGTTCTTATTGCATTACTCCGTTTCTCCATGAACATAATACACTGGATGCATGCTGGATAGCGGTCAATGTGTGGAGTAATAGTAGTAGATGCGGGCAGGAGCCGGTCTACTAATCTTGGACGTGATGCCTATATACATGATCATTGCCTTGGATATCGTCATAATTATTTGCTCTTCTATCAATTGCCAAACAGTAATTTGTTTACCCACCGTATGCTATTTTCTCGAGAGTATCCACTAGTGAAATCTACAGCCCCCGGGTCTATTTCCTATCATATTATTTTCAGATCAATTATTCCAAAAACCCAAAAATACCTTGCTGTACTTTTTATTTATTTATTTTATTTTGTGTTTTTGCAAGATCGATTTATCAAATCTCATACAATTTAATCTTTCGCAATACCGTGGAGGGATTGACAACACCTCTTACGCGTTGGGTTGAAGTATTTGTTATTTGTGTGCAGTTGTCGTTTACATAGTGTTTCTTTGTTCTCCTACTGGATTGATACCTTGGTTTCATAACTGAGGGAAACACTTACCGTTGTTGTGCTACATCATGCTCTCCTCTTCGGGGAAATACCAACGCAGATACAAGCAATCAAGATTTTTGCCAGCAAGGAAGTTGTTCCACCCCGCGGCGCTGAAGACAGTGCAACCGACTGTGTCCACTACGTAAGCACAGGTGGTGCTGGAGCCCCTTGCGGTAAGGCATAGTCCAGCAATGCCTGCTTCATCCGACTCGATGCCACAACTCTCACTTAGCCTCTTAGGTAATTTCTGGAAAAAAACTTATAAGATAAATGAGCATGTCACATTACTACACTAAGCGCATATCACATTACTAAGCATATCATCAAACTATACACTAAGCATATCACAACATTACTATACAATAAGCACATGATGCATCACACCCTAAGCATATGATGCATCACACATTACTACACTAATTAAGCATATCATCAAATTCTACACTAAGCATATATCATCACATTACTACAGTAAGCATATATCATCACATTACTACACTAAGCATATCATCAAATACACTAAGCATATGACAACATTACTACACACTAAGCATATGATGTACCACACATTACTACACTAATTAAGCATATCATCAAATTCTACACTAAGCTTATATCATCACATTACTACAGTAAGCATATCACATTACCACACTAAGCATATCATCAAATTATACACTAAGCATATATCATCACATTACTACACTAAGAATATCACATTACTAAGCATATCAAACTACTACACTAAGTAACATACCATGACATGGCGGTTAACATTCGTCTTTGTCAGACGGGTCACGAATGGCATCCCGACGTAGTCATCACGTGGAGGAAGTATGTACCAGAGATTGTCTGATTCATCCTTGCTCGGCCTCATTCTTTGGGCATAGAGGGCTTCATCAAGTGGGTCCTCATCGTCTTTGTCCTCCGAGTTGAGGTAGATAACAACCAGCCTTGGAGTTTGTCTTTTGAAAGAGAAGCTGGTCAATTCACCCCCAGTGAGATGCATGTGGGCCATGAAACGATCCCATTCATCTCCTCCAATCTAGGATCTTTCACCCCTTCTCGGCCTCCATAGTGTAGGCCCCCCAAGGAGCTTCGAAGATCACAATGTCTCCGCTAATGAGATCATTGAACTCCAATCTCACATTGCAAGGGACGATCTGTGTAAGAAAAAACAAAAAACACACACAATGCATTACTGAAAATAGCAACAAAAACAAAACAACTAGCCATTAGAAGGTTCATATAATGTGTTACCGCTGCAAGAACAAAACACCACTGGAAGTAGATGCCCAACAACTGCCAGTTGCAAGGCTGGTTGCGCACCTTGACTTGCACACTCGACATGGTGGTGGTTGCGCCATTCTACACAAAATTATTAAAAACTAAGTATATAATCGAATTCTAGACTAGTGAACCAACACTAAGTATAATTAGTTTCTACAGTAGTAAATCAATTTCTACTTAACATAATTGGATACTGCAGTGCTAAATATAATTCTACACTAGTAATTGTATACACAAATAAAAAAATCCATGGAGGGAGATACAAGTAAACAAATTCTACACGAGTAATTTATATGAGTTCATTTTATTTATTCCTAGCATTCCAGACTATACTACCAAGTTAAGTTGAACTTGAATCATTAATATTCCAGACACTCAAAATATTTCTAATCAAAATGCACTATAAACATCAGATTCTACACAATAGCAATCAGATTATCACTAAAAAAATTACACAAAGCAATCCATGGAACCAACTCTGGATTCTACATCACACAAAGCAATCCATGATATATACTAAAATTTCTACACAGAGCAAGCCCCTAAATCAACTTATACATGAATCCCATGGATTCCATGTGGCGTGTCCGCGAATGAAAGAGATGGGAGTAGAGAGGAAGGAGATGCGATCGGAGGGGAAGGAGATGATCGAACCTTCCTGTGGAGAGAGGCGGGGAATGGCGGGACGTGGCGGCGGTGGCTGGTTGAGCGGGAGTGTATGCGTAGTGTGGGTGTGAAATGAGAGGGCGGCGACTTAGGTCTTTTACTAAGGTGTGGAGTTGACTTAGGTGGGACATTGCTGGCGTGGGCCTGCGCAACGCCATAGTTAATAACAGCCCAAATAAAAAGACTAAGATTAATGAAAGACTTAACACAATAAAAGACTCAAAATTCGAACTGGTAGTAAAGAAATAAAAGTCCCAAAATGATAAAAACACTAATAATAATGATGAAAAAAATAGAATACAAAGTGTTCATTATTTTACGACTAGTATAATCATTAAATACTTGGAACACTTGATAAAATGGAAAAAATATTTCTGGAGTAACATAACTCCACACGGCAGCACTAACTAATTAACTACGGCGTCCATAGAAATCCAATGCCACCACTATCTTCCAAACGATGAGTACATATGGGCCAACAGATTTGTGGTGTCTCTAAAAAAGCAACGCCAGAACTAAACATGTAAAGCTGACGTGCTAATTATGCCGATGCCAGCACTATTTGAAAAAAATAGTGCTGGCGTTGATGGAAAATGGCGCATCACCAATGAAAGTTGTGGCTAACTGTTTTCCACTAGTGAGCACTCCGAATGCCCTCTTCACATCCTACCTAGCTGCTTCTTGCATTGTTGCAAAGTGCCTTTGTTTGTTGCCTTGTGGTTCGAATATGGTCTTTACAAACGCTGCCTACTGAGGATATATGCCATCAGCAAGATAGTATCCCATGTTGTAATGATGCCGTTGACATTGTAATTGCACGGCGGTGATTATCCATTACAAAGCGTCCTGAACATGGGAGATCGTTGAAGCACGATGATGTTGTTGTGAGAACTTGGCAGCCTAAAGAAAACATGCCAAATCCACTAGTCATGTGATGCCACTGCTTCGAGTATGATGATGGTCTCTTTGGTGTGACATTGATACATTCCCCGCAAGCCTTTGGGGTAGTTCTTCCTTTGCCAATGCATGCAATCAATTGATATGAGCATTCCTGTAAACCCTCTGGCCTCTTCAATAGCCAATAACTTTTCTGTGTCCTGCACATTTGGTTCTCTCAGATACTCTGCTTCAAACACCTGCACGATGGCGCGGGCAAACCTGATAGTAGTCTTCAGGCATGTGCTCTCCCCCATCCGGACCATCTCACCAATGGCATCTACGGCAGTACCAAGTACAAGCATCCTCAGAGCAGTCGTGTATTTCTACTTAGCAGAGAAATAAAGTTGGCCGCATCCATCCCTTTTGAGCTTGAAGTAGTCATTGTGTGCCTCCATTCCCTCCACAATGTGCAAAAAATGAACGAAAACGGCGACAAAACCATGGATCATCCGGGAAAGTTGGGTCTGGAGCAAAGTAGTCCTTGTGTACTAGCCGTGCTCCAGAGACCCTATCCCGACTGATCACTCTTCTCCCTTTGATTGAGCCCTTGAAGTGGAGAATATGTTCGACCTGCCAGTCCATTTCCTCTTGCACACTCATGAGCATGATCATGTCCACTTCTTAGGCCGAATCCGATGAATCGAAGAACTCATCTTTAATCATTTTATCAAGCTCTATCGGGCCATACTCTTCGTCTGTCAAAGCATCTAAATTCATCATTTCCCCTATGAATATATCACAAAAAACCGGGTCAGACAATGTGTCGAACACATAGAGTGCAATTGGCAACCCGATAGTTGTGGATGTACGGTGGTGGTGTCCGAGCCGGCGACGATGTCCGTATCGGCGAGCACAGGAGATAGGACTGTTGTGCCGGTGCTAGCGACGCTAAGGCTCGGAACGACTACGGAGCAAGGGTGGCGGCGGAGCTACGACACGTCTGTCGGCGTTCTGGGAACGGGGGTCCCCAGACTTGCCTGGCTGCGGCCCATGGCGTGGCTGTGCTAGCAGGCCTGTACAGACCATCTTCGTCAACAAGGCACTCAAGACCCTCGCGAGGGGCCAAGCCTCGCGAGGCGGACGACGCAAGACCTCCTCAGGAGCGGCCTCACCAGGTTGCCTCGCGAGGAGCGGAGAGATCAAGGCAGGGCAAACCTCGCGAGGTTCTCGTGACGTGAGCCATGACGATCGAGATGAGGCGGGCGCCAGCGCGCGCAACGTCCTTGTTTCCCCCTTTGGTGCTAAGGGAGCAAGCGCAGACGCAAAGTACCGAGGCATCAAGCAAAGGTTTCCATATCAGTGCAACGAGACCAAGATCAGCAGGACGGCAAGACGGAGGTCACCATGGAGCCCAAGGTGGCGTCACCACCAGAGCCTTTTGCAGGCGAAGACCACTTTTGTCAGGATAAGCTGTACTAGCTGTCCCCTTTCAAATTAGCCGTTGTTGGCTCCCTTCCCGCTCAATATTTGGGGAGAGGACTAGGGCCTATATAAGTAGAACTAGCCACCACAATAGGGGGCAACTAGAACTCATTCGGAGGCATCTCACCTAATCCTTAGCCACGCACCAAGCACAAGAACACCTCAACCTCAGGAGGCTGTTCTTCCCCTTGTACTGTTCATCATCAGCCCAAGAGGCAATCCACCACCACCACGCTGGAGTAGGGTATTACACCACAACGGTGGCCCGAACCATTATAAATCTTGTGTCTTTTGTGTTGTGAGTTCGTCGAGTTCGTGCTTGAGATCTTAGCTAGTTAGGACGCGGATCGGTAGGAGGGAAAGAACTTCGCGCGCACCCCAGAGTTCGAACCTTAAGGGTTTTGCCGGAACCCGTGATCCGACATTTGGCGGGCCAAGTAGGGCGCCGGAGCCTCTTCCCTGCAAATCGATCCGCCGATGCTCCGCGGTCCCGATGTCCGGCGACCCAAGGGCCGACTCCGACCGCTGGGCAGCCTGGCCCGCCCGGGCGGCACCACCTGCCCATGAAGACCTCAACCCCGCACTCCAAGCAGCACGAGCGCCACCTAACGCTGCTGGGCGCGGGTGGCGCGGCCAGGCGCCGTCCACCCTTACTCCACGACAAGCGCGAGCAGCTGCAAGGGCAGCGAGCCATGCTGCCGCGACGGCGCTGCACACCCGGCGGGAGCAGGCGAACATGCGCTCACGGTGGCACGGGAGTTGCTGCGGTGCTGACTGATGGAGAGCGGCCGGGATGCACTGCTGGAACGTGTCGCTGAGCTGCTGGATGCGGCGGCGTCAGGAGCACCGCCCTTCTGCCATCTGCTTCCTTCTCGGGCTGCTACAGGATCTCATGGCGGGCCTCGTCGCAACCATGCGCCCTCCGGTGTGCCTGGGGGCTTCGTCGACACCGGCACGACCGGCGGCGCCAGGGACCCCGTCACCCCCACGCCGCCTCCGATGAGCATGGGCACGAGCGTTGCCTCCCATGGTCCCAACGAAACGTCACGCTATCATCCTCAGGACGCCGCGCTAGGCCGGGCAACGTGGAGTGTGGGGCACTACGACGAGGTGTTTGGGGTAACAGCCCCGGAAGCCTACGTGCCCCGCATGATGGACCAAGAGTACGCGCCGGAAGACGACCCTTGCTCGTTCCTCGGAGAAGGTTGGGAAGAAGAGGCGCTACGAGTTGAGGCCTTCCAGGAGCCAACGGGGAACCACAACGACCGCGCCTGCAACAACAACTACGGGGTACCGTTAATCTCTCAGGAGCAGGCTTATGCTAACCATGGGATGCAAGTGAATCAGGTCACAATGTCGGCCGACGACCCCGGTGCAGCAGCCCCCCTTCCGCCAGGGGAAGCGCGCTGGGGGCTGCATGGAGGGAGCCAGGAGCAAGGCCCCTCCCCACGTCACGCGAAGCCAGGAGTCACCCGAAGGTAGGCCCTCTGCCGGGGAGGCGCCGGCGAGCCTTCCCCCGGCAGAGGACCCGTGGTCGCCGAGGGCGCCACTGGCATCCCCTTTCCCCCCTTTGTGTTGTACTGGTTGCCGATCGGCTCAAAGGTGGTCGAGGCTGGCGCAAGGCGGGGCCCTCACCTGGCGATATGAAGCAAGGCCGGTACCTGTGAAGAAGGCCCAGTGCCTGTGAAGATCGCCGCCCGTGACACTCTCACATAATAATGAGTGGGGCTGTACATGCCCCGGAGTCTCTGGAGAGCCGCTCTCGGGCCTCGGGGGCTCCCTCCCACGCCTAGTGGCAGCACTTAGCTCCGCGCTGGTGAGAAGACCAGAAGACTAGACTAGGCGCCGGACGCGGCCATTTGCTTTGGATCTCTTTTTCTTTAACCTTTGCCTTCTGGATTTGGATTTAAGTTGAAGTCGAGTTTTTATCGATGCGCGCGGGGGGTGCCTTTTCTCGTTCAAGCGATTTCTTGCCATCTGGTTCTTGCCTTGTTCTGAAGCTCGCGCTCGCTGCCTCCCCCTCGTGGGCCCCTCACGAGCGGGGCTGGGAGCGGCACACGCACCGCGCGCGCCGGTCGGCGCTAGGTCCTCGCGAGGCCCTCTCGGGCGGATCAGCAGACCCTTCAGGAGCTCCGCGGCAACTCTCGACCTTACAACCGATTCGGGGCCTGCCCCAGCTAAGGTAAGCCGCAGCAGCAAAACTTGCCGCCAAACTCATGGATCCACGAAGGCGCACACTCGGCTTGGAAAAGAAGAGTAAAAATTGCGATTTGTTTACATGAGGGGCTCCCCCTCTCAATATGCTCTCACCATCTTTAGGGGCCCGCCCCAGCTAAGTTTTTGCATACAGGGTAAAACAGTAAAGGAACAAGAGATCAGCCAGATATGTCGCTCGCCGCGTCTTCCACGTCGTCTTCAGATGCACCGCTAGCGTCGCTGTCACCATCGTTGGTGTCGCCTCCACCTTCACCAACGCCGGCATCGCCATCGTCAACCACGTTGCCTTCGTCTGCAGCGACCACCACCGCATCATCTTCAGAAGCGAAGGCTCTGACCAGCGCATCCACGTTGTCCTCCACCCACCGCGTCAGGTCGCCACGGATGGCCTGCGGTACAGGGGCAATGGCGGCGTCGAAGTCGAAGTCGGGGAAGGTGTTCCCAAGATGGCTGAAGACACGGGAGAATGCGCGCCCGAGCAGGCCCCAGCTTCTCTCTTCCACCAGCCAGCGAGCTCTATTGGACCGAGCTTCCAGGCGCGTCACCACATCAGCAAAGAAGCGCAGATGACTGGCGTAGTCATTCGAGTATGGGTGCGGAGCATTCTCGTCGCAGACATGGCCCAACACCGCGTTGGCCCTGACCCTGAGGTCCTGGAGCATGGGGGCGTGCTCACGCTCCAGCGTCCGCCGCTGAAGCACTTCTTCCCGACTCTGCCACGCAATGGACTCGGCGTCATCAACCCGCTTCTGAAGAGAGAGCAGCTCGGCACGGGCGGAGGCCAATTCCGCCTGCGCTGTGACCAGGGCGGCTGCCGTAGCCTCCTCGCGCCTCTCCACTTCAGCCAGCTTGCGCCTGAGGGCGGTGGCCCTACCCGCATCCTCCGTCCCCGCAAGCTTCAACCTCAAGACATACCTACCCTCAAGGTCCGCGCGAGCCTCGGCCACCCGGCGATCAACCTCCTCCTGAGCCTTGGCCTCGCGTGCGCCAACAACATCTTCCGCTTGGGCAACTTGACGCTCCCTCGTCTCCAGCTGCTCAAGCTCGAGGTTACGCTCCATGGCCTCCAGAGCCAGCGCCTCCTCGCACCTCTGGATCTCTTCTTCCTCGGTGGGCGTCCCCCTCAGCGACGCAAGGGCGGCTTTGCGCGCCTCCACCTGCTGCTCCAGGGACGCACTAGAGGTCTGGAGCTCCCACGCGCGCTTCTCCACAGCCTCGCGACAGCGGTCAGCCTCGCGAGCCCCCTCAAGAGCTCGGGAGCAAGCTTCACGGGAAACCTTGAGACACGCCTCGGCCTTCGCGTTATCAAGATCACGCTGGTAGCGGCCAAGGTTGATGGCCACCTTCAGCTTACGCCGTTCCTCCAGCCGAAGACCCTTAGCCTTGAGGCGTGCGTTGACGTCCGTAAGTTCACCGCCGAGTCGGCTCATCGCGCTCATCGCCTCCTGGAAGAGCTCGTGGCGAACGATGCTTCGCTCGCGCTCGAGCTCAAGCACGCGGCCCGCTCGTCCTCCGCCTCGGGGGCTGCAGGCAGGGCGTGAAGCGGTGCGCCCCCTCTTAGCAGGGGGCTGGGGGCTGGTGCCGCCCCAGGCGCCAACCCGGCCTCACGAGGGGCCCCGGCCAGTCGGGGCCCGCTGCTTGAAGAGGAACCGAAGACCGAAGCCAACCAGCTACTGTCCATGACCAGAGGAGGGGTCCGGGGCACGCCCGCCAAGCTCCAAGCCAGGTCGTGGAGGAAGGATGACGGGGCCGCAGATTCGAAGCGTCATGAAGGTGGGTGCACCTCCCCGGCTGGCCCTGCTCCAGGCACGACCTGCCGGCTCAAGACGCTCAAGGCCAGTGGGGGAGTCGAGGAAGACGGAGGTTGCTTCTCGAGGGACACAGCGGCCCTGACGGAAGGGGTCTTGAAGAGCCAACGTCAGGGAGGAAAGCAGCAGTCAAGAAGTCACAAGGTGCAGTACTTACTCGTCGACGGCGATGTACTTTCGTCGCTTCAACGGCCCGAAAATACCGCTGCTGCTCGGAGATCCTTTCCTCTTGCGGAGCTCCTCGAAGTCCACGCAAAGCCGACCGAAGCACTCGACATGGCGGCCGGCGCGGGGTGCAGCCAGAGAAGTGCTCGAGGGGACAACTTCAGGGGTGTCGGGCTGCAGAGAGCAGTCGGGCGCTGTCTCGCCGCGACCTGCCGAGGCCTCCGGAGCTTCGGCCTCGGGAGCCGCCTGCTGCATCATCTCAGCGACCGACATCCCAGAGGAAGAATCACGAGTTCCTGGGGACGACGCCCCAGGAGACCCAGGCGACATCTGCACATCAGCACTCGTGCCGCCAGCCTCCGGCTGCGCTCGCCCCCAGCATCCACATTCGGGACGAGCTCGGCGCCAGCGACGAAGAAGGGAACCACGTTGACAGGGTTCTCGCGGGACCCCACCAGGCCGTCCGGGCGAAAAGCCCCCACTCATCAAAGGGAGGCATGCTCTTTGCAAATTCAGCCTTATTCGTGCAGCGGTACAGCAGACAGCTCTTCCCAGGCATGTCGTCCAGCAAAGGGACACCTGTCAGGACCTCAAGCACTATTTACCGCGTCTTAAGAGGGAGCCCGGACTCCTGAAACCTCATATGGTCCTGGCTGCTGAGCAAGGCCCACATCGGGCGAGAATGGCGCTAAAGCGGAGCGACTCGGCGTCCGACGAACTCCTTCACCACCATAGGCGCAGTCACGCCGCGGTCCTTCAGCCTCCTCAGCCTGAGCCAGACGGGGACAAGACAGGGGCTCGCGAGCCTCTTGTGACCCCAACCGGAGTTGGGAAAGGCAGGTGCTGACGGAGAATGGAGCAGAGGGCTGAGCACCCCAGCGTCGACAAATACCCGCCGTGTCCGAAACTCACTCGTGGATGGAGGAAGCTCGAAGTCGATCCCCGCGCCCGTCGTCGCGGCCGCAGCCTGGAAGCTCACTCACCCCGAGCTTTGCCGAGGATCCATCAGATGCAATGAGAAGAAATGACGGAGAAGGGCCACGGAAGGAGCGATGCCCAGCATGGCCTCACACACAAAGGTGAAGACGGCAAGGAGAGTCACGGATTGGGGGTCAAGATGCAACATGTGGATCTGGTAATGTTCAAGCACCGCATTGAAGAAGGCGGAGAAAGGGGGAATCAGGCCGGCCCAAAGGGCATCGATGAAGATTGGAACCTCGGTGGCTGCCCGGGCAATGCGAGCACGAGACGCAGGCCAAGCCACCGTCTTCCCCCACTCGTTGAAGCTGGTGGCGAGCATGGGACGCACCTTGTCCATGGCCTCGTCGTTCAGCACCAAGGATCGGCCGACTGCAGGCTCGACGGCTGTAGGCGCACTTGGCAAAGATAGGGGCTTCTTCCCCTTGTCTGCTTGTTTCGACGCCATGGCGATGAAGCGGGCAAAGCATCGGTCAGATTGGAGAGGAGGGGCAGAGTCTCGAGGAAGCACAAGGATTGGGAAAGCAAGGCGTGGGCGATGGAAGAATAACTGTGTAGGTAGCGGGAGCCGCATAGCCAGGCGGACTCCAAGGCAGCATGAGGAAGCGGAGACGACCACGTCCAATCAACCGCCATGCGTCGACCGAGGCCACAGGCTTTTGGGGCCCGCGGCGCTCCGTACTTGACCTTTGGCTTCGCCTCAAAGCCAAGCCCGAGCGCGCCTTGGGCCCGGGGGCTACTGTCGGCGTTCTGGAAATCGGGGTCCCTAGACTTGCCTGCCTGCGGCCCACGGCGTGGCTGTGCTAGCAGGCCTGTATGGCCCATCTTCATCAGTAAGGCACTCAAGACCCTCGCGAGGGGCCAAGCCTCGCGAGGCGGACGACGCAAGACCTCCTCAGGGCAGGGCAAACCTCGCGAGGTTCTCGTGACGTGAGCCATGACGATCGAGATCAGGCGGGCGCCAGCGCGCGCAGCGTCCTTGTTCCCCCTTTGGTGCTAAGGGAGCAAGCGCAGACGCAAAGTACCGAGGCATCAAGCAAAGGTTTCCATATCGGTGCAACGAGACCAAGACCAGCAGGACGGCAAGACGGAGGTCACCATGGAGCCCAAGGTGGCGTCACCACCAGAGCCTTTTGCAGGCGAAGACCGCTTTTGTCAGGATAAGCTGTACTAGCTGTCCCCTTTCAAATTAGCCGTTGTTGGCTCCCTTCCCACTCAATATTTGGGGAGAGGAACAGGGCCTATATAAGTATAACTAGCCACCACAATAGGGGGCAACCAGAACTCATTCGGGGGCATCTCACCTAATCCTTAGCCACACACCAAGCACAAGAACACCTCAACCTCAGGAGGCTGTTCTTCCCCTTGTACTGTTCATCATCAGTCCAAGAGGCAATCCACCACCACCACACTGGAGTAGGGTATTACACCACAACGGTGGCCCGAACCAGTATAAATCTTGTGTCTTTTGTGTTGTGAGTTCGTCGAGTTCGTGCTTGAGATCTTAGCTAGTTAGGACGCGGATCGGTAGGAGGGAAAGAACTTCGCGCGCACCCGAGAGTTCAAACCTTAAGGGTTTTGCCGGAACCCGTGATCCGACAACGTCTGACATGGAGGAGGAAGAAGAGATGAGATATCAAATGGAGCTGGTAGGTCGAGGGGTTGAATTTGATGCAATTTGTGATGGGGTAGGCCTATCGTGTCCGACGCAGCGGACCCGCCCAGACATCTCATATTCGCCATACATTTGGGCTGGATAGGAGGGATGCCGGTCAGCTAGGCTGCTTGAGGCGCCCGTTTGGATCACATTTTTTTTGGCCAGTCAGTGACCGGTGCATCTGCCGGGTGTTTGGGTAGGGGTTGTGGCGCCTGGCTATAGATGCTCTTGGAGAAACAACAATGCGGTGACGCAAAAGGGCGCGGGTTTTGTTTGGGTTTTGTCCATATGGGTCGGTCGAGCGGACAACATTGTTCACTTTTTAGTTTGGGTATGCCGCGTCGCCTAACAGGTGGTCGACACATTTTCCCTCCGTCCAAAAGAAAAGAAATTCAAAAACATGCTGCCGAAATTAATATAATTAAACATTAAACGGCTGGTCAACCACGGGCAAAAGTCCACTAAGCATTAATAAAACATAAAAAAATCACGCCACACACTACCCTAGGCCTTGCCATCCTTGGCAGCATCATCGTCGCCGGTGAGGTCGACGAAGATTGGCGGCGACCCTGCCAACGGGAATGCGCTCTCCCATGCCACCAACGTCGCCTCCAGCCTGTGCTCCGGTGGCGGCATTGTTGCGCTGCTGTGCGCTCCTCCTCCTCCTCCTCCTCGCGCTCCCACTACATGAGGCACTCGCCGTCGGCCCACTCCTTCGCCAGCCAGTGCTTACCCCAACGCTCGAGGTAGGCCGCCTCCTCCTCTGGTGGCATGTCCATGTAGACGGCAGGCGCGCTCACCCGCTTACAGAAAATGCTGGTCCACGTGTACGTCTCCACGGGCCACATGGGCACCGTGGGCATGCACACGGGTGTGGGCGTGTGCTCGGGCTCGACCTTGTGCTCAAGGACAGGCGATGGTGGTGGGAGCTCGAGGACAAGCGAAGGAGGAGACGGGTAGATGTAGTCCCCTCCCGCCGACAGCGCGAGGGTCTCGTCTAGGCTCTCCCAGTGCGCGTCCTCCTCGCGCTTGCTCTCCTCCAGGGCGCGCTGCATCGCCGCCTCTAGAGCGGCCTGGTAGGCCTCCTCCACCTCCTCCAACACGACCTCTAGGGGCGGCGACACGAAGCCGGGGTTGAGCTGCAAGCCGCCGCGGCGGGCCATGTCGTTCTCTACCACGAACCAGGCCTCCCAATTGGGGGAGTCTGGCGCGTAGGCCTGCTAAGCCGCCCCCTCCTCCTCCGGCACGACCTCTGGGGGTGGCGACACAAAGCGGGCATTGAGCTGCATGCCACAGCGGCAGGCCATGTTATGCTCTACTGCGAACCAGGCCTCCCAATTGGGGGAATCTGGCGTGTAGGCAGGCAGGCGCCGCTGCTCCGTCATACGGAGGGCGCGGTGCCGGCGCAGCTCCTCTGCATGCACCCGTGATGACCGCACGCACATGGATGCGGTGCAGATCTAGATACTAGCTGTGGGGCAGGTTGACATCCGGATATGGCAGCAGCTGGAGGTACTTCTAGTGCCAACACGCTTGGTGCGTCGGGATGTACAACCTTTCCCATGGCCCGCCGCGTGGAGGAGCCGACGACGATGGCGAAGGAAGCATGCGGTGCCCTGATGACCCACAAGTATATGGGATCAATTGTAGCCTTTTAGATAAGTAAGAGTGTCGAACCCAACGAGGAGCAGAAGGAAATGACAAGTGGTTTTCAGCAAGCTAATATCTACAACTGCTGAAATTGTAAGTAGCAGAGTAGTTTGATAGCAAGATAATTGGTAACGAGCAAGTAACGGTTGACCATTGTGTCCCTAAGAAGGGAGGTATTAATGTTGTTCCTAATGATAAAGATGAATTGATCCCACAAAGAATTGTTACATGTTATAGAATGGTAATTGATTTCCGCAAACTAAATAAAGCTACTAAAAAGGATCATTACCCTTTACCTTTTATTGATCAAATGCTAGAAAGATTATCCAAACATACACATTTTTGCTTTCTAGACGGTTATTCTGGTTTCTCTCAAATACCTGTGTCAAAAGAGGATCAAGAAAAGACCACTTTTACTTGCCCTTTTGGTACCTTTGCTTATAGACATATGCCTTTTGGTTTATGCAATGCACCTGCTACCTTTCAAAGATGTATGACTGCTATATTCTCTGACTATTGTGAAAAGATTGTTGAGGTTTTCATGGATGATTTTTCCGTATATGGAACTTCTTTGGATGATTGCTTGAGCAACCTTGATCGAGTTTTGCAGAGATGTGAAGAAACTAATCTTGTCTTGAATTGGGAGAAGTGCCACTTTGTGGTTAATGAAGGTATTGTCTTGGGGCATAAAATTTCTGAAAGAGGTATTGAAGTTGATAAAGCTAAAGTTGATGCTATTGAAAAGATGCCGTGTCCTAAGGACATTAAAGGTATAAGAAGTTTCCTTGGTCATGCCGGTTTTTATAGGAGGTTCATTAAAGACTTCTCAAAAATTTCTAGGCCTCTGACCAATCTCTTACAAAAATATGTTCCTTTTGTCTTTGATGATGATTGTGTAGAAGCATTTGAAATACTTAAGAAAGCCTTGATTTCTGCCCCTGTTGTTCAGCCACCTGATTGGAATTTACCCTTTGAAATTATGTGTGATGCTAGTGATTATGCTGTAGGTGTTGTTCTAGGATAAAGAGTTGATAAGAAATTAAATGTTATCCAATATGCTAGTAAAACTCTAGATAGTGCCCAGAGAAATTATGCTACTACCGAAAAAGAATTTTTAGCAGTTGTATTTTCTTGTGATAAGTTCAGACCATATATTGTTGATTCTAAAGTAATTGTTCACTCTGATCATGTTGCTATTAAATATCTTATGGAAAAGAAAGATGCTAAACCTAGACTTATTAGGTGGGTTCTCCTGCTACAAGAATTTGATTTGCATATTATTGATAGAAAGGGAGCTGAGAACCCCGTTGCAGACAACTTGTCTAGGTTAGAGAATGTTCTTGATGACCCACTACCTATTGATGATAGCTTTCCTCATGGACAATTAGCTATCATAAATGCTTCTCGTACTGCTCCATGGTATGCTGATTATGCTAATTACATTGTTGCTAAATTTATACCACCTAGTTTCGCATACCAGCAAAAGAAAAAGTTTTTCTATGATTTAAGACATTACTTCTAGGATGACCCACACCTTTATAAAGAAGGAGTAGATGGTGTTATTAGAGGTTATGTACCTGAGCATGAACAGGAACAGATCCTACGCAAGTGTCACTCCGAGGCTTATGGAGGACACCATGCTGGAGATAGAACTGCGCATAAGGTATTCCAATCCGGTTTTTATTGGCCTACTCTCTTCAAAGATGCCCGTAAGTTTGTCTTGTCTTCTGATGAATGTCAAAGAATTGGTAATATTAGTAGACGTCAAGAAATGCCTATGAACTATTCACTTGTTATTGAACCATTTGATGTTTGGGGCTTTGATTATATGGGACCGTTTCCTTCCTCTAATGGGTATACACATATTTTAGTTATTGTTGATTACGTTACAAAGTGGGTAGAAGCTATTCCAATTAGTAGTGCTGATCATAACACCTCTATTAAGATTCTTAAAGAAGTTATTTTTCCAAGGTTTGGAGTCCCTAGATACTTAATGACTGATGGTGGTTCACATTTTATTCATGGTGCTTTTCGTAAAATGCTTGCTAAGTATGATGTTAATCATAGAATTGCATCTCCTTACCACCCACAGTCTAGTGGTCAAGTAGAACTTAGTAATAGAGTGCTCAAATTAATTTTGCAAAAGACTGTCAATAGATCTAGAAAGAATTGGTCCAAGAAACTAGATGATGCATTATGGGCCTATAGAACTGCATATAAAAATCCTATGGGTATGTCTCCGTATAAAATGTTTTATGGAAAAGCATGTCACTTACCTCCATAACTGGAAAATAAGGCATATTGGGCCCTTAAAGAGCTCAATTATGATTTCAAACTTGCCGGTGAGAAGAGACTATTTGACATTAGCTCACTTGATGAGTGGAGAACCCAAGCCTATGAGAATGCCAAACTGTTTAAAGAAAAAGTTAAAAGATGGCAGGACAAAAGGATACAAAAGCGTGAGTTTAATGTAGGTGATTATGTTTTGCTATACAACTCTCGTTTAAGATTTTTTGCAGGTAAACTCCCTCTCTAAATGGGAAGGTCCTTACGTTATCGAGGAGGTCTATTGTTCCGGTGCCATAAAAATCAACAACTTCGAAGGCACAAATCCAAAGGTGGTGAACGGTCAAATATCAAACATTATATCTCAGGTAACCCAATAAATGTTGAAACTAATGTTATTGAAACCGTAACCTTGGAGGAATACATAAGGGACACTTTCCAGAATGTTTCAGACTCCGAAAAGGAATAGGTATGTGGTACGGTAAGTAAACCGACTCCAAAACAGTTCTAATAGCAATTTTTCTCCGTTTTGGAATATTTAAGAAAATAGGAAAATAAGTAGTCCGAAAGAGACATGAGGCATCCACGAGGGTGGAGGGCGCGCCCTACCCCCCTAGGCACGCCCCCTGCCTCGTGGGCACCTCGTGTGCCATCGGGACTCCATTTTCTTGCACGGTACTTCTTTTGGTCGGTAAAAAATCATTATACAATCTCCCGAAGGTTTTGACCACTGTACCACGCAAATATCCTCTCTTTTTGTTTTGAGTTGTTTCTATCGCAGATTAGAGCAAGATGTCTTCTCAAGAGTCAGTCGGGGAGAGTCGCGTGTCTCATCTGACACCTGGGACAGGAGCAAACAGTGATGCTGACCACTTTGGGCCATCAACAGAGGAAGAGATGGAGGCCGACCTGAAAAGGATGGATGCCATGGAAGAGGATCAAGAAGTTACCTCTCATTTCCGAGTCGGATTCAGGATGGGGGAACTACAAGCTCAGCTATTCCAAACTCGGTCATCCCTTCCAATGTCAGATTTCTTTCTTATGAAAATATGAAAAAGAGTGTTACTTTCTCCAGCAGCTATGCAACATCCATGGGTGAAAGGAGCTTTAGCCGTCACGGGCAAGCTCCGTAAGGAAATAATGGGCCTCAAGCATGCAGCAAGTCAATAAGCTCGAGGAAGAGAATCGTATCCTGAGGGGCATCATCGCCAAGAATATCACATCACCACCTCCTAAGAAAGAGACATAATCACATGGGTATGGGCACTCCCCTTGGCAACGGCCAAGCTTGGGGGAGGTGCCCCGGTATCGTATCACCATCACACTCCTATCTTTACTGGTTTTCTTAGTTCGATCCTTTTGGTAATATCTTGATCTAGTAGAATAAAGTTTTAGTATGATCTAGTTTTGAGTTTTGCTTTATGATCCTTCTATGTAATCGAGTCCGTGAGCTATATATAATAAAGATTAGTTTTGAGTCAAGGGCTTGATTATCTTGCTATGATCTTGGGAAAATAAAAGAATAAAAAGAATTACAGAGATCATATTGATCTTATGGAGGGTAATGACTTCACATATAAAAGAGTATGATGAATAAAAGTTGTTGAGAGTTGACAAACATAGTTTTGGTCATCATTGCAATTAATAGGAAGTAATAAAGAGAGAGAGAGGTTTTCACATATAAATATACTATCTTGGACATCTTTTATGATTGTGAGCACTCATTAAAATATGACATGCTAAAAGTTGATGTTGGACAAGGAAGACAACGTAATGGGTTATGTTTTCTTATATCCGAAATAAAGTATATTGTCATGGATCATCCAACATGTTGAGCTTGCCTTTCCCCCTCATGCTAGCCAAATTCTTTGCACCAAGTAGAGATACTACTTGTGCTTCCGAATATCCTTAAACCCGGTCTTTCCATGAGTGTCCACCATACCTACCTATGGATTGGGTAAGATCCTTCAAGTAAGTTGTCACTGTTGCATGCAATAAAAATTGCTCTCTAAATATGTATGATCTATTAGTGTGGAGAAAATAAGCTTTATACGATCTTGTGATATGGAAGCAATAAAAGCGACGGACTGCATAATAAAGGTCCATATCACAAGTGGCAATATAAAGTGACGTTCTTTCGCATTAAGATTTTGTGCAACCAACCATAAAAGCACATGACAACCTCTGCTTCCCTCTGCGAAGGGCCTATCTTTTATTTGCTTTATACCTTATGCAAGAGTCGCGGTGATCTTCACCTTTCCTTTTTACATTTTATACTTTGGCATGCACATTGTGTTGGAAAGATCCTGATATATATATCCAATTGGATGTAAGTTATCATGAACTATTATTGTTGACATTACCCTAGAGGTAAAAGGTTGGGAGGCAACACTATAAGCCCCTATCTTTCTCTGTGTCCGATTAAAACTCCATACCCGTAAGTATTGCGTGAGTGTTAGCAATTGTGAAAGACTAAATGATAGTTGAGTATGTGGACTTGCTAAAAAGCTCTTATATTGGCTCTTTCCGATGTTATGATAAATTGCAATTGCTTCAATGACCGAGATTATAGTTTGTTAGTTTTCAATGAAGTTTCTGATTCATACTTGGCATTGTGAATAGATTGTTACTTTACCATAAGAAACCATATGACAATATATATATATATATATGTTGCTGTTATAAGAAAGATCATGATGCCCTCATGTCCGTATTTTATTTTATCGACACCTCTATCTCTAAACATGTGGACATATTTTTCATTATCGGCTTCCGCTTGAGGACAATCGAGGTCTAAGCTTGGGGGATTTGATACGTCCATTTTGCATCATGCTTTTATATCGATATTTATTGCATTATGGGCTGTTATTACACATTATGTCACAATACTTATGCCTATTCTCTCTTATTTTAATAGGTTTACATGAAGAGGGAGAATGCCGGCAGTTGGAATTCTGGGCTGGAAAAGGAGCAAATATTAGAGACCTATTGTGCACAACTCCAAAAGTCATGAAACTCCACGGAAGTCAGTTTTGGAATATATCAAAAATATTGGGCGAAGAAAGCACCAGAGGGGGGCCACCCACCATCCACGAGGGTGGGGGCGCGCCCCCTGCCTCGTGGGCCCCCTGGCAGGCCTGCGGTGCCCATCTTTGGCTATATGAAGTCTTTTGCCCTGGAAAAAATAAGGAGGAAGCTTTCGGGACGAAGTGCCGCCGTCTCGAGGCGGAACCTTGGCGGAACCAATCTAGGGCTCTGGCGGAGCTGTTCTGCCGGGGAAACATCCTTCCGGGAGGGGGGAAATCATCACCATCGTCATCACCATCGATCCTCTCATCAGGAGGGGCTCAATCTCCATCAATATCTTCACCAACACCATCTCATCTCAACCCTAGTTCATCTCTTGTATCCAATCTTTGTCTCAAAACCTCAGATTGGTACCTGTGGGTTACTAGTAGTGTTGATTACTCCTTGTAGTAGATGCTAGTTGGTTTATTTGGTGGAAGATCATATATTCAGATCCTTTATGCATATTAATACCCCTTTGATTATGAACATGAATATGATTTGTGAGTAGTTACGTTTGTTCCTGAGGACATGGGAGAAGTCTTGCTATAAGTAGTCATGTGAATTTGGTATTCGTTCGATATTTTGATGAGATGTATGTTGTCTTTCCTCTAGTGGTGTTATGTGAACGTCGACTACATGACACTTCACCATTGTTTGGGCCTAGAGGAAGGCATTGGGAAGTAATAAGTAGATGATGGGTTGCTAGAGTGACAGAAGCTTAAACCCTAGTTTATGCGTTGCTTCGTAAGGGGCTGATTTGGATCCATATGTTTCATGCTATGGTTAGGTTTACCTTAATACTTCTTTTGTAGTTGTGGATGCTTGTAATAGGGGTTAATCATAAGTGGGATGCTTGTCCAAGGAAGGGCAGCATCCAAGCACCGGTCCACCCACATATCAAATTATCAAAGTAACGAACGCGAATCATATGAGCGTGATGAAAACTAGCTTGACGATAATTCCCATGTGTCCTCGGGAGCGTTTTCCTTTATATAAGAGTTTGTCCAGGCTTGTCCTTTACTACAAAAAGGACTAGGCCACCTTGCTGCACCTTGTTTACTTTTATTACTTGTTACCCGTTACAAATTACCTTATCACAAAACTATCTGTTACCGATAATTTCAGTACTTGCAGAGAATACCTTACTGAAAATCGCTTGTCATTTCCTTCTGCTCCTCGTTGGGTTCGACACTCTTACTTATCGAAAAGACTACGATAGATCCCCTATACTTGTGAGTCATCAGCTGTGCAGATTGGTGGCGGTAATGATGAGGTAGCCATGAAACATCTTCCCTGATGTTAGAAGGCTCAGCCAGAGCTTGGTTGAATCAGTTAGCTCCTGGCAGCATATTCAGTTGGGAAGAGTTGGCCCGAGTGTTTGTCAGGACATTTGAGGGCACTTGTAAACGACCTGCAGGATTGGCCGAACTACAACATTATGTACAGAAACCGAATGAAACCTTTAGGGATTACATCCAGAGGTGGACCACTTTACATCACATAGTGGAAAATGTGTCTCAACACCAAGCAGTTTGCGCCTTCAAGGAGGGCGTTTGGTACAGAGAGCTTAACCAGAAATTCGGTCGGACAGGAGATATGACCCTGACCTGAATGATGGAGATAGCCACTCGATACGCTAACGGCGAGGAAGAGGACCGACTCCGTAGTGGCAAGAGCAAACCAGTCGCCCAGGACACCGTAGGAGGTAATTTCCGTTGGAAACAGAAGCGCAAAGCCGAGCCAGGAGGCCCTGGAGAGGCCGCAGTTGTGACCCAAGGAAAATTCAAGGGGAAGCCTAAGGGACCCTGGATCCCCAAGAAGGTGAAAGATCAAGCCGGAATGGATGGTGGCAGTGGCTTGAATATTTTGTATGCTGAGACCCTCCGAGGGATGGGCATTCCGATGTCCAAGCTCAGTGAGAGCAACATGCGGTTCCACGGCGTCATCCCTGGGAAGAAAGTCGATTCACTCAGCCAGATCACTCTTGACGTGGTTTTCGGTGATTGAAGAATTACCGCAAAGAAAAGTTGACATTTGAAGTTGTGGATTTTCACAGTGCCTATCATGCTATTCTGGGCAGACCTGCATATGCCGGTTTCATGGCTCGACCATGTTACGTATACCTCAAGCTGAAGATGCCTGGTCCCAAGGGCGTGATCACAGTCACTAGTAATTGGCACAGAGCAGAAGAGTGCCTCCAGAAGGGCTCAAAGATCGACGACGAACAGATGGCAGCAGTGGAAATGCAAGAATATCATAAGAACGCAGATCCGAGTGATTTGTTACGTGCTAAGAAGCCAGCTTCAGAGTCTGCATTTCAGTCATCTGGTGAAACGAAGCCAGTTCACATTCACCCGACCGATCCCAATGCTACTCCGACTCATATTTCAACAACACTCGACAGCAAATAGGAAGAAGCGCTCATCCAGTTCCTCCGTGAGAACTGGGACATCTTTGCATGGAAGCCTTCTAACATGCCAGGTGTACCCAGGGAACTGGTTGAGGACCATTTGCGAGTCGACCCGAAAGCAAAACATGTCAAAGAGCATCTCCGTCGGTCCGCCGTGGAGAAGAGGAAGGTGATAACCCACAAGTATAGGGGATCGCAACAGTTTTCGAGGGTAGAGTATTCAACCCAAATTTATTGATTCGACACAAGGGGAGCCAAAGAATATTCTCAAGTATTAGTAGCTGAGTTGTCAATTCAACCACACCTGGATAACTTAATATCTGCAGCAAAGTATTTAGTAGCAAGTAATATGATAGTAGTGGTAACGGCAACAAAAGTAATAGTAGCAAAAGTAATATTTTTGGTGTTTTGTAGTGATTGTAACAGTAGCAGCGGAAAAGTAAATAAGCGAAGAACAAAATATGAAAAGCTCGTAGGCATTGGATCGGTGATGGAGAATTATGCCGGATGCGGTTCATCATGTAACAATCATAACATAGGGTGACACAGAACTAGCTCCAATTCATCAATGTAATGTAGGCATGTCTTCCGAATATAGTCATACATGCTTATGGAAAAGAACTTGCAAGGCATCTTTTGTCCTACCCTCCCGTGGCAGCGGGGTCCTAATGGAAACTAAGGGATATTAAGGCCTCCTTTTAATAGAGTACCGGAACAAAGCATTAGCACATAGTGAATACATGAACTCCTCAAACTATGGTCATCACCGGGAGTGGTCCCGATTATTGTCACTTCGGGGTTGCCGGATCATAACACATAGTAGATGACTATAGACTTGCAAGATAGGATCAAGAACTCACATATATTCATGAAAACATAATAGGTTCATATCTGAAATCATGGCACTCGGGCCCTAGTGACAAGCATTAAGCATAGCAAAGTCATAGCAACATCAATCTCAGAACATAGTGGATACTAGGGATCAAATCCTAACAAAACTAACTCGATTACATGATAGATCTTATCCAACCCATCACCGTCCAGCAAGCCTACGATGGAATTACTCACGCACGGCGGTGAGCATCATGAAATTGGTGATGGAGGATGGTTGATGATGACGACGGCGATGGATTCCCCTCTCCGGAGCCCCGAACGGACTCCAGATCAGCCCTCCCGAGAGGTTTTAGGGCTTGGCGGCGGCTCCGTATCGTAAAACGCGATGAATCCTTCTCTCTGATTTTTTTCTCCCCGAAAGCAAATATATAGAGTTGGAGTTGAGGTCGGAGGAGCTCCAGGGGGCCCACGAGGTAAGGGGCGCGCCCCCCACCCTCGTGGCTAGGGTGTGGGCCCCCTGGTCTTCATCTTTTGCAAGGATTTTTTATTATTTCCAAATAGACGTTCCGTGAAGTTTCATGTCATTCTGAGAAATTTTGTTTCTGCACATAAATAACACCATGGAAAGTCTGCTGAAAACAGCGTCAGTCCGGGTTAGTTCCATTCAAATCATGCAAGTTAGAGTCCAAAACAAGGGCAAAAGTGTTTGGAAAAGTAGATACGACGGAGACGTATCAACTCCCCCAGGCTTAAACCTTTGCTTGTCCTCAAGCAATTCAGTTGATAAACTAAAAGTGATAAAGAAAAACTTTTACAAACTCTGTTTGCTCTCGTTGTTGTAAATATGTAAAGCCAGCATTCAAGTTTTCAGCAAAGATTATGACTAACCACATTTGCAATAACTCTTAGGTCTCATGTTTACTCATATCAATGGCATAATCAACTAGCGAGCGATAATAATAAATCTCGGATGACAACACTTTCTCAAAACAATCATAATATGATATAACAGGATGGTATCTCGCTAACCCTTCCTAAGACCGCAAAACATAAATGCAGAGCACCTTTAAAGATCAAGGACTGACTAGACATTGTAATTCATGGTAAAAGAGATCCAGTCATAGTCATACCCAATATAAATTAATAGTAATGAATGCAAATGACAGTTGCGCTCTCCAGCTAGTGCTTTTTAATAAGAGGGTGATGACTCAACATAAAAGTAAATAGATAGGCCCTTCGCAGAGGGAAGCAGGGATTTGTAGAGGTGCCAGAGCTCGATTTTGAAATAGAGATAAATAATATTTTGAGCGACATACTTTCATTGTCAACATAACAACCAAGAGATGGCGATATCTTCCATGCTACACACATTATAGGCGGTTCCCAAACAGAATGGTAAAGTTTATACTCCCCCTCCACCAACAAGCATCAATCCATGACTTGCTCGAAACAACGAGTGTCTCCAGCTAGCAACAGTCCCAGGGGGAGTTTTGTTTGCAATTATTTTGATTTAGTTTGCATAAGCATGGGACTCGGCATCCCGGTGACCAGCCATTTTCTCGTGAGTGAGGAGCGGAGTCGACTCCTCTTGAGAATAACCAGCCTAGCATGGAAGATACGGACAGCCCTAGTTGATACATGAGCTATTCGAGCATACAAAACAGAATGTTTATTTGAAGGTTTAGAGTTTGGCACATACAAATTTACTTGGAACGGCAGGTAAATACCGCATATAGGAAGGTATAGTGGACTCATATGGAATAACTTTGGGGTTTAAGGGATTGATTGTACAAGCAGTATTCCCGCTTAGGACAAGTGAAGGCTAGCAAAAGACTGGGAAGCGACCAACTAGAGAGCGACAACAGTCATGAACATGCATTAAAATTAATATACATTGAGTGCAAGCATGAGTAGGATATAATCCACCATGAACATGAATATCGTGAAGGCTATGTTGATTTTGTTTCAACTACATGTGTGAACATGTGCCAAGTCGAGTCACTTAAATCATTCAAAGGAGGATACCACCCCACTATACCACATCACAACCATTTTAATAGCATGTTGGCACGCAAGGTAAATCATTATAATTCATAGCTAATCAAGCATGGCATAAGCAACTATGATCTCTAATTGTCATTGCAAACATGTTTATTCATAATAGGCTGAATCAGGAACGATGAACTCATCATATTTACAAAAACAAGAGAGGTCGAGTTCATACCAGCTTCTCTCATCTCAGTCAGTCCCTCATATTTCGTCATAATTGCCTTTCACTTTCACGATCGAACGATGTGAAAATAATAAGAGTGCACGTGCATTGGACTAAGCTGGAATCTGTGAGCATTCAATAAACAGGAGAAGACAAGGCAATATGGGCTCTTGGTTAAATCAATAATAATGCATATAAGAGCCTCTTCAACAATTTAATCATGGTCTTCTCCTATCGACCCGCAAAGAAAAGAAAAGAAATAAAACTATTTACACGGGAAAGCTCCCAACAAGCAAAAGAAGGATAGGAAATCTTTTTGGGTTTTCTTTTTTAATTATTACTACTACAGCAAGAAAAGTAAACTAACTAAAAGCTACACTAATTTTTTTTGGTTTTCTTAAAGTTTATTAAACACACAAGAAGAAAGCAAGAAAAACAAAATAAACTAGCATGGATATTACAGTGAAAGAGTATGAGAACCGACATCTAGCAATGAGTGTGTGAATCATAAATGTAATGTCGGTGGGAAATACGTACTCCCCCAAGCTTAGGCTTTTGGCCTAAGTTGGTTCATTGCCACGGATGGCCTGGCGGATATCCATAGTTGTAGCTGGGGTCGTACTGAGATGAAGAGGACTCTGACTGCCACTGGCTGGCAGTCATCTCCAGATCCCAAAAGTAATCAGACTGTCGTGGGGGCTCAAATTGTGGTTCCGGCTCCGGGGCTGGTGTAGGATTCCGGTATGCGTGAATGGCCGCCCACGGAATGAGATACGGACCTTCAGATAAATTAAACAAGGAAGGAGCAGGCAAGGTAATAGTTTCAGGGTGATGTTTATCAAAGAACAATTTGTATTTAAGCTCCCCTTCCCTGTTTTTAACAATAAAGTCATGCGCTACCATACTCTTATAATCTAAATAAGCATTGGGCAGCAATTTTTCTTCTTTCTCATAGAGCCTAATAGGTATGTTATAATGTGCAGCAAGGTGTGAAGCATAAATACCTCCAAAGATGGGACCCTTAGTACGGTTCAAACTTAACCGTTTAGCAATAATACCGCCCATACTAACAGTGTTATCAGAAAATAAACCATGGAACAAAATAATAATATCAGGAACACTAAGGTTTCCACAGTTTCCGCGACCAATCAAGCGACGACTAGGAAATATGGCAAAGTAGCATAAAACAGGAAAATGTATGCTAATGATTCTTGCATCGGAAACGTTCCTAGTTTCCCCTACAGTAATAGTGTCAATAAACCCATCCACATCTTTACGATGTGGTTCATCTAAGGTACCCTCGAAGGGTATTTTGCAAACCTTTCAAAATTCATCTAGTGGCATCTTCTTAACAACATCATATAAATGAAACTCTACTGAAGGAGGTGTTTCTTTAGGAAAATAGTAGAAGTTTTGCACAAAAGTATTAGTGAGTAAGAGATATTGATGACGTTGGTCGCGGAGGAAGTCGGTGAGGCCAGCATTCTCAGCCAATGAATAGAAATCATCATAAATCCCGGATTCTCTCAAGAAATCATCGGAAGGCCATTCACATGGCCGAACCTCCGCGGTGCGAGGCAAATTATATTTGGGCCTCTGTGCTTCTTCATTCTGCTTTTCCTTCGAGCTTCGGCTCGATGAGCCCCTCAAAAATCTCTTCATCATTTTCTGAAATATTCTGAAATTTTTAGTAACTTCAAATAAAAGTGAACCAAACTCAACAAAATTGATAGCAACTACTCCTACAAGTGCGTAGAGCCTATATCAAGCATTAGAACTACTTGGAACCATATAAATTTGACATGCAAGCTCAAGAACATGGTCACCTAGGCAGCACAAATTTGCAATGAATAAAGCACTAGAACAAAAACTAATTGGACCAATGGAGGAGTCACATACCAAGGAACAATCTCCCCAAGCAGTTTTGTGAGAGGTGCTTTGAGCAAGGAGATCGAAAATCGCAGCAAAATGAGCTAGAACTCGTGCTTGAGCTGGATATTGGTGTTTGTGGGAGGAAGGAGTGTGTGGGTGCAGGAATAAGTGGAGGGGAGCCACCGTGGGCCCACGAGGCAGGGGGCGCGCCCAGGGGGGTAGGGCGCGCCCTCCACCCTCGTGGCCAGGTGCTTGCCCCTCCTGCTGTGTTCTCAATGCGAGATATTCTCAAAAATTGGTGCATATATGGATGACATCGTGGTTAAGTCGCATAAAGGTTCCGACCTGCTGACTGACCTCGCTGAAACCTTTGCCAACCTGAGGAGATATGATATCAAGCTTAATCCGTCGAAGTGTACATTTGGAGTCCCAGGTGGAAAGTTACTCGGTTTCCTCGTTTCAGAACGAGGGATCGATGCAAACCCATAGAAAGTTGGTGCAATCCTCCTAATGAAGCACCCTGTGTGTGTGCATGACATTGAGAAGCTTACTGGTTGTTTGGCCGCTTTGAGTCGATTCATCTCTCGTCTCGGTGAAAAGGCATTGCCTCTTTACCGACTGATGAAGAAATCTGACAAGTTCGAGTGGACTCCTGAAGTTGACGCAGCGTTTGCAGAGCTCAAAGCCCTGCTTTCCACCCAGCCGGTGCTCACTGCCCCAATCAGCAAAGAGCCTTTACTGCTTTATATTGCAGCCACTGGACAAGTTGTCAGTACAGCGCTCACGGTCGAGCGGGAAGAAGAAGGCAAAGCCTATAAAGTTCAGCACCCAGTGTACTATATTTCTGAAGTCTTGACTCCATCCAAGCAGAGATATCCGCATTATCAGAAGCTTGTTTATGGAATTTATTTGACTACAAAGAAAGTTGCACACTACTTCTCAGATCACTCGGTTTCAGTCGTCAGTGACGCTCCACTGTCAGAAATTTTGAACAATAGAGATGCAACTGGTCGAGTGGCGAAGTGGGCGATTGAACTTCTTCCGTTGGATATCATGTTTGAGGGAAAGAAAGCAATCAAGTCACAAGCAATAGCAGATTTCCTCGCCGAGTGGAGTAAATAGCAACGGCCGACTCAGATCCACTCGGAACATTGGACTATGTTCTTTAATGGATCCAAGATGTTGAATGGTTCTAGTTCTGGGGTAGTCCTGGTATCCCCGCGAGGCGACAAACTCAATTATGTTCTCCAGATTCACTTTGATTCCTCAAACAATGAAGCTGAATATGAGGCACTTCTGTACGGGTTGCTGCTACCTCTTGAGCGTGCGTTGGTTTTCCCTTGAAGAGGAAAGGGTGATGCAGCAAAGTAGCGTAAGTATTTCCCTTAGTTTTTGAGAACCAAGGTATCAATCTAGTAGGAGATTACACGCAAGTCACCTAGTACCTGCACAAACAATCAAGAACCTTGCAACCAACGCGATAAAGGGGTTGTCAATCCCTTCACGGTCACTCGCAAAAGTGAGATCTAATAAAGATAGTAAAGTAAATATTTTTGGTATTTTTGTTGTATAGGTTGGAAAGTAGAGATTGCAAAATAAAAGGTGATAGAAATTGGCAAGTTGACGGGAAACTAATACGATGTAAAATAAACCCGGGGGCCATAGGTTTCACTAGTGGCTTCTCTCATGATAGCATATATTACGGTGGGTGAACAAATTACTGCCGAGCAATTGATAGAAAAGCGCATAGTTATGAGAATATCTAGGCAATGATCATGAATATAGGCATCACGTCCATGTCAAGTAGACCGAAACGATTATGCATCCACTACTATTACTCCACACATCGACCGCTATCCAGCATGCATCTAGAGTATTAAGTTCATAAGAACAGAGTAACGCATTAAGCAAGATGACATGATGTGGAGGGATAAACTCAAGCAATATGATATAAACCCCATCTTTTTATCCTCGATGGCAACAATACAATACGTGACTTGCTGCCCCTACTGTCACTGGGAAAGGACACCGCAAGATTGAACCCAAAGCTAAGCACTTCTCCCATTGCAAGAAAGATCAATCTAGTAGGCCAAACTAAACCGATCATTCAAAGAGACTTGCAAAGATAACAAATCATGCATATAAGAATTCAGAGAAGAACCAAATATTATTCATAGCTAAACTTGATCATAAATCCACAATTCATCGGATCTCGGCAAACACACCGCAAAAAAGTATTACATCGAATAGATCTCCAAGAACATCGAGGAGAACTTTGTATTGTGAACCAAAGAGAGAGAAGAAGCCATCTAGCTAATAACTATGGACCCGAAGGTCTGTGGTAAACTACTCACGCTTCATCGGAGAGGCTATGGTGTTGATGTAGAAGCCCTCCGTGATCAAGTCCCCCTCCTGCAGATCGCTGGAAAAGGCCCCAAGATGGGATCTCACAGTATAGAAGGTTGCGGCAGTGGAAAAGTGGTTTCGTGGCTCCCCCTGATGTTTTTAGGGTATAAGAGTATATATAGGCCAAAGAAGTACGTCGGTGGAGCTCCGAGGGACCCACAAGGGTGGGGGCGCGCCTACCCCCCTGGGCGCGCTCTCCTGCCTCATGGCCGCCTCGCGGAGTTCCAGACTTCAACTCCAAGTCTTCTGGATTGCGTTTGTTCCAAGAAAGATCATCGCGAAGGTTTCATTCCGTTTGGTATTCCTTTTCTGCAAAACACTGAAATAGGCAAAAAAAACTGGCACTGGGCCTTCGGTTAATAGGTTATTCCCAAAAATAATATAAAAGAGCATATTAAAGCCCATTAAACATCCAAAACAGATAATATAATAGCACGTAACAATCAAAAATTATAGATACGTTGGAGACGTATCAAGCATCCCCAAGCTTAATTCCTGCTCGTCCTCGAGTAGGTAAAATATAAAAACAGAATTTTTGATGTGGAATGCTACCTAACATAATTTTCAATGTATTTCTCTTTATTGTGGCATGAATGTTCAGATCCATAAGATTCAAAATAAAAGTTTAATATTGACATAAAAACAATAATACTTCAAGCATACTAATAAAGCAATCATGTCTTCTCAAAATAACATGGCCAAAGAAAGTTATCCCTACAAAATCACATAGTCTGGCTATGCTCTATCTTCGTCACACAAAGTATTTAATCATGCACAACCCCAATAACAAGCCAAGCAATTGTTTCATACTTTTGATGTTCTCAAACTTTTTCAATCTTCACGCAATACATGAGCGTGAGCCATGGACAAAGCACTATAGGTGGAATAGAATGGTGGTTGTGGAGAAGACAAAAAGGAGAAGATAGTCTCACATCAACTAGGCGTATCAATGGGCTATGGAGATGCCCATCAATAGATATCAATGTGAGTGAGTAGGGATTGCCATGCAATGGATGCACTAGAGCTATAAGTGTATGAAAGCTCAACAAAAGAAATTAAGTGGGTGTGCATCCAACTCGCTTGCTCACGAAGACCTAGGGCAATTTGAGGAAGCCCATCATTGGAATATACAAGCCAAGTTCTATAATGTAAAATTCCCACTAGTATAAAAGTGACAACATAGGAGACTCTCTATCATGAAGATCATGGTGCTACTTTGAAGCACAAGTGTGGTAAAAGGATAGCAGCATTGTCCCTTCTCTCTTTTTCTCTCATTTTTTTATTTGGGCCTTTCTCTTTCTTTTATGGCCTCTTTTTTTCATACGGAGTCTCATCCCGACTTGTGGGGGAATCATAGTCTCCATCATCCTTTCCTCACTAGGACAATGCTCTAATAATGATCATCATCACACTTTTATTTACTTACAACTCAAGAATTACAACTCAATACTTAAAACAAAATATGACTCTATGTGAATGCCTCCGGCGGTGTACCGGGATGTGCAATGATTCAAGAGTGACATGTATGAAAATCATGAACGGTGGCTTTGCCACAAATACGATGTCAACTACATGATCATGCAAAGCAATATGACAATGATGGAGCGTGTCATAATAAACGGAACAGTGGAAATTGCATGGAAATATATCTCGGAATGGCTATGGAAATGCCATAATAGGTAGGTATGGTGGCTATTTTGAGGAAGGTATATGGTGGGTGTATGATACCGGCAAAAGGTGCGCGGTATTAGAGAGGCTAGCAATGGTGGAAGGGTGAGAGTGCGTATAATCCATGGACTCAACATTAGTCATAAAGAACTCACATACTTATTGCAAAAATCTATTAGTTATCGAAACGAAGTACTTACGCGCATGCTCCTAGGGGGATAGATTGGTAGGAAAAGACCATCGCTCATCCCCGACCGCCACTCATAAGGAAGACAATCAATAAATAAATCATGCTCCGACTTCATCACATAACGGTTCACCATACATGTATGCTACGGGAATCACAAACTTTAACACAAGTATCTCTCAAATTCACAACTACTCAACTAGCATGACTCTAATATCACCATCTTCATATCTCAAAACAATCATAATGAATCAAACTTCTCATAGTATTCAATGCACTTTATATGATAGTTTTTATTATACCCATCTTGGATGCTCATCATATTAGGACTAATTTTATAGCCAAAGAAAATTACCATGCTGTTCTAAAAGACTCTCAAAATAATATAAGTGAATCATGAGGGATCAATAATTTCTATAAAATAAAACCACCACCGCGCTCTAAAAAGATATAAGTGAAGCACTAGAGCAAAATTATCTAGCTCAAAAGATATAAGTGAAGCACATAGAGTATTCTAATAAATTCTTATTCATGTGTGTCTCTCCAAAAGGTGTGTACAGCAAGGATGATTGTGGTAAACTAAAAAGCAAAGACTCAAATCATACAAGACGCTCCAAGCAAAACACATATCATGTGGTGAATAAAAATATAGCCTCAAGTAAAGTTACCGATAGACGAAGACGAAAGAGCGGATGCCTTCCGGGGCATCCCCAACCTTAGGCTTTTGGTTGTCCTTGAATTTTACCTTGGGGTGCCTTGGGCATCCCCAAGCTTAGGCTCTTGCCACTCCTTATTCCAAAATCCATCAAATCTTTACTCAAAACTTGAAAACTTCACAACACAAAACTTAAACAGAAAATCTCATGAGCTCCCTTAGTATAAGAAAATAAACCACCACTTTAAGGTACTGTAATGAACTAATTATTTATTTATATTGGTGTTAAACCTACTGTATTCCAACTTCTCTATGGTTCATACCCCCCGATACTACTCATAGATTCATCCAAATAAGCAAACAACACAGGAAAAACAGAATCTGTCAAAACAGAACAGTCTGTAGCAATCTGTATCAAACGAATACTTCTGGAACTCCAAAAAATCTGAAATAAATTGGTGAACGTGAGGAATTTGTCTATTAATCATCTGCAAAAAGAATCAACCTAAAATCACTCTCCATTAAAAAAGGCATCTAATCTCGTGAGCGCAAAAGTTTCTGTTTTTTACAGCAAGATTGCAAAGACTTCACACATGTCTTCCCAATGGTTCTACTTGGCACAAACACTAATTAAACATAAAACCACATCTAAACAGAGGCTATATGAATTATTTATACTAAACAGGAACTAAAAAGCAAAATCAAAAATAAAATTGGGTTGCCTCCCAACAAGCGCTATTGTTTAACGCCCCTAGCTAGGCATTGATAATTTCGATGATGCTCACATGAAAGATAGCAATTGAAAAAACAAAGAGAGCATCATAAAACATGTGAAAACACATCTAATTCTAACATACTTCCTATGCATAGGCATCTTATAGGCTAACAATAGCAATCTCAACATAATGAGAGGTAATTTTGTAACATGAAGATTTCTACAACCATATTTTCCTCTCTCATATTAATTACATGTGGAATCGTATTCAAACTCAACAATATAACTATCACATAAAATATTCTCTTTATGAACAACATGCATGCAAAGTTGACACTCTTCCAAAATAGTGGGATTATAATAAAATAAAGTCATGACCTCTCCAAACCCACTTTTATCAAAAATACCATAAGATTGAACATTCTCCAAATATGTGGAATCGTATTCAAACGACACAATATAACTATCACATAAAATATTCTCTTTATGAACCACATGCATGCAAAGTTGACACTCTTCCAAAATAGTGGGATTATCATAAAATAAAGTCATGACCTCTCCAAACCCACTTTTATCAAAAATACCATAAGATTGAACATTCTCCAAATATGTGGGATCTAAAGTTGACACTCTTCCAAACCCACTTTCAATATTATTGCAAACACTATTATCAATCTCATATTCATCATGGGGCTTAAATAAATTTTCAAGATCATAAGAAGAATCACCCCAATCATGATCATTGCAACAAGTAGCAGACATAGCAAAACGAGCATCCCCAAGCTTAGGGTTTTGCATATTATTAGCACAATTAACATCAAGAGAATTTATAGTAAAATCATTGCAATCATGCTTTTTATTCAAGGAGCTATCATGAATCTCTTCATAAATTTCTTCATCACAATTTTCAGATTCACGAATTTCAAGCAAAACCTCATAAAGATAATCTAGTGCACTCAAATCACTAGAAATTGATTCATCATAATTGGATCTCTTAAAAAGATTAGCAAGGGGATGAGGATCCATAAACTTTTAGCAAGCGAAGATGCAAGCAAAAAGAAGGCACATGGTAACACAAGATCGAACGAAAGGAGGGTGAAGAAAAGGTAAAGGTTTTCGAAAATCGTTTTAGAAGTGGGGGAGAGGAAAACGAGAGGCGAATGCCAAATAATGTAATGCGAGGGAGAAGAGTTTGTGATGGGTATGTCTTGACTTGAGCATAGATCACCCCGGCAACGGCGCCAGAAATCCTTCTTGCTACCTCTTGAGCATGCGTTGGTTTTCCCTTGAAGAGGTATGGGTGATGCAGCAAAGTAGCGTAAGTATTTTCCTCAGTTTTTGAGAACCAAGGTATCAATCCAGTAGGAGATTACATGTAAGTCACCTAGTACCTGCACAAACAATCAAGAACCTTGCAACCAACGCGATAAAGGGGTTGTCAATCCCTTCACGGTCACTCGCAAAAGTGAGATCTAATAAAGATAGTAAAGTAAATATTTTTGGTATTTTTGTTGTATAGATTGGAAAGTAAAGATTGCAAAATAAATGGCGACAGAAATTGGCAAGTTGACGGGAAACTAATACGATGTAAAATAGACCCGGGGGCCATAGATTTCACTAGTGGCTTCTCTCATGATAGCATATATTACGGTGGGTGAACAAATTATTGCCAAGAAATTGATAGAAAAGCACATAGTTATGAGAATATCTAGGCAATGATCATGAATATAGGCATCACGTCCGTGTCAAGTAGACCGAAACGATTCTGCATCTACTACTATTACTCCATACATCGACCGCTATCCAGCATGCATCTAGAGTATTAAGTTCATAAGAACAGAGTAACGCATTAAGCAAGATGACATGATGTAGAGGGATAAACTCAAGCAATATGATATAAACCCCATCTTTTTATCCTCGATGGCAACAATACAATACGTGCCTTGCTTCCCTACTATCACTGGGGAAGGACACCACAAGATTGAACCCAAAGCTAAGCACTTCTCCCATTGCAAGAAAGATCAATCTAGTAGGCCAAACTAAACCAATAATTCGAAGAGACTTGCAAAGATATCAAATCATGCATATAAGAATTCAGAGAAGAACCAAATATTATTCATAGATAAACTTGATCATAAATCCACAATTCATCTGATCTCGGCAAACACACCGCAAAAAGTATTACATTGAATAGATCTCCAAGAACATCGAGGAGAACTTTGTATTGAGAACCAAAGAGAGAGAAGAAGCCATCTAGCTAATAACTATGGACCCGAAGGTCTGTGGTAAACTACTCACGCTTCATCGGAGAGGCTATGGTGTTGATGTAGAAGCCTTCCGTGATCGATTCCCCCTCCGGCAGATCGCCGGAAAAGGCCCCAAGATGGGATCTCACGGGTACAGAAGATTGCGGCGGTGGAAAAGTGGTTTCGTGGCTCCCCCTAATGTTTTTAGGGTATAAGATTATATAGAGGCGAAAGAAGTATGTCGGTGGAGCTCCGTGGGGCCCATGAGGGTGGGGGCGCGCCTACCCCCTGGGCGCGCCCACCTGCCTCGTGGCCGCCTCACGGAGTTCTAGACTTCAACTCCAAGTCTTCTGGATTGCGTTTGTTCCAAGAAAGATCATGGCGAAGGTTTCATTCCGTTTGGTATTCCTTTTCTGCAAAACAGTGAAATAGGCAAAAAAACAGAAACTGGCACTGGGTCTTCGGTTAAGAGGTTAGTCCCAAAAATAATATAAAAGAGCATATTAAAGCCCATTAAACATCCAAAACAGATAATATAATAGCATGGTACACTAAAAAAGTATAGATACGTTGGAGACGTATCAGTTGCGTATGGCCATTTCACTCGGCGTCTGACGCCTAATAGTTTATGGCGACTCATATTTGGTGGTCAATCAAGTGTTGAAGGAGTGGGACATCAGGAGCCCAGCTATGACTAGCTATTCCAATGCAGTGGGAAAGTTGTAAAAGAGGTTTGAAGGGTTAGAGCTCCACCACATACCCCGACTCAAGAATCAAGCAGCTGATGACTTGGTGAAGATAGGTTCCAAGCGGGAGCCCATTCCCAGCAATATGATTTTGGAGCATCTCCACACCCCGTCAGTTCAAGAAGATCCTTTCACAGAAGAGCCCCCGCAACCGAAAAGTTCTACTGATCCGACTAAAGTCGAAGTCCCAGCCGTGGTCGACCTGATCATGGAGGTTTTGGTCATCATCCCCGATTGGATGGTGCCATATATTGCATACCTGCTCAGAAAAGAGCTTCCGGAAGATGAAGATGAGGCCCGTCAGATTGTCCGTCGATCCAAAGCCTTCACTGTGATAGGTGGACGGCTTTTCAGAGAGAGTGTTACTGGAGTTGCTCAGTGATGCATCATGCCAGAAGAAGGTCAAATGATCCTCAATGATATCCACTCGGGGACCTGTGGTCACCATGCGTCTTCTCGGACCATCGTGGCCAAAGTATACCGAGCGGGATTCTATTGGCCACGAGCAAATGAGATGGCAAAAGATATAGTCGACAAATGTGAAGGCTGTCAGTTCTACTCCAACATGTCCCACAAGCCTGCATCAGCCTTGAAGACCATTCCACTTGTCTGGCCATTTGCTGTTTGGGGATTGGATATTGTTGGACCCTTGAGGACCGGCAGAAGTGGTTTCACTCATTTGCTTGTAGCAGTCGACAAGTTCACTAAATGGATCGAAGCCAAACCCATCAAGAATCTCGATTCAGGCACTGCCATAAGTTTCACCAGAGAGCTGACATTCAGATATGGAGTCCCTCATAGTATTATCACAGATAATGGCTCCAACTTTGATTCTGATGAGTTCAGAGCATTCTGTGCCTCCGAAGAAACTTGGGTCGACTACGCGTCTGTCGCGCATCCACATTCGAATGGGCAGACAGAGAGAGCAAATGGTTTGATCCTCCACGGGCTGAAACCCCGGTTGATGCGTGACCTCAAGCATGCGGCTGGCGCTTGGGTGGACGAGTTACCATCAATCTATTGGGGATTGAGAACAACACCAAATCGGTCGACTGGCCGGACCCCTTTCTTCATGGTCTATGGGGCTGAAGCCGTGCTGCCGTGTGATTTGCTTCACAACGCGCCCGAGTAGAACTTTTTTCAGAAGCTGAAGCTGAACATGCTCGACAAGATGTTGTTGACCTTCCGGAAGAAGGAAGAGAGATGGCCTTGATCCGGTGGACCATTTATCAGCAAGACCTCCGTTGATTCGATGCCAGAAACGTGTGAGGTCGAGCATTTCAGGAAGGAGACCTTGTGCTCCGAGTGGATCAGCAACGGCCTCACAAGCTTGATTTTGCTTGGGAAGGTCCCTTCATCATCACCAAGGTGCTCCACAATGGAGCATATCACCTCTACAATGTGGAACAGAAGAAAGACGAGCCACGCGCTTGGAATGCGGAGCTGCTCCGCCATTTTTACACTTAATCACTCGAGTCGACGAGTTGTAATAAGAATCGTTCAGTTTGCGTATCAAAGACAAGATTTTTGTAGTATCTTAATGATTGTTATCCCGTCAATACATGTGTCCAAATCCCCCAGTGGGTGACTTATCTGCGAACCTGATTCGCCTAAGTCTAAAAAACTACTTCGAGTGGAGAGCAATCCTCCCACTCGGGGGCTTAGCCGCGAACCTGATTCGCCTAAGTTTTAAAAATCCTACCGAGTGGAGAGCAATCCTCACACTCGGGGGCTTAGCTGCGAACCTGATTCACCTAAGTTTCAAAAACTACTCCGAGTGGAGAGAAATCCTCACACTCGGGGGCTTAGCTGCGAACCTGATTCGCCTAAGTTTCAAAAACTACTCCGAGTGGAGAGCAATCCTCACACTCGGGGGCTTAGCTGCAGTCCTGTGCTCGCCTAAGTTTCAAAAACTACTCCGAGTGGAGAGCAATCCTCACACTCGGGGGCTTAGCTACGAACCTGATTCGCCTAAGTTTCAAAAACTACTCCGAGTGGAGAGCAATCCTCACACTCGGGGGCTTAGCTGCAGTCCTGTGCTCGCCTAAGTTTCAAAAACTAATCCGAGTGGAGAGTGATCCTCACACTCGGGGGCTTAGCTGCGAACCTGATTTGCCTAAGTTTCAAAAACTGCTCCGAGTGGAGAGCAATCCTCACACTCGGGGGCTTAGCTGCAGTCCTGTGCTCGCCTAAGTTTAAAAAATCCTACCAAGTGAAGAGAAACCCTCTCACTCGAGGCTTAGCTGCAGTCCTGTGCTCGCCTAAGTTTTAAAAATCCTACCAAGTGAAGAGCAACCCTCTCACTCGAGGGCTTAGCTGCAGTCCCGTACTCGCCTAAGTTTGAAAAATCCTACCGAGTGAAGAGCAACCTCTCACTCGGGGGCTTAGCTGCAGTCCCGTACTCGCCTAAGTTTGAAAAATCCTACCGAGTGAAGAGCAACCCTCTCACTCGGGGGCTTAGCTTCAGTCCCGTACTCACCTAAGTTTGAAAAATCCTACCGAGTGAAGAGCAACCCTCTCACTCGGGGGCTTAGCTGCAGTCCTGTACTCGCCTAAGTTTGAAAAATCCTACCGAGTGAAGAGCAACCCTCTCACTCGGGGACTTAGCTGCAGTCTCGTACTCGCCTAAGTTTTAAACCATTCCTAGTGGTCGAGTCACAAGTACAACGTGCGCTCCATCCTGATCTGCAAGGACGACGAGGTGCAGGTCGTGCACAACACCTAGTGCTCTTGTACATGACCCACTCAAAGGAGTTGCGTCACAAGTATAACGTGCGCTCCATCCTGATCCGCAAGGACGACGAGGTGCAGGTCATGCACAACACCTAGTGCTCTTATCCATGACCCACTCGACGGAGCTGCGTCACAAGTACAACGTGCGCTCCATCCTGATCCGCAAGGACGACGAGGTACAGTCGTGTGCAGCACCCAATACTTGTGCCCACAACCTGTGTCACAAATCCAATGGCAGTTCCGAGTGAAGAATCAAGTTTCACTCAGAGTCAAGAGATTCAAAAGCAGCAAAGACAAACACAACGGTTACAAAATCAAGTCCAGATAAATCCCATGAGGTTCCGAACCGCAGATAAAAGTGCTCAGGCATCAAGCCCGAAGGAGTTTAACGGTTACAAATTCACTCGGCATTTCAAGGCAAATTCAATCAGGGCATAAAAAAGTTTGTTCACCCCGCAGGAGGAGGGCTGGCAGGCTCTACGAACTCGTCCAGGTCGATTCCGTCTGCAATACGAGTAGCGGCTTTGATGACGGTCTCCATGAAGGACTGAAAGTCGAGCTTCATACTATTGGCAACCTTGAGTGCTGCAAGCTTCTCTTCCTTAGCCTCTTTGCAGTGGACACGAACCAGAGACAGGACTACATCAGCACCGCATCGGGCGGATGATTTCTTCCATTCCTGCACTCGACCGGGGATCTCGTTGAGTCGAGTCATCAGAGACTCGAGGTCATTCTGAAATGTCACCCTTGGCTAGAGCGCCATGTCGATCCATGACACCGCCACCTTCAGTCGAGCAATGTAGTCCATGGCACTGGCAAGACGCGATTCCAGTCAGAGCACATTCATGACAGCTTCATCCTTGACAAGGGAGTTGATGGGGTCCAAACTCGTCTCAATCCTCCCAGTCTCTTCCTCAAAGTTTTGACAGAATTCTGCGCATGCAGAGAAATTATGAGTCGACGGTTGTATGGTGAGTCAACAATAACGAATCAGTCAGACAAGGAAAAATACCTTCAAGCATAACGAACAGCTTCTTGGCAAGTCCTCCCGGATAAATTTCCAGCTCGTCTCTCTTCTGAGTGAGGTCTCCAACTTTGTCAGTCAGAGCCACCTTGTCCTTCTTCAGTTGCATGACTTCTTTGTTGGCTTCATTGACGGCAGTCTTCAATTTCGCGTTTTCTTCTTCTAACTTGTCGACTGAAGCCAGCTTCTTGTCGGCAAGTTCAGTTCTCTCCCGCGTCGTCTTCTGAGCTGCGGCAAGATCAAGATCCTTCTACTCCAGTGCTTGCTTCAATTTCTCTAAAGAAATAACATTCTTTAGACGGGCTTGGAGTTGTCTGTTTTCACTACGCACATCTGTTCGAGTGAAGTCACTCGGTTTAAGAAGCGAAAAGTAAAGCTGACAAAGCAAGCAGTCGACAAGTACTTACCTCCCATAGCATTTGCTTCATCCTGAGCCTTCTGCAAGTTTTTCTTGGCTAACTCCAGGTCAAGGTTGAGTTGGATCTGTTTCTTCTCCAAGTCAGCAAATCGAGCCCCGAGCTCACAAGATCTCTGCAGTCAGTCGACAGAAACAAGAATTGGTTGCTTCCGAGTGATAAAGTACAAGTTCAACTTGTTACGACAAAAAGAGTTCTAAGACTACTGCCAAATCAAACATTCAACAGTAGTCTCGGGGACTACACCCAGTGGGTGCACTTAGCGTGCCCCCACTGGTTCGACGTTTCAATCGACTTAGTCCGTCCAGTCGCAAAAAAAACAACTGTTATTCTCAGACCACAGCCGACTGCCCGCAGTCGACTACGGTCTCGGGGACTAAACCCAGTGGGTGCACTCAGCGTGCCCCCACTGGTCCCTATTCCACTCGACATGGTCCGCCTAGACTAAGTGGAAGAACTGTCTAGAGACATTCTGTTCAAAGACCCCCGCCTAATCAAACATTCGACGGTGGCCTCGGGGACTACACCCAGTGGGTGCACTCTGCATGCCCCCACTAGTTCAAAGAAACACTCGACGCGACCTAGTCGACTCAAGTGGAAAAACTACTCAGCAAAAGTCAAAACACCCGGTGGGTGTACAGATGCAAAGTGCAGACTGACAATAGATGCACATTAAAGGTTTTTGGGTAGAATATCCTAACAGAACAAGCATCAAGATAAAAAGATCAGTCGAAAATCAGCTAAACTGGACGTTGTCCGGAGTGCTGAGCTGGCATCATAGGCAGCCTGGCTGGCCTCACGCACCACCTTCATCTGCTCCATCATAAGGCCTGCCTGGCGTATGGCTTCCTTGGTAGCGCTCACTTGGTCCTCCGGGACATGATGGGTGACGAAAAGCGGACTTGGTGGAACAGTCGCAGCAACCTGGGGATCTGAGACATGGAGTTGCACGGAAGAGGCAGGGACTTGGACAGTCGACGATGAAGGGCGTTCAATCGACGCGGGATCAGCAAAAGTAACAGAGGCTCGATTGAGGTCTCCGAACTGTTGGATCACTGGTTCTAACACTGGCGTTGTCTGGGGCGTCTTGCTGGCTGGCACCCTCCTGCCTGAGGTCCTGCCCCTCCTTCCCGTGGGCTTCTGAGGCATATCATCATCGTTGTCTGGAAGTTCAATAACATTCTGCAAAGCTGCAAAAGAATCGACCACAAGAGTTCAGTCGAACGTGAAAATTAATTGACAAAGTAAAGGCAAGATGGCAGGAGTCATACCTGCTTTGGAAGTGGCCACGTCTTCCATCTCCTCATCATCGTCATCCTTGTAAATGGAAGTCCCAGAAGTAGCAGCACTGCAAGTTTCAGAGTTCACTCAGTCAAGCTGAAGAATGAGTCGATCGAAATACAGAAGTTCCCAAACAATGCAAAAGTAAAGAGGCAAAACAAAATACTTACGCAGAAGCAATGGGAACATCCACCTTGATCTTAGGCAGGGCCTTCCGAGGCTTTGTAGGTGCAACTTTGGGCTGCTTCGATGCCTTTTCAGTCGGCTCGGGAGAAGATGTCCGAGCGCACTTTGATGCCTGCTTACTTGGAGCGACTGTTTTGCCTCGTACACTTGCTGGGTCATGCTTTTGCTTGGAACGTCTTTCAGAACGAGGTGGGGAGTCGACTTCTTCGCCGATGCTTGAGTCTTCACTTTCTTCCCCGTCCTCGTCATCAGATTTCCCGTCAGCGCTCTCGCCTCCGCTTGCCTCTCCCTCCGGGACTTGCTCTCCATTCGGCATAGAGTACATCTCAGTATAGATCTGCGAGGCAAAGAATTACACAAATATCAGTCGGACTCAAGAATAGTTACAAATCAGAGCAAAAGGACACTCGGCAGTAAAGGTCAGACCTTGTCTGGTTCGTTGGTGGCGTCGAAGGGTGGAACCCTCCTGGACCCCCTGGGGTTGTCTTTGTTTCCAGTGATGCCTTGCAACCACTGCTCCACTATCTCCTCGGTGACTTCCTCCGGGTGGATCCGAGTGGTGTCATCTATACCCGAGTACATCCACATAGGGTGATCGCGGGCCTAGAGTGGCTGGATGCGTCGACTGAGAAATACCTCAAGCAAATCCATGCCAGTCACGCCATCACGGACTCATTGGACTACCCGTTCGACTAGGATGTTCACCTCTGCTTTCTCTGCCGGGGTCACTTTCAAAGAAGAGGGTTGATGGACTCGGTCCATGGAGAAGGGAGGAAGACCAGTCGACTGACCAGGGGTTGGTTGGTCTTTACAATGAAACCAGGTCGATTGCCACCCTCTAACTGAATCGGGGAGAGTCATAGCTGGAAAAGTACTTCTACCCCTCACCTGAATCCCTAGACCTCCGCACATCTAGATCACGTGCGTCCTCTCATCACTTGGATTAGCCTTTTTCATAGACTGGGAGCGGCACGTAAAGATGTGTTTGAAGAGACCCCAGTGCGGTCGACAACCCAGGAAATTCTCACACATGGAAATAAATGCAACGAGATATGTGATGGTGTTGGGAGAAAAGTGATGAAGTTGGGCTCCAAAAAAGTTCAAGAAACCCCGGAAAAAGGATGAGGGGGCAGAGAGAAACCACGGTCGACATGAGTCGCGAGGAGGACGCACTCACCCTCCTGCGGCCGCGGCTCGGTCTCGTTTCCCGGCAGCCTCCAAGATCCGTGGGCAATCAGACCCCCTTCGACCATGTCCTCCTTCTGAATCGTGGAACGAATCCAGTCGCCCTGGATCCAGCCGGACGGCAGGCCAGACCTCGACGACGACCCCCCCCCCGACTCATCTTCTTGCCCTTCACCGCCGCCATCGCCTTCTTTGCGCGCTCCAGGGCCGCCGTCTTGTCTTTCCCCATCACGGCGGACTGCGCTCAAGCAAGGCAGCGGCGTCGAGATTGGAGGTGGGCGCGGTGGAGAAGTAGAGGAAGAAGAAGGGGAATGGGGCGCACTCTGTAGAACACATCGACCCCGACGTCTTATGTAGTCTCGCTTCCGAGCGGCTGACCTGTGGACCCAGGCGATCCTGTCAAATCCCACAACAGTCGTGCGCTCAATACATGGCGAAAAAGGTGGTGCAAGAATCAAGGGACCCCTTGCCTAATCCATTCCGTTTACTGCGGCGCTCTCCGTCCCGCACGCTTCTCCAAATTTCGAATCCTGTGAGATCCAAAAACGGCAGCGCAACCAATCGCGCCAAAGATTTCGTACCACTCCAACACTCGAAGCATATTAGTAAAAGTTCACTCGACAAACTCTGAATGGATCAAGGCGACTGAAAATGAAGTTGGAGTTTTAGCATGGTACACCGACCCAGGTAGGATGCCTCCGAAGCATAAAAATCGGGTCGAACCATCTTCAACCTCTTCTCCAATCGGACCTCCATCCATTCGGGGGCTAATGACGATGACATGTACCTAGGGTAGGGTAATAGGCCTGACCTAGACGCCCTTCCCAAGGACACTGTCCTAGAGTCAGAAGCACTCAAAGTACAGCAGCATCCACCGACTGAAATCACATAAGAGTGCAACCCACTCGACCAACGATTCCACTCGGATAACCCAATTCCATTCGACCAGGAGATAGTCATTCGACCACACTAGAAATCACTCGGAGTATAGAAGATCTAAAGTCAACCAGGCTGGCAACGGGCAGGCGTTCACTCCGTAGTCTTAATGATCATTTATATGTCTTTACTATTGGCGTTACCAGTAACGTCTCACCTTTATGTACATTGAACCCCTTGTAACGTGGGTTGGCTGGGGTCTTGGCGCACTCTATATAAGCCACCCCCCTCCACTGAGACAAGGGTTCGCACCCCCTGTAACTTCACGCATAATCCAGTCGACCGCCTCCGGGCACCGAGACGTAGGGCTTTTACTTCTTTTGAGAAGGGCCTGAACACGTAAATCTTGCATGCACAACCTCATCGTAGCTAGGATCTTGCCTCCTCCTACGTACCCCATATTCTACTGTCAGGCTTAGAACCACGACAGCGGTAACGGTACCAAAAGTGCAGCAAGGTAGCCCAATCCTTTTGAGGCAAAGGACAGGCCAAAATGGTCTCTTATAATAAGCAAAGCGTTCTTGAGGGTACACGGGAATTTCATCTAGTCACTTTCATCATGTTGATTTGATTCATGTTCGCTACTTTGATAATTTGATATGTGGGTGGACCGGTGCTTAGGTGATGTTCTTACTTGAGCAAACCTCCTACTTATGATTAAGCCCCTCGCAAGCATCCGCAACTACGAGAAAAGTATTAAGAATAAATTCTAACCATAGCATTAAACTTTTGGATCCAACTGATCCCTTACGGAATAGCGCATAAACTAGGGTTTAAGCTTCTGTCACTCTCGCAACCCATCATCTAATAACTACTCCACAATGCATTCCCTGAGGCCCAAATATGGTGAAGTGTCATGTAGTCAACGTTCACATGACACCACTAAGGGAATCACAACATACTATCAAAATATGGAACACTGATACGTCTCCAACGTATCTATAATTTTTTATTGCTCCATGCTATTATATATTCTGTTTTGGATGTTTAATGGGCTTTATTATACACTTTTATATTATTTTTGGGAGTAACCTACTAACCCAAGGCCTAGTGCAAATTGCTGTTTTTTTTGCCTATTTCAGTGTTTCGCAAAACCGGAATATCAAACGGAGTCCAAACGGAATAAACCTTCGGGAGCGTGATTTCTGGAACAAACGTGATCCAGAGGACTTGGAGTGGACGTGAAGAAACGAACGAGGAGGCCACGAGGCAGGGAGGCGTGCCTGCCCCCCTGGGCGCGCCCCCCACCCTCGTGGGCCCCTCGTAGCTCCACCAACCTACTTCTTCCTCCTATATATACCTATGTACCCCGAAACCAACCAGGAGCACCACGAAACTCTATTTCCACCTCCGCAACCTTCTGTACCCGTGAGATCCCATCTTGGGGCCTTTTCTGGCGCTCCGCCGAAGGGGGAATCGATCACGGAGGGCTTCTACATCAACACCATAGCCTCTCCGATGATGTGTGAGTTGTTTACCACAGACCTTCGAGTCCATAGTTATTAGCTAGATGGCTTCTTCTCTCTCTTTGGATCTCAATACAAAGTTCTCCTCGATCTTCTTGGAGATCTATTTGATGTAACTCTTTTTGCGGTGTGTTTGTCGAGATCCGATGAATTGTGGGTTTATGATCAAGATTATCTATGAACAATATTTGAATCTCCTCTGAATTCTTTTATGTATGATTGGTTATCTTTGCAAGTCCTTCGAATTATCAGTTTGGTTTGTCCTACTAGATTGATCTTTCTTGCAATGGGAGAAGTGCTTAGCTTTGGGTTCAATCATGCGGTGCTCGATCCCAGTGACAGAAAGGGAAATGACACGTATTGTATTGTTGCCATCGAGGATAAAAAGATGGGGTTTATATCATATTGCTTGAGTTTATCCCTCTACATCATGTCATCTTGCTTAATGCGTTACTCTGTTCTTATGAACTTAATACTCTAGATGCATGCTGGATAGTGGTCGATGTGTGGAGTAATAGTAGTAGATGCAGGCAGGAGTCGGTCTGCTTGTTGTGGACGTGATGCCTATATAAATGATCATGCCTAGATATTCTCATAACTATGCACTTTTCAATCAATTGCTCGACAGTAATTTGTTCACCCACCATAATACTTGTGCTATCTTGAGAGAAGCCACTAGTGAAACCTATGGCCCCTGGGTCTATTTTCCATCATATAAGTTTCCAATCTATTTTTATTTTGCAATCTTTACTTTTAGTCTTTATCATAAAAATACCAAAAATATTATTATCTCTATCAGATCTCACTTTTGCAAGTGGCCGTGAAGGGATTGACAACCCCTTTATCGCGTTGGTTGCAAGGTTCTAATTTGTTTGTGTAGGTACGAGGGACTTGCGAGTGGCCTCCTACTGGATTGATACCTTGGTTCTCAAAAACTGAGGGAAATACTTATGCTACTTTTCTGCATCACCTTTCCTCTTCAAGGGAAAACCAAACGCATGCTCAAGAGGTAGCAAGAAGGATTTCTGCGCCGTTGCCGGGGAGTACAAGACATACCAAGTACCCATCACAAACTCTGATCCCTCGCATTACATTATTTGCCATTTGACTCTCGATTTCCTCTCCCCCACTTCACCCTTGCCGTTTTATTCGCCCTCTTTTCTGTTCGCCTCTTTTTCGCTTGCTGCGTGTGTGTTCGTTCTCTGTGCTGCCGTCATGTCTGAAACTAGGGAGGTTATCGTTGATAAGGATAATAATATGGAAAACTTTGATGTTTTTGATGATCCTCTTGAAGATCCTACTATTTTACATACTAAAAAGTTTCGGATTGTGTCGTGGAATTGTCACGGCAGATGTCCTAGTGAAAGGACTTAGTCGTGGAGCCATCGCAACGGGTTAGCTTAAAGGGGTTAAACCGGACAAGGGACACGAGAGTTTTATACTAGTTCGGCCCCTTACGATGAAGGTAAAAGCCTACGTCTAGTTGTGATGGAATTGTTGGGGTATCGATGATCAGGGAGCAAATATGCTTCGCCTGAGTCTCGAGTTGTTATCTGTCTCCCTTGAACCGCCGCCGGGTCGTGCCTTTATATACACAGGTCGACGCCCGCCAGCTTACAGAGTCCCAAAGCCGGTTTATACACATACCGGCCCGGTCTCTACTTCGTCATACCTTATAATACAAGTCATGAATTACATGGCGGTTTATAACTACAGGCCTTAATCTACCTTTGAGCCTTGGGCCTTCAAGTCTCTGTAATAACCGCTTGATCCTTGTCTTCATGGGCTTTAAGCATAAACAATCCATTATGGGGATAACCCGGCTATCTCGTCCGGTTTACACCTAGTAGTAATATCCCCAACATTAGGCCCCAGATTGATTTGAACTGGTTCATGTCAATCTCCAAAACCTTGAGAAAATTTCTTCTTCCATATCTTCGCATAAATCTTGTAAACTGCCATGACGTCATCATCCAGAATCATAATAAACCGCCATGACGTCACCTGTTATTTTAAATGGTATATTCCTCACCTTCATTAACGAGCCTCCGATAATCGAGGCGACAAATCTGTCACATATCCATTTGTTAATCTCCTCGATTCTCGCGCTTGACCCTTATCCTTTCATCCTTATAAATACGGCCGAGGGCCCTTTCCATCTCTCCCTTTTCCTCTTCAAGTCTTCTTCTTCCTCGCGACGCCTCAACGCTCGAACTCTGCCGCCGCCGTCGACCTTCGCGTCCACACCAACCCAGGCCGCTGCATCAACCTGTTTTGACCAGAGAACTGCGACGCACCTCCGCTGTTCAGCAGCACCAGTAAGTATTCCTCTCCTCGAACGTCAGATCTGCATTAGGGTTTCCACTGTTCGTCGGTGTTCTTCATCGTTCATCTTTCCTTTCCTAGATTGCATAGTTTTGATCTGAATCTCATAGCAAAGGCGAGCTTCAGTAGTTTAGCGCCCCTTTTAATCCTCAAAAAACACCCTTTCCTGCATAAGATCCCGTCCAAGCATATGTGTTCTTCCACTGTCACGGCTTTAGGTTAGATTTATTTCCTCTTTTTAAAACTGTAGCAGATCTAGATTTATATCACCAATCTGTGAAATATGTTTGCACCATACTTAGAAATTTTTGCAAATGTATAGCCTCTTTACCATTGTGGATGGTTTATCCTTGAACCTGTGATAACTCATCATATACCACTAGCCCTCTATTAAACCGCCAACCTGTTTTAAACCGGATATTGTACTTCCATCATTGCACCGGTTTATAAATTATAACCATGAACTTTAAACCGGATATTGTGCTTTTTCCAGCTTGTCACCAAAAATGGCCAAACAATTCTTTTCCTGTAATTGGGTTCCTTCCCGGGTTACGGAAACGCAACTGGCTGGTTATGTTTCAACAGGCGCTTTAGCAAGTAAGAACACTATCCATTGGCGAGTCCCCGGCCTAGAACCTCCTCCTGAACCCCAAGACAGAGAAGTTATTGTATTTGTTGATCACCTAAGCCGAGGCTTCACTCCTCCCGGATCAAAATTCTTCCGTGACGTGCTTGCCGCCTTTCAAATCCATCCCCAAGACATCGGTCCAAACTCCATATCCAATATTTGTGACTGGCAAGTATTCTGTGAGGTATACCTGCAAGAGGAGCCTACTGTTGATCTGTTCCGGGATTTCTTTTATCTAAACCGCCGTACAAAGTTTACGGATGGCCCCAATACTGAACTAGGCGGGGTTTCAATTCAGAAGAGGAGAGATGTTGATTTCCCTCATGCCAAGCTTCATAGTCATCCTAAGGACTGGAATCAGACGTGGTTCTACTGCCGCAACACAGCTCCAGTCAATGAAAATCCTTTGCCGGGTTACCGTCCACACCGGCTTACCCAAACTCATCCCTTTCCTCAGCGATTGACGGCCCAAGAGCGAGCAAAATATGCCCCTCAATTAGCTAAGCTCAGAGCGTTTATTGCAAATGGGCTGACAGGCGTGGATTTTGTCCGATGCTGGGTTTCATGGAGTATTTTACCTTTAAGCCGGCGGCCCGGTTTTAATGTGGGAATACACAGGGGATCTGAAAGACCCGCAACGCCATATTGACATCCAGCTGACTGATGATGAAGTCACTGAAGCTGTTAAAAAGATGCTTAATGAACCAATAGACGCATGCAGCAAAACCGGGCTCAGTCCTTTCTATGCTGCCAATAAACCGCCAAAGGTATAATCTTCCGTATTCCTGCCTTTAACCATCCTTTGTTAAATTTTTCCTTTGATGACTTATTATTGTCTATACAGGCCGGTGATCCATTCTGGAAGAGAAAATCACAAGATAAACCGATAAAGAATCCTCGGATTAAGATCAAGGCTTCAAAAAAGCCAGCAAAAAGAAGGAACATTGAACCATCCGAGCCTATTGTTGAAGATGATCCGGATTCAGAGGTAGAACTTGACTCTCTCAGTTCACTCTTTATACACCTTATTGACAATGATCATTCTCAGGATGAAGCGGAAGCCAGCCATGCTGATGAGGTAACTATTCTTTCTTCTGATTCTGATCCTGTGCCAGTACCAAGAATCCGTCGAGCCATTCGGAAAGTAAAATTTTCATGCCCTCTTTCTTATATGGACCCGCACTTTGTTTTAAAGACACAGCAGCATGAAGCTCGCCGCACAACTCGACATAGCGGCCAAGTGGTGTCCTCCTCCGGTTTACCAAATTCGCCGGTTCGCAAATGCCGCCAAGAGGTTTCTTATACTCCTGACACCCTTTACCCTAAGGCGGGTTATATCCGATATCCTCTTAATCCGTCTGACCCAAATTATCAGGGAACTTACCATTCATCGTCCGGCGAGTCGTCAGCAACACAACTTCCTCCTCTGAAAACCGTCCCTGGGTAAGCATAACATACTCTTAACTCTTTGGTCTTGTATTATTTTATCATATTGATCTTCGTGTCTGCTCTCTTTTTCAGTGCTAAAGCCAGACAAAGCAAGAAGGCTAAATTGAACAAGCCAACCGACCATGAACCAGCTACCGAGCTGGAGAAAACCCCAGAGGCTATTGACCCAGAGGCTGACACTGTTACTGATAATCCGGAACCTCAAGCAACTGATACACTTGTTGAACTGGTAGAAAATAATCCGCCAAGCCAGTCAGCTGATCCACTTAATCCAACTGTTGATCCGCCGAGCCCGGCTAAAGAATCTGATAAACCGCCAAGTCCTACCAAAACCACAGACGATGATGTTGTCGTAACTGGCCTTGGTTTCAGCTCCCCTGGTCGTCCTGTCGCTTTATCAAAGCATAGCTCCAAAGAAATTTCTGCTATGGATAAAGGGAAATGGAAATCCGAGCTATCCAACTATTCCAACCTCAGCGCTCAAGAGCTACATTCTGGTTATTTAAACCGCCTGTATACAAACCGCGACATTGAAGCCGGTTTAGTAGGCCTGTTGAAGGAGCGGTATGAGGTAAATGTCACTTTCCCTTTGCATAAATATTCCAATAGTCCTTTTGTTAAAACTGGTCCAATATATCAACTCTAGTAGCCCCCAAGGGCCGGTTCATAACATTGGTTTGAACCGGGTCTCTGAATCTGAATGAATACACATTAGCCCCCAAGTATCAAGTAGATAACTTGTTATGTGCTTGAGACTTTAAATGAATAGCTGATAAGAAGCAATCCGCATTAGCCCCCAAGTGTCAAGGAGATAACTTGTTGTGTGCTTGAGACTTTAAATGAATAGCTGATAAGAAGCAATCCGCATTAGCCCCCAAGTGTCAAGGAGATAACTTGTTACGTGCTTGAGACTTTAGATGTTGTAATGCTAACTTATTATCTGTATGCTTGCAGGCTGAGTTGTCCAAAAAAGACTCCCAAATCACTGATCTCCAAGGAAACATCAAGTCTCAGGTGGACGAAACTTGCAAAGTTAAGAGCGAGCTGACCACCGCTTTAACAACCATGGAGCAGCTGAAGGAATTCTTCAAAGGTGAACGGGTAGATTGGGCAACTGAAAAGACCACCTTGTTAAAGCGGGCAGAGGATGAGGAGAACGCCCTTAAACCGGCCACAGAAGAGCTGAGCAGCCTGAAGCGGCAGATTGATGCTATGACCTCTGCCATCTTTGGTAACAACCTCTTCACCAATCTGTCACAACACCAGCTATAAAAACTTCTGGTTTAATATAAATTGGATCCTTTTGCAGGTAGTCGTGTTACTCATCTTGGCACAGATATGCGCAAAAGATTGAAGGCCATCTATACTTTGGCAGAACAGCTTTATACCGGCGTGCAACGGGCCATCTGCGCAGCTTCCAATAACCATCTGCCATCGTCGCTAATCAAGGAAACACTGGAAAAATTGTCTATGATGCCTGCCCGGATTGTGGAATTGAAGAAATCCGCTGCTAGGTCTGGTGCCCTTACTGCACTGACGCGTGCCAAGGCCTGGATCTCTGACCTTGATCCGGAAGACATTGGTAACGGTTACCCGAGTCAAAAAGAAGACGGTTCAGAATTCAGCAATGATGATCTCCGGGCTATCACGAGAGAGATGCGACCACTGGCAAGTAAATTGGCTGAAGATACTAACTTGTCAAGTTATCAGAATGTATACGATGCCAACGGCAAGCGAATAAGTGCTCCAACTTATGATGTGGAAAATCTGATCCCACCGATCCGTAAGTATACTTACGCTCCGGATGTTGAACCGTCTGATCTGATACACGACGAAGTTGTCTTTCATGCCTTAACAGGGATTGATTGGACAACTATTGACTTCCAGCCATTGGGCGGAGAGAAGGAGGATGAACCGGCGCAGGAAGATCCACAACCTTCCCATCAACCTGAAGCAGAATCATAATCCAGAACCCGGTTTAATTTGTTCCTTTTGTTATCCTTGAAAAACAATCATTCTTTTGGGCAGTCGAAACGCCTTGTAATAGGCTATCTTGAACAGCTTATCTGATATGCCATCGTGCATACTTGTTGCACACAATATTAGTAATCCATCATGCTATATTTGCTCATGATCTTTATTGGTTTTATACAGCCCTGTTTCTGCATAAAACAAAGTGAAAACTGTCCTGGCGGCTTACCGCTGGACGGGTCATAATGCCCAATTTATATAGCCAAGGTTGATAACCATAGCTTTAAATAATGAAATATGAAACATATCATACCTGTGATATTGAATCACCTTGTTGGTTTACCAACATTTTTGTAATAAGGGTGATAACCGAAGTATTGAGCATTGATAACTTAAACCATGTTACGAATCACGGCCGGGCCATTGGATGCCGGTTTAGCTCAAAACTTTAACAAGGGAGAAAAACCAAATTGACCAATAAAAAACCAAAAAATTAGAAAAACTTGTAGTCGAGGCTTTTCAAGGGCTGCCAGGCCACTGAGTTAAACTGTTTTACAAAGCCTTTTAAGATGGTCCTCAGTCTTTAACCAATCGCCGGTCTATCATTGACAAGTTCAGGGTCATATGCGATTGACTTGTCAAGTTGGCGGGTCATACCAGGCTTACCTGGGCAGAGTGACTTACTTAATGACGGCAGGTTAACCCAGGGTTTTAGGTATATATACCAGGCTTCGAAGCCACGGCTCAATGGGTAGCCTATTGCAAGTGTAGATTTCTTTGTTCATTTCGATAGCAAAGAATCCCCAAGCAACATTTTGAGCTGTGCTCAACGGGTGCCTATGTTTGAGTTGTTCTTGACAACACTCTTTGGCCCCTAAGTAGTGGCATTGCGCCAGCCAAAATGTGTAGCTATGGTTGAACACAACCAAGCCCCCAAGTGACTTAATGTCGTGGCTTTGAGCCAGCCAAGAGGTGTAGCTATGGTTCGAATACGACCAAGCCCCCAAGTGACTTACTATCGTGGCTTTTGATCCAGCCAAGAGGTGTAACTATGGTTCGAATACGACCAAGCCCCCAAGTGACTTACTGTCGTGGCTTTTGAGCCAGCCAAGAGGTGTAGCTATGGTTCGAATACGACCAAGCCCCCAAGTGACTTATATTGAATAGATAGCTGTAAACCGGATGTTGCTTCACAAACAGAATCCTCCATGTAACCACTCATGATATGAGAAAAACAACAGATACCCCGCTTTAGCTGGGGCTCCGGTTTATTGCATTGATCATAATATATACATCGTCAAAATATGTACATGATAGGAGCCTATGGCTCAGGTGTAGTATGGTCGTAGATGAGCTATGTTCCACGGCTGGATCGTCTCCTCCTCTGACTTGGGTGAGTCTTTATGCTCTCGAACATCAATGAGGTAATATGATCCGTTGTTCAGATTCTTGCTGACCACAAAGGGCCCTTCCCAAGGCAGGGATAACTTGTGCATATCGGTCTGATCTTGGATAAGCCGGAGCACTATATCGCCTTCTTGAAAAGTTCTGGTTTTAATCCGGCGACTGTGATAACGCCGCAGGTCTTGCTGATAAATCGCCGAGCGAGCCGCCGCTATGTCCCGTTTCTCATCCAACAGGTCCAACGCATCCTGGCGTGCTCTTTCATTATCTTCTTCAACATAAGCTGCCACTCGAGGTGAGTCATGACGAATATCACTTGGAAGGACAGCTTCCGCTCCATAAACCATGAAGAAGGGCGTATAACCCGTGGATCTATTGGGGGTGGTCTTAATGCTCCATAAAACGGAAGGCAGCTCCTCAACCCAACAACCCGGTGTCCTCTGCAAAGGAACCATAAGTCGGGGCTTGATCCCCTTCAAGATTTCCTGATTAGCTCTCTCCGCTTGACCATTAGATTGGGGGTGGGCCACTGAAGAGATATCCAGACGGATGTGCTCTCTTTGACATAACTCCTCCATAGCACCTTTGGAAAGATTCGTGCCATTGTCTGTTATAATGTTGTGTGGATAACCAAAACGGAATATCACCTTCTTCATAAATTGAACCGCTGTGGCTGCATCACATTTGCTAACTGGCTCTGCCTCCACCCACTTGGTAAATTTGTCAACCGCCACCAAGAGGTGGGTCTTCTTATCCTTAGATCTCTTAAAGGGTCCAACCATATCAAGCCCCCAGGTTGCAAACGGCCAGGTAATTGGACTCATCCTCAGCTCCTGAGCCGGAACATGAGCCCGGCGTGCAAACTTCTGACAGCCATCGCACCTTTTGACCAAGTCCTCAGCATCAGCATGAGCCGTCAGCCAATAGAAACCATGACGAAAAGCCTTAGCCACCAAGGACTTTGAACCGGCATGATGACCACAATCACCTTCGTGAATCTCTCATAAAATTTCACGACCTTCTTCAGGAGAAACACAACGTTGAAAAGCCCCTGAGATACTGCAATGATGTAGCTCGCCGTTGACAATAGTCATGGACTTGGAACGCCAGATTATCTGCCTGGCCAGAACTTCATCCTCTGGCAATTCACCCCGGTTCATATACGCCAAATATGGGATCGTCCAATCCGGGGTGACATGAAGCGCCGCCACCAACTGAGCCTCCGGATCAGGAATAGCTAAGTCTTCCTCTGTGGGTAGCTTGACCGACGGGTTATGCAAAACATCAAGGAAAACATTGGGCGGCACCGGTTTACGCTGGGAGCCCAACCGGCTTAAGGCATCCGCCGCTTCATTCTTTCGCCAGTCTACATGATCAACCTGATAACCCTTGAAATGACCTACAACAATATCCACCTCTCGACGATACACTGCCATGAGGGGGTCCTTGGAATCCCAAGTACCAGAAACTTGTTGAGCCACTAGGTCCGAGTCACCAAAACATTTAACCCGGCTCAGATTCATCTCCTTAGCCATCCGAAGACCATGGAGCAGGGCCTCGTACTCAGCTGCATTATTAGTACAAGGAAACATCAAGCGGAGAACATAACAAAATTTGTCACCTCGAGGGGAAGTAAGAACCACTCCAGCCCCCGAGCCCTCCAATTGCCTGGATTCGTCGAAATGAATTGTCCAGTATGTGTTATCTGGTCTATCCTCCGGCACCTGCAACTCTGTCCAGTCATTAATGAAGTCCACGAGTGCTTGACGGCCGTGCGAGGCATATATTTTACTCTGTGAGGCCCAAGCTCAATAGCCCACTTAGCGACCCGGCCGGTCGCCTCTCTGTTCTGGATGATATCTCCCAAAGGAGCAGAACTGACCACAGTAATGGGATGGCCCTGAAAGTATTGCTTCAGCTTCCGGCTCGCCATAAAAACCCCATATACAAGCTTCTACCAATGTGGATATCTCTATTTTGACTCAATGAGCACCTCACTGATATAATAAACCGGCCGTTGAACCGGATACTCCTTTCCTGCCTCCTTGCGCTCCACCACAATAGCCACGCTGACAGCTCGAGCATTAGCAGCCACATATAACAGCAATGGTTCCTTGTCCATGGGGGCAGCAAGAACAGGTGGTTCGGCAAGCTGCCGCTTCAGAGCCTCAAACGCTTCATTAGCCGCATCACTCCAGACAAAGTTGTCCATTTTCTTAAGCATTTGATATAAAGGGATGGCCTTCTCCCCGAGACGACTTATAAACCGGCTCAATGCTGCAATCCGGCCTGCAAGTCGCTGAACATCGTTGATGCACTTCGGTTTAGTCAGTGAAGTAATAGCCTTGATCTTCTCCGGATTAGCTTCAATGCCCCTGTTAGATACCAGAAAACCCAAAAGCTTGCCTGCTGGCACACCAAAAACACACTTGTCCGGGTTGAGCATCATCTTATAAACCCGGAGGTTATCAAAGGTCTCCTTTAAATCATCTATTAATGTTTCCTCCTTCCTGGACTTCACCACAATATCATCCACATAAGCATGGACGTTGCGCCCAATCTGGTTATGAAGACAATTCTGAACACAGCGCTGATAAGTTGGCTGGGCACTCTTGAGCCCAAAGGGCATAGACACATAGCAGAAGGCTCCAAAGGGAGTTATAAAAGCTGTCTTCTATTGGTCCTTAACTGCCATCTTAATCTGATGATAACCTGAATAAGCATCCAGAAAACTCAAACGCTCACAACCCACCATAGCATCAATGATTTGATCGATACGGGGGAGGGCAAAAGGATCCGTCGGACATGCTTTGTTCAAATCCATGTAATCTACACACATACGCCAGGTGCCATTTTTCTTAAGCACCAGCACCGGATTAGCCAACCACTCCGGATGAAAAACTTCAACAATGAACCCTACCGCCAAGAGCCGGGCTACCTCCTCACCAATAGCCTTGCACCTCTCTTCATTGAACCGGCGAAGGAATTGTCGGACCGGTTTAAACTTGGGATCAATATTAAGGGTGTGCTCAGCGAGTTCCCTCGGTACACCTGGCATGTCAGAAGGCTTCCATGCAAAGATATCCCGATTCTCACGAACGAACTCGATGAGCGCGCTTTCCTATTTCGGATCCAGATTTGCACTGATGATGAACTGTTTAGATGAATCGCCGGGCACAAAATCAACCATCTTAGTCTCATCAGCCGATTTAAACTTCAAGGCCGGATCATGCTCTATGGTTGGTTTCTTCAAGGAAGTCATGTCCGCCAGATCAACGTTATCCTTATAAAACTTCAACTCCTCTGCTGCACAAACCGACTCAGCATAGGCCGCATCACCTTCCTCACACTCCAAAGCGATCTTGCAGCTTCCATGTATTGTGATAGTCCCTTTATGACCCGGCATCTTGAGCTGCAGATAAACATAACAGGGTCGTGCCATGAACTTAGCATAGGTCGGCCGCCCAAACAAGGCATGATACGGGCTTTGGATTTTCACCACTTCGAAAGTCAATGTCTCTGATCTTGAGTCATACTCATCTCCAAAAGCGACCTCCAGAGCTATTTTACCAACCAGATAGGCTGATTTGCCGGGCACCACACCATGGAAAACATTGTTCGACGGTTTAAGATTCTTATCTGTCAATCCCATACGACGGAAGGTGTCATAATATAAGATGTTGATACTGCTGCCTCCGTCCATGAGCACCTTAGTGAACTTATAACCTCCAACTTGAGGCGCCACCACCAACGCCAAATGACCCGGATTGTCAACCCGGGGCGGGTGATCCTCTTGGCTCGAGACGATAGGCTGCTCAGACCACCATAAATAATGAGGCACTGCCGGTTCAATCGAGTTCACCGCTCGTTTATGAAGCTTCTGATCGCGTTTGCATAAGCTGGTGGTGAAAACGTGGTACTGTCCACCATTCAACTGCTTTGGGTGACTTTGGTACCCTGACTGTTGCTGCTGTGGTCCTTGTTGGCTATAACCACCCTGGTTGCTCTGATTGCCTTGATTGCTATGTCCGCCCTGATTGCCTTGGAATCCTGAACCGGGGTTGCCTCCTCCATAACCCGGCCCATTGGACCTGGGTCCTGAACCGCCGGATGGGCCATGATCATTCCGGAAGAGGTCTGAATTTTTGAATTCTCGCATGATATAACAATCTTTCCAGAGGTGCGTGGTCGGTTTATCCGGCGTCCCAGGATGCTTCGGGCAGGGCTGGTTCAACAGGTAATTCAGGCGCTCCGGATTAGGACTGGGCTCTGCCCTTTACGGGGGCGGCTTTCCTTTACGACGCTGACCATTACCCTGTGTATTGGTGTTAGCCACAAAATCTGAATTATGATCTGCTTTGCACTTACCATTATTATTGTGGCCCGTCGGGTTATGCTGCTGCCCCTTGGCGTTGCCGCTCTTCTTTCCCTTCCCCGGCTTGTCATCGTTAGACTCGGGGTCCTTGGTACTATCAGAATCAGCATACTTAACCAGAGCAGCCATAAGTGTTCCTATATCATTGCAGTGACGCTTGAGCCGTCCCAACTTCAACTTTAAAGGCTGAAAACGACAATTCCCCTCCAATGTTATAATCGCCGAGTCGGCTTTGATGCGATCCGAAGAGTGTAAGATCTCTGAAACCCGGCGCACCCAATGGGTCGTTGACTCGCCTTCTCCCTGGACGCAGGCGGCTAAGTCCACAATTGACATAGGTTGCTTGCACGTGTCTTTGAAGTTTGCTATAAACCGGGCTTTCAACTCAGCCCATGTCTTGATGGAATTAACTGGTAAGCCTTTCAACCACGTGCGAGCTGTTCCATCCAACATCATAGTGAAATATTTCGCGCAGGCCGCTTCATCCACATCTAACATCTCCATAGCCATCTCATAACTCTCGATCCATGACTCGGGAGGAAAATCAGCGGTGTAATTAGGCACCTTACGGGGGCCCTTGAAATCCTTGGGCAGCCGTACATTGCGCAAAGCCGGGACGAGGCAGGGCACCCCCCAAGAGCTAAAAGTAAGGCCTTGCTCTATGGAAAACACCGGACGAACCGGAGTGAGCTGACGGTCCTGCGCAGCTAACTCGGCTTCACGACGTGCTCCGTTGTTCACCACATCCTGAGCATGTGCCCCACCACGCGCCGAATTAGGCCCTCGAGGAGCATCTCGGTTCCGCGCACTGCTTGACACAGCCGGTTCATCAATGTGCCTGCTATAACTCCGGCTCGGGCATGGGGTTGAATGAATTCTATCTCGGCTGTATGAATAAGCCCGCTGCTGCATCATAGCCGTCTGAAGAAGATCCCTAGCACGCCGCGTCTCAACCGCCGCTGGGGATTCACCCTCCATTGGGATAGCAGCTAATCATGATGCGGCCGCGATCATATTGTCCAAAGGGGTGGAGAAGTGACCCGGCGGTGCCGGTACAATCTGCAGCGGGTTATGGGTCCTTCGAGGGGGGTCCGTCATCCGTGGCTGATCCGTGCTCCGGTCCTCGGCGCCTCAATCCGGTTCACCGCTGCCGGATTACTGGTTCCTGCTCCTGGCGTCCCAAAGAGATTCATTTCCTCATAAACCGGTGGTAGTCGTGACTGATGCCTTCTCCTTAACACGTCGTTTGAAGCGTTCTGATCCAACAGGAGTCGATAATTTTCCGCCTGAATCCGCTGTGCTTGTGCCTCTAAAGCGACCCGCTCCTGAGCCATCCTGGTTTCTTCAGCCGCTAAGTCCTCCTTAGCTTGAGTTATCTGATCCTGCAGTTTCGCCACCTCCGCATTATGCTGATCTTGCGTCTCGGCGGTAACTTGTGTGGTCAGTAAGGCCGTCCAGGCGTCCAATAAATCGGACAAGATTTGGGCCGGCCGGCGCGCGGGGCCTCCCGCCCCAGCTGCCGATCCGGAAATTATTGCTGCCGCGGTTGAAGATTGCCACGTGGGCTGAGTTCCAACCATGAAGATCGCAACCCGGTTTGCCGGTTCAAAGGGGTCCAGAATACTGACGCCATCAGAATAGCCCCCAAACTGACCATCTTGCAGTTGGTACAGTGACTCGGTCTCCCCGGTGGATGACTCGTCATTCGAGTGGACGACGGTCTCGCCATCGGACGCCGGTTCAAGTTCCACACCATTGATAAAGCCTACGAACGCCCGCTTCACGACGGGCTGAACCGGGCAGGGCTTGCACGCTGAGCCATCTCGACGAGGTCGGTGCAGATGTCCGGCTCAGTGCCCGGTTCGCCGATCTTGCCGATGAAGACGTGAATTCCTCCAAAGGGGACCCGGTACCCGTACTTGATTGAGCCGGCCTCGGGGCCCCAGCCTGCGTCGTCGATGTAGAGCTTGCCGCGACGACTCTTGGTCATCCGGCCCATGGCGTATCCCTTGAGCCCTTCGAAATTGCCCTTCAAGAACTCGAAACCATCGCGCGATAGCCCCACGGTGGGCGCCAACTGTCGTGGAATTGTCACGGCAGATGTCCTAGTGAAAGGACTTAGTCGTGGAGCCATCGCAATGGGTTAGCGTAAAGGGGTTAAACCGGACAAGCGACATGACAGTTTTATACTAGTTCAGCCCCTTACAATGAAGGTAAAAGCCTACGTCTAGTTGTGATGGAATTGCTGGGGTCTCGATGATCAGGGAGCAAATATGCTTCGCCTGAGTCTCGAGTTGTTATTTGTCTCCCTTGAACCGCCGCCGGGTCGTGCCTTTATATACACAGGTCGACGCCCGCCGGCTTACAGAGTCCCAACGCCGGTTTATACACATACCGGCCCGGTCTCTACTTCGTCATACCTTATAATACAAGTCATGAATTACATGGCGGTTTATAACTACAGGCCTTAATCTACCTTTGAGCCTTGAGCCTTCAAGTCTCTGTAATAATCCGCTTTATCCTTGTCTTCATGGGCTTTAAGCATAAACAATCCATTATGGGGACAACCCGGCTATCTCAGCCGGTTTACACCTAGTAGTAATATCCCCAATAGATTGGTAGCGGTAATATTAATGGGAAAGGAGTTATTCAAGATTTCTTTACTTGTGTCGGTGCCCTGCCCTCTATGGGTGGGTCTAGTCTTCATAGAACTAGTAGTCTTGCGTATGCTATATCCTTGCTCGTAGTTGAACTTGAAGGACAATTTATCCATATGCATCCTTGCATACAAAGGATTTTTCTAGAGTTTTCCAATATCGAGCATTCTTCTGTTAAGCGAGCGGCTACTATCTTTTTGGCACATGATTTCAGATTTATAATGAAAGAGGTCAATGAAATTTTTGCGCATTATAGGGTGGATGCTGGTCGTCCACCCATAGAAGCTATCCTTTTTAATCAACAAGACTTAATGCGTTTACGATCTTTAGATCATGTTGCTTACAATGAAAACCTTAGAAAAAAGGTTCCTACCGATGTTCTAGTTGATAGAATTTCTGAACTCGATGATGACTTTGCTATTCAGAATAATGGGTTACATTTTTGTCTCAAACAAAGGCTCATGACTTATTGCCAAAAGAATGCTTATAATGATGAATTGGTTGTGCACTATAAGGGGCCAAGGGAGGAACCCATACCTCCCGAGCTTGATCTTGGGGACTTTTGTCCCATTAAATTTAGCCCTTTTGATTACTTTTGCTTGCCACAAAGAAAACTTGCTGCTGAATGTAGGGAATATGAGATGAGTTTTCGTGATTTACCTTACCATTATTATGATAATACCTAGATCTATCCTTGCCTTTCTGCCTAGCTAGGGGCGTTAAACGATAGCGCTTGTTGGGAGGCAACCCAATTTTATTTTTGTTTCTTGCTTTTTGGTTCTGTTTAGTAATAAATAATTGATCTAGCCTCTGGTTAGATGTGGTTTTATGTTTTAATTAGTGTTTGTGCCAAGTAAAGCCTATAGCATCTTCTTGGATGATAGTTATTTGATCTTGCTGAAAAAGTCAGAAACTTTCTGCTCACGAAAACAATTGTTAAAAATCACCAGAACGTGATAAAATACTGATTCCAATTGCAGTAGATCAATAAACAAATTATCTAGGTCTTCCTATTTTGGTAGAATTTTTGGAGTTCCAGAAGTTTGCGTTAGGTACAGATTACTACAGACTATTCTGTTTTTGACAGATTCTGTTTTTCGTGTGTTGTTTGCTTATTTTGATGAATCTATGGCTAGTATCGGAGGTTATGAACCATAGAGAAGTTGGAATACAGTAGGTTTAACACGAATATAAATAAAGAATGAGTTCATTACAGTACCTTGAAGTGGTGTTTTGTTTTCTTTCGCTAACGGAGCGCATGAGATTTTCTGTTATGTTTTTTGTTGTGAAGTTTTCAAGTTTTGGGTAAAGATTTGATGGATTATGGAACAAGAAGTGGCAAGAGCCTAAGCTTGGGGATGCCCAAGGCACCCCAAGGTAAAATCCAAGGACAACCAAAAAGCCTAAGCTTGGGGATTCCCCGGAAGGCATCCCCTCTTTTGTCTTCGTCCATCGGTAATTTTACTTAGAGCTATATTTTTATTCACCACATGATATGTGTTTTGTTTGGAGCGTCTTGTATGATTTGAGTCTTTGATTTTTAGTTCACCAAAATCATACTTGATCTACACACCTTTTGGGAGAGACACACATTAATCGGAATTTATTAGAATACTCTATGTGCTTCACTTATATCTTTTGAGCTAAACAATTTTGCTCTAGTGCTTCACTTATATCTTTTAGAGCACGGTGGTGGTTTTATTTTATAGAAATTATTGATCTCTCATGCTTCACTTATATTATTTTGAGAGTCCTTTAGAACAGCATTGTAATTTGCTTTGGATATAAATTTAGTCCTAATATGATAGGCATCCCAAAGGGATAGAATAAAAACTTTCATATAAGTGCATTGACTACTAAGAGAAGTTTCATACTTGATGATTGTTTTGAGATATGGAGATAGTGATATTAAAGTTGTGCTAGTAGAGTAGTTGTGATTTGAGAAATACTTGTGTTGAAGTTTGCAAGTCCCGTAGCATGCACGTATGGTAAACGTTGTGTAACAAATTTGAAACATGAGGTGTTCTTTGATTGTCTTCCTTATGAGTGGCGGTCGGGGACGAGCGATGGTCTTTTCCGACCAATCTATCCCCCTAGGAGCATGCGTGTAGTGCTTGGTTTTTGATGACTTGTAGATTTTTGCAATAAGTATGTGAGTTCTTTATGACTAATGTTGAGTCCATGGATTATGCGCACTCTCAACCTTCCATCATTGCTAGCCTCTTCGGTACCGTGCATTGCCCTTTCTCACCTTGAGAGTTGGTGCAAACTTCGCCGGTACATCCAAACCCCGTGATACGATACGCTCTATCACACATAAACCTCCTTATATCTTCCTCAAAACAGCCACCATACCTACCTATTATGGCATTTCCATAGCCATTCCGAGATATATTGCCATGCAACTTTCCACCATTCCGTTTATTATGACACGGTTCATCATTGTCATATGGCCTTGCATGATCATGTAGTTGACATCGTATTTGTGGCAAAGCCACCTTGCATAGTATTTCATACATGTCACTCTTGATTCATTGCCCATCCCGGTACACCGCCGGAGGCATTCATGTAGAGTCATATTTTGTTCTAGTTTTGAGTTGTAATCATGGAGTTGTAAATAAACAGAAGTGTGATGGTCATCATTAATAGAGCATTGTCCCAAATAAAAAAGAGAATAAAGGCCAAATAAAAAAATAGAAGGCCCAAAAAAAGAGAAATAAAAAGGGACAATGCTACTATCCTTTTTCCACATTTGTGCTTCAAAGTAGCACCATGATCTTTATGCTAGAGAGTCTCTTGTTTTGTCACTTTCATATACTAGTGGGAATTTTTCATTATAGAACTTGGCTTGTATATTCCAACGATGGGCTTCCTCAAATGCCCTAGGTCTTCGTGAGCAAGCAAGTTGGATGCACACCCACTTAGTTTCTTTTGTTGAGCTTTCATACATTTATAGCTCTAGTGCATCTGTTACATGGCAATCCCTACTCCTTGCATTGACATCAATTGATGGGCATCTCCCTAGCCCATTGATTAGCCGCGTCAATGTGAGACTTTCTCTTTTTTTGTCCTCTCCACACAACCCCCATCATCATATTCTACTCCACCCATAGTGTTATGGCCATGGCTCACGCTCATGTATTGCGTGAAAGTTGAAAAAAGTTTGAGATTACTAAAGTATGAAACAATTGCTTGGCTTGTCATCGGGGTTGTGCAAGATGAGAGCATTTTGTGTGACGAAAATGAAGCATGGCCAAACTATATGATTTTGTAGGGATGATCTTTCTTTGGATATGTTATTTTGAGAAGACATAATTGCTTTGTCAGTATGCTTGAAGTATTATTATTTTATGTCAATACTAAACTTTTATCTTGAATCTTTCGGATCTGAACATTCATGCCACAATAAAGAAAATTACATTGAGAAATATGCTAGGTAGCATTCCACATCAAAAATTCTGTTTTTATCATTTACCTACTCGAGGACGAGCAGGAATTAAGCTTGGGGATGCTTGATATGTCTCCAACGTATCTATAATTTTTGATTGCTCCATGCTATATATATTCTGTTTTGGATGTTTAATGGGCTTTATTATACACTTTTATATTATTTTTGGGACTAACCTACTAACCCAAGGCCCAGTGAAAATTGCTGTTTTTTTGCCTATTTCAGTGTTTCACAGAAAAGGAATATCAAACGGAATCCAAACGGAATGAAACCTTCGGGAGTGTGATATTTGGAACAAACGTGATCCAGAGGACTTGGAGTGGACGTCAAGAAACGAACGAGGAGGCCACGAGGCAGGGAGGCGCGCCTGCCCCCCCTGGGCGCGCCCCCCACCCTCGTGGGCCCCTCATAGCTCCACCGACCTACTTCTTCCTCCTATATATACCTATGTACCCTGAAACCAACCAGGAGCACCACGAAACCCTATTTCCACCGCAGCAACCTTCTGTACCCATGAGATCCCATCTTGGGGCCTTTTCCGGCGCTCCGCCGGAGGGGGAATCGATCACGGAGGGCTTCTACATCAACACCATAGCCTCTCCGATGATGTGTGAGTAGTTTACCACAGACCTTTGGGTCCATAGTTATTAGCTAGATGGCTTCTTCTCTCTCTTTGGATCTCAATACAAAGTTCTCCCCGATCTTCTTGGAGATCTATTTGCTGTAACTCTTTTTGCGGTGTGTTTGTCGAGATCCGATGAATTGTGGGTTTATGATCAAGATTATCTATGAACAATATTTGAATCTCTTCTGAATTCTTTTATGTATGAGTGGTTATCTTTGCAAGTCTCTTCGAATTATCAGTTTGGTTTGGCCTACTAGATTGATCTTTCTTGCAATGGGAGAAGTGCTTAGCTTTGGGTTCAATCATGCGGTGCTCGATCCCAGTGACAGAAAGGGAAACGACACGTATTGTATTGTTGCCATCGAGGATAAAAAGATGGGGTTTATATCATATTGCTTGAGTTTATGCCTCTACATCATGTCATCTTGCTTAATGCGTTACTCTGTTCTTATGAACTTAATACTCTAGATGCATGCTGGATAGCGGTCGATGTGTGGAGTAATAGTAGTAGATGTGGGTAGGAGTCGGTCTACTTGTTGCGGACGTGATGCCTAATACATGATCATGCCTAGATATTCTCATAACTATGCACTTTTCTATCAATTGCTCGACAGTAATTTGTTCACCCACCGTAATACTTATGCTATCTTGAGAGAAGCCACTAGTGAAACCTATGGCCCCCGGGTCTATTTTCCATCATATAAGTTTCCAATCTATTTTTAGTTTGCAATCTTTATTTTTAGTCTTTATCAAAAAAATACCAAAAATATTATCATCTCTATCAGATCTCACTTTTGCAAGTGGCCGTGAAGGGATTGACAACCCCTTTATCGCGTTGGTTGCAAGGTTCTTATTTGTTTGCGTAGGTGCGAGGGACTTGCGAGTGGCCTCCTACTGGATTGATACCTTGGTTCTCAAAAACTGAGGGAAATACTTACGCTACTTTGCTGCATCACCCTTTCCTCTTCAAGGGAAAACCAACGCATGCTCAAGAGGTAGCAAACACATATCAAGTTCAGATGATTACTTGCAACATGATTTCTCCTGTGACCTCAAGAACAAAAGTAACTCATCACAAATGGTAATCATGCTCAAGATCAGAGGGGTATTAAATAGCATATTGGATCTGAACATATAATCGTCCACCAAATAAACCATATAGTAATCAACTACAAGATGTAATCAACACTACTAGTCACCCACAAGCACCACTCTATAGTTCCGTTACAAAGATTGAACACAATAGATGAAGTAGGGTTTGAGAGGAGATGGTGTTGTTGAAGATGTTTATGGAGATTGCCCTCCCCAATATGGGAGAGTTGTTGGTGATGATGATGACGATGATTTGCCCCTCTGGGAGGGAAATTCCCCCGGCGGAATCGTCCGCCGGAGGGCAAAAGTGCTCCTGCCCAAGTTCCGCCTCGAGACGGCGGCGCTCCGTCCCGAAAGTCCTCTCTGTATTTTTTCTAGGTCAAAACGACTTATATACCAGAAGATGGGCACCGGAGGTGAGCCGAGGAGAGCACAACCCACCAGGGCGCGCCTGGGCTCCCTAGCGCGCCCAAGTGGGTTGTGCCCACCTGGTGGGGCCCCTCTGGTACTTATTGGCTCCAATATTTCTCAAATATTCCATAAAATTACGCCCTGAAGTTTCAGCTCATTTGGAGTTGTGCAGAATAGGTGGCCTGACGTAGCTTTTCCAGGTCCATATTTCCAGCTGGCGGAATTCTCCCTCTTTGTGTGTCCCTTGCATATTATGAGAGAAAATGCATTAGAATTACTCCAAAAAGCATTATTATGGATAAAAACAATATAAATAATAGTAGGAAAACATGATGCAAAATGGACGTATCAACTCCCCCAAGCGTAGACCTCACTTGTCCTCGAGCGAAAACCAAAATCGAAAAACATGTCGACATGCTTAGAGAGAGAGAGGTGTCGATAAACACAAAATACGGACATAGAAGCATCATGTGAATTATTATAACATCAACAAACTTGAACATAAAACTTTTATCGTAGAACTTTTATCATAGACTTCTCATGAAGAAGTAACAATTCATCACACTATCGAAGGATAAAGCGTAAACTCTATTAGAAACCAACAAACTATGTTCTCAGTCAACTTTGCAACTACAATTCATCATCTTTTCAGGAAGGGTCATGTATCGGAGCCTTTAGGAAAGTCCACATACTCAACCTGTGATGCCCCCGGTTCAATCGTACACTAATCATGCACGCAAACGTGTACGATCAAGATCAGGGACTCATGGGAAGATATCACAACACAACTCTAAAACATAAATAAGTCATACAAGCATCATAATACAAGCCGGGGGCCTCGAGGGCTCGAATACAAGTGCTCGATCATTGACGAGTCAGCGGAAGCAACAATATCTGAGTACAGACATAAGTTAAACAAGTTTGCCTTAAGAAGGCTAGCACAAACGGGGATACAAATCGAAAGAGGCGCAGGCCTCCTGCCTGGGATCCTCCTAACTACTCCTGGTCGTCGTCAGCGGGCTGCACGTAGTAGTAGGCACCTCCGGTGTAGTAGGAGTCGTCGTCGACGGTGGCGTCTGGCTCCTGGGCTCCAGCATCTGGTTGCGACAACCAGGTAGAAAGGAAAGGGGGAAAAGAGGGAGAAAAGCAACCATGAGTACTCATCCAAAGTACTCGCAAGCAAGGAGCTACACTACATATGCAGGGGTATATGTGTAAAGGGCCATATCAGTGGACTGAACTGCAGAATGCCAGAATAAGGGGGGGGGGGATAGCTAGTCCTGTCGAAGACTACGCTTCTGGCAGCCTCCATCTTGCAGCATGTAGAAGAGAGTAGATTTAAGTCCTCCAAGTAGCATCGCATAGCATAATCCTACCCGGCGATCACCGGGTTGTATCTGGCACTTGGAAGGGTGTGTTTTATTAAGTATCCGGTTCTAGTTGTCATATGGTCAAGGTACAACTCCGGGTCATCCTTTTACCGAGGGACACGGCTATTCGAATAGATAAACTTCCCTGCAGGGGTGCACCACATAACCCAACACGCTCGATCCCAACATGATGCAATGCTGACGTCAGCAGGTCAACAGGTCGGCTGACCGGTCAAACAAGACAGGTGGCGCCCACATGTCAGCCACTATTAATTAACAGAGTTTAAATTAAACTAATCTGAGGTTAAATAGCTACTGGGCCCCACATGTCAGTCTCTAATTAGTAACTAATTAGGTTTTAATTATTAAAACATTTTAATTAACTAATATAGGCGGTGGGGCCATGTGTCAGTGGCACTGGGCTGCCTGGTCAGCAGTTGACTGGGTCAACCCAGTCAACTGGGGCCCGCGGGGCCCGCTGGCAGTGACCCTGGGGTGGCCCCAGGTGTGCCACGTCGGCGGTGGCCGGCACCTCGACGCCGGCGACGCCAAAATGCGGCGGAGGGCCTCGGGCCTCGTCGGATTTCGCCTACGAGCGACCATTTCGCGCGCGCTAGGGTGCGTTCGAACGGGCATCGAACGCCGCATCGATTGGTGGCCTCGGCCGCAACAGGGTAGGCCGGAAAAGATGCCGGCGACGAGATGGAGCGGGCGGCCGTTATGGGTGAGCTCAGGTTCGTCGACACAGGGCACGGGGAGGCTCGTGGGCGTGCTGGTTGGGCTCCTGGGAGCACCAAGAACTCGACCGTGGGCTTGCGCGAGCGTGACGGCGGTTGTGGCCACGGCGGCGAGGCGATCCGCGGCGACGGGCTCACGGCAACGACGACAAGGTAGCTACGGGGCGCGAGTGGTCAATGAAGAGGAGCAAGGGATGAAGAAGCTCACCGCGCGGCTCACACGTAGGCCCGTGACGGTTTAGGAGCGCAGAGGTGGCCGGAGACGACGGCGGTCACCGGCGACAGAGAAGATGGGGACGAGGTGGATCCGGCGCTGTGGTGCCTCCCGGCTCCAACGGCGGGCACCGGTCGACGTGGAGGACGACGACGGACGCCTACGGCATGTCGGGGGTGCAGGGCGATGACGGTGGTCGCGGGGACGACGGAGAACGGCGGTGAGCACGCTCGGTTGCGGTGGGGATCGAGGGGGGAAAGAGAGGTGGATCTGAGGGGGAGGCGCAGAGGCGCAGGAACCGTGGGCGGGGCGAGTGGGAGAGGGGCCCGAGGAGGCGGGGGCGCTGGCGTCCTTATCCTCGACGCCGGCGAGGGGGGTTCGGTGGGGACGCGCCCCTGTTCCGACCCTGGTCGGGGGGACAGGGGAGGGGAGGGAGCGACCGAGGGAGGCGGCTGGGCCGGCCGGATGGGCCAGGTGGGCCGGCCTGGCTGCGAGCTGGGTCGTCTGGTCCAGGGGGTCCTTTTCTCTTTTTTCTTTTTCTCTTTCGTCTACTGCTTTTGTATTTTGTTTTCTTTATTTTTCTTTTCTGTTTTATTTCACTTTAAAATACTTAGGCACTTTCTAAAAAATGTTTTCTCCACAATAATTACCAGTGCAATATTTGGCACCCACCGAACATTTTTGTTTTGACTTTTGAAAACTTTGGCTGTTTGTCACTAATTCAATTTTTTGAATTTGAAATGTTTTGAACTAACACTTGATTAGCAACAGTAACAGAGATGACCTGGCATCATCAGGAGAGTTTTACTGTAGCCTAATTATCCGGGCGTTACACAACCATCATATAGTTTTCTATGTTTGCTAACACTCACCGCATGCACATGGGCAAAACGTTTCAACCGGGCACATAGAAAGATAGGGGTTTATAATTTTGCCTCCCAACATATTCACCTCAAGGGTGGTGTCAACAATAATAACTCATGCTACCCATATTAAACTGGACATATGTGCCTAGATCTTTCCTCACCACATAATGCTTGCCAAAGGAGAAAAATAAAAAGGAATAGAGAGAAGAACTTTGACTCTTGCATAAAAGTAAATACATAAAAAGTAAAAGAAAGGCCCTTCGAAGAGGGAAGAAGAGGTTTCCATGCGCTTATTTGTTTGTATGCTCAACCCCTTAGTGCAAGAGAATGTCAAGTTATATTGCCCCTTGTGATGGAAACCTTTATTATGCAGTCTGTTGCTTCTATTTCTTTACCATCACAAGTTCGTGCAACGCTCAATTTTCTCTTACACTAAATGATCTTACACTTTTAGAAGCAATTTTATTGCCTTATTGCACCGATGACAACTTACTTGAAGGATCTTACTCAATCCATAAGTAGGTATGGTGGACTCTTGAAAACAAGATTTGGGTTTAAGGGTTTCTGGATGCACAAGTAGTATCTCTAATTAGCGGAATTGTTGGCTAGCAAAGATGGGGCACAAGCACCACATGTTGAAGGATCTATGACAATCTAACTTCTATGTGAATATGAACAAACATAAATCATTAAGTTGTCTTCCTTGCCAACGTCAACAATTTTGGCATATAATATTTTGCTGGGGGCTCACAATCACAAAAGATTTCCATGATAGTGTATTTATATGTGAATCTTCTCTTCCCTTATTAATTCTTTCATGAGTTGCATCATTGACTAATGCTATGTTTGTCAATCTCTAATAAAATTTTCTACTTATACTTGTCCTTATGTGGTGTCATCACCTACCATAGGATTAGCATATGATATTTTCATTTATTTCCTTTCTTTTTATTGAAACATGAAAGTAAAGAAAGCAAAACTCAAACTTAACTTTATTATATATCTCGCACGCGATTACAAGGATAGATTACTAAGCAAGCTCTCAAAAAGAAAGGATCGAACTAAACTTTTATTCATCTAAAGCAAAAGATCGAACTAAAATAAGTAAAGGCAAAAGATAGTGGGGGTGATACGATACCGGGGCACCTCCCCCAAGCTTGGCGGAAGCCAAGGGGAGTGCCCATACCCGATACTCAATTTTCTTTCGGTGATGAAGAAGGAGGTGGTGGTGGTGAAGTAGAGGGTTTGTCCTTCTTCCTCAACTTACGCTTGAGGATGGAATTTTCCTCCTTCAATTCACCGATCTCCTGCTCAAGCTCCAACACCTTTTTGGATAGATCTTGCTTGTTTTCCTGCAGAAGGCGGAAGGGTATAAACTGAACCTTAGGCCTCTTGGCTTTATTGGGGAGGCTTGACTTCTTAAATTCCACATGCATGTGCCCAGGTGGAGGCAATGGGGCTTCGTCTTCGTCTGAGCTCGTCTCCTCCTTCTCCCTAGGGTAATAGTCTTCCTCTTCCTCTTAAGTCTAGCCATAATGCTCCACATCCCCATAGGACTTGGGGTTTGCGATAAAATCGACAATATAGCTCTCACCTTCCGAGTCTTGGGATGGCACATTTTCAGATCTATCAGGAAAACATCAAGAAAAGAAAACAGAAGATTTCTCCGCGATACGGTGGTCAGTAGGTTCGGGGGGTATATAAAGATTTTTTATCTTGGGAAACAAGCAAATGGAAGAAAAACGAAGACCGGAAGGTACCCGAGGTGGGCACAACCCACCTGGGCGCGCCTGGCACCCTGGTGTCTTGTGCCCACCAGGGTGACTTTCCCGGTAGTTTCTTATTTTCCTAATTTTCTAAATATTCCAAAACTAACAAAAAATATTTTTGCGGATTTTTTGGAGTCCGTTTACTTACCGTATCACGTACCTCCTCTTTTTCACGATTCTGGAGTGTTCTGGAAGGACTCTTTTATGTGTTCTTCCAGTGTCATGGTTTGGATAATATTACTTTCAACATTAATGGGTGTACCTGAGATATAATGTTTTATTCGTTGCCCGTTAACAACCTTCGGGTTAGTACCTTCGGCATTATTTATTTTGACAGCTCCAGACTGATAAACCTCCTCGATAACATAGGGTCCTTCCCATTTGGAGAGGAGTTTTCCTGCAAAGAATCTGAAACGAGAGTTGTAGAAAAGAACATATTCTCCAACCTTGAACTCACGCTTTTGGATTCTTTTATCATGCCATCTTTTAACCTTTTCTTTAAATAACTTTGCATTTTCATAAGTTTGGGTTATCCATTCATCTAATGAGCTAATATCAAATAACCTCTTTTCACCGGCAAGTTTGAAATCATAGTTGAGTTCTTGAATTGCCCAATATGCTTTATGTTCTAACTCAAGAGGCAAATGACAAGCCTTCCCATAAACCATTTTATAAAGAGACATACCCATAGGATTTTTATATGTTGTCCTATAAGCCCAAAGTGCATCATCTAATTTATTAGACCAATTCTTCCGGGACCTATTGACAGTCTTTTACAAAATTAATTTTATTTCTCTATTGCTAAGTTCAACTTGACCACTAGACTGATGATGATAGGGTGATGCAATTATATGGTTAACATCATACTTGGCAAGCATTTTACGGAAAGCACCATGAATAAAGTGAGAACCACCATCAGTCATTAAATATCTAGGGACTCCAAACCTTGGGAAAATAACATCCTTAAGCATTTTAATAGAGGTGTTGTGATCAGCACTACTAGTTGGAATAGTTTCTACCCACTCGGTAACATAATCAATAGCAACTAAAATATGTGTATACCCATTAGAGGAAGGAAAAGGTCCCATGTAATCAAAACCCCAAACATCAAATGGTTCAACAGGAAGTGAATAATTCATAGGCATTTCTTGACGCTTACCGATATTACCTATTCTCTGGCATTCATCACAAGATAAGACGAATTTACGAGCATCCTTGAAAAGAGTAGGCCAATAAAACCAAGACTGCAATACCTTGTGAGCAGTTATGTCTCCCGCATGATGTCCTCCGTAAGCTTCGGAGTGACATTTCTGTAGGATTTGTCCCTGTTCATGCTTAGGTACACAACGTCTAATAATACCATCTACTCCTTCTTTATAAAGATGTGGTTCATCCCAAAAGTACTGTCTTAAATCATAGAAGAATTTTTTCTTTTGTTGGTTAGTAAAGCTAGGTGGTAAATATTTAGCAACAATGTAATTAGCATAATCAGCATACCAAGGAGTGTTATGAGAAACATTTATTACGGCTAACTGCTCATCAGGAAAACTATCATCAATAGGCAAATTGTGTTTAAGCAGAGGAAGTTGTTCAAATAAAATCTTATCTAATTCATTTCTTTCATGCATATGTAAATCATTTTCATGTCTAGCAGATATTGCTCTAGAGGATCAGTAGGAGGCACAACAATAGAAGCAAGACCAATTATTTCATCCTTACTAGGCAATTCTTTTTTATGAGGTTTTCTACTAAACTTGGAAAAATTAAACTCATGAGACTCATCACCAAAGCTGACACCGACCGTTTGTTTCTTACAATCTATTTTAGCATTAACGGTGTTCAAGAAAGGTCTACCAAAGATAATGGGACAAAAGTCATCTTGTGGGGAACCAAGAACAAGAAAATAAGTAGGGTATTTTATTTTCCCACACAAGACTTCAACATCTGTAACAATCCCAAGTGGTGTGATGGTGTCTCTATTAGCAAGTTTAATAGCAGCATCTATTTCTTCTATTTCAGCGGGTGCTATGTCATTCATAATTTCTTGATATAAGGTAAAGGGAATAGCACTCACGCTAGCACCTATGTCACATAAACCATATAACAGTGATCTCCTATTTTAACTGAGACAACAGGCATGCCAACAACGGGTCTATGTTTATCCTCTTTATCAGGTTTGGCAATTCTAGTGGCTTCATTACAAAAGTAATAACATGCCCATCTATATTTTCTTCCAGGAGATCCTTAACCATAGCAACACTGGGTTCTACTTTGATTTGTTCATCAGGTTTAGGTGTTCTAATATGACTTTTGTTGACCACGGTTGAAACTTTAGCATGTTCCTTTATCCTAACAGGGAAAGGTGGTTTCTCAATATAAGCAGTAGGAACAACGGGATCAACATTATAAACAATAGTTTCCTCTTAGCTGGTACCAGTTCTTTAATTTCTTCTTTAATAGGGGGGTGATATTTAAACCACTTCTGTTTAGGGAGATCAACATGAGTCGTAGCAAATGATTCACAAAAGGAGGCTGCTATCTCAGAGTCAAGTCCATATTTAGTGCTAAACTTTTGAAAGGCATCGGTATTCATAAAAGATTTAACACAATCAAACTTAAGGTTTATACCTGTCTCATTACCTTCATCGAGTTCCCAATCTTCAGAGTTGCATTTAATTCTTTCCAAAAGATCCCACCAGAATTCAATAGTTTTCTTCATAAAAGAACCAGCACAAGAAGTATCAAGCATGAACCGATCATTATGAGAAAGCCGAGCATAAAAATTCTGGATAATAATTTCTCTCGAGAGCTCATGATTGGGGCACGAATATAAAATTGACTTAAGCCTCCCCCAAGCTAGAGCGATAATTTCTCCTTCACGAGGCCAAAAATTATATATATAATTCCGATCACGATGCACTAGATGCATAGGATAATTTTTTTGGTGAAACTCCAATTCCAGTCGATTCCAATTCCAAGATCCAATATCATCGCATAGCCTATACCATGTCAATGCTTTTCCCTTCAAATATAAAGGGAAAACCTTCTTCTTAACTTCATCTCCGGGTAAACCTGCAAGCTTAAACAATCCACAAATTTCTTCCACATATATCAAGTGCATATCAGGATGTTCGGTTCCATCTCCTGCATAAGGATTAGCTAGCAGTTGTTCTATCATACCCGAAGGAATTTCATATTCAATATTTTCAGTAGGTGTTGTAGGTTGAAGGGTAACTAATTGTGGTTCCGGTCCAGGTGAAGATACCTCGAACAAATCCCTCAAAGGATTGTTTTCCATAGTAACAAGTGACAATAAATTTCAGCATGTAGTAATAATTTTTCCTTACCAATTTCCACTTACCAAAAGCGCTTCACTCCCCGGCAACGGCGCCAGAAAAGAGCCTTGATGACCCACAAGTATATGGGATCAATTGTAGCCTTTTCGATAAGTAAGAGTGTCGAACCCAACGAGGAGCCGAAGGAAATGACAAGTTGTTTTCAGCAAGGTAATGTCTGCAAGTGCTGAAATTGTAAGTAGCAGAGTAGTTTGATAGCAAGATAATTTGTAGCGAGCAAGTAACGGTAACGGGAGCAAAAGTGCAGCAAGTTAGCCCAATCCTGTTGAGGCAAAGGACAGGCCAAAACTGTCTCTTATAATAAGCAAAGCGTTCTTGAGGGTACACGGGAATTTCATCTAGTCACTTTTATCATGTTGATTCGATTCGTGTTCGCTACTTTGATAATTTAATATGTGGGTGGACCGGTGCTTAGGTGTTGTTCTTAATTGAACAAACCTCCTACTTATAATTAACCTCCTCACAAGCATCTGCAACTATGAGAAAAGTATTAAGAATAAATTCTAACCATAGCATTAAACTTTTGGATCCAATCAGTCCCTTACGGAATAACGCATAAACTAGGGTTTAAGCTTCCGTCACTCTCGCAACCCATCATCTAATAACTACTCCACAATGCATTCCCTTAGGCCCAAATATGGTGAAGTGTCATGTAGTCGACGTTCACATGACACCACTAAGGGGATCACAACATACATACTATCAAAATATCGAACACATATCAAGTTCACATGATTACTTGCAACATGATTTCTCCCGTGACCTCAAGAACAAAAGTAACTACTCACAAATGATAATCATGCTCAAGATCAGAGGGGTATTAAATAGCATATTGGATCTGAACATATAATCTTACACCAAATAAACCATATAGTAATCAACTATAAGATGTAATCAACACTATAGTCACCCACAAGCACCAATCTATAGTTCTGGTACAAAGATTGAACACAAGTGATGAACTAGGGTTTGAGAGGAGATGGTGTTGTTGAAGATGTTGATGGAGATTGCCCTCCCCAAGATGGGAGAGTTGTTGGTGACGATAATGATGATGATTTCCCTCTCCGGGAGGGAAATTCCCCCGGCGGAATCGCTCCGTCGGAGGGCAAAAATGCTCCTGCCTAAGTTCCGCCTCAAGACGGCGGCGCTCCATCCCGAAAGTCCTATCTTTATTTTTTTCTAGATCAAAACGACTTATATACCAGAAGATGGGCACCGGAGGTGGGCCGAGGGGAGCACAATCCACCAGGGCGCGCCTGGGCTCCCTGGCGCGCCCAGGTGGGTTGTGCCCACCTGGTGAGCCCCCTCTGGTACTTATTGGCTCCAATATTTCTCAAATATCCCATAAAAATTCTCCATGAAGTTTCAGCTCATTTGGAGTTGTGCAGAATAGGTGGCCTGACGTAGCTTTTCCAGGTCCAGATTTCCAGCTGCCGAAATTCTCCCTCTTTGTGTGTACCTTGCATATTATGAGAGAAAAGACATTAAAATTACTCCAAAAAACATTATTATGGATAAAAAAAATATAAATAACATTAGGAAAACAAGATGCAAATTGGACGTATCATGCCCTTGCCAATGAAACCCATGGCTAGGCTTTTGGTGTCGCCGGCGAGGGAGCGAGATTGGCCGGATATGGATGGGCTAGGGGAAGTGGATGAGGACGGACCCCCCCTCCCCCGCGCGTGCACGCTTGCCTTAAAAAAGGACGGCGACCCATTGCTTTCACCCACTACCAAGCGGGCCCAAGGTAGGTGGCCGTTTAATACGACCATGGACGGTGGTTGGGCGACCGATAGGTGGGGCCGCAGTGCACACCATGCGGACGCGCGCCGTCCATCTCGTGTCCGCGTGGATGCAAATCGGGTGCAAATTTGGGCCTGAAAGGCATCCATACGAACACCGAACGGACACTTTATCGGTTTCGTCGGCGCGTTGGGCCGTTGTTTTGGTCTGTTCCAACGCAAGCGGACACGCACAGACCATTTGGATCACCGTGTTGGAGTTTCCAACACAAACAGACATGCAGGGACCATTTGGGTCACTGTGTTGGAGTTGCTCTTACGTCCCATACGCCTTCAGGCTAACTGGGACCCTTGAGACCTTTCTTCTTCGCCGCGGGGCGCATGGCCGCGCCCGCATCGCCGGGGTTCGTCGGGTCGCCGGCCATGGAGAAGGGAGATGAGAGGAGAGGGACGCGGGAAGGTTTGGACGAAATGGAGGGAAAATAGGACGGCTATGTCACCGACGGGCGGGCCAGTGGGAGGACAAGGGCGCGTGTCCCTCCCGTTCACGCGCTGTCTGTTTGGTCGTAAACTTGGCCCAAGTTTGGGCCGGGATGGATCAAAAGCGGACCGAATTGTCCATTTGCACCTGCGTGCTGGGCCGCGGTTTTTGTCCGTTTATGCCCAAACGGATCCGGGCGGACGGATCGTGCGTTGGAGTTGGCCTTAGGCCGGTGCGTTGGAGTTGGTTTCGTTCATGAGGTCAGGCACGGACAGTACCGGTCGCACCGGTGCCGCTGATTCGGTGCGCGTACGATATCGTGGGAGTCAGACACAGGGACCGTGCTGTACCCTCGTAGGTGCTGCCGTTTTGAACGCCCCTGCAGCGTAGCTGTGGAAGCCGAGACGGTACCTGACCGGCCGAGGAGAGTTAAATATTTTCACTGTGTCCACCGCAGGAGCGTAGTACGACTTTCCCTTCTCTTTGGGCTTTGCTCTCGGCCTGAGCCTGACTGCGTGCGCCGCGCACGCAGCTTCAGCCGGAAAGACGATGATCGGTGGCAGCGCAGTGCAGTGCAGTGCGCGGATGAGACCCCAAACGGACTCATGTGTAGAGTAGCAGCAGCGGCAGCTTGGCTGGTTCTCAGCCTGAGCGCGTCACATGTACTTGCAGCTGAGGTAGAGTAGCAGAGGGCAGGAGGGGCCGAGGCGGCGTTGCTGCCACCACACACGATCTGGGATTTCTGAGTACCAAGCGTCCCCACTTAACATGTGTGTGTGTGAAGCTTACGAATGTTTTTTAGGATCTTTTACGGGCGATTGGTTTCATACTGCCTCCGACCAAACATGTTTGTCCGGCATGCTAAGATCTTGGTCGGCATACACCAGCCCAAGAGATCATCGTTTTCTCCACGAGAATTTACACCCTTCCGTATGTAATTTCTGCAGGTTACCGCATTCCATGGCGTACCGCCGTACGACACCTCCCGGTACGTTCAAACGTGGGCTGGAGCGCGAGTGCTTGCAGCCGCGCTGGGGTTCATCGTACGTACGCCGCGGAGCACGGGCAGATCGGGCGTCTAGCGGGCTGCGTCGCCATCGGGGCGAACCGCGCGGGGCATGACACGGCGGCGACAGGCAGGAGGAGAAGATCCCTTGGCCGGACGCCGGCGCTGGAGCCCACCGTATCTGGCGGGGATCGATGCGGGCATGACGCCCTGCTGTCTCCTTACGGGCACCGATGGCGACGGCACGGCGCCGGAAGAAAGGAGCAGGATTTGGCCGTGTGCGTAGCACCAGTCAACCGTGAACGAGCCAGCCGGAGTGGTGCCCTTGCAAGTTTTTTCATTTCTTTTTTGATTGAAGAAAGTGCACTCCCAAGTTGCATCGTAGTAGGGTCTCCTTTTGGAAGGTGACTAGGGTCTAGCTAGGGTGGTGGTGCAAAACCTAGCTTCAGACAAGACGTAGGAGGCCTCTCGTTGGCAGTTACTGCTATCCCGTTGAATTTGATTCGACAGCCACACTGTAGCACGTTCATTGCTACTAGTAATTCTGACCCTGATCGCCGTCATACAAAACATTTGAAGTGTTTCAGTATGAATCCCCCATAAAACTCTTCAAATCCTGGATCAACCAGAAGGCATATCTAAAGCGTCCCAAACACAACCTAAAGCAACCCGTATTTCCGGCCAGCGAAATGGACCAGGCGGCCCATGGCACCATGATTGGAAATGATGAAGCCATGGCCCAGGGAGTACTCTCTCAAGTCCCCACACACACGTACGGCGAGGCGGTGGCCCGAGAGGAGAGGGCCATGGTTTTCTGCACTCGAAAAGGCCTGTGACCAAGGACGACCTATCCCGGTCAGGCAGGGTGGCCGGCCAATGGCCAAAGCCCTGCACGCCATGGCATCCAAGAGAGCATGCACGGTGCAGCAGCGCAGGACCATGAGAGGCACGCAATTGGGCACCGGAGCAAAAGCAGAGCGCGGCGTTGTTCTTCTCCACCATGAGTGCAAGCAACGCGATACCGCAAGCCGTGGCAAGTCAATAGAACAGTCCAGTGCAATCGGCGCTTGTGCAATTGGCGCACTGAACCAACGGCATGATCCATCCATATTGGGCCACGCACGACTTGCTGCTGCCGCTCTGGGCACTGCTGCCGAGTGGTTGGGCCCGTCTCAGAGGATTTTGGCTGTTTGGCTCCGAGCCTCAGACCTTCTATGGAGAATTCAACAGCGCATCGGCAAAGATACAAAGTCCGTCGATACCCGTGAGCTGAGTGAGCTGATATTTTCCGTTCTCCATCTATCTGAGATCAACTTCAAGGGAAGCGCGTCAAGTCTGAATCTCATCTGATGCTCATGACAGAAAATAAGCCAACCCTTTTAGCGTAGCCCGGTTAGATGTTAGCTCGAACAAAGCTCAAATTCCAGTATAGATTCAGCATTCGTGCATGACGCACAGATTCTTTAAAAAATAACTCTTTTAAGAAATGAATACTCTCCTGGCATGGTGTCTCTCCAATGCTACGCGCCCGCAATTGTCCAGGTGTTGGCCTCATTTTAAAACTTGGCGAAGCAGAGATTTGTTGCGTGTATATCCACTCTCCGTCTGCTCCCTTCGTTCCTAAATATAAGTCTGTTATAGAGATTTCAATGCAAACTACACATGAATATATATAGATGTATTTTAAAGTGTAGATTCACTCATTTTGCTCCGTATGTAGTCCATATTGAAATATCTGAAAAGGCTATATTTAGGAACAGAGGGAGTAGACTGCAAGCTCAACTTCAGCCTAAAATCAGCACCCTAATGCAAAAGGCCTTATCCTTGTAATACCTATGAAAACGCCCAAGTAAAATTAACATGGACAAAACCTGACAAAAAATAGTTCCTGTGTTGAGTTTTTTTTTTTTGAAATGCATGAGTTGATTTGCCGTGTTTAAAAAAATCCAACATAATCTGGTTTCTCGAAAGAGTAAGCTAAAATTCCAACAAAATCTTCACCTGCTAAGCTGTAGGAAGCCGAAGAAGCAAACAGGGAACAAACAAATCACATGATCCGCAATTATTGGACAGACCATCACAAGCACGAAACCAGAAAACATTAAAACAATCTACTGAACGGGGCAACAACGTATACTGAGTACGCAAACTCATTTCAGAACAAGACTTTGTACAACCAAAGTCAGAGATCTGCATATACTGGCAGCAGAGCACACAATAGATTCACATGAATACAACATCTTGCTGCTTACAACAAGAATTACAATAGTCCATTTCAAGGAATTGAAAGTAGCAGAGGTAAGCTAGCCTAGCTAACGCGATCCATACCTAGAATGCAAACTCAATGGGCACCCAGAAAATAGAAACTTCCTTCAAAATGGCAGATAAGATGCTAACAAAATATGTACAAACAACGTATCAGAAAGGCGAGGCAGAAGTCCCTCTCAACTTTTGGCTAAGAACACATCGAGATGACTCATTCTACCACGCCCTGCCAGAGACCGTGAAGAATCATCGCGATTGATCCTTCTGTAGCTGTATTTACCACAAGATGAACTTTGTTCTCCAGAAGACAACAAATGGAGCTGCAACATTGTAATCATGCCAACAGCAAACACTGCACTGTTCCCTAGAAAACCACCAATATTTTTCATATTGAAACTGTTCCTGACAACATCAAGACTGGAAGAAACCATCCACCCTAAGAAATTTGAACCATCTTCCGTCTTCTTGGTGCTGTTAACGCCAGAATGACCTCTTGATTTCTCAGGATTGTTTACTGACAGAAAATACCAGAAATCATGGTAGACATTGTGGACGAAATCCAACGCCTCATCTATGACTTTGTGATTATTCCCATGGTGCTCTTTTAATCTTATGGTAAGCATGATGTGACTTTGTTGCAACCTTGCTAATGCAATATCTCGTTCTGCTTGTTGCTGTGAACAAACAGCCTGCAAGAACATTGAGTATAATACATAAGTACACAGTGCAGACATGAAATTCAAGCATTAATCATGGTACTTCATCGATGCCTGAACATAAAGAGAATCTAGAGATTTGAGTTTCCAACTTGATTAAATTCATCCGTTCAGTGTCTTTTTTAACTCGTCCAAACGTTCAGTGGTTGACTAACTTGGTGCTTTCCCTTTCGATAAAAGAACGCTACCTAGTACTTAGGTTCATTTCTGCAAAAGCTTGACAAATTAGCACAGGTTTTTTAGTTGTTTACTTGGTCCACTTCAGGATAATCAACCAGGAACTTGCATTTGTTGCAAGTCAGACACTCCATGAATATACATCACTGCATGCATTATGAAATTCCACAACCAGCTTGGGAGCACTCTCAGGTTTCTGAAATAAGTAAAACAACCAATGCACAACTAAAAAATATCATCATTTCGGAGGGGAGACTTCTGAACTCTTATCTTCAATTTTCTATGGGTGATAGATGTGCCCAATCAGATTGTGATCTAGCGGTCTATTCGCATTTGCGGAACTACAACATGCAGAAACACACTACAATATTGCCCTGCTCAGAGGCAATAACATATCCTATCACAAAGATATCACCTTAGTTAATGATGGTGCAAACAAGAATATTCTAATTCAAGTTAAATCACGGTGCAGAGAAGCACATCTTAATTTAACAAGGATATGAATGTCCATGTCGATGGTGCAGCGGCAGATACAAATATAACCGTTGGAAACTCAAATCTTCTAAACAATCGGTTCAGTGTGGCAAGAACACCGGCACCTATGTTCAACAGAAAACAAGGTTATCCAGTTCTGAGTCTGGAAAACCAAAACGAGACACATAATTTTCGCAGATACTTACCATATTTATGAAAGCGTAAGTCATTCTTGATCGAATGGGACACTGTCCTTCTAACAGAATAACAATGCTCCTGCTCTTTCGAGGTTAATTGAAAACATATTCTCAAAACTATTAATATGCACAACGCATTTGTTTCCCATAATTCGGGATGAGTTGAACCTTCAGAGAAAACCTTGCTGATTAAAGACCCATCGTCCCCAATAACACGCACTAATTCTTATCTCACCAGGTGCAAACATCAACATGGCCAAATCGCCCAAGGCATACTAACGATGTCCGAAAGAACTATCTGCATATTTATTTCAAGGTGATTTCCCTCTTCCAAAACTAGCATGGACACTACGAGATTAGTATATTCAGACCAATCACTTCAGATTGTAAATCATACCCCAAATTCTGAACATGCTTTAGCTTCAATAGCCAGTCGGTCGAATTTACCAACATTTCTACCCACAGCGAGCCTCTCCACAGTTTACAGAATCATCCTACCAACCAAACTAACCACCTCGACACTCGGTTCAAACCAATAACATATAGCGAAGGCGACGCGCGGAACACAGTACAGATCAAACCACGCGAACAAAAGTGAGGGTCTGAGCAGGGGATAAGGAGAGGGGTTTGAGAGGCTCACGAGAAAGCACTCGAATTGGTCCTCGAGGTCCTCGAGCGCGGCGCGGATAGCGTGGAGGCTCCTCGCCTCCTCGGCCACCGCGTTCAGGTCGGCCGCCTCGTCGCCGTCCGCGGGGACCCCCTTGATGTGGACGACGCCCGGGGCCTTGCCCCCGGCGCGGCGACGCACGGCGCGGAGGAAATGGGCGCGCGAGAGGGCGTGTATGGCGTCGCTGACCTTGTCGTGGAGGTCCCAGATGGTCTCCAGCACGGCCTCCGCCTCCTCGGGCTCCATCCGAAACCCTAGCGCCGCCCCGGAAAATTCCAGACGGCGCTGGCCGCTTTGCTTGGGTTGACTGCTTGGAGGGAGGAGAGAGGTAGGTAAAATTTTGCTGAGCAATGATGATGCTGACAGTGACAAGACATGGGCCATCGGCCGTCTGCAACATTCATTAAACGGCGGCCCTCTTAAATTCTGGGCCTGATTTTCCAAGCCCTCAGGGCTCTGTCTTGGATCTGGGCTCTAGCGGGTCGGGCTTCGGAAAGGGGAAAACTCGAGAGCTTTCCAAATCCTTCCTTGTATGCCATCAACGGCCGCCGGGGCGCCGCCGGTTTTCTTTCTTCTCGCCCAAGCCGCCGCCGACACACCAAACCGGCAGCTGCCTGGTCGCCGGGGCCGACCCTAGAATAAATTGCGAAGCAGCGCCACGGGCTGCAGGTAGTAGCAGCTCCCCTCGAGCCACATCTCTCCCGCGTGCGGTTGGTTGGATTGGATCGGCATGGAGAAGGAGGCGACGACGCCGCGGCCGGTGTGCGCGCAGGAGGCGCTGGCGCTGCTCAACTGCGCCACCGAGAACCCCTACGACCGCGACAAGTGCCTCGCGCTCCTCGACGTGCTCCGGGAGTGCATCGCCCAAAAGGTAATTATAGGCTCAAGCGCCTTACGTTTGGTGGGCCGTTTGCTCATTCTTGCCGATACAGCTATGATTTGTGATCCTGTACTGAAGGTCTTACATCTTAATAATTCCTTGGAAAGAAAAGATATCACCCACCACTGAGTAATCTTATCTTTGTGCCTAGCTGTTTTTTGGATGGACAATTGTGGGACTCCATAGCTCCCAATCATGTGTATCTCACATCATGTGCTTCCGTGTAATTTCGAGCAAAATGAGCACCATGTCACATAATTCCTTGTCCAGTTGGAACAATCCTGCATGCTAAAGGAATACATACTTTTGTTGGATGGTAGAGATATCAACTTGCCGATCAAAGCCTGGTTAAGTGTGAGAAGTTAGAAAGGCTTAGTTAAATCACTTGTTTGTACTCGGAGTTACAAGGCTGAAACCTTATTCGTACCACTTAGCTAGTACTAACTTTTATTACCTGAGGTAATTCCCCTTTGAAATAGCAAAGAGGAAATATTCAAAATCTTTTAATAGTTTCTCTCCTTTGAGGATTGTGTGATATTCGGTACTGCTAGTTAAGTGAGGCCGTATTGTTAGGGAGTAACTTGTCTAGAATCTGGCTCTTAGGTGGATATGTGCTATCTAAGGCCATCTCCAACGCCAGGCGCTATGCCCTTTTCCTCCACGAGCTGAGACGAAGCGCTGTCTCCAATCCAAGTATTTAGCGTCGGTGGTTAGCGCCTAGCGTTGGAACAGATGGCACTTAGTATTTTTTTTAAAATTTTGGTATTTTTTTCTGTTTAAGCGCCTAGATAAGTGCCCCCATTGTATTTATCAGAAGTCGATCAATAGTAGCCGAACTCTAGGAACCGAATCCTCTGCAAACCATAAGCCCTCCTGTTTTTCTTGCCTCTCAGCTCCTCTTGTCCACTGTCTTGGTCCCACAGTTAGTCGAACCATAGGTCACCACTTTCTTTACAAAAAGAATTAGTTAGGTACCATTCACGGCGAATTTTGTCATTTTCAGTTTCTCAATGTATGGGCTTATTTTGCTATGAAAATTTGTCACATTACCCACCTGGCTAAATTGTATGGAATGCACCTTTAGATTTTATACTAGTTGCTCCGTACTGTTGCAGTGTCCTTTTCAAGTTAAATTTCTGGTTATTTTTTGTGATCATGAGAAGTTATTGCATTACAATGTAGCTGGACTCTGGAAAAATTGGGTGCTAACAGAAACAATCATATTAGTCATTATCTGTTTGTTTCATAAAGAAGCTGCAGCTGATCTTTGTGTGGATGTATTTTCGCTGTTACTATCCAACTAAATTTGTCTTTTCTTGTCTCATGTTTTCCTCCAGGCAAGTCATCGCGAAGTATATTTCTGTCTTAGAAGATGTATTGTCTTGTTCAAATTTCTCTAAATCCCCCTCATTTTGTTGAAATGCAGAAAGTGAAGAAATTTTCGTTGGCTGAAGCAGGCTCCACCAGCACCACGGAAGCTCCAAAAAACAACTAGAAGCCCGCAATATTTCAGTGCCACTTACATAACATGTTCTAGGCCAGTCATACTGGTTTAGTGTTGGATCTGTCGTTTGTAGTTCATTTCTGATTTAGATCCCCCCCCCCCCTCCCCCCCAACAACAAAATCCAATATGTTATGTCGAGTTGTCAACTGTTGATTATATGTAATTTTTACGCAGTTTGAGCAGACAAGGATGAATGTACTTTCGCTAGATTTGCTGCTGCCGTTCCTACCCAGTTTCATGATTACAGGTGTCTGAAATAGATGCATGAACAGGTGCCATCTCTTCACAGATTTAAGCTTGTAATTGTTCTGTGCCAAATCGTCGATGAAAGGGGAACTTGATGATTTCGAAGCTAATTTTTGGCCTGTTTAGTATCTGATCCTGACATGTGCAATTTGATGCGTTCATGGAGATGTCTTGTACTGCGCCGATGCTGATGTTTCTTGCCTTGTCTTACCTTTGTCTCTCTGGCAAGTATATATTCTTTCAGCTCCGGTCGTGAAGCAAAGCCATGTTGTCCCTGGGCTTATGTGATCCACACAGGTAGGAGTATGGAAGAACGTTGATGTTACTACACCAAATGATGTTTGGTTACACCACATGAGAATCGAAAAGACAAATCATAGTATCATACTACTGTATTATAGTATTACTCATGGAGTTGTATATAGCAGAGGAAGTTTGACAAGGCTCGACGTCCATGCAGTTGAGCGTCATCCTTCTCGCAACAACGACGCAAGTCGGCAGCTCACGCGTAAGCACACACGTAGCTGCGAGCGGGCCACGTGTGCACGGCGCGGTAGCGGTGGTGGCTTCTTCATCTCTCTCGGGAGCTGTACGCTTCGAAAACGAGCTGTGTCGACGCGAACGAGCGTCCACCAGACCACCACCTCCCCCTTCCTCTCCAGGATTCCTCCACGCCGCCGCGATTTGTGGTCGGCCCTTAACCACCGCCTCCTCCCCTTCTCCTTCCTCGCCATGGCCACCGCGGAGCGAGCCCCGGAGCAGCAGCTCGCTCCGCCGCCGCCGCCGCCGCCCGAGCGCGCCATGGGGTTCGCGGAGCGGGCCGTCGCGGCGGCCGGCGCCGCCGTCGTCTCCGCCGTCCTCGTCAACCCCCTCGACGTCGCCAAGGTATGCACCGCACCACTCACAAGCGTGGCCAATTGCCATACCCCCAGCCTCTCTCCGCCAGAACGAAGCGAATCGTCCTCCGCGGGCGCGGGTCCCGCCATTTTCCAGCGCCGTTGCGAGGCTTCTAGTCTAGGTGAACAGGGGGCAACGCGTGCTCTTTGCTTCTGAAAAATTGTACACCTAGAAAGTAGAGTCTGTCGGCGTGATCACTATTTTGCTGCCAAGCGAATTGGCCAGAACTTGTGACAAAATGTACATATAGAGTTGGACCGAATGTATTGATTCAAACCCTTATTTTATCTTGCAGACGAGACTACAGGCACAGGCCGCTGGAGTTGTCTACAATCCGGTAAGCATGCCACCTCTATCCCACACACAGCGGTTTCACAATTGAATGGTCCTACAAATTCTCTGGTCAACCAGAAATGAATTAGAACTTCACATTAATTAAGAAACAGAGGAGAAACAAAGCCATCAGTTAGACCATTTCTGTATATTGTAAGATTTATAGACCATGTGCTTGATTTTTTTTCCTTTTGGGTTATGTGCCCCATTCTATTTTAGAAAAAAAAGATTAATATCTATGCGTACATACTTCTTTGCAGTAGATAAACCATCTGCAGCACCCAATTCTGATAATAGTTACATCCTGGCAAGCAGATATGCTTCTGTCGGGGTGATTTGGGGTTTTGTCCTTTTTCTTCTGAAAAAGTGTGTGGGGTATTTATTTTTTGCTAATTTCTTACACAACGGTATTGCTTGCGTGTTTATTTGTTTTTCTCTGAAATACATTGCTCAGATATGGTCAGATTTTAGGTGCTATCCATGGTGTAACCCTGGTGGACTGAAATTAAGTGGTTTAGGCCCATCCTGCAGTCCTGAATGCTTTCAGTATAGAGGAACAATGGATGTGTTCTCTAAGATCGCTAGACAGGTATTTGCACTTTTGAGCATTTTTCTTCATTGTGCTTTCCTGTTTTGGGTTGATCATCTTCAGTAACGATTTATGAGCCCCTGCAGGAAGGAATTTTTAGGCTATGGAGAGGCACTGCTGCAAGCTTAGCGTTAGCTGTACCAACGGTATGTCCTTTCAGCTGACCATGGCTAGTAATCTGTTTGTACTAATTGGCCTATTTCATACCTTAATATTCCTTGGAGCTTTCCTTGCCTTACACTTGATTTCCTCTTATAACATTTCTCTTCCCATTATTTATCTTCAAGTATCATTTCGTCTGTTGTAAATGTTGTGTTTTATATATTCATGACGAAGGATTTTCTAAGGGTCTTATAATCAGGACAACTTTACTGTCCTCCTGTGAAGTCTGACACGATTTCTCTTGGTAAAGCGTAAGGGAACAAAAATAGGAAAATAACAATGGTCTAATTCATTTCGATGAAAAACATATGGATCTCGCACATAGATTGCTCTTTAATAGCAAGTTGGACGGAATGCCCTTGTTTTCTCAAAAAGAGTTTGAGCACACCTGTAGCAGTAATAATTTGTCCTATGATCTGAGGTGTTTAAAAATACAAGTAGGAACAGAATATGGGTGTGTATATATTAATGCTTGTTTGAGGTTTGGTGTGTCTGACACAATCTTCCTATAGACCTATTGGTAGGAGCTAGGGCCCTACCGGATCTAGGGCGTAGGTTGTAGGGGAAGGAGGGGAAGGACGAGGGCTGGTGCGCGGCGGCCGGCGGCGTGGCGCCGTCCTTGCGACGGGAGCAGCGGCGGCGGAGGCAGGAGGCGGCTAGGGTTTAGGTCTCCCGGCTCCCTAAGGGAAGCCGAGCAAATAATGATTGCTTCTTGCTTGATTAGATTGATACATCTCCTCTCCTTATAAAGAGAGGTTTACTTGACTCCTAAGCAAACGATCCTAATAACAATAAGATAATTGGGTTAAGCCCCTAATAATGATAAGATAACTTGGGCCACAACCCACTGGGCTAAACCCCTAATGTGCCGGTCATAACACTTCTCCCCGCCTGCACAAACAGCTCGTCCTCGAGCTGTAAGGTGGGGAAGCGCTTGCTGAACTCCTCGAGGTGATCAACCAGCGTCAAACACCTTCTCGACAGCTAGGGCGGCCAGGTCGGCGGCGACGGCATCCTCCGGAATGTAGTCTGCAACCTCCAGGTAGAACAGTCGCAGGCAGGCGTGGCCGGGCGTGTAGGGCTCATCGCAATTGAAGCACAACCCTTAGCGGCGACGCTTGAGTAGCTCGGCTGAGGTGAGCCGGCGGAACGGGCGTGCCGCTGTCGCGGCGAGGGGTGCCGCGGAAGCCTGCGTAGGCCGACCCTGCGCGGAATCCGGCGAGGGTAGCGACCCAGCAGCCCGGGACGGTGATTCCTGCTGGATGGCCAACGCGCGGCGCTCGAACGCACGGGCATAGTACATGGCCGTCTGGAGATCCTGGGGTCCCCGAAGCTCCACGTCCACGCGGATGTGATCCGGAAGTCCCCCAACAAAGAGGTCGGCCCGCTGCTGCGCCATCACGCCCGACGCGTGGCATGCCAGGGCCTGGAAACGATCGGCGAAGTCCTGAACCGTGGAGGTGAAGGGAAGGCGGCCTAGCTCCGCCAGGCGGCTCCCGCGGATCGGGGGCCCAAAACGAAGGAGCCAGAGCTCGCGGAAGCGCTCCCAAGGGGGCATGCTGCCCTCGTCCTGCTCGAGGGCGTAGTACCAGGTCTGGGCTACACCGCGGAGGTGGTAGGATGCCAGCCAAGTGCGCTCCGACGCGAGCGTGCGCTGGCCACGGAAAAACTGCTCACACTCCTCCGTGTCGTCATAAGTGGCGAAGTCGATCTTGGGGAACCGTGCGGCGTTTGGGTTGGCGCGCCATGGCCGACCGGCTCGGCGGTGCGGAGCAGTGATGATGACGGCGCCCGGTCAACGGTGGGGAGGCCGTCGCAGGCCCCCGCGGAGCCAGACGAGGCCCCAGACTGCAGCGTGGGTACCGGTGGGTCCCCGACCTCTGTGTAAACTGGCGGTGGCGACGTCCCGGTTACCAAGAGACTCGGGCTCGATCATGTCTTCATCAATGCCAACGCCGCCGCTGCCAATCATCATCACCACACCGATGACCACCGCCGGTTCCCCAACGCCGCCGGCTCCGGTCACCGTCACCACCGCCGGTTCCCCCACGCCGCCGGCCCCGGTCACCTCCGCTGCGCCGACAACCGCCGTTTTCACTCCGGATGAAGTCACCAGCATCTTGCGGGATCTCGTGACGGCCGTCCAGGGCATCCATCTGTACCTGGCCGGACCGCACACACCTCCGCCGGCGGCGACTACCGCCGCCTACGGCCACCCCGCGCTGCCGTGGCCGTCCCAGGGCGCGCCTGCAATTGGCGGGCCACCGCTGCTGCCGTTCCAGGCGGGGCACCCCAGCGGGCCGCCTCCGCCGCTGCTGCACCTGCCCTGGTACTCGGTACCCGCGGCGATCGCCGGGGGCCCTCCGTCGCTCCAGCCGCCGCCCGCCCCAGCGCCGTCCTGGCCGCAGTGGCCCGTGCCGGTTCTCGCGGCGCCACCCGCGCCCGCCCCAGCGCCGCAGTGGCCGCAGTGGCCCGCGCCGGCCCCATCCGCGCCAACCACGCCGCCCGCGCCGGTCCAGCTCCCACCGCCGCCGCCCAGCTCCGGACTGGGCCAGTCCACACCGGGAGGCCTCCCGATCCAGCAGGTCCGGTTTCCGCCGTCCCCGATCCCGGCCTGGCTAACCAGGACGTCGCCACCGCCAGTTTACACGGAGGCCGGGGACCCACCGGTACCCACGCTGCAGTTTGGGGCCTCGTCCGGCTCCGCGGGGGCCTACGACGGCCTCCCCACCGTTGACCAGGCGCCGTCGTCATCACTGCTCCGCACCGCCGAGCCGGTTGGCCATGGCACGCCGACCCAGACGCCGCCACGGTTCGCCAAGATCGACTTCGCCACTTATGACGGCACGGAGGACCCGCTTAACTGGCTCAACCAGTGTGAGCAGTTTTTTCGTGGACAGCGCACGCTCGCGTCGGAGCGCACTTGGCTGGCATCCTACCACCTCCGCGGTGCAGCCCAGACCTGGTACTATGCCCTCAAGCAGGACGAGGGCAGCATGCCCCCTTGGGAGCGCTTCCGCGAGCTCTGCCTCCTTTGTTTTGGGCCCCCGATCCGCGGGAGCCGCCTGGCGGAGCTAGGCCGCCTTTCCTTCACCTCCACGGTTCAGGACTTCGCCGACCGTTTCCAGGCCCTGGCATGCCACGCGTCGGGCGTGACGGCGCAGCAGCGGGCCGACCTCTTTGTCGGGGGACTTCCGGATCACATCCGCGTGGACGTGGAGCTTCGGGGACCCCAGGATCTCCAGACGGCCATGTACTATGCCCGCGCGTTCGAGCGCCGCGCGGTGGCCATCCAGCAGGAATCACCGTCCCGGGCTGTTGGGTCGCTACCCTTGCCGGATTCCGCGCAGGGTCGGCCTACGCAGGCTTCTGCGGCACCCCTCGCCATGACAGCGGCACGCCCGTTCCGCCGGCTCACCTCAGCCGAGCTACTCGAGTGTCGCCGCCAAGGGTTGTGCTTCAATTGCGACGAGCCCTACATGCCCGGCCACGCCTGCCCGCGACTCTTCTACCTGTAGGTTGCAGACTACATTCCGGAGGATGTCGTCGCCGCCGACCTGGCCGCCCCAGCTGTTGAGAAGGCGTTTGACGCTGGTTGATCACCTCGAGGAGGTCAGCAAGCGCTTCCCCACCTTACAGCTCGAGGACGAGCTGTTTGTGCAGGCGGGGAGAAGTGTTATGGCCGGTTTAGCGAGGCCCACCGGGCAATCTTAGCCCACAAGTTATCTTAGGTTAATTCTTATGCAAGTTATCTTAGGTTAATTCTTATGCAAGTTATCTAGGTTATAAATATAGGCTGTAAGACTCTTTTTGGAATTAAGCAATAAGAAGAATATTATCTCTATTGCCCGGCTCCCAGAGGAGCCGGAACCCTAGCCGCCTCTAACCCTAGCCGCCGCCGCCATCCTCCTCCTACGCGACGGTGCCCAGCCGCCGGCGCGCCCGCTCATCGCCTCGCCCTACTCCATCCTTCCCCTGCAACCTACGGAACAGGTCCGGTAGGATCCCTGGTTCTACCACCTATATCTATATATCTATATCTATATCTATATCTGGTAGGACTAGGGTTCCTACCGGCTCTACTCCTTAGGTTATATGGGCAGAACAGCGGAGGTTGGGGGCGAGGGCGCGCGCTCCAGCACGTCGGCGCCGTCGCGAGGGAAGAGGAGGGCGGCGGCGGTTAGGGCTGGCGGCGGCTTGGGTTCCGGCTCCTCTGGGAGCCGGGCAATAGGGATAGAAAATATCTTTATTGCTTCATTCCGAAAAGAGTCTTACAGCCTATACTTATAGCCTAGATAACTTGCATAATAATTAAACTAAGATAACTTGTGGGCCAAGCCCCTAACTACTGCCCGGTGGGCCTCCTCTGGTTATAAGCTAAACCGATCATAACAATATCTATACCTCTATACCACTATATATACCACTATATAGTGTACGAATAACTTTGAATATCGGCTGTTGGATGAAGCCAATCCAACGGTTGAGAGGTGGCAAATCCGAGTAGTATTGACCGTTGGATATTCTCAAGACCACATCGGAGTATGCCATGTGTACTAATCTAGAAGATTCCACATGTGTGCTTATGCCCAAACCTGAAAACAGACAATTCTCCTCTGTTCTAGACTCTTCCATCTTAAAAGAATTGTCACTCATGTTTATTCTATCATTTATGTTGTACAACATGCACGTAATAGATACACTTCTCATTTGTTCTAGACTTCTATATTTCAGTCCTCCCAAGTTTTTTCTTCCAAAAGAATTTACATTTATTTGTACTTTATTTTGGGGGGGGGGGGGGGGGGGGGGGTTCAAAGCTAATGCAACATCTTCCTAAAGTCCAATTTCTTGACAAATGGAGTACTCAACTGCTCTTTTATATTTCACATGAGTTTTGTGTAGTATATACCACACAGTGATTAAATATTATGTAGGTATGATTTTATTTCGAGTGGGATGGGAGATGAGACTTAAACCTACATCTTAAATTTTATTTGTGGGACTCCAAATGTATATATTTGCCTATTATAATGTCATATGTGGATATTTGGTCGCATTTCACTCTCACGTGCAGGGCACGTGTAACTTACTAGTAGGATATAATGTATCTTCTGTGCCCTCTTACGACCTGACATTTTTATCTCACTAGAAATTTATGCTGTGTTTTCCAGGTTGGGATATATCTGCCTTCTTACGACCTGTTGCGCAATTGGATTGAGGAATATTCAGATCACAGTTATCCCAAACTTAGGCCATATGCCCCTCTAATTGCTGGATCTATTGCACGATCATTGGCATGTATAACTTGTTCCCCAATTGAGTTGGCAAGAACACGTATGCAGGTCAGCATACTGAATCCTCGCTTTTTTACAGTTACCACTATTAGAAAAGAGAACACATGTACTAGGGGATGAAAGGGGGGCCTGATATGTAATTTCGCTCTTCAAATCTTGTCAGATGTCAGAAGATTGTGTACAGTAATATTTTGTGAGACATTGTCAAAGCCTTAAGATAAGTGATGCTTTTAGAGAAGTAAAAATAAAAATATTTACTAGCTTGTGATTCAAGAGAAATTGCCAGTACCTGCATGGTTGAAACAGTTGAAACAGAAACTGAAACTTATTCTTGATGCAGCTTTATTCCCTATGATATTATTCAGACATAATTATGTATTTTCTTATTACATATATAGGCGTTCAAGCAATCAAGTGGTGGAGCAAAACCCCCTGGAATGTGGAAGACTATGCTAGGCGTGCTTTCATCGAGGCAAAGCATCAGCCACCCTGAGAATTGTATGCATTAGTCTACTATACTGTCTGTTGGCCTGATAACTAATGAATCAGTCAAATCATTGCATGACTAAAGCACAACAATTGGCCATACCGGCTACATTATTCTCAAAAATTTATACAAACAAACTAATAATTGAAGCTTTATGTTCTCATTTGTTTTGATTAAGCTATATACTATTGACAGTGCAAACAACTCGGGGATACCATCTTCTGTGGACTGGTATGGGAGCACAACTTGCACGTGATGTCCCCTTTTCAGCTATATGTTGGATGGTTCTTGAACCAGTGAGCTACTGTACTGAGCTTTAGTATATTATATTATGATTTAGACAATTTGAATTCAGCCAAACCTGTAGAGCTAACTACTTTTTCCACCTGTAAATGCTTTCTGTACAGACTAGAAGACACTTATTGGGATTATTAGCTGGTGAGCAAAGCAATGCCGCAGTTATCATGGGGGCAAACTTCTCCGCAGGCTTCATTGCTGGAGTTATCTCTTCTGGCGCAACATGTCCTCTTGATGTTGCCAAGACACGCAGACAAATAGAGGCAAGCAGAGCTTTGGACTGTTAGCTTATCACTTGTTTCCTTAAGACTGCTCTCTACTGTATTTTGTTAGTTAGATTTATTTGCCTTCCGTCATTCCTGGTATGCAAAGAGCTTGGAATTAACTGCTATCGATGAATAAAATACTTCTTTTCTTTTGCTCAATATTCTGCGCTTACTAAATTTACCACTCTCATTTCAGAAGGATCCTGCTAGGGTATTGAGCATGAACACGAGGCGCATACTTCTTGAGGTTTGGAGGTATCTTACATTTCCCTTCAGCAAACCCCGTTGCAATACCCACCTTAGGTTTTCAATAAGAAGTGCCATCAAAACTCCATAGTCATCAGGGTTAGAAATGCAAAGAGAGTGGAGCCAAAAGTTAGAACAAGAATTAGGCTCCCTAAGCTGTACTAGCATAGAAAAAACATGTCCTCAGCGATAGTGAAACTGTTCTCTTCAATAGAACATGGACTATATAACTCTTCATTCAGGAACACATATGCTGATGAGCTAGTAAGCATCATTATGTTCACATTTCCATTTGCCGAATCCTTCTAAATGAGAAAGAGATAGGCTCTGTTTGAGGTTGCTGAACTGTGTTGAATTGTGCTTATTTCATAATCTGCTGTGGAAAACTAGCCATAAAGCACGCAAAAGTGAGTAAAACAAACACTAAAATACAGAAAGGCGGGTGGGGTAAATGGGGATTATGAGAATCCACTACAATACCAAATGCAGCCATAGTCATAATCATTTAGCTACGGTTTGCCAGGTGTTTCAGGCATGCTTAATGGTGTGTTTATTTCAAAACGATTTACGGTAAAAATAATCTTGCCGTCAGCATACTACATTATTTAGTCTCTTGCATATAGCAAGTTTTCTGCACAATGCAATGCATATAACACTCAGTAATGCGTCACTTGTTGCAGGAATGAAGGTATCAACGGCCTATTCAGGGGCGCAGGCCCTCGCATGGCACGAGCAGGACCTTCAGTGGGCATTGTCGTCTCTTCGTATGAAGTTGTCAAGCACATCATGCACAGAAAACATGCAGAGCTATGAGCTTAGATTTAGTCGTATGTAGAACACACGAGCCTTCTGATCAAACCAACAGCGGAGCCTCCTTCTGATCGAACGTGACTTCACTCTCGTGAAAGCCGGTTTACATTGCATGCCTACCTTATCAGAAGGGAGGTTTGAGCGTCTGTTGTAATAATAAAGGGTAGAATGCCCAAAATGTTGTAATTTCTCGTTGCAAGAAGTTTCGGGTTAGTACCGCGTATTTGTGAGATTCTGCTAGGCGCTTGAGCAGCACGATCAGGATTAGAGTGATGGGTTCAAAAACCGTAGCAGAGGCTGCATGGTCAAGTTCATGCTCAATGTTCTTTCTTCAGAACTGCCTTTTCACAGAGGCAACAGATAATTAAAGTTTAGAATCCTTACACGATCCGACCTGTAACTGTCCTTTCCTTTGTACCACCCCACTTGCAAGCATGGAATGATCTGCTGCTGCCATCAAGTAGTTCAGGCACTACCGTTTGCCCGGCAAACCTGTTATCTCCTCCCTCCGTTTCTTTTAGAGATTTTAATATGAACTACATACAGATATATATAGACATATTTTAATGTACATTCACTAATTTTACTATGTAGTTTATGTTGGAATCTCTAAGAAGTCTTATACTTCCTCCGTCCAGAAAATATTGTCCTAAAAATGGTTGTATCTAGATTTATTTTAGTTATAGATACATCCATTTTCAACCATTTTTAGAACAAGTATATCCGGACGGAGGGAGTATTATATTTAGGAACGGAGGGAGTATGAAGTTGTCATCGCAGGGTCAGGTTTTACTGATAAAATTGCAATGCACCAGCACCCAGAAAGGAAATAATCTGCCAAATTGACAAATTCTGCAAGGCCGAAATGTCTTTTACTGATCAGGTAAATATCGGAAGTGCACAAGCATCCCAGAAGCCAAATAAAGGAATTCTGGGAAGCTGAAATGCTCATCGGGTAACATCAGACGTAATGTAAAGGAGCTGGAGAAAATAAAATACAAGCTCGTAAAAATATGACATAGGATGGTCACTTCGTCTGCAAGATTACTTAAGATACAGGTACTCCCTCAGTCCCAAAATGTTGTACTAAATCAAAGACACTTATTTTGAGACGGAGGAGGTATATAACGGAAGATATCTCGATGCAAAAACAGTTCAAGGTGTCAGCTCGATGCCTCTTCTTCCTGCATGTATCTCTTGGTACAAAGCACAATAGGCAGGTGCTCCATCAACGTCTGTTCCTTCGGCCTCCCTTCCCCTTTCCTTTCCCCTTTCCCTTTCCTTTCCCTTTCTTACCCTTTCTCATCTCCCGCTCCGGCGCATCTCCGAACGATGACGACGAGGATGGTTTTGGTCCTCCCATGAGGTGCTTCACATCGAGTATACCGTTCTTGAAGCGCCCTTCAGTTGCTCTGAGTACTCGGTCCTCTGGTCTAAGCTTCTCAAATTTCTTGTTCTTGTTTTGTTTCCTAAAAATCCCAAGCAGTCTTTCCTGTATAGAGTTATCCTGCGTCACTCACTATTCCAGAGAAAACCAGAATCAGAGTATAATTGAGAAACATACCTCTTCAATCTTCTTTTGTTCCCTTTTCTGCTGATTCTTCATAGCTGGGATTGCCACAGATAACGGTGTACGCTGCTTCTTAATGGCCTATTGCAGACAAATGAAAACTTTTGAGATACTGCAAAGTTTCATGTCGGGATATACAAGGAAACAAAGATTACCTTTCCACCCAGTTCAACTACTTTGCGGTTCTGTATTTTGTTCTTGTCCTTCCAGGTAGTGGCACCTGTGAATATAGCACCAAGTGAATGTTTGAGCCTGAATAAAACTCGAGATCAAATGGTAAGCGTACAAGGAGAGATGAGCTCACTATTAGTCTGTTTAGTTGAAGAAACACTAACATATTAGTCTGTTTAAGAATAAGCAAAATCTGAAACAATTAGAAATTTATTCAGTTGTATCTTGTATGCCTATGCAAAATGTTAATCCTTTTTAATACTCCCTCCGCCCCATAATATAAGAACATTTTGCAAGCTGTATTAGCTTGTAAAACGTTCTTATATTGTGGGACAGAGAGAGTAGCTCACTAATTGGCTAAGACAGGATCTTCTGCAGTTCTGTTGAGGAAACATTGATATGTGCTTTCGTTTGAGAATGTAGTTCTTTTCGCTGGATGTGCCTATAGGTTGTAGAATATAATGTGCATTTAGTTCCATATTATAGTTTGGGTTTGAAGACATAATGCTTTTCAACTGCGTCTATGTTACTGGAGATGCTCCAGAAAGAACTTAAATTCTTTTTGGGGAAAGAGTAATATTACTGTTACCATAGTTTCGTTTATGAGTTATTATTATTCAATGTTATGTCTTGCCCAAATGTTTCAGATTTTGATTCACAAATACGAGCTCTTGAATTACAATGTATCCACTACGGTAGTCATCAAATAGCTAGACCAAAGCACATGATGTTCTTTGACATGGCAGTATACTAGCAGCTATGGCACATGCTGAAATTTAAACCACACTGAAATAATCAGAACAAAACAGTTCACAACGCCCGAGGATGCAGTATATGAGACAATTACCGAAAAGCTCAACATCTTTCAATAACTTCTCAATATCGATGTCAGGCTCATCATCAGACATGTCGGTAGATTTCGCCGGAGCTGGCTTGTGGTACATATTTGAAAGATTCGACCCCTAGAGGAGAAAAGGTCAGCACAAAATTAGGAACTGATGATGGCTCGGAACAGACGTGCTCCAAGAGAAAAAAACATAGGGACAAACCATGAAGTGGTGATACTCGCTGCTCGACGAGGGCGCCTCGGCGCGGCGCGGCTTCCGGGGGCCAGAGACGGACGGGTCGAAGACCACCTCGGCCGCCGCTTTGATAGGTCTTGATTTGGGCATCCCCTTCACCATCTTCTTACCCGGCTCGTGGTGGCGCCAAAGTTAGCGGCTCTCGGCGAGGACGGCCGGCAGTACGGGAAGCGGCGACAGGGCAGGCAGCAGGAGGGATTCGGGGTGGACAAAGCGGGGGTTAGGGAGCCTTGAGCGTCGTTGCCGGACCCGGACGTGCGAGGAGAGCTTAGGGGCGGCGGCGGCGGCGGGGTTGAGGAACCTGGTCGAGGGACGCGTGGTTGTGGTGAGTTGGGCTACCGGGCTTTGTTGTGGTTAGCATGTTATTAAACTGGCCCAAGAAACATTTTTTCGAAGGGAATTACACGGAGGCCTCCTCTTCGTCAAAACCTATTTGGCGCCTTAAGCGCCAGTTCCTTCGTTGGGCGCACACCCCCCCGCGCCGCAGTGGGCTGGCCCAGATCCCTAAACGGCGCCTTAAGCGTCAGTTCCTTCGTTGCATGCAAACGGGCGCACAGCCCCCGCGCCGCAGTGGGCTGGCCCAGATCCCTAAACGGCGCCTTAAGCGCCAGTTCCTTCATTGCATGCAAACGGGTGCACACCCCCCGCGCCGCAGTGGGCTGGCCCAGATCCCATTGCTTTCTTTTGTTTAAACTGCTGCAAAAAAGTTGCAGGTAGTATGTTTCAAACCCACGACCACCTCGAGATGAGCTAGCTACGGTAGCCACTCACCACACACAACTACGTCAGTAAGTACAACCTTTTCCTTCGGTCTCTTCTTCTTCTTCTTCTTTTTTTCTTTTCTTATTTTTCCCTTTTCTTTTATTATTTTCATTTCAAATTTTAAATTTTAAATTTTGCTATTTCTCAAAATTGATGAGCATTTTTTCCAAATTTCATGAACTCTTTTTCAAATTCGATGAACTTTTTCAAAAGTTGATGAACATTTTTGCAAATTTGATGGATTTTTCTTGAAAATCGATGAACTTTTCTTGAAAATAGATGATTTTTTTAAGATTCAATACTATTTTTCATTTTTATGAACCTTTTTTCAAATTTGTTGGACTTCTTTGAAAATCAATGAACTTTTTTTTAAATCGATGAACTTTTTAAAAACCTAGCACAAATGCCCGTGCCTTGCAACGGGAGAATACACCGCTTTTTATGAACCATAGTTACCCGAGTCGAGAGGGATGAAAAACAAAAAAGATGGATGATTTGAGTATATTGCGACTTGAGATTTTGAGTAAATTGACCTGCGTGTTCATTCTGAAATTTAGAAGTAGATCTGAAGTAAATCTGAAGTAACAGCAGTAGCAAACAAAAAATAGCAATATCAATAAATCTGAAGTAACAGCAGCAGCAAACAAACCAACCTAAAATAACAATTGCAACAATAGCAAGCAAACAAACCTATATTGATATTACCTGCAAAAATTCTCAACCTACGGTTGCAACGGGGAAAAATATACCACAAGCACCTAACCCAATACCCGACGCCCTCTATTTCAACTATTGTACTGAATATCAGTAAGCACTCTTCCTGGAATAGGCAAGGGAAAAGGAAAATTATGACTCCCAAAAAGAACTTGTGATAAACACAAGAAACCTACAAAATTAGTCGAGGAACCGATGGCCGTGCATTGCTATGGGTTGTCATCCAGATCATTGATTGTAGAAGTAAAAAAACGCTCTCATTTCCTCCGGTGCCCTTTGCTTTAGATGCACACTGCTCTCAAGTGGAAGGGATGTGGTTGGTTAGGGAAGAGCACCCAGAAAAGTTTGATGAAGTGCAACATGTAATCTGAAAATTAAGTAGAAGATATGCCAAATGCTTGCATGTGCTTCTCTGTTGAGTACAAAGCTTCGGTCACAAAACAACAGACAATTATGAATTGAGGCAAGTTTTCCTTTGAAGTGCTAGCAAATCCCTGCTCAGGCATGTTGGAAACTGTCATTCCAACTATTCATAACAGCCAATAAACATCCATAGAGTAGACAAAGAAATGAATAGACACTCTGAAGAGTTGGACGTGGACATGGTTCAACTATAAATACGCTTTGTGTTAGACTTACACAATTACGAAAAAATATTGTACCTCTACCACTACTTCTAGGTCCCATTGCAAGTGCAGTTATGAGATACAAACAGCCTGCTTTTAAACGTGCTAAATGTCTGTTCATCATTGATGATTGAAAAGCATAATCCAAAAATCCACCAATTTCATGCATGTAGGACGATCAGGATGGCTGGCCAGCGCAAAGTGACATGGTGTGATGAGGACGATCGCGACCGCTGGCCGACAGGCGCATTGGGACGGGGCGCGTCGATCGCGACAGACTGGCGGCACGGGACTGCGATCCAGGGACTTGCCTCTGCAGCCCCCTCTCATCTGCCCTCTAAAGCAGATCCAATGCTTTACATTGGCCCAAGTGAAAACCAGCCACAACAGCTACAGAAAAGCACAAGCATAGAAAAACATCCACATGGCACTTGAACAAATTTGTAGCAACGACACGGTACAAAAACAACAGCGAAATGACACAGAAACAACAACTACAGAAAAGCACAAACTGGACAAATTGTAGCACTGAACATTGAAAATGTGTAGCATTAACATATATATTTTGATCCTTCAAATTCTACAAATGAAAAATCCCCGAAGCCGACCAGACAGAGTGCTAGACAGGCCAAGAACCCATCAACGGTTCCGGTCTCACAGAGGGCCACGCTCCGCATCGTGCAAGGGCTGGGAATCCTTGGTCCAAAGGAAAAGATGACGGCCCAGGCGGCCGAAGCTCTCATCCGCCGTTTCGACGAGCCGCTCTCGGACGCCGACATCGCTGCCTTTGCAAATCTCACCCGCCTCGACGCCCGCGCTCTCAAGCTCATTGCGGGAGCACATGATCAGGATAGTGAGGCCCCGGGGCCATCTGCTGCACCATGCCAGTAGTTCTATGTAGTTCTGTCCGTCGACGACGGCCAGCCATGTACTGGGTTGAGCTAGTTTTAGTTATGATTCCGCAATTCTGTACCAGTAGCAGGGATAGGAGGTGTAGTGCTTGCCAGCGGGGTTTTGGGCATATTGGTGGCCGCCGGCAACCCCCGGATAGATGGATGGTGTATCTGTGTTTCCCTTCAAAGTTCCTCCGTCGTTGGCAGACTACCTTGCGTGATAGACTCTTAGTTCATCACAAGAGCCTCCTTTGGTTTACAAATGGATAACACCACCTGCCCTATAATGTGTTGGAATGTAAGAGGACTGAACACCCCGGCTCGTCGATCTGTAGTGTGTGACACCGCGAGCGCGCATAGGCTAGACATTCTATGCCTTCAGGAGACAAAGATTGAAATATGGTCGCCGGTGATAGCAGGGAAATCGGAGGGGGCAGGTTAGATGACTGCGCCGTGCTGCCAGCCCTAGGAACGCGAGAAGGAATTGCCATCTTCTGGAACTCTGGCAACGTCTCCGTCCAAACTCACGCCATAGGCCAATTCTCCATCACGGCTAGAGTTAGTCTTTTTGGATCCCAAAGATCTTTCTGGCTCACCACGGTCTATGGACCAGTCGACGAGGTGTGTAAGGATGAGTTCCTTGCTGAGATCGCCAGGGCGGCCCCTCAGCCTGGAGAGGCTTGGCTAATCAACGGCGACTTTAACATCATATATGAGGCTAGGGACAAGAGCAACAGTAACATTAACCGTAGGATCATGGGCAAGTTTAGAGCAGCTATCGATGCGGCGGGCCTACGCGAAATCAAATGCAAAAACCGCCGCTTCACTTGGAGCAATGAACGACGGAACCTGACCCTAGTTAGCATCGATAAGTTCTTCTGCACAATTGCTTGGGAAAACCTCTTCCCGACGCATCTGCTGCACGCTGCATCCACCTCGTGCTCCGACCACTGCCCTCTGCTTCTCGTTGCTGCGGCAGCCCCTCGTCGGCAGGCAAGGTTCAGATTCGAATCCTTCTGGCCACGACACCCACACTTCTACGAAACTGTAGATACGGCATGGAATCGACCAACTATGGGCCACTGCGCCTTTGCTAGGCTAAACACAAAGCTGGGTCGGGTGGCCAAAGACCTAAAGATCTGGAGCAAATCGCTGTTTAGTGACGCGCGACTGCAGCTACACCTCGCCACTGAGATAGTTCTAAGACTAGACATAGCACATGAGCGTAGGAGCCTCTCCGATGATGAGTTTCATCTAAGGAAGGCTCTTAAGCTGCGGATTTTAGGCCTGGCTGCAGTGGAGCGAGCTCGGAAGAGGCAGGCATCACGTATCACCTGGCTGCAGGCTGGCGATGCGCCAACTGCTTTCTTCCAGGCGAAGATCAACTCCAGAGTTCGCAAAAACTTCATCCACACGCTGCAGGGGCCTGCTGGTATAGTTACTACCCAGGAGGACAAGGAGACACTGATCCACGATCATTTCCACTCCTTGTTAGGCTCGTCAGCGCCGCGGCGTGCCACTATAAACTGGGCAACGCTCCAACTACCACAGATCCAAGGCGGCGGCCTAGACAATCCCTTCATGGAGGATGAAGTTTGGCTCGCAATCAAATCCTCCCGGGCCGAGCGATCGCCGGGACCGGATTGTTTCTCCGGGACCTTCTATAGAACATGCTGGCCGATCATCAAAAGTGATATCATGGCGGCCTTCTCCCAATTCTACAACCTCGCCGACAGAAACTTCGCGATGCTAAACACAGCTTTAGTTGCTCTTCTCCCAAAAAAAGATGGGGCTTCCTCTGTTAGTGATTACAGGCCAATTAGCTTAATTCACTCCGTCGCCAAGCTCATCTCCAAGGTCCTTTCGATAAGGCTGGCCACGGTCATGTGCACTCTCATCTCTCCAGCCCAGTCTGCCTTCCTGCGTACCAAGTGCATCCACGACAGTTTCATGTATGTCCAAAATTGTGTCAAAGCGCTCCACCGAAAGAAAACGCCAGCTCTGCTAATCAAATTAGACATTGTCAAAGCATTCGACAATGTCTCATGTGAGTACATCCTTGATCTTATGCAGCAATTAGGTTTTAGCGCCCGATGGAGAGATTGGATTGCCCTGCTACTATCCACATCATCATCATCCTTTCTCCTCAACGGCTCATCGGGCCGCAAGATCATGCACCGTCGAGGCCTCCGGCAAGGAGACCCTTTGTCTCCTTTCTTGTTTATTTTAGCGATTGATCCGCTTCATCATCTTTTAGAGGAAGCTATGCATCGACATCTGATCGCCCCTCTGCCTGGCCGTGAGCTTAAGCTCAGAGTCAGCCTATATGCTGATGACGCTGTTATTTTCGCAAACCCAATACAGCAGGAGATAGATGCGCTACTAGACATCCTTCGAGGTTTTGGCGAATCCGCGGGTCTTCACATAAACCCCTCCAAGTCATCGGCTATTCCGATTAGATGCGACAACATCGACCTCACAGCTGTGCTTCAAAACTTGGGGGGGGGGCAATAGGCACCTTCCCTGCCACCTATCTAGGTCTCCCAATTACTACAACTAGATTAAGGCTAGCTCATCTGCAATTCATCATAGACAGGCTCAAGGCACGCCTGGCGGGCTGGAAGGGCCGACTCCTACCCATAGCTAGCAGGAGAATCTTAGTTAGATGTGTGCTAAGTGCCATGCCAACTTTTGCACTGACCGTACTGCGGATGCCAAAGAAGCTACTCAAAGACATTGACAAGCATAGGAGAAAATTCCTGTGGAAGCAAGAGGAATAGATCACCGGAGCCAGTTGCAAGGTAAACTGGCCGACGGTCTGCACGCCAACCACGCACGGAGGCTTGGGCATCCTTGATCTCGAGCGCTTCAGTCGGGCTCTGAGACTGAGATGGCTCTGGATTGCTTGGACGGACCCCGGCCGCCCATGGGTGGGCACTGCGCCGCCTTGCTGCGACCAGGACTTAGCCCTCTTCGCAGCTGCAACCACTGTGACAATTGGGGACGGCTCGACGGCCTTGTTCTGGCACTCCCGATGGATCGGTCCCTGCACCCTCGCAGCAGCATACATAGGCCTCTACAACCACTCCAAGCAAAAGAGACGGACCGTGCAAGAAGCGATCAGGGACGACAATTGGATCAAAGATTTGAGGCACGGAGACATGCACCCCTTGCTGCCAGAGTTCATTCGGCTCAACCGTCAGATCATTGCTGCCGCCACAGTATTCAGCGAAGGCACCCGAGACACCATCCGGTGGAATCAGGAAGCAAAGGGCCAGTACACAGCTCGGTCGGCCTATGCAATGCAGTTTCAGGGCCGGCTTCGATCCGACACGGGCGACCTTGTATGGAAGACATGGGCACCGGGAAACATCAAGTTCTTCACTTGGTTGCTGCTCAAGGATCGCCTCTGGACAAATGATCGCCTCCAACGACGCGGTTGGCCCAACAGCTACTTCTGCCAACTCTGTGTCCGGAGTTGGAATCGGTGCACCACTTGTTCTGGTGCTGCCCCACCGCTCTGGCCGTCTGGAGATCGGTGGGAAGCCAAGGAAACTGCTCAAGCCTCATTCCAAGTGACTCATGGAAGACCTCGACTTCGGTTCAGATTATGCAGGAGTTGGTTGAAGCGGCACCGACAGTTTTCAGAAAGGGGGCAAAAACCATCATCCTCCTAACTTGCTGGGCAATATGGAGTGAGCGCAACAGCTGCACCTTCAGAGGCAAGCTACCAGCACACATGGACATCAAGAGAGCCATTAGCAACTCCGTCGAGCTTTGGCGACAAGCTGGAGCCATTGGACTGCAGAGCCCCTTCTGGGATCCACCATGAGGAGTAGGCTACTCTACTTTTTCATGGCCGGGAAAATCCCCGGATCCGTCAGCACAAAGATGTAACCTGTGGATGTACCTGGTCTTAGGACCTGCACCCCCCCCCCCCCCCCCCCACTTTGTTTCTTCCCGCTGCTTCCTGCTAATGCAATGAAAAGCCAGCAATTGCTGGATCTTTCAAAAAAAATCAAACAGCTACAGAACAAATTTGTAGCAAGGTACATCTGAACAAATTTGTAGCACTGAACACTGGATATATTAGGCAAGTCTACTTGTACACTTAGCTATCAGTTCATCCAAATAATGAACTGGATGCATACATATACTATAGCCTATAAGAACCAGTACAGGTCAATTCTTAGCATTATTAGTACATGTCAATTTCCATGCTACTTGTCACTGAAATTCAAAAGCATCCACGGTAAGGTCAATTCTTTGCATTATCAGTCAATCCAATCCAATATAATCCACTATTTGTATATATGCTATAAGAACCAGCGGTGACGCTCCACCAAGAACCACACATCCAGCCGGCGACGAGGATACCCGGATTGGCGGTGGGAGGAGATGGAATTGGGGTAGGTTTGCCTCACTCACATGGTGGCTAGCGTGCCGGCGTTGGGGAGAGGCGGGCGGGTCCGGGCAGCGAAAGCAAGGAGCTTGGTCGAGGCGGCGATCCTCCTCGATCTGCGGCTGCGTGAGGAGCTCGGTCCAGGAAGTGGTCCACCTCGCGATGTGCGGCGGCGTGAGGAGCTCGGTCCCGGTGGCGGCCCTCCTCGATCTACGGTGGCGCTCCTGCCCGGCCCGTAACGGCGCTTCGCAGCAGCAGCTTCCTGGCCCGTCGGGGCGCTCCTCCTTGGTCCTCATGGCGACGTCGCTCGGCTGCTCAGAACCGGCCCTTCGCGGCGAAGCGCGCGAGAGCAGGGACGCTCGCGCAAGCCGTGTCCTTTTCCTTCAGATGTTGTCTGAAGATAGTGATTGCAGCGGACCAGAGGCTTCCTTGAACTTCATGAACGATCGTGTGTGGTCCTTGATTTTTTGCGTTTAGAGAGGAGCGTGCAGTTTCCTGGTTTTCATGGATTGATTAGCATCTGTTTTTTTAGACTAGCTACAATGGGTAGTAACATAGGCTAGTAACATGCCCATGTTACTACCTCTATAGTGGGAAGTAACATATGTGTGAAACATGCAACACTTCATTTATTAGGCTATAGACACATCTTGCCTTGATATGTGTGATGTTACTCATACTAGTAGTAACTAGCTATGTTACCACTTTCATCTCTTTCTTTAATTATTGCATGCCACATCATCTATTTAACCTAGATATGTGTGATGTTACTACCTATGTTACTCCCATTGTGGGTAGTCTTAGACTAGTCATAGTGGGAGTAACTTAGCTAGTAACATAACACATCCCAAGACAAACTTGCTTATGTGGCAGCTAATTAATGAGGAGAGAGGTGTTTAGAGTAACATATTAATGTTACCATCACATACGCTTCCCAAGAAAACTTGAGTCTACAAGCTAATAAATGCAACCATATATGATACTACTTCTATGTTACTTTGCATTATGAAGGTAGTAACATAGATTAGTGTCATATGCATGACACTAGCCTAAGTTACTCCCCACTATGACTAGCCTTATGAAACGAATCGATAGATCGTTCCGTGGAATACGTGTGCTAGGCGGCTCCTGGTCGAGATCGTCCGGGAACCGATCGAGGTTTTGGACGTGACGCTGTCGGTGTACTAAAGTTGGGCCCTTTGGTACCCCTTACTTGTGCACAGGCAGTTGCGGCCGCACCCGCAGCCAGGCTTGACGGGGACAACTGGGGACAGAATATAAGACAACAACCAAGCTAGTAACCAGAAAGTAGAGGACAAGCTAGGCCCCCGGCAAGATCCTTGCCAGGGCGGTTCGCGAAGCCCCGGCAAGATCCTTGCCGGGACTGTTCGCGAAGCCCCGGCAAGATCCCTGCCGGGGCGCCTTGCGAAGCACTGACAAGAAGACCACCCTTGAGGTTGAGAGCTCTAACACCATCGACAATGTTAAGACCAAGACCCAGGGGCGCATGCGTGGTGGCATGAAGATCTTTGTCAAGACAGGTGGCATACAGATCTTTGTGAAGACCAGAAGACGAAGTTCCTAGCAAGATCCTTACCGAGGACGTTTGCGAGGCCCCGGCGATCCTTGCCGAGGACATCGGCAAGGCCGCGGCAAGGCTCCACCACCCCGCCATCACTCCAGCGCGACGACTGGTCTGCCATCCTAGCAAGCACCTGCGTGGTGGCATGTAGACACTACAAAAAAATGCACTTCCGTGATGATACGTGTTTGTCACAGTAGGTCACGTTTTCTGTCATGCATGTACATCCATGACGATTTTATGACAGAATCAAGATAGTCATACCTGTGCTGTCGTAGAAGTGTTCACGGAAGTGTCCACTTCCATGACGATAAATCGCGCGTCATAGAAGTGCTTTCGTCAAGGGTGACCGACACGTGGCATCGACCGTAACGGGTCGCCATTAAGCTATCGGGTCCGTTTTTGGATCCGATAACCCGTTAACAACTCGGACCAATGGGGATTTTCCACGTGTAAAATTCTCATTGTCCGAAGGAACCACGTGTCGGCTCACCGTTGGGACAGATGTCATCCACTCATTGGACAGGAGGCGCCTATGATAGATCAACACGTGGCACGGCCCAACAGTGGCCCATTCCGGTGAAAAAGGTCGGCCCAGTAAGAATTAGCAGGCCGGTCCATATAAGGCCTACTTGTGTCAGGTCCATTTAATCTCACGGCCCATACGAGATGTGCCAATTTGGCCCGTCAACGGCCCGTTAACGATTTGACACCATTGTAGCCCATCGTCAGTTCGAGCCCGTTAACAGCCCACTATATATTTGGGCTCAATATCGGCCCGATGTGGTTTCGGCCTGTTAACGGCCCATTCAAGGGATGGGCCAATTTTCAAGATGTACATCTTTCAGCCTTTTAGCGACCCATTTAAGTGTTGGGCCAATTTCCGGCCCGGTGTGTTTTTCAGCCTGTTGACGGCCCATAAGTAAGTTGGGCCATTAGCAATCGAACCTGAGTTTTGACCTTTTAACGGCTCATGCTCTTCATGGTCCAATACCAGCTCGATTTCTCTTTCGGCCTACTAAAGGCCCACAACACAGTTGGGCCATTTACAGTACGACCTGACTTTCGGCCTCTTTGCCGCCCATGCTCTTCATGGTCCAGTACGAGCCTGCTGTCTCTTTCGGCCTGCTAAAGGCCCACAGTATAGTTGGGCCATATGTAGCCCGACCTAGTATCGGCCTGTTAACGGCCCGTGAAATCAAATGGGCCCGCCTGTTGCCCGCTTCGATGTCGGCCTGTTAACGACCCGGGAGGTAAGAGGTCGACCATTAACTTTTGGCCTAGTAATGGCCCATTAACTTAATGGGCCCACTAAAGTTCGTACATGTCTTTAGGCCCAATTAGATAATTTGAGCCCATTACGACGAGCAATTATGCACATGACGAAAACCGATCAAGCAAAGGTATGGCATACAGGGAAAAATGTTGCACATCCAGCATATATTACAGGAAATTACATCCACTGGGCAATCAAAGATTGATGACAGTGCAAATAAATGAACAAAACCTAACGATCTACAATGTCACAATCTGCAACTTCAGCGCGGATGACGCCCATTAGCATGTGGGCAAGTTCTTGCTACTTTGCTACACTGTCTCTGAAAACATTGATCAGTTGTTGTTGCACACGAATGTGCACCTCTGATTCCTCCATAATTTCCATCATTGCTTCAGCCATTAATTGGTTCACAAACATACATTTTTTCTGTTGCATTCGAGAAGAGGAAACTGAACAGATTCAGATGGCGATTTTGGCAGGCTTGTATTATTGATAGTGGAGAGTGTCTCGACCACTGCATCATAACATAAATTAGGAGGGGAACCGAACAGATTAATCAAGAGTTATTGCCATATTACCTGGCCTAGATTTATTGGAAAGAAACAATGGGTTGCCTTGCTGTTTTCAGAGTTTGTCTTCTTATCTTCAGCAGCCTACACCAAATTAAGACACTAGCATTGCTATCATTGGCCAGGTCAGATAATAGGAAAGCAACATTGACACAACGAATGTTCGGGCAACCAGACCACACCAGCCTACACCAAATTAACACAATATGACACATCTATCATCAGCCAGGTAAGGTAATACGAAAGCAAAATTGACACAATGAATGAATGGGCAACCAGAGCAGCACTACAATTCAGTAATGTGCATGATATGAGATAGTACACTCATGCAGCTCAGTATGCAAAACTACCACACAGTTTTCCTTAGATCAGCATTGACACAATGAATGAATGGGCAACCAGAGCAGCACTACAATTCAGTAATGTGCATGATATGAGATAGTACACTCATGCAACCAACCAGAGATAGTACACTCATGCACTACAATTTAAGGAAAGTATCAACATTGCCGCCTTTAACATTTTGCTACAACTGAATTTAGATCAGATAAAGGTTGGATTCACACCGATTAACAAAATACATGCTGATGTAAAAATATAGTGATATACAGCAGGTACTTACATCAGCATTGGAGCACAGAGAATTCCTGCAAGATACTTTCCTTAAAAACGATCCCAGTACAGAAAGTCTTCTATCCTTTAAGCTTATTTTCTAAAAGAGAGATGAGTAAGAAACATGTAGAAAATATGATCAGAATGCTATAAAATTTCATGATGCGAGGATACGCACACGCTTCTTAGAATGGAGTTGACATATTTTTGCTGGACTGGAGCGGACTAGTTCTTTGGCCACTGGAATCAGCTTATTATCAGTGGGAGTTGGGTTTCTCCGTGCTGGAGCAGTATCTATGAAAACTGGAGTTGGTTTATTATCTCCTGGCGTTTGGATCTTTTGCAAAGACCTGGTTTGTAACCCTTCAGATTCTAACATAGCCGTCTTCCCCTTGCATGCCTTATATATAAGAATGGTGCTTCAATTATAAAACATGCTACAACAGAGATGGAATAGGTACTGAAGAATAGAAAGGCATGACATATTGACATGCATTCCCTCCATCCGGAAATAAATGGATGGGTCTAGGTGTATTTCAGTTCTAGATACATCCAGTTTTATCCATTTCTGTGACATGTAATCCGTACGGAGGGAGTATGATGTAAGAGCTAGGGATACGACAGGACAACAGTGTAAAAAACACTACTTGAATGTAAAACTGTATGCTAGCGAAATACATTATAGAAAAACACTAAGGCAACATATGCGTGTATGATTGGAAAACTAAGATGACATTGCAAGAGACCACTAGAACAGCACTTCAATGTAAAAAAAAGAACATGGTATGGTAGACAGATGAAGTACATACTGATGAATAACAATGCATAAGATATTGAGAAGCATGATGTCCAAATTAAGCAGATGGCATTGCGATAGAGTAGAATGATAGTACTTGAATTTGAAAACATGTTATCATTAATGGAATAGGTACTGAAAAACAGGAAGGCATGCCATATTTACATGCATGATCAGTAGGCGAAGCACAAGGCATTGCAACAGAGTAGATGCACTCCAGGACATTATATGCATGCTATACCCATATCAAGGGCCAAGTTAGAGCAAGGACCTTATGGGGTGAATAGGATTCATCATCTTTCTGCAAGTCTTGTGAAGAACTGCCTTTACATGTTCCATCATATTGGGTATCATTGACGTCAAGTTTGTTGGCTGTTACATTGCTCTGTGAGGTTCTTGTGGATAAATCAGTGTGTGCAATTATATCTGACATGCATGGAAGACAACTGGTAGTTAGATTTATGTAATGAGTGACTGTAGGAGACGACATAAATAGTAGGACCGGGGTTAACTAGCAGCAACAGGTCTCAAAAACTAAAGGGAGAACACAAATGAAAGCTACAGAATATGTATCGTTTGTACTCGAGATTAACTAGATGGCACACAAAAGTATTAAAGAACAACATAGGTTATACTAGAAGTGGTATAGTACTATAATCACGAGCCTGTGGGATAGCATTGGCTGATGGATGATAACTATGGAACATCGTTACCTAAAGAACAAGTCTCTTAGCTGAACTATGGAACAACGTTAACTCCTGAACAAGTAAGAGATCAACATGAATATAAAGTGAAATGGGATAATCTATTTTCCATGCTTAGATGAATAAAAAATCCATAAATATTGCACACAAGTAAGATGAGGGTACAACCTATCTGGCCGCCATCCATATGAGTGAGCATCATGTGCTGACTTGTCGATGGCCCTGCAGTTGTTGTGGATGTCCATGTCGGGCACGCGCATTCGATGCAGGGAACTGTTGAGTGGGGACTATAGCTCCCTTCTGGTGTATGCTTCCCTTGTTGGAGCAGCTACGGTGAGTCGGAAGACGGTATGGCTGAAGATGCAGAAAATGCATAATGTTAAGAACGACACATCTCTCTGATCTGAAGAAATACCCTAAGAGATCAACAGCAAGGTACGAGAGTGGTCACACGTCTGTTGACTAAAGACTAAATTGGGGTCACACGATTTTATTTTATTTTGGTACTGTCCGATCTACGCCGGATGGCTTGATGGCCGTCTTGTGCCTCCCGGCCGACACTGTTCGGAATCTTCCCCAAAGAGCCAGCGACCACCGGCAGAGCAGCCTGCCTCCACCATCTGTGGCCCCAACCAAAACCCCGCTCCCTGCCCCACTGCACTGTCGTGGTTGCACCGCCCCCGGGCCAATCCACAAAGACTCGCCGTCATCCAGATCCGGCGGCGGCAGTACCTTCAACCCACGCAACTCTGAGATAGCCATCTAAGCGCTGATTCCACGGCAAACTTGCGGCCCCGCACCCTTACGTTAGACACCAGCCAACTGGCAGCCTAGGAGCTCCGCCGGCTCGAGGGGTGCCGCTTCTCATTGGGAATCGATTGGCCCAGAATAAAAATTCAGACAACTGACGCCTAAATAAAGTGATTTGAGATGAGGGTGCGACCTATCTAGCGGCCCGGTGAAGTAGGCAGCTCTAGCTGCCGAGTCGGTGAGGCCGGCGCAGTTGCGGTGGCTACCGGCGGCAGGGAAGCAAAGATGTTGCGATGGTCGACGGCTACGGGGAAGCAACGCTAGGGCTCTGGACGGGTCCAAAGTTGGAGCTGCTCTGGCGCCGTGAACAACGGCGGGGGTGAATCGGCTCCGGTACGGTTCACGCGGCCGTCGTCGAGGCAGCTCCGGCAGCACGGAGTAAGAGGCACACGGTCCAGTGCTTGATGGCAAATGGACAGCGTCTCCGGGATTAGAGAGGAGGGCGGCTGTGAATTTGGTGTGGTGGGGGCGCCATGGAGGAGGGGCTGAGGTTTCGCGGCTCGGGAGAAGGGAGCTTCCGGGGAGAAGGTGATTTGGCGCCCACGATGTATGAATGGGTAATTGGGAGGGGGAACCATGTCTTACGAACGCATTTGTCTGAAATGTGGGGGGGGGGAGGGGAGTTACAGTTCTACCCCTGCCTTTAGGCTTTTCGGCTTGGGTCTGTGTACTGAGGGCCGGTGATAGTAGAGTAACTTTGCTTCTCCCAAATAGTGGGCGCGAGCGATTTTGGGCGAGGAGGGCGTGTTTTGAAATATAGTGGGTGCGAGCGATTTTGGGCGAGGAGGGCGTGTTTTGAAATATAGTGGGCGTGAGCGATTTCGGGCGAGGAGAGCGTGTTTTGAAATATAGTGGGTGTCGGGGATATACCCGCGGTATGAACCGGCCGGAAATATGACCCGGCCGGACTTGGCGGTTTACTTGAGACCCGGTTGACACTTGGCGATTCACTAGCGACCCACCCTGACCAGACGGTTTACAAGCAACCCGCCTGAACATTATGACTCGCTCGTAACCCGGCGGGCGGGATAGACGGATGACAAGGCCCAAGGCCCAAGGCCCAGAAGGCCGGTTTATGTTAATAGGTGGGCCGGTTTATGAGGAAAGCACAAGGAATATTCTCCTACAAAGGAAGCAAGACTAGGACTCCACTTGTAATAGAGTAATCCTAATCCAACTAGCACTAGTCATGTAAACCGCCCCTTCAACATATATAAGGAGGGGCAGGGCTCCCCAAAGAGGGATAGCCAAGAAGAAACAATCTCTAGGGCTAGACACAAAGAGCCGGTTTACCGGCGACTCCCTCGTGATGATAATGAGACCTAGTCTCAAACAGCATGTAGGGCTATTACCGGATGATGTTTCCCGGGGCCCGAAGCTGTCTAAACCCTTGTCTTGTGTTGCGTTTCTCGATTCCGTTCAACCCCTCTCAAGCTACCACATAAATGCGTTGGCCTCACGACTAAGTCCTCTCACTAGGACATCTGCCGTGACAAATCCACAACAGTTGGCGCCCACCGTGGGGTCTGCGCACGATGGTGAGTTCTTGAAGGGATCTCTCTCAGGGATCAGGAAGCTCGCGATCGGCTGATTCCAAATTTTTATTGATCCGGTCTTCATCGGCAACAGCGGTGACCCGCTGCACGAACGACCGCTGGCGTGTCATTAAACGTTACACTACATGCGGATTGAAAGAAGCAGTATCTCCATGACGAGAGGTAACAGAAGCAGTGAAATTAGGATTGCGTCGGGTGTGCCCCGCAATTGCAAGTCGAAGATGTATCCGAGAGGCGAGAGTTGTGGTTGCAAGTTGCAGATACAAGTCTCAAAGACATCTGTTTGTCTTCTTCCGCCACGGCTTCAGATTTGACTGGTGATTGATTCATCATGGAGACCAAAATCAAGTCGTCAATTACTACTCCGTTATCTACTATGACGTGTGAAGGCACAGAATATTGGTCCAACCTTTGTTTTTACCATCTAGTATCACGTCCTCCAAGGCATATTGCCAGTTGCAAAAAGTTGGTATACAGAGCAGAGGAAGGAAACCGATCTAAACAGGCTTGTTCGGCCGCGTTGAAAAAAAAGAGTAGCTACCCAGCTCGGATACGGCCCCGACCCGGGTTGACTGCAACGCCCGCCTCCGCTATCCCGGCCCGGTGCTGTTTCGGAGACCGGCCTTGATCATCATCTCCGCGGCGTCCCCGCTCTGACCGGCTCGCAGCGACCGCCCGGGTTAACCCCGCTGCCACGTACTGCAGTTTTGCCGCCACAGGTGCCGGGCTGGCCTCGCCTCTACTCCTGCATGCTCCCTTGTCAGTTGAGGAAAAAGATAAGAGGGAGGCTAGTTGGAAGAAAAGTAAAGTGGCAGGGATACAAGGGTCAAAGGGAGTTCAGTGTTTCACTAAAGTGGGAAGTACAATCCGTTGGATACACTCCTGTGGGGAATATCTCCATGAGGACAATGGTCATAGGGGAACAGCCGTATTGAAAAAATTATCTACGGATATTACTTACGGATCATCGGTCATGCGAACAAATCAGGTGGTATTCATTTAAAGTCTGTTTCATTAACACATTGTTTTTGTTAAAGAACAATTACTCTGTCTTTTAATGTATTTTATGCAGGACAAAGTACACTACGAAAGTAACGTCATGCCATAAGACATGAGGCTCGCACTGGTTTAAACATTGTGGCCAACTCTCGCGCCTACGCCGGTTTACATGTCGTGGCCAACTCTCGCGCCTGCGCCGGTTTTTAAATGACCACTGCCGTGGCCGATTCGTCAGCCCGCGCCCGTGCGCGTTGGTCTCCAACACCGCGGCTGACTCCCTCGCCAATGGACGCGCGCACGCCACCACTCCAGCAGTCCGATCTACACTAACACGCTGATTCACCATAATGGAAATCAAAAGAAAGGAAAAAGAAAGTTAAGAGAAAGCTACGTGAGGCAAAGGCCACATCAAATCAGATAGAGGTTAATCAGTGTCCACGTACAGATCATCTGTTGTTCACAAACATCAAGTGATATCCATCTAAATTTATCTTATTAACATTTATTTTTTTTGTCAAAGAACAATTACTTTGCCCTGTAATATTTTTACACAGGATAAATTTTTATGTCATTATACCGCGGATACGGAGTGCATGCACTAGCATTCGTCCATGTCACGTTGCTTGACAGACATGTGTGCACGCCGCCGTTCCCATGGTCTAGTCTGCATCAACTCGTCAGGACCGCGCGAATTGCCCAATAAGCGCGCACAGGCCGCCGTCCCCCGCAGTCCGGTCTACATCAACATACGGCCGACTCTCTCGTCCGCACCGGCTTACAACGCCGCTACCGACTCTCCCCGTTCGCACCGGCTTACAACGCCGCGGCCGGTTCATTCGTCTGCTCTCGCGTCCGACTCACCCGTGGAGATCATCAACTCCGCGGTGGATAATTTCTGGCCTAACATATCAAGGTGAAATCTGTCCAATCAATTTTTATTAATACATTTTTTAAAAGAACAAATTACTCCGGCTTGCGATATTGTTTACGCAGAACAATTATTCACTGCAAGAGCGGTGGCGACTCGCCTGCGTCCGAGCTGCCTCTGATGCTGCGGTCGTCTTTGCTGTCCGTTTCTCGCGGCCTGGTCTACATCAACATACCGGGCCGCACTTGTCTACATGAGCTGTTTATTGAGTATGAGCAAGTCACAGCTTGGGAAGCCCGGTTTTCTTTCAACAAAATGGAGGCAAATTATCATATACTATCAACCGCCGGGTGGCCCAATGGGCAGGCACACAAGTCGCCGCCACTACAGTTTGGTTAACTTTAAGGAGCCGGTTGGAAGGAACCATTGGCCGAGTTGCTGACACGACTCATATGGGAACATTTATAACCCGCCGCAGTCACCTCAGCATTCTGTGGATTCACATGCTATCAACACCAAAGATATACAATTTATGCCGGTTTATATCACGGTCAAATATGGAGAATCTCAAGCCAACTCCTCGAGTCACCAAGAGACTCGGGGGCTACGATGACATGACTCAGCAAATCTTGCCGGTTTTAGCAAATTTAAGAACCCCACGATGATGGAGGGAAAGATAACCCGGTCCCGGAGGCTACTGTTATATTGATGAAAATTTAAAGGTCGTCAGAAAATTTCCGACTTAGAAAGTGTATGACAGTTACAAAATCCCGGCTCAATAAAGAAGTTCTGGGTCATCAGAAAGGATTCCAGTTTACAATCCGGTTCAAGGGAAGTCAGTCTCACTGAAGCTCTCAAACATCCGGTTTACAATCCGGTTCAAGGGAAATCTGTCGCGGTCTTACTCTGTCACCCACAAAGCTCTGAAGCTCTCCAATCCGGTTTAAAAATGTCCGGTTCAAAAAGGAATTAACTTCTCGCAAGTTCGAGTTTAAAGGCCGTCAGAAAATCTCCGACTGAAAATGAAGATTCCGGTTTAAAATCCGGTTCAAGGGAAAGATGTCTCCCCCAAAGCATTGAAGCTCTCAATATCCGGTTTAACATACGGTTCAAAAAGAATTCATCTCTCACAAATTCGAGTTAAGGTTGCCAAAGAGAACTTGCTGCCATGATGTGCGGTTCAAACATGGGTATCTTGCCTTATGGGCTCAGCTTATTATGGTTACTTGGGGGCTTCCTGTTCAAACATAGGTGTATTCACCAAAGAGAACATACCGTTACTACCCTTTTGACTGGGTTATCTTGTTCAAACATAGGTGTATTCACCAAAGAGGACATAACCCTTCCGGGTCATCCTGCCTGTATGCCAGCTGCTTCTTCATCAGGTAATCCTGATTGACCCGGCGAACTCTTAATAGTCAATCTTTAAAACAAGACCCTGAACTCGTTAAGGTTAAAACGCCGGTTTGTCATGTGAGGGCACGGCTTACAGATAGCGAGGATGAACCCAGGCTACTAAGCTGCCTTCATTGAAACTTGGTTAAACCTGCCTGTTTGCATGATGCTACTCTGACCTCGTGTACTCTCGATAAGTCAATCTTTAAACAAGACCCTGAACTTATCCAGGTTAAAACATCGATTGGGTCATGTGAGAGCCGGCCTACAGAAAGTGAGGATACTCCAGTGGCTATCATGCTAGTTTCATTGAAGTATTTTGTTATCATACACATACATCATCATATATTGCATCATCATTACATCATCATAGCATACATCATATCTGCATAGATATACTGGTTTATGTTGCAGGAACCGGTTTTCAAACCAGGTTATATTATTCAAATCTTTAATAGCCAACATGGCTGGATTTTTATTATGGTTATCAATAACCAGTATTATGATTGAGGTTTTCAAAGCCGCTTCAGCGCGATGTCTGTTATTTTATCAATGGATATGATTTATTCTACAATGGAGGAAATAGTCCCGAGTCGCTGCAGGCTTACGACCCGGCACTTGGGGGCTACATTATTCGAATTGAGATTACCTCAAATATGCAAGTCTCATGTCGTTGCAAGCATGCACCATGACACTTGGGGGCTAATGCAAAGTCATTTTTTGCTCACCTTATTGAAGACCCGACTCATCACATTGTAATGAGCCGGCCCTTGGGGCCTACCAATTGCTCCTATCAATGATTCAAGGTACACAAGTTTTAATCCATTATATTCAAGGGTCCACTGTTCAGATTGGTAAAGCACAAAGCTCTTAACCTTGTGGACGTGGGTTCAAGCCCCATGGTGGAGTTACACCATATGATGTTATTTTCAATGAATCATGATAATATTTATAAAGTCCCTGCTCATTATTGCATAATGACCCAGCCCTTGGGGGTTACACCGGTTGAAGTTTTTTGAGCATCGGGCAATTACAAGTCCCAGGTTGCTGCAAGCATGACAACCCGGCACTTGGGGGCTACATAATATGGAGTATTCAGTTTTTATTAAGTGACTGGGATGAACAACATGGATTTCTTTTTAAGTGGCAGTATTTATATTGAAGCAAGTCTTAAGCCATCACTTTGTTCTGCTCAAGACTTGGGGGCTACAGGTAATATGGATATAAGGGAGAAAAATCTTCAAATTCTCAGTTTTGCATAAACCAGATTGACCCGGTGTCTGCAACAATCATAACTCGGCGTCATCAATAATCATGAACCGGCGTTGGCAACAATCATAACCCGGCATCATCAATAATCATGAACCGCCGTTGGCAACAATCATGAACCGGCGTTGGAAACAATCATGACCCGGAAGTATCAGTTTTTATAACCCAGCGATTTTGGAAATCATAGATCGGCAAGTTCTATATTTTTAAGCCGGCTGAATATCAGTTTAATATTTGAAGACCAATATTTTTGTCAAATCAGAGCATTGAAGGCCGAGTCAAATGGATTTTTTATTTACAACATTTTTTCTACAAGCAAATTGATTATGAAGCTGGTCTACTGACCCAGATTTTCTAGGAGGAAATGACAAGGATTTAAGGATGATCAGGTGCCGGTTTACAAGAATTTTTAACCCGGAGTACAACTTGTCAAAGTTGTTCTTGTGTTTGTTTATAGGATCAGTTTACCATGGATAAATCCAAGCTAAACTGGGGGCTAATGTCGGGGATATACCCCACGGTATGAACCGGCCGGAAATATGACCCGGCCAGACTTGGTGGTTTACTTGAGACCCGGTTGACACTTGGCGATTCACTAGCGACCCGCCCTGACCAGACGGTTTACAAGCAACCCGCTTGAACATTATGACTCACTGGTAACTCGGCGGGCGGGATAGACAGATGACAAGTCCTAAGGCCCAGAAGGCCGGTTTATGTTAATAGGTGGGCCGGTTTATGAGGAAAGCACAATGAATATTCTCCTACAAAGGAAGCAAGACTAGGACTTCACTTGTAATAGAGTAATCCTAATCCAACTAGGACTAGTCATGTAAACCGCCCCTTCAACATATAGAAGGAGGGGCAGGGCTCCCCAAAGAGGGACAGGCAAGAAGAAACAATCTCTAGGGCTAGACACAAAGAGCCGGTTTACCGGCGACTCCCTCGTGATGATAATGAGACCTAGCCTCAAACAGCATGTAGGGCTATTACCGGATGATGTTTCCCGGGGCCCGAAGCTGTCTAAACCCTTGTCTTGTGTTGCGTTTCTGGATTCCGTTCAACCCCTCTCAAGCTACCACATAGATGCGTTGGCCTCACGACTAAGTCCTCTCACTAGGACATCTGCCGTGACAAATCCACGACAGTGGGCGTGAGCGATTTCAGGCGAGGAGAGCGTGTTTTGAAATAGTGGGCGTGAGCTATTTCGGGCGAGGAGAGGGTGTTTTCCCGACCATGGTTTATGAATTATTCGGCACATGTCATTTCGGCTGAGGAGAAGGCGCGCTTGGATGAAGTTGTGAACCTACGCTCGATGTACAACGGGCCAATTGATGCGTGTCCCACATAGGCCGGTAATTTCACATCTCCCATTTATTTGCTCGGGCGAATTCCACCGACCAGAGGGTGTTTAACGGTTCATTCAAATTTTCGAAGAACGAGCATCCACGTCTACCTTACCAAGTCGATTCGAATCAAATTTTGAAATATTAGCTTGCCACTTCTTTTTTAGATGGAGAGATGATGCTCGGGAGTAATGTGTTTTTACATGCTCGTTGCTAACGATTTACTATATGACAGATAGTTGACCCACTCAAAAACGGGAATCAAACCCAAAATGAAATATCTCGATTCAATGAAATAGCTCGTTCACCAGGTCAAAATAGTGAACTAAATCCAAAATTGAACACCTCAATCGAGTAGCATGTTGTACAATATTATAGTACTCCATGAACATGTTGAAAGTCAAATTAATGAACTTGTTTGATATACGCATATCTCCGTTCATGTGTGGATTGCAGACAACATGTTCTCCAATTTAAATATTTGCATGCAAGTTTATATATCGAAACATGGTTTATATCAGTCTTTGATGCATAAAACACGACCTCCCCCTCTCCCGGACTCCTGCTCTCTCTCTCTCGCTGACAATCTTCAATTCTGTCGCACGCATCCAACACACAAACCTTGTTGATCCCTCTCCCTCTCTCTCCATCTCTCTCTCTCTTTGTGTGTGTTTGGGGGGGGGTCTTTCTAGTTCGCATGAATATATACTCCATCTATAGGTCTCTCTCGCACACTATGTATGATTCTCTAGTCCAAGCTAAATATCTTGGGTGCACTCATCGTACGCACACAAATTCCTTGGCTCGTTGCCCGTAACTCTCTCACGCACCACTCTGTTGTCTTGGAGCTCTTCCCTCTCTCTCCCAAACTCTCCATATCCCTGGGTCATACATACACATGCATATCTCACTCGCACTCGATAGACCCATCTAAAACTCTATCTCTCTCCCTCGTTCTCTCTCCATCTCACACGCACACACACACAATCTCATGCCTAGCCAAGTATGATGGTCTCTTACTCAATTGTAGGGACACGCAGTCCCCCCTATATGTAAATGACTAGCTAATCTTAGTCTCCATCACGAACATGTGCATGGTCTATCTCGATTTCTCTCGGGGCATCTTTCTATCGCGCACGCACCTCCCTCGATCTCCCACCCATATAGTCCCCTCACGCTCTCGAGGGGATCTCTCTATCACAAACACACCCTCTCTCCCTCCCCATGCGTCCATGTTCTCCATGCGTCCCTCTCGACCTTTGTTCCTTGTTGGCGAGACCTCTATTGGACATGTGCTATAGGGGTGTCTCTCTCCATTGCAAACAATCACGCACTAGCTATCTTCGTGTATCTCCTACCTCGCTTTTATATCTCGAAGATGCATGCGTGATATGTTTGCATAAGAAACAAAAACACACACTCTCTCTCTAATTTATCATTCGTTGTCCCTTTCTCTTTCACACACATACTCTTTTTGCACACTCACTCATTCTCCTCCACACGCACTTGATCTCTCTCGACTTAGGCACTCTCTTCGGTCCATAGCATATAGATTTACTAAAAAGTCAAACATCACAAAGTTTGACCATGTACGTGGAGAAAAACATTTACATCTGGAACGGCGAACATATACCATTAGATTCATCATGAGATGTGGTTTCGTATGATGTATCTTTGGTATTGTAGATATAAATAACATTTGTGTAAACCTGGTCAAAGTTTCCAAAGTTCGACTTCTAATTTTTTTACATGCACTGCATTATCGAGCGGATGGAATATCTCTTTCCCCTCTCAGCTATCTGACGCACCACTCAGCCTTATCGGGGCTCCTCTATCTCTCTCAAACTTTATATCTCCCTGGTTCACACATACACATGTCTCGCTCGCGCTACATAGACGCCCTTGTTCTCTCTCTATGTGACACGCACCCCCCTAAGTACCATAATCCCTCACTCCGTCATAGGCGCACGCACTCCCCCCTAAGTATGATTATCTCTCACTAGCCATCAGGAACACATGTATTGTCTGCTTCCATCCATACGTCTATCTCAATATCTCTCGGGGTATCTTCTATCACGCACACACCTTGTCACTCGATCTCCCACCCATGTAGTCCCATCACGATCTCCAGGGGATCTCTCTATGACAAACATACACTCTCTCCTCCCCATGTCTGCATTTTCTCTGTACGTGTCACGTCCCTAGTTCTGGTATGACCTAGACTAGCTAGTCATGTGTGCATCATGTCTAAATTTCATTTAAATTTGAAATGGGGATCTGTGAAACCCTCAGAATCATTTCTAGAAATGGCCCAGATAAAAATTGCTCCAAAAGGTTCCAAGAAAATGTTCATGTTGCTCTCTGAAAATATTGGACAGAGATAAAAATCAAACCAATATTTTTAGGAGATCATAAATATTTATTTTGGGCATTTGGAATTAATGCAGTAATTATTTGCTTTGGATATATATTGTTATATATATAAAATATTGTCCAAAAATTATGCCATTTGTTGAGGAGTTCTGGAATAATACCACTAGCCCCTACAAAAATTGGCATAAGAAAATAAAATGATTTAGTATTCTACTAAATCAGAACAAATGTCAGAAAAATAGAAAATAAACAAAAAGGGGGAAAACCCTTACCTGGACTTACCTCGGCCACTTGCTGGCCTGGCTCTGTGCCGGCCCAGCTGACTGGCCAGCGCCAGTCGTCCCCCTCCTCGCGCCAGAGGGACAGGGTGCGTGGTCACCGCACGCCGCGCGCATGCTCGCCACGGCAGCTGCCTGCCTGCCCTCCCCTCCCTCGACGCCTCGGTCGCCTGGACGACGCCACGACCCCCCCTCTAGGCCTCACTCCCTCTCTCCTGCGCCTCTCCCCTCCTCTCTCCCGCTCTCTCCCGCGACGCCCGAACGCGCCGGTCGCCGCCGTTCGCTGCCCCGCGCTCCCCGCCATCCCCTCGCACCTCCGTCGTGTCCCAGAGCTCCGCCTCCTCGCGCTGAACCCTTCCGCTGAGCCACGCAAGCCGGAACGCCCTGGAGCGCCTCCATCGCCGTCGTCCTCAACTCCGGCCGCCGGAGATCGTCTTCGCGGCCCCACCGTCTCCAGTGCGTCCCCGAGCTCTCCGACGACGCCGTCGAGTCCACCGTGAGCTCCTGCCCCGTTCCCCTCTCTCCGTTTCTCCGTTCCCGCGCTGTAGCCCCGACCCCCACCATGGCCGTAGCTCCTCGCCGCCGTCCATGTCACCGCCGTCGCCCTGGCCACCGCAGCCCGCAACCGAGTGCGTCACCGTGCTTCTGGTGACGCCAGGAGGCCGTAGCGCCTCTCCGCTCACGCCCTCGTGCACTGCAGCGCTGCGCCCGCCCTTGGCCGAACTCCGGCCACCGCCGCGAGCTTCGCTCCGGCGAGCTCCGACCACCCCACGGTCTTCCGCGTGTCCCACTGGATGCGCGCGAGCCTGGGCTTCGCGTAGGTGGCCTCCGCGGCCCAAATGGTCGCCGGAGCGACGAACCCGACGAGCTCCGCCGCGCTCGGCCTCGCCAGCGACAAACCGCCGGTCAACCCGGGTCAAACCACGCTAATTACCCCCCTGCGACACTGACAGTGGGCCCCTGCGCCTAATCCTATAATTAGAATAAATTTAACCCTCTGTTTGAAACGTATGACACTGACGTGTGGCCCCCACACGTCAGGTTGACCAGGTCAGCACCATTGACCCGCTGACGTCATGATGACGCAGTGCTGACGCAATAAACCCTTTTCTGGATTTAAATTAAATCAGGAAATTCCAGAAAATGTTCAAAACTTCTAAAATTCATAGAAATTCAACCGTAGCTCAGATTTAAATAATTTATATATGAAAAATTATCAGAAAAATGCAATCTATCCATCTGTACTAGTTTCATGCATGACAAACCAACTTATACCTACTGTATAAGTGAAAACATATAAATGGCATATATAAGGACTTAAATTAGAGTTGCATTTGAACCTTTGGTTCAAATGGATCTCTTCCAAGTTGAATGCTAAATGCATTGGCTCAAAATACATCACATATTCATGCCATATTCATGCATCATATTGTTGCATATGATTGTGTTTTGACTGTCGACACCGTTCCCTCTCGATAGGTCCTGCTCCGGAGAGTGTTCCAGAGTACCTGTCTGAGGAGCAGTGCCACCCTGTTGATCTACCAGGCAAGCAAACCCCCTTTGTTCATTCCGATACAAACCTACTCTCTCGCTCCTGCTCTCTTTTACTGCATTAGGACAACAACGATTCAACTGCTACTTTATGCTGCGGTAGTTGAACCCATTCCTCTGCATGACCTGTCATTGCCACAGTAAATAGTTGAAACCCACTAGCATGTGTAGGAGTTGATTGAGCCATGTTGTGTTCCTACCATGCCTTGCCTGCTATTGCTTAGAGTTGTGTCAGGTCTGGTTCATTGGGAATGAATTGGAGTGTTATGATATGTTCTCGTGCCGAGAGTTAAGCGTGTGAACACGATTTGGTAAAGGTAGCGGTGAGAGGCCATGTAGGAGTACATGGTGGGTTGTCTCATTGGGACCGTCCTTAAGAACCGAGTTCTGTGTAAGTTGTCCAATGACTAGCTACTACCACACATTGGGCTCCGGGCGCTCCAAGCTCTCTCGACTTATTAACCGCCCTGATCTCTGTCCAGGAGTTGCAAATAGTTTCTGGTGTTTGTAGGTAGTGCTATTTTTCTACCGAGTGGCACCCGGCAGGGTGGGCTTGGGACAGACTAGGCACACGTGGCCTGGTGTACCAAGTGGCACCCGGATGGTGGGCTCAGGAACCCTGCACACATCGTTTGGGGCCGTGAGCGACACCCCGGCCGGATCTCCTTGCGGATGGAACCCGAATAGGCGATAAACCTGGACTAGAGTCTTGTGTGGTTAGTCAGGTCGTGGCCGACACCCTCGCCAGGCTTCCGCTTGAAGGTTGCCGAGGTACATGACGTGTACATGGCGGTAAGTGGCGAGAGCGTGTGTGACGCAGTACACCCCTGCAGGGTTATCATGATCTATTCGAATAGCCGTGTCCTCGGTTATGGACTTCTTGGATGCTTACGTGGTACATAGACAACTTGAAGTGGATACTCTAAAATGCTCAAGATAAGTGTGAGTGCTATGGATGGCTTCTCGTAGTGAGACAGGAATGGATCCATAGTGGTGTATTGAGGTGGTGATTAGTGGACTCGTGTGCGCCTTCTTACCTCAAAGAAGTTTCTCGTAGTCATAGAACAGGATAGCCACTGAGTCAAAAGCTGGCTTGCTGCAACTAAACCCCACACTACCTTCTTGATACAAATGCATGTAAGATAGGATCTGATGTATGTCTTGCTGAGTATCTTTGTACTCATGTTGCTTTATTTATGTTTTCTGCAGCGGAGACTTCAGTCTTGCTAGTAGCTCCGCTTGGACTTCGACGAGTAGCTTGTACCTCAGCTACGATCTTGAACCCTTGGGAGGGTCTTGTAGATAGTCAGGCTTCTCAGCCTTTTTCTTTTGTAGTTGTCTGTACTCAGACATGTAATGCTTCCGTTGCTTGTATGCTCTGAATGATGGGTCATGTGATCCCTGTTTGTACTTAATGCTATGTGGCTCTTCTGGGCCTTTTATCTATATGAGTTTGCGTTATGTTGTGATGCCATGTTGTACAGCACATACTTGCATGTTATGCGTACGTGTAACGTGTATTGCTATGTGTGGGATCCAACAATCTAGTTGTTTATCCTTGGCAGCCTCTCTTATGGGGAAATGTAGTCTAGTGCCTCCTTGAGCCATAGTAGTCCGCTACAGCCCGGTTCACCGGAGTCCTGCTAGCCCAGCACTACTGCTCTGGACACTTGACTGGCCGGCATGTGTTTCACATCGTTCCTGTGTCTGTCCCTTCGGGGAAATGTCACGCGGTGACATCCGGAGTCCTGCCTAGCCTGCTACAGCCCGGGTTCCCGGAGTCCTGTTAGCCCAGTGCTATAGCCCGGATTCACACGCTGTTGACCGACACGTTCGATGTTGATTCATGTATGCCTGTCCCCATACGTTAGTGCCGCTTTGGGTTCACGACTAGCCATGTCGGCCCGGGTTCTCTGTCATATGGATGCTAGCGACATTGTCATATACGTGAGCCAAAAGGCGCAAACGGTCCCTGGCCATGGTAAGGCGACACCCGTGGGAATACCGTGCGTGAGGCCGCAAAGTGATATGAGGTGTTACATGCTAGATCGGTGTGACTTAGAATCGGGGTCCCGACAGCTTTGGTACCAGAGCCTGACTGCCTGTAGGATTTTCAAGCCAACCTGGTCGAAGTTGAGTCTAGAAATTCTTTAGTTATGTAAGGGAATTGATTGTGGAAGGGAACGTAAGGCTCTTTTACTCCTTTTACCTCATGCCTTCTGATCTGAGTCATCCTATCTTTCCTACGGGGTTAAGGAACTAGGCTTTCTCGTCTGTCTATCAGGATCACGTGTTACTACTCCGTAGTCTCTTAGGATTGGTTGGTCAGAGTCATATCCCAGCTTGAGTATCTCCAGTGTAGCCTGTTTAGTAATATCTCAGAACCTTGAGTGACGATGTTGAGTATGGTGCTACCCCGTCCTTTGCAGAATGTCTCATTTTGAGCATTTTACTGCCGTTATGCTGCCAGATTTGTCCTAGGAGTTTGAGAGATACTAAATTTTCTTATGCTACATGTTGCATCCTATAGTTGTTGTTGACCTCGTCCTTGGTTCCGCTTCTCAGGATGTCGTCAGTTAACCGAAGTTCTGTTGCTCGTTGCCTGAACCACAGAGGTGGTAGGGATGAGGAGGATCCTCCCGACCAGCCTTCGTTGGCAGAGTTGATGTTAGAGATGGAGAGGATCAAGCATGAGTCTAACCGCTTGTTAGCACGTATCGAGGAGAACACCGCACCCCAGTGCAAAGAGTCAGCGACCATCTATGATTTCATTGGTCTGAAACCACCTACCTTCCATCATTCTATTGAGCCACTCAATGCAGATGACTGGCTCCGTAGTATCACACACAAGCTGCGTTCTGCGAACGTAGCTGAAGGTGACAAGGTCACTTATGCTGCATATCACCTGGAAGGTCCTGCTAGTCTTTGGTGGCAGAACTATGAGGCTATGTTTCCAGCTGGCCAGATACCGACCTGGAGAGATTTCACTGAGGCTTTTCAGGAGCATCACATTCCTCAGGCTCTCATTGACCGCAAGAGAGAAGAGTTCTGTAGTCTCACCCAGGGTAAGATGGCTATTGATACTTACAGTAGAGAGTTTGAGAACCTCGCCCGCTATGCTACAGAAGAAGTGTCCACGGACGCTAAGAAGCAGGCTAGGTTCCGGAAGGGTCTCAACCCCAAGTTGCGTCGTGATCTCCACTTGCACCATTGCAATACTTTCCAGGCTCTTGTGAACAAGGCCATTAATGCGGAGACAGCTCAGCTCACATACGAGGAGTCTCGTAAGCACACCCGTGATTTGGTTTCTTCCTCTGGTTCTAGTTCTCATAAGTGCTGGATTTGGGTTCCGAACTCCGCTCTTCCACCTGGATATGCACCGAGGCCATCTTATGTGCCGCCTCACCCAGTTCAGCAGTATGCTCCACCCAGGCCTATTGGTAGACCGCTTGTCAATGCGGGTCCACATCCAACTTCAGGGACTTGCTTCACATGCGGGAAGCCAGGACACTATGCACGTGACTGCTCTCAAACTAACTATGCCCCACCCCTGCCTGAGAAGTCTGTTGGCAGAGGTAAGCCATCACGCAAGATGATCAGTGTCAAGTCAGCTCCCACTGAGCGTGGACGTGTGCATCACGCCTCAGCTAAAGACGCTCATGATGATCCGGATGTCGTTCTTGGTACACTCCTTGTCAATTGCCATCCAGCTTCGGTTCTATTCGATACTGGAGCATCTCACTCCTTCATCTCTGAAGGCTATGCCCGTTTGCACGACATGTCATTTTGTGATATGCCAACTCCACTTGAAATCCAAACTCCAGGGTCTAGATGGCAAACTACCAGAATAAGCCATGGTAATGAAATCCTTGTTGACAGACTTGTATTCCTTGCCTCACTTATAGCCCTCAAGTCTACAGATATTAACATCATCTTGGGTATGGACTGGATGACAGCTCATCATGCCAAGATTGATTGTTACACCAGGTCTGTTCAACTCACACACCCATCTGGCAGGTTAGTCACTGTTTCCACCAGAGTTGCAAAGCGTCAACTCTATTCTCTTAATGCCAGTCCTCTTCCAGACCTTGAAGATATCCCGGTAGTCCGTGACTTTCCGGATGTCTTTCCAGAAGAACTGCCAGGTATTCCACCTGACAGGGATGTAGAGTTTGTCATAGATCTTATCCCAGGAACCGCCCCAATCTCTAGGAGACCTTACAAGATGGCACCTTTAGAACTAGCTGAGCTTAAGAAACAACTTGATGAGTCCTTGCAAAAGGGTTCCATCCGTCCTAGTTCTTCTCCTTGGGCTTGCCCCGTCCTCTTCGTCAAGAAGGATGGTACGGACCGGATGGTTGTAGATTATCGTCCCGTTAATTTGGTCACGATAAAGAACAAGTATCCGCTCCCCAGGATCAACGACCTGTATGATCAACTCGCTGGATCCTCAGTCTTTTCCAAGATGGATTTGAGGTTAGGCTACCACCAAATCAAGATTAGAAATGGGGACATTCCTAAGATGGCTTTTGTCACTCGTTATGGCCAGTACGAGTACACCGTCATGTCCTTTGGTCTAACCAATGCTCCAGCTACCTTCTCCCGCTTGATGAACTCGATCTTCATGGAGTACTTAGACAAGTTCGTCGTAGTTTACCTCGATGATATCCTTATCTACTCGAAGAACGAGGAAGAGCATGCCGAACATCTTAGACTTGTGTTAGAAAAACTCAGAGAGCACCGCCTTTATGCCAAGTTCTCCAAGTGCGAATTTTGGTTGCCAGAAGTGACCTACCTAGGCCACGTGATTTCTGGTAAGGGCATTGCTGTCAATCCTGAGAGAGTTCAGGCCGTTCTTGATTGGACTCCACCTGAAACAGTTAAACAAGTTAGGAGTTTCCTTGGTCTATCCAGTTATTGTCGCCGCTTCGTTGAAAACTTCTCCAAAGTAGCCAAACCCCTCACGGAACTTCTCAAGAAGGATAAAAAGTTTGAGTGGTCCCCACAGTGTGAATACAGTTTTCAGGAACTGAAAAGACGCCTGACTTCTGCTCCCATACTGGTGCCACCGGATTTCACTAAAGACTTTGTTATCTACTGCGACGCCTCACGACAGGGACTAGGTTGCATTCTTATGCAGGATCGTCATGTGATTGCCTATGCATCTCGACAGTTGCATCCACATGAGGAGAATTACCCTACACATGATCTAGAGCTTGCAGCCGTAGTCTATGCACTCAAGACATGGCGACATTACCTTCTCGGTAAACGTTGCGAGATTTACACCGATCACCAGAGTCTCAAGTATATTTTCACCCAACCAGATTTGAACCTTAGGCAAAGACATTGGTTGGAGTTGATCTCAGATTACGACTTAGGGATTACCTACACCCCAGGCAAGGGCAATATCATGGCTGATGCGCTAAGTCGTAAGTCCTATTGCAACAATCTTATGTTGCAGCAGGGCCAACCACTTCTCCATGAGGAATTCTGTAAGCTTAATCTTCACATTGCTCCTCACGGATTCCTTTCTACCTTGGTGGCGAAACCTACTCTTGTGGATCAGATCATCTCTGCTCAGAAGCAGGATACGGGAATTTCCCGGATCAAGAGAAACATTAATAAGGGAGTTGGTGGAAGTTTCTCTATAGATGATCAAGGTGTTGTTTTCTTTGAGAATCGCTTGGTGGTTCCCAAGAATCAACATGTGCGACAATTGATCCTTAAGGAGTCACATGAATCTCCTCTCACGATTCATCCCGGTAGTACTAAGATGTATCAGGACCTACGTCAGAGGTTCTGGTGGACTAGGATGAAGAGAGAAATTGCTGAGTTCATAGCTAATTGTGACGTTTGTCGTCGCGTTAAGGCAGAGCATCAAAGACCTGCTGGCACCCTTCAACCTTTAGCCATTCCTGAGTGGAAATGGGATAAAGTTGGTATGGACTTCATCACCGGCTTTCCCAGGACCAAGAAAGGGAATAACACTATCTTCGTAGTCATTGATCGTCTTTCCAAAGTGGCTCACTTCCTACCTGTTCGAGAGAGTATCACAGCTAGTCAGCTCGCTGACTTATATATTTCTCGAATAGTGTCACTTCATGGTGTTCCACTAGAGATCAATTCAGACCGTGGTAGTCTCTTCACTTCTCATTTCTGGGAGAGTTTCCAAACTGCCATGGGCACCCATCTTTCCTTCAGTACCGCTTTCCACCCTCAATCAAGTGGTCAGGTGGAAAGGGTCAACCAAATTCTCGAAGACATGCTTAGAGCTTGCGTTATCTCATTCGGTATGGGTTGGGAGAAATGCCTACCTTTCGCCGAGTTTGCTTATAACAATAGCTATCAATCGAGTCTTAAGAAAGCTCCTTTCGAGATTCTGTATGGACGAAGATGTCGAACACCCTTGAACTGGTCAGAAACCGGTGAAAGACAATTCTTTGGACCGGACATGATCCAGGAAGCAGAAGAGCAAGTTCGCATCATTCGTGAGAATTTGAAAACAGCCCAGTCTCGTCAAAAGAGCCAGTATGACCGTCGTCATAAGGAAGTGGCTTATGGAGTTGGCGACAAGGCTTACCTTCGGGTTACCCCCTAAAGAGTACCCATCGTTTCGGTATCAAGGGCAAGTTGGCTCCTCGTTACATTGGTCCTTTTCGCATTCTCGCTAAACGAGGAGAGGTTGCCTACCAGTTAGAACTACCCCCACATCTTTCTCGAGTCCATGATGTCTTCCACGTCTCTCAACTCAGGCGTTGCTTCTCGGATCCCATCCGCGGAGTGGACCATGAAACGCTTGATCTCGAAGATAACCTCACATATCGAGAGTACCCTATTTGCATTCTTGATCAAGCAGAGCGTGTCACCCGACGTCAGAACATCAAGTTTCTCAAGGTTCAGTGGTCTCATCATTCTGAGAGAGAAGCTACTTGGGAGCGAGAAGATCGTCTTCGACTGGAGTACCCCACCTTCTTTCCATCGACCCCTGAATCTCGGGACGAGATTCTTTCAAGTGGGGGCGAGTTGTCACGTCCCTAGTTCTGGTATGACCTAGACTAGCTAGTCATGTGTGCATCATGTCTAAATTTCATTTAAATTTGAAATGGGGATCTGTGAAACCCTCAGAATCATTTCTAGAAATGACCCAGATAAAAATTGCTCCAAAAGGTTCCAAGAAAATGTTCATGTTGCTCTCTGAAAATATTGGACAGAGATAAAAATCAAACCAATATTTTTAGGAGATCATAAATATTTATTTTGGGCATTTGGAATTAATGCAGTAATTATTTGCTTTGGATATATATTGTTATATATATAAAATATTGTCCAAAAATTATGCCATTTGTTGAGGAGTTCTGGAATAATACCACTAGCCCCTACAAAAATTGGCATAAGAAAATAAAATGATTTAGTATTCTACTAAATCAGAACAAATGTCAGAAAAATAGAAAATAAACAAAAAGGGGGAAAACCCTTACCTGGACTTACCTGGGCCACTTGCTGGCCTGGCTCTGTGCCGGCCCAGCTGACGGGCCAGCGCCAATCGTCCCCCTCCTCGCGCCAGAGGGACAGGGCGCGTGGTCACCGCACGCCGCGCGCATGCGCGCCACGGCAGCTGCCTGCCTGCCCTCCCCTCCCTCGATGCCTCGGTCGCCTGGACGACGCCACGACCCCCCCTCTAGGCCTCACTCCCTCTCTCCTGCGCCTCTCCCCTCCTCTCTCCCGCTCTCTCCCGCGACGCCCGAACGCGCCGGTCGCCGCCGTTCGCTGCCCCGCGCTCCCCGCCATCCCCTCGCACCTCCGTCGTGTCCCAGAGCTCCGCCTCCTCGCGCTGAACCCTTCCGCTGAGCCACGCAAGCCGGAACGCCCTGGAGCGCCTCCATCGCCGTCGTCCTCAACTCCGGCCGCCGGAGATCGTCTTCGCGGCCCCACCGTCTCCAGTGCGTCCCCGAGCTCTCCGACGACGCCGTCGAGTCCACCGTGAGCTCCTGCCCCGTTCCCCTCTCTCCGTTTCTCCGTTCCCGCGCTGTAGCCCCGACCCCCACCATGGCCGTAGCTCCTCGTCACCGTCCATGTCACCGCCGTCGCCCTGGCCACCGCAGCCCGCAACCGAGCGCGTCACCGTGCTTCTGGTGACGCCAGGAGGCCGTAGCGCCTCTCCGCTCACGCCCCCGTGCACTACAGCGCTGCGCCCGCCCTTGGCCGAACTCCGGCCACCGCCACGAGCTTCGCTCCGGCGAGCTCCGACCACCCCACGGTCTTCCGCGTGTCCCACTAGATGCGCGCGAGCCTGGGCTTCGCGTAGGTGGCCTCCGCGGCCCAAATGGTCGCCGGAGCGACGAACTCGACGAGCTCCGCCGCGCTCGGCCTCACCGGCGACTAACCGCCGGTGAACCCGGGTCAAACCGCGCTAATTACCCCCCCTGCAACACTGACAGTGGGCCCCTGCGCCTAATCCTATAATTAGAATAAATACCCTCTGTTTGAAACGTATGACACTGACGTGTGGCCCCCACACGTCACGTTGACCAGGTCAGCACCGTTGACCCGCTGACGTCATGATGACGCAGTGCTGACGCAATAAACCCTTTTCTGGATTTAAATTAAATCAGGAAATTCCAGAAAATGTTCAAAACTTCTAAAATTCATAGAAATTCAACCGTAGCTCAGATTTAAATAATTTATATATGAAAAATTATCAGAAAAATGCAATCTATCCATCTGTACTAGTTTCATGCATGACAAACCAACTTATACCTACTGTATAAGTGAACACATATAAATGGCATATATAAGGACTTAAATTAGAGTTGCATTTGAACCTTTGGTTCAAATGGATCTCTTCCAAGTTGAATGCTAAATGCATTGGCTCAAAATACATCACATATTCATGCCATATTCATGCATCATATTGTTGCATATGATTGTGTTACTGTCGACACCGTTCCCTCTCGATAGGTCCTGCTCCGGAGAGTGTTCCAGAGTACCTGTCTGAGGAGCAGTGCCACCCTGTTGATCTACCAGGCAAGCAAACCCCCTTTGTTCATTCCGATACAAACCTACTCTCTCACTCCTGCTCTCTTTTACTGCATTAGGACAACAACGATTCAACTGCTACTTTATGCTGCGGTAGTTGAACCCATTCCTCTGCATGACCTGTCATTGCCACAGTAAATAGTTGAAACCCACTAGCATGTGTAGGAGTTGATTGAGCCATGTTGTGTTCCTACCATGCCTTGCCTGCTATTGCTTAGAGTTGTGTCAGGTCTGGTTCATTGGGAATGAATTGGAGTGTTACGATATGTTCTCGTGCCGAGAGTTAAGCGTGTGAACACGATTTGGTAAAGGTAGCGGTGAGAGGCCATGTAGGAGTACATGGTGGGTTGTCTCATTGGGACCGTCCTTAAGAACCGAGTTCTGTGTAAGTTGTCCAATGACTAGCTACTACCACACATTGGGCTCCGGGCGCTCCAAGCTCTCTCGACTTATTAACCGCCCTGATCTCTGTCCAGGAGTTGCAAATAGTTTCTGGTGTTTGTAGGTAGTGCTATTTTTCTACCGAGTGGCACCCGGCAGGGTGGGCTTGGGACAGACTAGGCACACGTGGCCTGGTGTACCAAGTGGCACCCGGATGGTGGGCTCAGGAACCCTGCACACATCGTTTGGGGCCGTGAGCGACACCCCGGCCGGATCTCCTTGCGGATGGAACCCGAATAGGCGATAAACCTGGACTAGAGTCTTGTGTGGTTAGTCAGGTCGTGGCCGACACCCTCGCCAGGCTTCCGCTTGAAGGTTGCCGAGGTACATGACGTGTACATGGCGGTAAGTGGCGAGAGCGTGTGTGACGCAGTACACCCCTGCAGGGTTATCATGATCTATTCGAATAGCCTTGTCCTCGGTTATGGACTTCTTGGATGCTTACGTGGTACATAGACAACTTGAAGTGGATACTCTAAAATGCTCAAGATAAGTGTGAGTGCTATGGATGGCTTCTCGTAGTGAGACGGGAATGGATCCATAGTGGTGTATTGAGGTGGTGATTAGTGGACTCGTGTGCGCCTTCTTACCTCAAAGAAGTTTCTCGTAGTCATAGAACAGGATAGCCACTGAGTCAAAGCTGGCTTGCTGCAACTAAACCCCACACTACCTTCTTGATACAAATGCATGTAAGATAGGATCTGATGTAAGTCTTGCTGAGTACGTTTGTACTCATGTTGCTTTATTTATGTTTTCTGCAGCGGAGACTTCAGTCTTGCTAGTAGCTCCGCTTGGACTTCGACGAGTAGCTTGTACCTCAGCTACGATCTTGAACCCTTGGGAGGGACTTGTAGATAGTCAGGCTTCTCAGCCTTTTTCTTTTGTAGTTGTCTGTACTCAGACATGTAATGCTTCCGTTGCTTGTATGCTCTGAATGATGGGTCATGTGACCCCTGTTTGTACTTAATGCTATGTGGCTCTTCTGGGCCTTTTATCTATATGAGTTTGCGTTATGTTGTGATGCCATGTTGTACAGCACATACTTGCATGTTATGCGTACGTGTAACGTGTATTGCTATGTGTGGGATCCGACAATCTAGTTGTTTATCCTTGGCAGCCTCTGTTATGGGGAAATGTAGTCTAGTGCCTCCTTGAGCCATAGTAGTCCGCTACAGCCCGGTTCACCGGAGTCCTGCTAGCCCAGCACTACTGCTCTGGACACTTGACTGGCCGGCATGTGTTTCACATCGTTCCTGTGTCTGTCCCTTTGGGGAAATGTCACGCGGTGACATCCGGAGTCCTGCCTAGCCTGCTACAGCCCGGGTTCCCGGAGTCCTGTTAGCCCAGTGCTACAGCCCGGATTCACACGCTGCTGACCGACACGTTCGATGTTAATTCATGTATGCCTGTCCCCATACGTTAGTGCCGCTTTGGGTTCACGACTAGCCATGTCGGCCCAGGTTCTCTGTCATATGGATGCTAGCGACATTGTCATATACGTGAGCCAAAAGGCGCAAACGGTCCCTGGCCATGGTAAGGCGACACCCGTGGGAATACCGTGCGTGAGGCCGCAAAGTGATATGAGGTGTTACATGCTAGATCGGTGTGACTTAGAATCGGGGTCCCGACAGTACGTCTCTCTCGACCTCTCTCCCTTGTTTGTTAGACCCCTCTTGGCCACGTGCTAGGGGTCTTTCTCTCTCGGTTGAAAACAACCACGCACTATATCCTCACCTTGCTTCCGCTGTCGAAGATGCATGTGTGATATGTTTGCATAAGACATACACGCTTTTTCTCTACTTTTATCGTGTGTTGTCCATGTCTCTTTCACACACGCACACACACTTTTTTCAGTCACTCTTTCTATTTCACACACTCTCTCTAGTTAGGTACTCTCTCACGTCCATAAGCATATGTTTTGAAAAGTCAAACCTCAGAAAAGTTAGACCAGGTATATGTGGAGAAAAACATTTACTGGAACGATCATTAGATTCATCACAACATGTACTTACTTCATACTATCATTTATCTTTGGTATTGTAGATATAAGTAATTTCTTTATAAACTTGGTCAAAGTTTCAAAAGTTTGACTTAAAAAAAATGTTGGCACTACATTATTGAACGGAGGGAGTAGCTCTCTCTCTCTGCTATCTCTCATGGGCCTCCCCTCTCACTCGAACTCTCTATATCGACGGATTATACGCTCACTGTGTCAGCGTATAACTCCGTATATTGTTTAGTTGACCGGTCAACCAGTCCACATGATGCCTTGTCAGCTCGTGTTCTCTATCTTCGTGTGCTGGCCCATGTGGCAGTGGGTGAAAATAAGTAAACTAGTGGCCCATCTCACACGCGGTGAAGTAAACAAAGTTGAAACCACTCGGGGTAGCACCCCGCACGCTAGTAAATTGAGGGCGCATTGAGGACACACTTCTTCCACGTGAAGGACGCACTCGCGCACAATTCACCACTGCGCGACGGCATGCACAGAAGGACGCACTCGCGCACACCCAGCATGCCAGCACACAACACACACCAGCACACGTGTACACCGGCATCACCGCCGGTTGAGATGGACGGCAAGGCAGCCAACAAGCGAAGGCAGCCCGAGCCAAAACCGCATCCGGCGAGCTTGGACTTCATCAGCAGCCTCCCCGACGACATGTTGCTTGTCATCATCGGCTTCCTCCCCACCAAATCTGCCGTGCGGACCGCCCTGATCTCCCGGCGGTGGTGCCCCCTCTGGCGCCGCGTCCCCCTCAACCTCACCATCGACAGCTGCCTCTGCAACGGGGATTGCAAACACATGGCCGCAGTCTCCAAGATCCTTTCGTCACACCCTGGGCCAGCCAGACGCCTTGACATCCGCATGTTCAGTACCAACTGCAAGGTCCAAGCCAAGTTCGACGAGTGGCTCTTATCCCCCGCCCTAGATCAGCTCGAGGAGCTCAGCTTTGAAGTTGGAGGATGTCGCTCTCTGCCGCCGTCCGCGCTCCGCCTCACGCCAACGCTGCGCCGCACCAGCTTCAGCTCCTGCTATCTTCCCCAGATTAATGCCGCGTGTGCCCTTCTTCTCCCTCAACTCAAGCAGCTTGACCTCTTCAACGTTGGCATCTCGAAGCAGGCTATGGACCGCAGCTGTACTGTGCTCGAGTACCTTCGTCTTCAGCAGACCCACGGGTTCATTAGCCTCCACATCGCCTCGACGAATCTCCGATGGATTTATGTGTCTTGCTGGCCCCGCAACAAGACATCAATTGGGAAGAGATCACTCCAGCTATTCCACGTTATGGTCATTGAGAATGCGCCTTTCCTTGAGAGATTGCTTGTATATGATCTAGAAGGTCCAACAAAAATTAGGGTCATTGACGCGCCGAAATTGATAGCGTTGTACTCGTCTGCCAAATTCTCCGAACTCTTTATTGGATCCGTAATCGTTCAGGTACAACACTCATCTTCTTCTCCGTCTTCTTGAAATTCACATTTTTAAATTTCTTCTTGATGTATTTACGACCGTCTTCCAGAAAATGATTCCCACAAGCTTGACCCAGTCTATGCGCATAGTGAAGATCTTGGCAATAAAATCCATCGGCCCCAATCTTGATCAAGTTGTTGGATTCCTTACATGCTTTCCGTGCACAGAGAAGCTACTCATCGAGGTGAAACTTCTTTCCTATTAGTAAACGGTAATCATAACGTAGCTCAATTTTTTTTCGTAATTTTCCCAAATTACGATGACAAGTGTAGTGTTCAAAACTGCATCTACGCACTGCACCGAAAGAAATATTTTTAGTATTTATTCTCACGTGATCACCTGCATCATGTTTTTGTTGTACTACTATAGTAGCCTAGGCTAGTCATAGTGGAAAGTAACTTAGACTAGTAACTCTATGGTTACCCTAAGAGCAAGTACTACCTCCGTCCTGGTTTAGTCTTCCTATTTTGTAGTATCAAAATTAGACCATAGATTTAACTGACAAAATGTTAATGCATGTCACTAAAAATTATGTCGTTGGATTCGTTTTGAACATAATTTCAAATGGTATAATATTTGGTGACATGCATCGGCATTTACTTAGGTAAATCTATGGTCAAAATTTTACACTAAATATGAGGTAGTACAAAAGTGGGCTATAACGGCCCTCCACTATGTAGGCCAAAACACATGCCAAATTCACTTGTGATGCATTTGGCATCGACCCCTCCATTGCTCACCTGGTGCCCCAATCTGGATCACCTACTTTGCTCTAGTGCCAAATTAACTCACGCAATGAAAAAACACTTGCGTGGAAGAGAGAGAGAGGACTGAGGCAATAAAAAAACACTTGTTTGGGAGAGTGAGAGGCTGGTGTTTGGTTTGATTGATTTGTTTATACATGTGGGTCTGTGTGCACAGTGGTGCCAACCCTCTCACATCGCGAGAGCGGTGGCAAAATCTTTTGATTTGACATTGATGCGTATTATGTGGCATACTTTTGAGAAATATGGCACCGGCCACATAGTGGAAGGCAACAAATGCCCAAGCTCTTCATGTGCTCCTAGGTAAATGAGAGGAAAGAGAGAGAGAGAGAGAGAGAGAGAGAGAGTGAAAAATATCACTAGCCAGCCAACCCTATCGTATGAGCGAATGATATTGGTACCTCTTGATGACACGGCAATCTTATACAGCCAACTGCTCTAATATGTTCTCTTCTTTTGCAGATAAAAAAGACCCGAAAGTGAAAAATGTGCCGCACTATAACAATCTCATCGAATGCCTTGATCTCCATCTTACAGAAATTGATTTGATCGACTACTGAGGCAGCACATCTAAGATTAAATTGGCCAGGTTCTTTGTTCTGGAGGCAAGTGTGCTCAAGGTAATGAGGTTTGGTGTTCTCTGGCACAACAATGAATGGCGTGCTGATCACCGCAAGCGTCTAAGCCTAAATGACAAAGTCTCCGCAGAAGCTGAATTTGTTTTTGAAACATCAAGTGGCCAGAGACCCGAAAATTTATTTGCCCATTAGTGACTTGTCAGGGCGGTGGATTTTAGTTTGTACGATAATGCTGCATCCACCTAAAGTAACGAAAGTTCTTACATCCTAGTAATTCCCTCTTCGTAGGTGCAACATTACTCCTAACATTTGTAATATCAGTTTGAAACTTGTAATATTGCTGTGTACTATTCCTGCGTTTTCAAAATCCTACGAATCAAAGAGGTCCTGAGTTGGTGATGATGTTGTGCCTGCCATCTTTCACCAATAGCTGTCGGATCTAGATCTGACGCATACAAACCAAACTTCTCCAGTTTTGCAAAAAGATGCCCGCACTTGTTCCCTATTTACAAACAACTCCTTGTCTCTCACAATCAGCCTTATCTCCTCCCCACCACATCTAGAAGGCCATGGAAAAATCTGGCGCGATGGCCGGCGCCGGCGCCGTCCATCCCCAATCTTGGTGTTCCGTGCAATGCACGGGCATCTACGCACGGGAAATTATGTCGAACACGGCTAGTTGTAAGCAGGCTAGCTCTACAGCCATGATGATAGTGATTGCAGACGGTGAGGCTGACTATGCTATGCCGAACACGGCGCCTATACTCAGGTGTCATCTCCGGCGCAGGGTCTTATCACTTCACTGTGAGGAGCAGCACGTAATAATTTGACCAATGGGTAGTACAGTACTACTACATTGGTAGTACTACTACTAGTACTAGCACCACCGTCTGGATTTAGTAGTACTACCACGTCCATCTGGATTTAGTATTTGACTAGCAATATCTAGTAATGCATGTCACAAAAAATGTACTACCACTGGTGCGCGTCGGTCCTAAACAAACGGTTTTTAACCTCTTTCCGCGAAGGCATTTGGAACCGTCGCCAAGTGAGTGTGGGCGATAGGGGGGGGGGGTCCTTCCCACACGACCCAGAAACCGTCAGGGATAGGGAGCCTTGATGCATACAGTTGTCCCTATACAACCGTTTCCGATATCTCGAATATCCCAAACGCTTCATCCTTGCTACTCGTTTGTGCTCGCATTGCCATCACAGTCGGAGTTTTGTGGTTCTGCCTAAAACTAGGCAGATTCTAGGCACAGGAGCTTTCCAGGCAGATTCCAGGCACGGGAGATTTACGATGCCAGGCACATCACAAACAGTTCATGATTATAAACCGTGTACGATAGGTAGACAATCACACACATTTAGTTTTCCCGCACTGTATGTGATAGTGTCTGACATCACACACGCTTTGCGAACGGCAACTGTGTGCATGCTTGCACATGTTTCCTCTCTGTGAACCGTCTCGGATTATGGTGTATATCGCAAACGTTTGTGTTTTACCAACCGTGTGTGCCGTAATGAACTGCACAACATAAATTTTCCCTAATTTAATTGTTACTATTTAAAATTGTACCTAATTTAAACTTGAAAGTAGGCTATAGCTTTATTCATATCCATCAGGTTCAAACAACCAATGCATTATTCGATTCACAGGTACATATGTTTAAGAATTACAGAAGCACCAAATAAAGAATGATGTACCAGGGTTCTATACTTGTACTATTACAGATGGTAAAGAATGAGGCGACAAACATTCCAGTTGCTGAACAAGGTGAAGCGGAATGGCCCTATTGTGCTCTCCTGAATGCAGAAGGCATGCAGGACTCTAGTCCAACCCCTTGTGATGGCTGGCCGCCAATCATGTAGTTTGAGAGGTAATCTTGAGTAAACTACTTCAGGATCCACTGCAAAAGAAAAAAGATTCAGATATTGTCATCTAACACAACTCATTATGGGCAGTAAAAAGAAGGCTACATGGTTCTTACTTACCATCCTGCAGTTCACTGCTGTCTTGCATAAAGTGTAAAAAAATAGTTCGATTGACATCTTTTGACCCATTTTAGTAACAATATTTATCACTTTCCTCACTTGATGCTGGTTCATGAATATCTCATTGCCCCATACGCAGAAAGGGTCGCAGTGTGGATCTTTGGCAATGATATATGTACCTAAAAGCACCAAGTTAATATTAGAAGCTAAACAACAATTGAAAAATGATGTAGTACAACACTCCATCCATCCCATTATATAAGATTTTATTACATGTATATCTAGACATCATCAGAACATTAAGGTAACACTCTTCCTTGTTGCTATGTAGCCTGGGATTGCATATTTAGTCATTCAGTATGATGCATGTTGCTAAACAACAATTGAAAAACGAAAAGGCATGTTAACTGCAATATCCTTAACAACAACCAAATATCGTAATTCATAGTGGTATTGTTGAAACTGTTATTGATGAAATTGAACTGCACAGCAAATAGTTGCACACATAGAGCATCACATTGTGAAGAACTAAAATAAACAAGTCATAAGGACATCTCTAGGCGATCCTTAAAAAGTTAAAGGACTAAAACCCTTAAACTTCAATTTGATCAAGTTCAATTTTTGGCCATTTCTAGTCGATCCCCTAAACTTAAGGTTGTAAACTTCAATTTGATCAAGTTCAAAGCAGGTTCAACCGAAAGTAGCATGCATTCAAACATAAACATAGATAGTTTTGCATAACTGAACATAAAACATAAATTTAAACTAAGCTAAACTACTTTCGGTCAAAGTAGAGGTCGAGCCAATCCTTCCTCGTCATGTAGGGTGTGCCGCGAGCCGGATCCGGGCCAGTACCGTCGTCGGGGTCGTTGGGAAAGGCACTCCTCCACCCGGCAGCCGACGAAGTCCTACCTCGACGCCCTCCGCGCCGCCGTCGCCGCCGCCTTCAACCTCGTCATCAGAGGAGAGCGCGATAACCTCGCCACCCTCCGTGCCGCTGTCCTCGCCGCCTTCGACCTCGTCATCAAAGGAGAGCGCGATAACCTCGCCGCCCTTCGCGCCAGCAAAGATCGCCTGCTCCGCCTCCACGAGCTCCGGGTGCTGCCGGCGGAGCTCTTGCATGTAGGCCTCATCGGCGGCCTCGGCCTCGAGACGCTCCCATGCCTCGCGGTCCTCCCGCGCCATAGCCGAGCTCACCACCCCTGGCTCCGGCGGAACGAGGTGGACCGGACGTGTGCCGAAGGGGAAATTGAGCCTAGCCGCCGCGCCGTGTTAGCAGACCTGCCAGCGGTCGTACTCCATGGCCGCGAGCTCAACCGTGTGGAAGCTACCGAGCCATCGACGGGTGTGGGTCTCTCAATCTGTAATCTCGGCGACCCACGTCCCCCACCGCTGCTGCCGGACCCCGAGGTAGGACTTTGTCGGCTGCCGGGTCCGGGGGAGGACAGGGAAGTCCTCGAACCGGCGTAGGGGCGCGGCGGCGGGCGGATCGGGGGACCGGCGACGGCGGATCGTGCCTGCGGAGGACGACGGGGACACCTCGGCGGCCACCTCGCCGGCGTCGGGCGAAAAGGCCACGATAAACCTCTTTTTGGTCATTGGCTACTCGAGCTCCCCGGCACACAGGCAGAGGTTGAGGATGGAGGCGCCGGCGATGTCTGGGTTGAATAAGGAAAGGAAGGGAGACTGTACTGTCCAAGAGACTAGGCATCGAACCCGCATCTAGGTTGAAAAGGGGAAAATCAGTAGCTAAGGAACGAGTCTCGTGTCTCTTGGTTGAAGAAGGGTAGAAAGGCATGACAACGCAATAGAGAATGACCAGGTCGATCAGTTTGTTGTCCTCACATAGGAAAAAGGTGGCTAAAGAGAGCAAAAATGGGACGTAATCCACATATGCTGCCTGGATATTTGTTGCTCTGGGCAACCATACCTCCCTCACCACTCTATGCGTCCGTGGAGGTACATCGTACTGGTGCGCCCACTGTCCTAATGGGCCTCCCATGCTCTTATTGCCACTTTTTTGCTATTAGTATAACGCCAGCGGTCAAGTCAAGCAATGCTACTGCTAAAGTGATGCCACATTTAACTAATGCCGCACTCAGTCTAATGCCACCGATAAATTTAAGAAATGCCATTTAATGTCACTGGATTATTTGAGGGTTAGCTGTTGATTGTGGATGTATTAAAGATTTTTCAGCTAAGGCATTCTAATGCTGTTGCACAACCAGTATACCAACGATGAATCTTGTTACTATCTTCAGATTTTTGCAATGTTAATGCTTATAGATTACATAGCTCGAGTTAGTTAATAATATTTACCTCGAAGGTACATGGTTGTAATTTTTTATACTGTCATTAGTTACTAATGCTAGTTACCTTCAGACTTTTGTATTTGGTTTAATGCTCTTGCACAGCTAGTATACCAATGCTGAAACTTGTTACCTTTACATTTTGTATTGTTAATTCTTATAGAAATCTTCCAATGCTAGAGCTTATGGAAATCTGTTCAGTAAAACCATTGTACTATACCCTGTAATTAAATAACTACTCTACTATTGCACTAGCCACTGGATTAGTCTATATTTGTACTATTCGAATGGTGTTGCATTAGTGTATGGACATATATAAAGTGTGGCAAGCTTTCCCAGATATGTGCTCAAGAAAACTACTACATGTTTTTCTAAATACTAGACGTTTGGGTACTTTAAATTGAACTGTGAAAACGTCTTATATTAAGGAACAGAGGGTGTAGAGTTCACTCAAAATATCCCGGTAAAGCTAGTCACACCTTTGTTAAAATTAATGCTCATTATGTTATCGGAGGAGGTCTGTATGTTTGTCTCTAATGCCTGTCGACTACATACCTGACATCATGATGTAATGTTAAGTCATTTCCTTTTGTACAGTGTCACTGAATTGTTAAGGCAGTGATGGCATTTTATTTTAGTTGAACCGCACAAAATATGCTTAAAAGAAGAGGAAAGGTCAGGAATGGCTCCATTTTTCAGAAAAAACTATGTATGCCTTCCTGACATCAGCCGTTGTTGCCTTATTTATTCCTTCAAACAGGTGGTTAGAAACAGCCTTGCTACCTTTTCCCATTAAGAAATTGGAACTCTTATATTTGTGAGTCTATGCTTCAACTAGTGCCACTTTTATAGTAATCACACTTTCAATATCTATGCAAACAAGGATGCTCGATTTTAGTTGAACTGCACAAAAAGTCCAAATGGTTCAACATTAGGAGCATGTTTTCTTCCAAACCTTTATATCCAATTGGTGGCACTATGAGCTGTTCATTACAAAGGTACATGGTTTGCTACTATCTTGCTACTCTTTTTGTACTATCATTAGATAGTAATACTAGTGGTTTGCATGTGAATTTATTGGCAGGGTGGACCTACATTGGAGGTGCAGGACATGATTCAATGGTTGGATGCTCAATTTCGGTTGTATCGATTTCACCTCTTCCATCACTGCGAACATGGATATCCTTGGTCTAATGAAGAATAGGCGCTATATTTGTGCTTTGAACGAGCAAATCAATTTAGTATGAAATTGTCCAGGTCAAAACATGATTGTATCAAATTGTCCAGTGCAAAATATGACAGATGCTAAGCGGAAGAGACGTGTTTAAACCGAAAATACAAGGTGGGGTATATGTTTACTAGCTGCTTGATATTTGTGCAGATAGAGATGTCTGCCCATTGCTATTTGGCAAACAAACAAAGTGACCACAATTTTGGTTGAACTGCACAAGAGAATAGTATAGTCACTGCAAGCAGTGCCATTTGAAAATAGACACAGAAAGATTGGATAGTCACTTCATGGACTGCAGAAAAGTAGTACTGTACTATTTATTGGCCAACACTAGGTGCTTCATTGCTTTGGTCTAATTATACAATGGGCATCATTTTGCCTAAGTTAAAGTTTGTATTCCAAAAATAGTCTCGCCGTGTGATCGAAAGAAGACCAAATCATATTGCAGTGGATGTTCCTACATCATGTGTGGTTCATTCTCATGGTTCTAGCTGTTGGTGGAACCACTTACGTTTGCAAGAGGAATTGTAGACTTCACAAGAAATTTGTCTTTCACTCTGTACTGAATGTTGGCCAAGAGAAGCATCCATGTTAGTAGGAAGAACATATGTTTTTTCTAGATCTTTGCTTTTGGAGCTACATATTTGTATATGATCTGTGAATCATTGAGATGCATTCACATGTTGATCTTATGTATGGGAATCGTACTAGTTTGTTTTGAATTTGGGCTACTAATGTGAACATATTACAATGCCAGGCCTGTGAGTCTCGTGTGAACATTTCGAACGGATCGACTCTTACTGCTGTGCACAGCATGATCCTTATTTCTGTGTTCTCAGTGTTTACAAGTTACTAACAGTTCCTTATTTCTGTTCGCTCAGTGTTTACAAGTTACTGATCGATCACTAGCTAGCCTACTAATGCGCTCCTGGCAGTTTTAGTTGCGACGCAAGATCCAAAGTGGGAGTTTTTTGAATAAAAATGCCTACCTCTGAAGAAACTGACAAGCTGCTCTGAAGAAAATGGCATGCAAATATGAAGAAACTGCCAGCAAAAACGTTCGCAAATGCCTTATCTCCCAGCGAACGTTCATCAGCTAATGCAATCCTACACGTACACCATCCGACCTACTCGATCCTACACGTACACTATCCAAGCTACTCGACCCTACACGGATAAATAGCGGATCACGCACATACTACCTCCTTTCTAGTTTGCAGTGCTCAATTCAAAAAACGACCTACTCGATCCTACACGAATAAATAGCGGATCACGCACGTACTGCCTCCTTTCCAGTTTGCAGGGTTTAATTCAAAAATCTCACCAACCAAGGTAGATGATGAGTGGTGGAATCATTTTTGACAAGGAGGGAGTACCTCATCTGGATGATTCGAGTGCACTCGTTAGACCGTCATGCCGGCGTGCGACCCAGCACGGACGGGATGCACCACTGACGGGACGGGACGACACAGTCATAATTTCAGTTTTTCTAGTTTTCCACGGCAAGCTGGCACGCTAAGCCATGCCTGCTTATGCATTGAATTCCGATGACCGTGATGACCGTCGCGTTTCCCTGACACGCTGGTTTGTTGGGGAACGTAGTAATTTCAAAAAATTTCCTATGCACACGCAAGATCATGGTGATGCATAGCAACGAGAGGGGAGAGTGTAGTCCACGTACCCTCGTAGACCGTAAGCGGAAGCGTTATGACAACGCAGTTGATGTAGTCGTACGTCTTCACGATCCGACCGATCCTAGTACCGAAAGTATGGCACCTCGACGATCTGCACACGTTTGGCTCAGTGACGTCCCACGAACTCTCGATCCAGCTGAGTGTCGAGGGAGAGCTTCGTCAGCACGACGGCATGATGACGGTGATGATGTAGCTACCGGCGCAGGGCTTTACCTAAGCACTGCAACGATATGACCGAGGTGGATTATGGTGGAGGGGGGCACCGCACACGGCTAAGGGATCAATGATCAACTTGTGTGTCCTAGGGTGCCCTCCTGCCCCGTATATAAAGGAGCAAGGGGGGAGGCCATCCGGCCCTTGGGGCGCGCCAGGAGAGGAGGAGTCCTCCTCCTAGTAGGAGTAGGAGTCCCCTTTCCTACTCCTACTAGGAGGAGGAAAGGAAGGAGGAGAGGGAGAAGGAAAGGGGGCACCGCCCCCCTTCCCTAGTCCAATTCGGACCAGAGGGGGAGGGTGTCGGTGTCAAAACCGGTGGATCTCGGGTAGGGGGTCCAGAACTGTGCGTCTAAGGTTGATGGTAACAGGAGACAGGGGACACAATGTTTACCCAGGTTCGGGCCCTCTCTATGGAGGTAATACCCTACTTCCTGCTTGATAGATCTTGATGAATATGAGTATTACAAGAGTTGATCTACCACGAGATCGTAATGGCTAAAACCCTAGAAGTCTAGCCTGTATGACTATATCTGTCCTTCGGACTAAGGCCTCTGGTTTATATAGACACCGGAGGGGATTAGGGTTGTACAAAGTCGGTTATAGAGAAAGGAATCTTCATATATATATTTGAACGCCAAGCTTGCCTTCCACGCCAAGGAGAGTCCCATCCGGACATGGGAGAGAGTCTTCGGTCTTGTATCTTCATAGCCCATTAGTCCGGCCCATGTCAATCCAACAAGCCGGACGCCCGAGGACCCCTTAGTCCAGGACTCCCTCAGTAGCCCCTGAACCAGGCTTCAATGACGAGGTGTCCGGCGCGCAGATTGTCTTCGGCATTGCAAGGCGGGTTCCCCTTTCCAAATACTCCAGGATAGTCTTCGGACGCAACGAACGTGTAGGGATCTGCAACACAAATACCACACACAACCGCAGAGAGTATAATATTTCATGAGTCCAATCCGCTGACAACTTTTTGTAATGTGACATCACGTCTGCCCGGTCATTATTTCAAACCGTTTTCGTCTGCCGTTCCACGTTTCGAGACGCGGTTTTCATTGGCACGTCTTGTCAAAGCAGAGGTCATGTCCCCTTATTGCGGGATTCTCATCAATACGGGCGTGGGTAATCCAACCGTGCCGTTTGCACAGCCCTTGGGAACAGGCGAGTTTTAAGGCGAGTGGGGAGGCAGTTGATATTCACTGCCTTTTTAAGGAGATAAGGATTCCCTTCCTTCACCCACGCCTTCTCTCTTTCTCTGCCCTTCCATTCTCGAGCTCCAGCGCCCAAGTCCTCATCTTTTCCGCCTCAAGAAAGCACTCAACCATGTCCGGATCTGGAGCGCAAGGCAAGTGGGTGGCCTCCTCCGTCAAGGAGAAGGACATCACTAAGCTTCGGGAGGCCGGGTACTTGGCCAAAGAAATCACCCACCGGCTCCCGGCCAAGGGGCAGATCATCCCCACCTCGAAGCCCAATGAGAGGGTGGTGTTCATCCCCCACTTCATCCATGGGTTAGGGTTTCCTCTCCACCCTTTCGTTGGCGGACTCATGTTCTATTACGGGCTAGATTTCCATGATCTAGCCCCAAACTCATTCCTCAACATCTCGGCATTTATTGTCGTGTGCGAGGCCTTCCTCTGCATTCCTCCCCACTTCGAACTGTGGCTCAAGATCTTCAACATGAAGCCGAAGGTGGTGGACGGCCAACACGCGGAGTGCGGAGGTGCCATGGTGAGCAAGATGCCCAATGTCACATGGCCCAAAGGTACTTTTGTGGAGACCATCAAAGAGTGGCAGAAACGGTGGTTCTATATCACAGAGCCCCGCGACGCCACCTGGGACGCGGCTCCCGAAGTCAAGTGCGGAGCTCCAATGGGGCTCACCTCCTGGATAGAGAAGGGCCTGAATTGGTCTTCGTCAGAGCTGATAGCGCTACAAACGCGCATTCAGAGCATGGTGGACAAGAACGTCAAGCTCATCAACGTGATCCAGGTGATGCTAGTTCGCCGGATCCTTCCATGCCTGAGCCGGACTTGCCATTTATGGGAGTTCGATCCGGCCAAGCACCAGACTCTGCAACAGTTCTTCGGAACTACGCACGAGGACATCTGGAAGGTGCTCTTCACGGGCAAGGAGACGCCGCCGGCGACGACCGAGGACCGTGGGCATGCCCTAGCCCATCCCGCCAGTCCGGTATTTCATGCTTCAAGGCACACATTTTACTTGCTTGGTCGAGGAAGATATCTAAACCTTACTATTTATTTTTCCAGGGCTGGACAAAGAAGGCGGACCGGATTTGGTGTCCGGCTCTGCTGCCCGAGGAACTAGCAATTCTGCTTTTCTGACGAAGATGTTGGTTCCGGCGCCCTACCAGGCACCGGAGAAGAAGGCCAAGAAGAAGGCCAATGGGGTCCGGAGTGGCCCCCGCCGCAAGGGAGCTTCGGACGTGTCGTCTGAAGACAAGACTCACTCCTCTGCCGCCGAAGACGACGATGAGGAGGAGGAAGAAAGCAACTCCCCCTGATGGGGGAAGGAAGAAGAGGGCGGCCTCCACCAATCTGGAGGCGGAGGCGCCCAAGAGGGGGAAGGGTCCCCTCGCGGATAACTCCGCGTGGGACATCGACAACGGCCCCGAGCGACGCCCCAAAAGCAAGCCCCTGGCCGACTCGTGAGTACTAAAAACCCGTATACGTCCATGTATCCGGCCTCCCCACTTCATGGTATTAACATGTTAACTTATGCTATTGCAGTCCGGCCCATGATAGCTCCCTGCGATCCTCATCAGGAGGTTCGCTGGATTCAAAGGTGATGGCCAGCGAGTCACCGCCGACCGCTCACTCTCCCAAGGCCAAGGGCGACACCGAGGTGCTGTCCTGAAGGACCTTCCCGGGCCAGGGGGAGGTTCAGGAGGCTGTCAGGGAGGCGCCGGAGGGTGAAACCTCGGTCGCCGGACACATGGGGGAGCAGATCCCCATGGAGACCGGCGATGGGGGCCATGTTCAGTTCGGCCCCCAACCGAATACGGTTCCGGAGACCTATACAGCTCCGGAATCTGGCGAGAAACCTTCTTCGAGAGAAGGAGGTGTGCCTATCCCGCCGGTGACCTCTGTCCAACCAGAGGCACTGGATAATATGCTGGAAGCGCTACGAGGCGCTTCCATTGTGGAGGAACACCGTATCCTTATGGGTACAGTGATTGAGAGGATTCAGTCCGTCAAGAGCGGACTGACCGAAGCCTGCAACAGCTTGCTGACAGGCTTTGAGGTAAGCAACGCAAAAGATAAAGTCCTAGTATAGACAGTAGCCGCTGAGACACTGTCCGGTGTTCGGAAAGAAAAGACGGACAGAGGATCAAATACTATTCGCAGGAAACTAACTAAATATGTCTTATGTGAATAAGCAGGCGTCTTTGCTGGCCGCGGCTTCTCATGCTGCTGAGGTCTCCGGACTAAAGCAGAGTCTAGAGCGGGCCGAAGAAGAGCTCGGCCTTGTAAAAAGGCAGCTGGAGGACAAGCTAGGTATGTTGTGACTTGTTGTATATTCGGAAAGAATGAATGGCTTGTATTGACCGTAGTGCCATGATATTTGTTGGAGCGGCGACCGAAGTCGAGGTCCTTAAAAAGGCCCTGGCCGAGGCCGAGGAGAAAGATGCCAAGGAATAAACCGCTCGTAAGAAGCGCGAGGCCAGGCTTGATGAGGTCCAGCAAGAGCTCCAGGATGCCGTGAAGAAATGCGAGTCCTTGGAGCGCGATGTTTCGGTTCAAGAGACCGAACTCGCTAAGGCTCGCTAGAGTGCACAAGAGGCCCGGGTTGAAGCCCAGGGTGCCCTCCAGGAAATCCAGGAGGCCAAGAAGATCTCGGCGGGTAAGGCTTTTAGTATGCAAAGCAAGTATGTGAAGAAGAGGTATCTCTTACTAACCCGGATTTGGAGTTCTCCAGGGGCGTTTGCGGATCTGCCGCGCAGTGTTTCTGACGCTGTGGAGTTCTTCCGAGCCGAAGAAGGGAGCTCAACGGAGAAGCTGTTCTGGTCGCAATATCTTGCGCCAGAACATCCAGTGCCCTTGAGCGATCAGCTAAAACAGCTGGTCGAGCTGCATAGGGTGGCCGAACTGGCCATGAAGGATTTAATAATCCGGCAGTGGCCTGCCGAAGCTATACCCAGCAGCTACTTCAGGCTCGTGAAGCGATTGGTGAATGCCTGCCCTAGGCTGGACGTCGTCAAGTGGTCGGTCTGCATCGAGGGCGCGCGCATGGCCTTCGCCCGCGTCAAGGTGTGGTGGGCGAAGTTGAACACCGTCAAGCTGGCGACCGAGGGACCGCCTGAGGGCAAGGAGCACCGCACGCCCGAGCGGTATTTTGAAGACGTCCTGGAGGGGTCTCGCATTGTGGCGACGCAATGTGCGCAAGACATTATCTTTGAATGAATACATTCATGTTGTCTTTGCCTTTGTATGATGGAACAAAGTTGTTATGTAATATAATGCTTATTTTTTTAAAAAAATTACCTCCTGTGCGGCCCGTTTCAAATAAACTACTCCGCATTGTTTCAAATAAAGACCAAACTCATAACTCAAATATTCTCCTCCATGATCAGATCGTAGAAACTTTATTTTCTTGTTATGATGATTTTCCACTTCACTCTGAAATTATTTGAACTTTTCAAATGTTTCAGACTTATGCTTCATGAAGTAGATATACCCATATCTGCTCAAATCATCTGTGAAGGTGAGAAAATAACGATACCCGTCGCGAGCGTCAACATTCATTGGACCACATACATCAGTATGTATGATTTCCAACAAATCTGTTGCTCGCTCCATTGTCCGGAGAACGGCGTTTTAGTCATCTTGCCCATGAGGCATGGTTCGCAAGTACCAACTGATTCATAATCAAGTGATTCCAAAAGTCCATCAGAATGGAGTTTCTTCATGCGCTTTACACCAATATGACCTAAATGGCAGTGCCACAAATATGTTGCACTATCATTATCAACTCTGCATCTTTTGGTTTCAATATTATGAATATGTGTGTCACTACTATCGAGATTCAACAAAAATAGACCACTCTTCAAGGGTGCATGACCATAAAAAATATTACTCATATAAATAGAACAACCATTATTCTCAGATTTAAATGAATAACCGTCTCATATCAAACAAGATCCAGATATAATGTTCATGCTCAACGCTGGCACCAAATAACAATTATTCAGGTCTAAAACTAATCCCGAAGGTAGATGTAGAGGTAGCGTGCCGACTGCGATCACATCGACTTTGGAACCATTTCCCAGGCGCATCGTCACCTCGTCCTTAGCCAATCTTCGCTTAATCCGTAGTCCCTGTTTCGAGTTGCAAATATTAGCAACAAAACCAGTATCAAATACCCAGGCACTACTGCGAGCATTAGTAAGGTACACATCAATAACATGTATATCACATATACCTTTGTTCACCTTGCCATCCTTCTTATCCGCCAAATACTTGGGGCAGTTCCGCTTCCAGTGACCAGTCCCTTCGCAGTAGAAGCACTCAGTCTCAGGCTTAGGTCCAGACTTGGGCTTCTTCACTTGAGCAGCAGCTTGTTTGCCGTTCTTCTTGAAGTTCCCCTTCTTCCCTTTACCCTTTTTCTTGAAACTGGTGGTCTTGTTGACCATCAACACTTGATGCTCTTTCTTGATTTCTACCTCCGCATCCTTTAGCATTGCGAAGAGCTCGGGAATTGTCTTATCCATCCCTTGCATATTATAGTTCATACGAAGCTCTTGTAGCTTGGTGGCAGTGATTGAAGAATACTATCAATGACACTATCATCAGGAAGATTAACTCCCAGTTGAATCAAGTGATTGTTATGCCCAGACATTTTGAGTATGCTCACTGACAGAACTATTCTCCTCCATTTTGCAGCTGTAGAACTTATTGAAGACTTCATATCTCTCAATCCAGGCATTTGCTTGAAATATTAACTTCAACTCCTGGAACATCTCATATGCTCCATGATGTTCAAAACATCGTTGAAGTCCCGATTCTAAGCCGTAAAGCATGGCACACTGAACTATCGAGTAGTCATCAGCTTTGCTCTGCCAGACGTTCATAACATCTGGTATTGCTCCTGCAGCGGGTCTGGCACCTAGCGGTGCTTCCAGGACGTAATTCTTCTGTGCAGCAATGAGGATAATCCTCAAGTTACGGACCCAGTCCGTGTAGTTGCTACCATCATCTTTCAACTTAGCTTTCTCTAGGAACGCATTAAAATTCAATGGAACAACAACACGGGCCATCTATCTACAACAACATAGACATGCAAAATACTATCTGGTACTAAGTTCATGATAAATTAAATTTCAATTAATCATATTACTTAAGAACTTCCACTTAGATATACATCCCTCTAATCATCTAAGTGATCACGTGATCCAAATCAACTAAACCATGTCCGATCATCACGTGAGATGGAGTAGTTTTCAATGGTGAACATCACTATGTTGATCATATCTACTATATGATTCACGCTCGACCTTTCGGCCTCAGTGTTCCGAGGCCATATCTGCATATGCTAGGCTCGTCAAGTTTAACTCGAGTATTCTGCATGTGCAAAACTGGCTTGCACCCGTTGTGTGTGAACGTAGAGCTTATCACACCCGATCATCACGTGGTGTCTCGGCACGACGAACTTTCGCAACGGTGCATACTCAGGGAGAACATTTGTACCTTGAAATTTAGTGAGAGATCATCTTATAATGCTACCGCCGAACTAAGAAAAATAAGATGCATAAAGGATAAACATCACATGCAATCAATATAAGTGATATGATATGGCCATCATCATCTTGTGCCTTTGATCTCCATCTCCAAAGCACCGTCATGATCACCATCGTCACCGGCTTGACACCTTGATCTCCATCAAAGCATCGTTGTCGTCTCGCCAACTATTGCTTCTACGACTATCGCTACCGCTTAGTGATAAAGTAAAGCAATTACATGGCGATTGCATTTCATACAATAAAGCGACAACCATATGGCTCCTGCCAGTTGCCGATAACTCTATTACAAAACATGATCATATCATACAATAAAATTTAGCATCATGTCTTGACCATATCACATCACAACATGCCCTGCAAAAACAAGTTAGACGTCCTCTACTTTGTTGTTGCAAGTTTTACGTGGCTGCTACGGGCTGAGCAAGAACCGTTCTTACCTACGCATCAAAACCACAACGATTTTTCATCAAGTATGTGTTGTTTTAACCTTCAACAAGGACCGGGCGTAGCCACACTTGATTCAACTAAAGTTGGAGAAACTGACACCCGCCAGCCACCTGTGTGCGAAGCGCGTCAGTAGAACCAGTCTCGCGTAAGCGTACGCGTAATGTCAGTCCAGGCCGCTTCATCCAACAATACCGCCAAATCAAAGTATGACATGCTGGTAAGTAGTATGACTATTATCGCCCACAACTCACTTGTGTTCTACTCGTGCATATAACATCTATGCATAAACCTGGCTCGGATGCCACTGTTGGGGAACGCAGTAATTTCAAAAAAAAAATCCTACGCACACGCAAGATCATAGTGATGCATAGCAACGAGAGGGGAGAGTGTAGTCCACGTACCCTCGTCGACCGTAAGAGGAAGCGTTATGACAACGCGGTTGATGTAGTCGTACATCTTCATGATCCGACCGATCCTAGTACCAAAAGTACGGCACCTCCGCGATCTGCACACGTTCGACTCAGTGACGTCCCAAGAACTCTCGATCCATCTGAGTGTCGAGGGAGAGCTTCGTCAGCACGATGGCATGATGACGGTGATGATGAAGCTACCGGCGCAGGGCTTCGCCTAAGCACTGCAACGATACGACCGAGGTGGATTATGGTGGAGGGGGGCACCGCACACGGCTAAGGGATCAATGATCAACTTGTGTGTCCTAGGGTGCCCCCTGCCCCCATATATAAAGGAGCAAGGGGGGAGGCCGGCCGGCCCTTGGGGCGCGTCAGGAGAGGAGGAGTCCTCCTCCTAGTAGGAGTAGGACTCCCCTTTCCTACTCCTACTAGGAGGGGCAAGGAAGGAGGAGAGGGAGAAGGAAAGGGGCACCCCCTTCCCTAGTCCAATTCGGACCAGAGGGGGAGGGGCGCGCGGCCTACCCTAGCCGGCCCTTTCTCTCTCCACTAAGGCCCATGTGGCCCATTAGTTCCCCCCGGGGGTTTCGGTAACCCCTCCGGCACTCCGGTTTTACCTGAAACCACCCGGAACACTTCCGGTGTCCGAATATAGTCGTCCAATATATCGATCTTTATGTCTCAACCATTTCGAGACTCCTCGTCATGTCCGTGATCATATCCGAGACTCCGAACTACCTTCGGTACATCAAAAAACATAAACTCATAATACCGATCGTCACCGAACGTTAAGCGTGCGGACCCTACGGGTTCGAGAACTATGTAGACATGACCGAGACTCATCTCCGGTCAATAACCAATAGCGGAACCTGGATGCTCATATTGGTTCCTACATATTCTATGAAGATCTTTATCGGTCAAACCGCATAACAACATACGTTGTTCCCTTTGTCATCGGTATGTTACTTGCCCGAGATTCGATCGTCGGTATCTCAATACCTAGTTCAATCTCGTTACCGGCACGTCTCTTTACTCGTTCCGTAATGCATCATCCCGCAACTAACTCATTTGTCACATTGCTTGCAAGGCTTATAGTGATGTGCATTACCGAGAGGGCCCAGAGATACCTCTCCGACAATCGGAGTGACAAATCCTAATCTCGATCTATGCCAACTCAACAAGTACCGTCGGAGACACCTGTAGAGCACCTTTATAATCACCCAGTTACGTTGTGATGTTTGGTAGCACACTAAGTGTTCCTCCGGTGTTCGGGAGTTGCATAATCTCATAGTCATAGGAACATGTATAAGTCATGAAGAAAGCAATAGCAACATACTAAACGATAGAGTGCTAAGCTAACGGAATGGGTCAAGTCAATCACATCATTCTCTAATGATGTGATCCCGTTAATCAAATGACAACTTATGTCTATGGCTAGGAAACTTAACCATCTCTGATTCAACGAGCTAGTCAAGTAGAGGCATACTAATGACACTCTGTTTGTCTATGTATTCACACATGTACTAAGTCTCCGGTTAATACAATTCTAGCATGAATAATAAAAATTTATCATGATATAAGGAAATATAAACAACAACTTTATTATTGCCTCTAGGGCATATTTCCTTCATGGTTCGCCTACCTTCCGCCTATAATTACTGTTTCCCGGGCTTCTCCGGTGGCACCATCACCCAACTCGCCCTATCCTCATAAGCCCCCACCGGCCCGACGTCGCTCGCCACTTATCCTCGCTCTCGCCACGTCCGCCATGCCCCCGCCCGTCCGCGACAGGCAACGCCGGAGGCGGTCACCGCCGGAACTAGTGTTCGGTATTTCACCGGAAGGCAGACGAAGGGAGGAGGCATTCTATCGGTCTTTAGATGGCAATGCGGAGTGTGAGGAGTTGTTGGAGCGCGACCGTTTGGCGGAGGAGCAACGTATCACCGATTTGCGCCGCCAGCGGGACATGGAGCAGCAGCGCACCGATGCTCTGAGCCGCGAGCAGAGCGCCTGCAACTGGGCCGACTACGTGGAGGCCGGCGCCCGGCAAATAGCCTTGGAGACTGTCGGGCACGCACGTGTTCGCGACGCCGAATTTTACAACCAGCTCGTCAAGTGGGTTTCCCACTTAGAAGCCGAAGCTTCGGTGGACCACGCCGGCATGGAAAGGTCCAACGCGCGCAAGCAACGCGCACTATCGCACATCTGGCAAGTCCGAGGCGAGGCGGAGGACGCCGGTGCCGGCGTTTAGCGTGTACCGCAGATGGCGGCCGACATCGTCTAGTTAGCTAAGAGTAAGTTAGTACTTGTACACTACTAGAGTATTAGTGGGAGTAGATAGTTAACTTGGCTATGATGGTTGTGAACGTGGAAGTTCAGTACTCTATATCTGGATCAGACCTGTTACTTTGCTCTAAATGTTGAACTTTCCGTTTGAACATATGGAATGGGCTATTATTTTTTTAAATGGGTTGTATTTGTCCGCCACGGGTTTAGAGGCTAACTTGTGGGCCTACCAGGTTGACGCGTACACAATCAGGAGATGATTGTACGTGGAGAGGATGACAGCAGGGACCCACCAAGGTCATGGCAGTACGCAAGCAAGTGCCTCCTTATTTCAAGCCAATAAAAAATGGCTCCTCCTAATGGATTTCTGACATCTGGGTCCCATGCCATTGTGAATGTAGTCAATAAAAGAGAGAATTGCACAATGAGCGGCTGACACCAGGGACCCAGCAGCTCGCCCAGTTATTTTTGTTTTGGGTTAATTTGATAAATGCCATTCCAAATCTGGTGATTCCGAGAAATGCCACTGCAATTTCCAAACTTTGAAAAATGCCATTTCATGCCATTTGCAATGGCATTTTTCGAAGTCTGGAGTGGCATTTTTCAAAGTTTGGAAATTGCAGTGGCATTTTTATGAATCGCCATAATTGGAGTGGCATTTATCTAATTTGTTTTTGAGACGGAAGCAGGGTGTCAACTGGGCTGTGCGGGGCACTCTGGCCTATCTAGACAGGCTTTTCTTTTATGTTTACCAGAGACCAGCCCAGTAGTTTTTTTCTTTCTGAAAATGGCTAGCCCAGTTTTTTTGTGATTTGTCAAGTAAGTCGCTTGGGCTGCAAATCTTGCAAGATGAGGAGAGCTTCATCCGGCTGGCCGAGAAAATGGCCTAGCAGTAATGAGAAATGGGATGTACATTTTTAAAACACATCAAACCGGCAATTAGTTTCAAATTTCTTTTTTTTCATTTCAAGATTTTAAATTGCATTGATTTTTATGCATGGACAATTTGTTGGATTTTATATTGATATACATTTATTTTTAAAATCAGTTTGAATGTGACTCGAAATTTCGGGATTAAAAACAGTTCAGACCGCACCGAAATATGCAAAATTTTGTATAATCTTTTAACCGTGGCCACAAGATGGGCTCTAATGCTAACAAAAAGAATATGGGATCCAAAAAAACCTTAAGAATTAGCAAATGGGCTGTAAATTATTAGAAATAATGGCAGATGGGTTGTATGCTATTTTCCACAGATTTGAGGCTTTCCTAAAAGAAGGTTGATGCACAAGCAGTGACTGTTGGATGTCCATCCAACGGCCGTCGTGCTTCTTCAGTCTCTGCTCTTCCTGCTCCAGCCACTCAAACAAGCGCCGGCGGGAATGCCTGCTCCCTCGTCCCGCGGCCGGCTGTGCTGCCGCGCAGGCCTCATCGCCCAACCGTACTCCCATCGCTGGGCTAGCCATCCCTCTACTCACCCACACCTGCTGTTATTCTCCGGCACCGGCAGACGAACCAGTAAACCCTCGTACTCCCCTCCGTGTGGGAAAAAACTGCCGAGTCTTCCCTGGCTCCGTGTCGTTCCCTTCCTAGGCCTCGTCGTCGCCCACCGCCCTGGTGCTCTCGGCGCGGCGTGGTCAACGAACGACATGCATCAGAAGTGGACTGTACGTGGAGAGGCTGACAGCTGGGTCCACGGCCGCACGCAAGGAAATGCCTCCTTATTACGCGCAAAATAATGATTCCTCCACCTGACAGCTGGGATCCACCAGAAGGGCCTCTGTATTTCGCAAAAAAAACGTTCCCCCGCTGACAGGTCGGACCCACCAGCTATATGTTCGCACACAAGGAAGTGCCTCCTTATTACGCACAAAAAATGAATACTCCCCCTGCTAGCTGGGACCCAGCATAGTGGGAGGCTGACTTGGGCCTACTAAGTTGACGGGGACGGAGGGCTTTGTCAACTTAGTCAATATGAACGATTCTAGATCCAGTGACCGTACGATGTCCATCCAACGGCCGTAGTGCTTCTTCAACCTCTGGTCTTCTTGCTCCAGCCGCCCAAAGCAGCAACGGTCGTGTCGCCTGCTCCTGCCTCCCATGGTCAGCTGTGCTGCCGCGGAGGCCTCACCGCCCCTACTACTCCCACCGCTGGCCAGGCCATCCCTCCACTCACCCACACCCCCTGTTATTCTGCGGCGACGACAGCCTCACACCGAAGCCGAACCAGTGAACCCTCGTACTCCTCTCCGCGTGGGCATCCACTACCGCGTCTTCCCCGGCTCCGCGTCGTCCCCTTCATAGGCCTCGTCGTCGTCCACTGCCCTGGTTCTCTCGGTGCCGCGTGGTCAACGTGGTCAAGGAACGACTTCCATCGGAAGAGTACTATACGTGGAGAGGCTGACAGCTGGGTCCACGGCCGTAGCAAGGAAGTGCCTCCTTATTACGCGGAAAATAATGATTCCTCCACCTGACAGCAGGGACCCATCGGACGGGCCACCATATTTAACGAAAAAAAGTTTCCCCCCTGACTGCTGGGACCCAGCAGCTACATCTTCGCACGCAAGGAAGTGCATCCATATTACGGGCAAAAAAATGATTCGCCCCACTGACTCCTGGGATCCACCAGCTACATCTTTGCACGCAAGGAAGTGCCTGACAGTCGGGACCCACCTGGTCGAAGCGTACGTAGCGTTGTCATTCTGGTCACGAACATGTACGTACATATGATCGGTCTGTCTGCAGGTTGCAGTGATGAACCGTGGCCGTGTAAGGAAGGGCATGTGTCGTAGTAGAGGCGCGCATGTAGCATGTACATGTACGTACAACGGCTAGGGTGCAAGAAAGTAAATACGGCTACATATGTACATACGGGCGGGGTCTCGAACGCCTACTCGCGCATACGTATGACCAGGGCTCGTGTACATGGCTGGGTCAGAACGGAGAAACTGCATCGTCGTCGTGTTCATGGGGGGCATCGGAATGTGTCGTGTTCATCGGGAGGCAACGCAACGCATGCTATTCATTGGGAGCCAAACGGCTTGGACGGAACAGTCGATGGAAATGAGGCCTGGCATACCGCAAAACGGAGGAAACATCCTTGTGTTCGACTGGCCACGGTCGAAACAGGATCCTGTTCATCGGGAGGGGTCTGGCGTACTGCAAAATGGAGGAAATGGACCTCCTACGGGTGAAACGGGGTCTTGTTGATCGGGAGGGGTGTGGCGTACCGCAAAACGGAGGAAACGGACTTGTGTTAGAGCGCTACGGTCGAAACGGGGGTCCTGTTCATCGGGAGGGGTGTGGCGTACCGCAAAACGGGACTCCACGGGATACTGCTCATCTCCACCGTCGACCTCCTCCAGCCTCCACGGGCTACTGTTCATCCACCGTCGACCTCCTCCAGCCTCCACATGCGACTGTTCATCCACGGGCTCTTGTTCATCCAGCCTCCACTGCGCGCTCCTCCACCGGCTACTGTTCAACCAGCCCTCTCCACGGGGTCCTGTTCAACCACCCCTCCACGGGCTACTGTTCATCCAGCCCTCCACCGGCTACTGTTCAACCAGCCCTCCACGGGGTCCTGTTCATCCAGCCCTCCACGGGGTCCTGTTCATCCAGCCCTCCACGGGGTCCTGTTCATCCAGCCCTCCACGGGGTCCTGTTCATCCACCGGCTCGATCGATCGGGGTCCTGTTCATCCAGCAGCAACGGCCTCTACTACCACGGGTTCCTGTTCATCCAACCACCACCGGGAACTGTTCATCCAAACCCCCAACAACGCTCACTGTTCATCAAGAGGCAGCAGGTTCGATCAGCTTCAGTTAGCAGCAGTAGCGAAGGAATCGCTCGATCGGGTTCAGTTAACAGCCATCGATCGATCGCTCGGGTTCAGTAACGCGTAGCCTGCAGTGCAATCGCTCAGCTTCAGTTAGAGCCCAACGCCTCGCACCCACGCGCCTACGTGTACGAGAGAAACGCGCATCACTCGGCCCCCGACCACCCACCGTAACCGGTAACTCCCTGATGTTTTCCTCGCCCTCGCTTCTACCATGGTTTTCTCCATCATGGACGGCCCAAAGAATGTCATGCAGCTGCGTCTCCGGCCCGCCCAGGACGAAAAGCCCATTTTCTGTCATGATTTTTTGTCATAGAAGTAGGAGCCCACCACATCTATGATGATTCCGAGTTTTGTCACAATTATCGTCATAGAAGTGTCATAAGCATGACAGAAAAAAATTCGTTCGGCCCAAAATGCCACGGATGTGTCTTTTCTTGTAGTGAGATCTTCGTGAAGATCCAGCCACTGCTCCAGCGCAGCGGCTAGCCAGCCAGCCTGGCATTGCATGCCTCGTCAGCCTGGATGCGTGTCAAGACGGGGAGAGGCGGTGACGGACAGGACGGGCTCTATTTCCGTCCCCGATAAAGTTGGAGGGCGCGTAAGTAGCACATTTAAGGCGTTTGTCCTAGGATGTCAATGATAAGCATATGCACTGTAGCCACCTTCCACCTCCTGTATGCCGTTGTGGCGACCCCTTGGACATATAAAAGGAGGCCCAAGGCATACTGGAGAAGGATTCAGACTTTTTGGACTTTCCGGCCCAGCTTGCATGCATAGTAGCTAGCTGAAGCTCAAGAGACATAATACAGACTCAAGCAGGACTAGGGTTTTACGCTTCTCAGCGATCCGAACCTAGGTACAGATCCATCGTGTCGATCGTTAGATCTGCTCTTTGCGCACCACTCTTTCCTGCCAAACCATAGAAGGGATACACGTGATCCCGTAGGTGTCGTTTCCTTGACATCTTTGGCGCGCCAGGTAGGGGGAGAGCAGGTTCTGCAAACCTGATCTAGCGGTTAGCGCATCGTTTCCTTGATCACCATGGCTCCCAAGAAGAAGGCGATCATGGCGATCGGTTCGTCTGGAGCCGCTCCACCCGTGCCAGCACGGACGGGCGACGGGGTAGTCACGGATGGTGGTGGAGGTGAGGATCGTGAGCATCCACAATATTCTGGCAACCGATGCCTGGCGAGCAGCATCTTTCGTGCCCGAGAGGACGAGCCGCGCGCCGCCGCGTCCAAGGATGGAGCCATGCCGTCTACGGGCGGCGCGGGGACCTCCGAGGGTGGAAAGGCGACCTCCAAGATACCCCCGCTGGCGCATGCGCCACGGTCTTTCCCAGGTCGTGTGCGACGAGCAGTGCCACGGCGTTGGTGACCCCGGGTGCCGCCGCGGGAAAAGTCCTCAGCATCATTCTCGAGATGCGCAGGGCTGGCAGGCACACCAAGATGCTGGTCAAGACGGCGCATGGCCGCGGAACCGAGACGACACTCCTTCTAACATGGTTAGAAGTCCGAGCACCTCCCGTTCCTCACGCTTGTCGCTGCCACCTACGCCAGCAGAAGCATTGACACGAGCGCAGCTACTCCTCGACTTCCCTCCTGCTGCGGAGAAGCAAGAAGAGTGGAGGGCTGCTATCCAGAGCCTTATTGGCCATGCCAATAAGGATCGATACCAGGAGGCAGGCTCTTCATGGCATCGGTCCACCAAGCCGGCGAGTGTCGACGGTGGAAGGGCCTGAGGCGCCGCAACCATGGTGCACTCCCCTCCACCACGACAATAACGGTCGCCAGCTCGGCGGGTCGATGCCCATGATGATGGATCCACGGCTTCGTCCGATCCACGAGCTCGTCGCGACCAACGTCAAGTTCTTCGGGAGCAGGTTAAAGTGGTCACTCGAACTACCATCGAGCGGCGATAGGAAGCACGTCATCAATCTGATAGGCGTGCAGGGCCCACTGCGTACAGGCCTGCGCCAGGGGATTCTGGTGACTTGCCTTACGAGGTAGGTTGTCCGGCTTTTACCCGTGAGCCGAGCCAGTTCCAGTGGCCCACTACCCGCATGTTCAAACTAGAGGTCCCGGAGAAGTACGATGGCAAGACTCATCCGTCTGAGTTCCTGAGCGTTTACACCATTGCGATGCAAGTTGCCGGGGCTCGGGACAGCAAGGTGCTCGCCAACTACTTCCCATTGGTGCTCAAACCCAACGTCACGTCATGGTTGATGCACCTGCCAGTAGATTCCATCTCCTCTTGGTCGGATCTATGCCACGAGTTTGTTGGCGCCTTTACCGGAGGCCACCAAGCTCTTGGCCAGGCAAGTGATTTGCATCTCATCCCCCAGAAGGATGGCGAATCCTTGCGCAAGTACATACAGAGATTGAGCCGTGTGTAGTACACCATCCCAGATGTTCATCCTGCCGCTGTCATCAGTGGGTTTCATCAGAACATGCACAACCGCAAGATGCATGAAGAGCTGGCAATGAACAAGGTTAGGGATGTTGCCGAACTTTATGTTTTGGCCGATAGATGTGCTCGGGCTGAAGAAGGAAGGAAGTACCCTGGCGAAGATGCCGGCGCGGGAATTGATTTTGGAGACGAAGACGTCACCGCCCCAGCAAAGATGCCGGCGCGGGAATTGATTCTGTCGACGAAGACATCGCCGCCCCAGCAAAGAAGGGCCGATGGCACAACAGGAAGCGCAAGGGCAAGACCGTGCTTGCCGTCAAGGAATCCGACAACCCCGGCACCGCCAAGAAGGCCAAGGTTGACGACCCCGACAAAGAGGTTGCCGGGTGCGCCGCCTGCCAGGCCTTGGCGGTTGTCGACAAGCCGGAGGGCTCCGACAAGCAATACTGCAAGATCCATCGCACCAAGGTCCATGATTTCCAGAACTGCCGGCAAGTTGAGCAGCTTGTGGAGAGGCAGAAAGCTGAGTATGAAAGACGGGACAAAGAGAAGGGCCAGGATGGTGCTGTGGGGTCCAGCAAGAAGCGCGGTGGACGAGGGGGGCGTCGCGGCAAGGAAAAGCAACAAGAGAGACCTACTCGGGGCCGCAACAAGAAATAAGGAGATGATGACCATGAAGAGGACGACGAGTCCAGTGAACAAGAATTTCAAAAGGCCACAGAAGCCATGTGCATCGATGGTGGCGCCTCGTTGCATTCTTCTCACCGCCAGCTTAAACAGTGGGCGCATGAGATCAATGCGACAGAGCCATCGATCGATGCCCAGAAGCCACTGAAATGGTCCAACACGCCTATCATTTTCGACGTCGAGGATCACCCTGATCGCACAACCGCGGTCGGGTGCTTGCCGTTGTTGGTTTTGCCAACAATTCGCAACCTCAAGGTGACGAAAATGTTAGTTGACAGTGGGGCCGGTCTGAACTTGATCTCGCCCAAGGTGATCAAGAGGTTGCAAATCCCTGATGGAGATCTCGAAGAGACGGGCACGTTTCAAGGGGTCAATCTAGGAAGAAGCCAGGCCAAGGGTAAGATCACACTACCAGTCACATTTGGTGGTGAGTTGAACTACATGACAGAGAAGATCGTTTTTATGTAGCCAAGATCCTGTTGCCGTATAACGGGATCCTTGGCCGTCCAGCACTGGCCAAGTTTATGGTAGCATCACACTACGCCTACAACACGCTGAAGATGCCCGGCCCGATGAGCATCATCACTGTAGGCTCCGACAAGAAAGATGCACTCATCTATGCTGACCAGCTCTATCGGGAGGCGGTGGTAGCACCTGCCGCCAAGGCACTTGCTCCTGCCACTGGAGCTCCCGAGGGGAAGAAGACCGGCAAGACCTCAGTCCCCGGCAAGGCCTCTTGCACCCACTCCGGCAAACGCGCCTCCTCGGAGTGCTGTGTTACCGTTGAGAACGTACCAGAGAGCTCCACCGGCAAGAGCAAGAAATCCAAGGCAGCACCACCAGAGACCAAGAAGGTGCCCGTCAAGGAGGACGGCATGGGCGGAGCTTTCACTATAAGCTCCACCCTCGACAGCAAATAGGAAAGCGCGCTCGTCGCCTTCCTACGGGCAAATGTCGATGTATTTGCATGGCAAGCATCTGACATCCCCGGCGTTCCCAGGGAGGTGATTGAGCACCACCTTGCTGCCTGTCCTCATGCGCGGCCCATCAAGCAGAAGGTCAGGAAGCAAGCTTTGGAGCGGCAAGAGTTCATCATCGAGGAGATTAGGAAGTTGGAAGCGGCAGGCTTGGTCAGAGGAGTGCTCCACCCAACATGGTTGGCCAATCCGGTGGTGGTGCGCAAGGAAAATGGGGAACGGAGGCTGTGCATTGATTATACAGATATCAATAAAGCATGTCCAAAGGATCCTTTTCCTTTGCCGCGCATCGACTAGATCGTGGACTCCGCTGCCGAGTGCGACCTGCTGTCGTTCCTTGACGCCTATTCAGGATACCACCAAATATTTATGACGAAGGAAGACGAAGAGGAGACCGCCTTTATCGCCCCATGTGGTACGTATTGTTTTATACGGATGCCTTTTGGGTTGAAAAGCGCTGGTTCGACATTTGCAAGAGCAGTTTAGATTGGTTTTGAGCCCCAGCTCCATAGAAATATGGAAGATTACATGGATGACATAGTGGTTAAAACGAAGGACACAGCAACACTCGTGCAAGATTTGGAAGAAACGTTTGCAAATTTGCGCAAAATCAACCTCAAGCTCAACCCTGAGAAGTGTGTGTTCGGTGTCCCATCCAGCAAACTTCTTGGGTTCTTTGTGTCTCAACATGGGATCGAGGCGAACCCCGACAAGATCAAGGCGATTGAGCAGATTGAAGCACCAAGACGAGTCAAAGATGTGTGTTGGCTTGCTGGCTGCGTTGCTGCTTTGAGTAGGTTCATCTCGAAATCGGCTGAGCGCGCCCTCCCCTTTTTCAAGATATTGAAAAAGGCAGGTCCAATGAAATGGACCCCGGAGGCCGAGGCGGCACTACAGGATTTGAAGAGGTACCACTCCTCTACGCCAATACTAGTCGCGCCTAAACCGCAAGAACCGTTGCTGCTATATCTAGCGGCAACGAATCAAGTGGTCAGTACCACGCTAGTGGCGTAGAGGGAAGTTGATGAAGAGGCAGTAGCAGTGGCAAGACTGTTGGTTGATGAGCCAGAGCTCCCCCCGGCAGGGTCTGGCACCGGCAAGGCAGGACCCCCGACAGAGTCTGGTGCCAGCAAGCAAACAAAGTGATACAGAGGAAGAAGATGATGCAGCACCCAGTTTATTTTGTCAGCTCCCTCTTGCAGGGGGCTAGGTCAAGATACTATGGTGTGCAGAAGTTGCTCTTCGGCCTCCTTATGGCCTCGAGGAATCTGCATCATTATTTTCAAGCACGTGAGATCACCGTCATCACTCACTTCCCGCTGCAACGGATCTTGCACAACCTAGATGCAACCGGAAGGATCGTAGAGTGGGCGCTGGAACTGTCAAGCTTTGGTCTGAGGTTTAAAGCACTTCGACAATCCAGAGCAGAGCCTTGGCGGAGTTCAATGTAGAATGGACCTCAACGCCTGACGAAGAAATTCAAGAGACCACTCTCCTCGGCAAGGAAACAAGCCACGACTGGACTATGTACTTTGATGGGGCTTTCTCGCTACAAGGCGCCGGTGCTGGTGTGTTTCTTGTCGCGCCCACCGGAGAGCACCGCAAGTACGTAGTCCAGATGCACTTCCCCCGGGAGAGATCGACGAACAACACTGCGGAGTATGAGGGGCTGCTTGCCGGTCTCAGGATCGCGGCAGACCTTGGAATCAGAAAGCTGGTCGTCCGTGGGGATTCACAACTCATAGTGAAGCAAGTGAACAAGGATTATCAGAGCCCGTTGATGGAAGCTTATGTGGATGAAGTGAGGAAGTTGGAAGAGCGTTTTGACGATCTACAAGCAGAGCATGTTCGTCGAGCAGAGAACAGCATTGTTGACGACCTGTCAAAACGTGTTGCCCTCAAGTTACCTGTGGAACCAGGGACCTTTGTGCTCCAATTGACTCAGCCATCTGTTGAACCATCGGCAGGACATAATAAGCGAAGGAAGTCAGGCCCCGGCAAGTACTTTCCCGCTGAGCTCCCAGGAGTTGCCGGCAAGGATGTTGCTGGGGACGCCAAGCTTGCCGGGGAGCGGCAGGCTCCGGCAGGGCCTCAAGCCCTTGCCGTACAGACAACTGCTCCCATGGTAGAAGACATGCCTTTAGTCCTTGTCGTTGAGCCTCGGGCTCCGGCATGGGCGTAGCACACCGTTCAGTTCCTCCAAACAGGGGAACTCCCTGATGAACAGGAAGAAGCGGAGAAAGTAGCCCGTCAGTCTGGCATGTACCAGTTTGTGGACGACGTCCTATACAGGAAAAGACTGAATGGCGTGAAATTGAAGTGCATTCCCTGGGAGGACGGACTGGAGCTGTTGGTAGAGATACATGGAGGCATATGTGGCTCTCACATAGGATCAAGAGCCCTTGCCAGCAAAGCATTCTGGCAAGGTTTCTTCTGGCCCACTGCTCTCCAGGATGCAACTGCACTAGTAACCAAGTGTGAAGCGTGTCAGTTCCATTCGAAGAAACTCCATCAGCCAGCTCAAGCTCTTCAGACGATCCCTCTTTCCTGGCCATTTTTGGTCTGGGGGCTCAATATACTGGGCCCCTTTCCTCGTGATGTCGGGGGCTTTGAGTACTTGTACGCTGCGATCGACAAGTTCACAAAGTGGCCAGAAGTGGAAGCAGTGAGAAAGGTGACAACACAACCAGCCGTCAAGTTCTTCAAGGGACTAGTTTTCCATTTTGGTGTGCCAAACAGAGTCATCACCGACAACGGCACGCAGTTCACAAGCGCACCTTCATGCAGTACATCCAAGACCTTGGCAGTAAAATCTGTTTTGCTTCTGTTGCACATCCGCAAAGCAATGGTCAGGCGGAAAGGGCAAATGCTAAAGTGTTACGGGGCCTCAGAACAAGGACTTTTGACAGGCTGCACAAGTGCGGAAGACGCTGGATTGACGAGTTGCCGGCGGTTCTTTGGTCAATCAAGACGACACCAAATTGAGCCACCGGCCAGACGCCCTTCTCCCTCATGTATGGGGCAGAAGCAGTTCTCCCCACAGAACTCACATACGGATCACCTCGAGTGCTCGCTTATGACGAGCTTAAGCAAGAGCAGTTGTGGCAAGATGATGCTATGCTCCTTGAGGAAGATCGTCTTCAGGCTGCTGTGCGAGCTGCATGCTACCAGCAAGCCTTGCGCCGCTACCATAGCCGCAAGGTTCATGCCCAAAGCTTTGAGGAAGGCGACCTTGTTCTTCGGCGCGTTCAGTTGGCCAAGAATTCCAACAAGTTGACGCCAAAGTGGGAAGGCCCTTATCAGGTAATACGAGTTACCAGGCCTGGCGCAGTCTGCCTGAGGACCGAAGATGGTATCCCAGTGAGCAACTCCTGGAACATCGAGCATCTTTGCAAGTTTTACCCGTGAGGCGCGGTTGTCGGGACCCCCGGCAACCCCCTTTTGTACTAGCCTTGCCGGCAAGGCATATAACCCTATAGAAAGCCAGGCGCAGACCTTGTGCGCAGTTCAATAAGCTTCAGTATGTACATCTCTTGTTGATTCCCATGTTCATATATATATGCATGCTTGTCCATGATATCGTACTATGTTTGCTTCCTGCAAGCACTGATGAACCGCCAAGGTTCCATGTTCCTATTTTCTCTTCTTTCTTTTTCTCAAAGGACAGAAGGTTCCCTCGCATACAAGTTTGCTGGGGGGGATAGGGAGTGCGGCCACCAACAGGTGACATTTGAAGTGGCGTCTTGTGGAAAAGAACACAACAGCGAAAAGCTAAGTCATGAAACCTCAAGTGAATTTCTTTTAAATGTAAGGTTATTTTCCTCGAATGGTCTCGGTGTTCTTGTATAGGAAAACCTACACGCGAAGGAACCTTGTCGGGATTGGTTGCGCCCTTCCTCGGTTTCGAGTCCGCTCAACGGCTCAAGTGGCTGCACTAAGAGCAGCAAGGTGCCTTGCCGGCAGCGGCACCCCCAGCAGGCTGCTAAGGATCCGTCCTCAAAGCGCTCGCGGTAAGGGTGCACGCACCGGCAAGCCTTTTCCAATAAAGCGTAGGGTTTGTACCATACAAAGAGGGATCAAACAAGGAAGATAGCATGCATTCAATCCAAAACATAGCAAGTTATATTACATAAATAGTTGTCGCGGTTCTAACTTAAGAGGAATTGTTTTGGGTACGGATCCATGGCGGCAAGAAGAAGCGGAGCGCCTAGTCCCGGTGCTGGCCTTCCACCCTGTTGACTTGGTCAACCATGCTGATGATGGGCGCGACAAGCTCTTCAAGCGCCCTACGGGCTGCATCCGCTGGCAAGCTGTCTTGGCTGAGGTCGATGCCAGGGTTCCTGTATGCCACCTTGGTGAGCACCTTGAGAAGGACACCCCGGCAAAGCTTCCGGGACTCGTTGGCCAGGTGGGTCGCTCGGCCGTCGTGGAGTAGCTTCAAGGCGTTGAGGATGGCCTCGAAGAACATGGTCACCCTGGCGCTCTCGGTTATCCTATCATCATGAGAGAACCTGAAGCTCGGCATGCCCATGGTCGACAGCTGCGTGGTGAGCCTCTCCGAGACGTCGACGAGGCGCGCGGTCGAGATCCCCACGTCATCCACGAAGTCATTGTAGTTGGCGGCAGTGCTCTCGAGCAGTAGCTTCTCATCCTAGAGGTCCTTGGCCAGGGTCTTCTCACGAGCCCTGCTGCCCTCAAGGGTCTCCTCCAGGGTGGTCAGCTTCAGCTTCAGATCGGCAATGGAGTCGTTGGCTTCAGAGAGCAGCTTGGTCTTATCAGATATAGTGACCTGCAAATCCTCCAAGGTGTAAGCAGTCTTGTCCCTGTCGCTCTTGAGCGTCGCGACCTCCTTGCTGTGCTTCTCTAGCTCCGCCTCCAGTTTTTCCACCTTGCCGGCCAGCTTGTTCTTGGCGGCCTCTGCGGCTTCGGTGGCATCGACGGCCTCCTTCAGCTTGCCGGCATGATCCAGGACCAGAGCATCGAGTGTGTCCTTATGCTTCTGCTCTAGCTCCTGGGTCTTCTGCGTGACAAGCTTCTCAATTTCTTCATCCTTGCCGTGGAGCTTGGCGGCAAGCACCTCCTCACGAGCGGCAAACTCGTCTTCTTAGGCATCGAGAAAGACGCGACGCTCCCTTAGTTGGGTGTCGTTCTTGGCGGCCTGCGCAGCAGTCTCCTCCCAAGCCTTCTCAACATCAGACTGCTTAAGTGTGGCACCCCGATCCGCATGGCGCAGGGGGCCTTCGCACGTCAGCCCAGGATAACACCTGACGCATGACAGGTCCATGACACATCATTCCGGGTACAAGAATATTCATCAAACACATGTGTATATGATTACATGAATTAGCTGGCATAGCCCTAAGGCTATTTAAATGGCGGCGGAAGTCTATTTACATGGCGGCGGAAGTCTTGGTTTGGCAGCATAACAACTCTGGCTGGGCTCCACAACTCACAGGACTGGCAAGATTACGGCCTAGCACGACGGAACAAGCGAACAATTTGGTCACGACCTACAAAACTGGCATGACACGCTAGGTCAGTACATTGAATGTACTTGCAAGACAGCCAAATACATAGCGTCCAAACAAACAGATGACAAAGCAAGAACCAAGCGTCTGCAACAACCTATCTCATAGCAGAGACTAAGCATGGAAATGATATTAACTAGAGACATGGATCAAAAATAAGCATGAATAACATCATGGCATCTACTAGCATGACAAATCAACTTACTTCTAACATGGCAACAACAAAACATAGCATAAGTTCAGTCAAAACATGGCATGGCATCATGAAACTATGCTGAAAATTAAACTACCAGTCATATCCAATGCAGACATAACATGTTAACTTTATACAACCATCTCTTGTTCTACCATGGTTCTTTAAATGCAAATAACAATATATTACTCATACAATGCAGCCAAACTTGTGCACCGAGTCCTTCGGACTCTCTTACCAACGGGTTGCCTCGCAACCGAACGGTGATCATGATGAATCACAAACGGAACCATACTCGGTTCAACGGGTTACCTTGCAACCAAACAATGATCTCACAGATCACAATCGGAACCACACTTGGTTCAACACTCATCGAGACCTCGTCTCGTGATCATATCAACACATCATCGTGATTACTCACGACTGTCTCATAGTCCAAGTCATCACATTATTTGTTACACATTATTCATCAACTTAGTTATTTTAGGTTTATCCTCCCTTTCGACCAAGACCTGATACTGTGACCTATTACGAACTTGTGCCCACGACCGAGGACGCGGCTATCGATAGATTTAACACACACACTCTGCACAGGTAGCGCACTTTACCCACACCATAGAACCCATGGCCTCGCACTCCCATTCGGGTGGACCAACAGCGTTCCGACAAAACCGATCTACTGCCATGACACTCTCCCAGCCACTCCAACCAACACCCCTTTTTGGGATCAGTCCTAGGTGACCTAGGCTACCAAAGGCAAAACGGCCACTGTCGTGGCAAAAACAGTCCAAACGAGGACAAAGCGCGCATAACAACTCAGGCCCACAAGGTTTATGTCCGCCTACTTGATCAGGGTAGCGCGTGCCCATAACCTTCCCTCATTGGAGGCACCGACGAGAGGCATGACAATAGACCCGTTAGGGCCTTCCCATACCAAGGCAAATGTGGTTGCACTAGAAAAAGCTCGATTTGGTGGCACTATGACATCCCAGTGATGACGGAGGAGGTTTGCTATTAAGTCATATTATTAACTTCTCCATAATCAATCATCATGTGGATATTTTTAACATTAATGTAAAAACTAACATGCAACATATAGATGCAGTAACAACATCAAGCTTTTCAAGTGAATAGTGATAGCATGGGAAACATGGCAATACCAAGTACTAGTAATTCCACTAGTGCAACAGAATCATCATAACATCGATACTACTAACATTAAACTAGACAAAGGCATGATATTATCAGTAACAACATCCAGCTAGCATGTCAACTTATTTCATGAAATCACAAGCATGAAAGGCAGATAACAAAAACATATAGTACGACTGAAATAGCAGCACACGAAACAGACAAGAAACTACTGCAACTAAACACACACACGAGGTGCAAGCAAAGTCAACATGCAAGTTCGGGGCTCATGATAAGAGGTTGGCTTGCGTGAGGTTCGAGGAATATTCTGGGGATGGGTGCGATCAATTGGAAAATTTTGCCGTAGAACGGTTCTCTATCAGAGGGACTGAATTAGAGCAAGGGTAAAATGGGCATTTTCAGAATGTGCAAACATAAAGAAAATGGCCCCATCAAAAAGAGCTCGACGAACAGAGAACGTGAGCGTTGGAATCGCCTCATTCGGAGTTACGGTTCCAAAGTTGTGGCCGTTCACTTTTTAGGCAGAAACATGGCTTAAACAGTGAACGTTCACAAAATAAGCATTTCGGCAAGCGGGGCTGAAAAATAGAAAACGCATTTCAGAAAATACGTCTTCATAACACTGAAAGCGTATTCCCGACAGAAGAACAACAAAGTACACTTTCCTTACTCGAAGACGTACTCACCGGAAATGCGCTTCCACTTAATCCAGTCAGCGGGTCCGCCACGTCAGCGCTGAGAGAATGACAGGCGGGGCCCACGGCATCTTCCCTCTCCTCCCGTCTCCAACGCGACACAGAGAATAGGGCGAGCCGGCCGCTGGCCTGGGCGTCGCCTCGCTGCTCCCCGGGGCCGGCTGACAAGCGGAGGGGCTCCGCCACTCCACGCTGCGCCTGCTGGTGGCCGCGGGGTCGCGCGGGACGGCCCACAGCGCCGACGCCACGACTCGGGCGCCATGGCCGGAGCAAGGTAGGGTCGGGGTCGCGCCGACAGGGCTTCCCCAGCGGAACTGGAGGGCGGCGGAGACTCCGCAGGATCCAGAGGGAGTAGGGGACGCCAAATAAAGGGAGGGGGAAGGGCCATGGCCGGGGATGGCCGAGGGGAACGGGCGGCAGTGGTTCGGCCATGGAGGGGATTGGGGCAGCTCCGAGGCGAGGGGAAGAACTGCGGGGCAAGGGGAGGAGTGTGGACTGCGAGAGAGCTCAGGAAGGCTACTTATAGCCGCGGGGAGAGCTCGAGAAGGAGGGGGCGAGGTGGCACGCGCGCGGCTACGTGCCCGCGCTCCGGCGACGAGCACGCGTGGCCAAGGGTCATGGGGAAGGGCGGGAAGGCGACGAGGGGGAACCAGACAACGCGCAGGAGCTCACGGAGTCGGGCAATGCTCGCGGATGAGAGGAGGAAGAGGAGAGGGGTGAGGAAGGCGACGAGCTCACGGGCGCGCACTGTGCGACCATTGGAACGGCACGCCGGAGAAGAACACGGAGGGGGAGAGGGGTCCAGGGGAACGGCGACGACGATGCTGAGCCGTTAGACACTCGGGACAAGCCAGAACCGGCCGGAGTGCCTCTGCCGTTGCCAACAGTGGCTAGACCACCGTTTTGGCCGGCATTGCCCGTGGTCACCATGGACAACGCAAGCTCTGGTCGCCTACTTCATGCCAAATGATGTCATCAGTTAAGTCCTTCCAAGGTGCATTAAAACTATGGCAATGAGACAAGCAGAGGCACAGGGATCAGAGAGAACCAAGCTTCACAAGTTTGCTGTTGCAAACTTGGCCACACTCTAGAGATTAACCAGAGATGTTAAAGGTTAAAACTGATGTCTGGGAGGCTTAGGGTAGCAAGGACTACGGTCCTGGGAGTTATGAGTTCATTAGGACAAAGATTTAACATAGTTACCTTGCAACTGCTAAATTATGTCCAAAAACTAAATGAGGAAGGAGCACTCACTATGAGTGTTCGATTGAGCTAAAACTTGGCAAAGCTTGATGATTTGGTCATATGTAGATGCTGCAAAAAGATCATACCAAATGGACTTGCCAAATTGGTACTTGTTTCACAAGCATCTCTGCTGTCCAGAAACATGGAAAAATCCTCAGGGCAGATGGCTAACTGAAATGAGCCAAAATTTGTGGGAGCTAGGTTATAGGAGTAGGAGAAATAGCAGGAAAATTTTCAGCCATAATGGAGCAAGATAAAATACACTTGCTTCAAAAACTGAAAATTTGGGCAGAAAACAAGAATTGCTCCTGTGGTCATATAGTTCAATGAAATGAACTGAATTTAGGTGGAGGCTAATGATTTGAGATACTTGAGAAGATGGAAAAGTTTCATCCCATTTGGAAACTCTATGAATGTACTTCCTTCACAAAGTTACAATCTAGTCAGAAACTTTGAAAAATTGCACAGGGAGCTAAGATGAAGGGATTGATCTCATCTTTGGTATCCATGGGTTGTTTATCCTTGTTAATTACCCTGCCAAATTGCTTCTCAATAGGAATTATGAATAAAGCACTTCCTTTGCAAAATTTTAGAGAAGGCAGAAACTTGCATTGGATCATGTGCCCAATTTTTGAACTGTAGAATCATAAGATTAGGATGGAACTCGTGATTATATAGCAAGGACAAGCTCCACAATTTATGTGGGATTTTATCTGCTATGAAAATAGTAGTTCCTTTAGGAAGTGGCAGAAATGAAATTTTGGCATTAAATAAGAAAAGGCAATTTTCCTTATTCAATTATGGCCAATATTTTTTCCATAGCTTGGATTAGGCATAAATATCAACTCCACCAATTTTCATGAATTTAGGAGATGGCTAGCTATGCCTTTGGATTTTATTCCTCAGAAAGGCAAGAAAAGGAATAAATCATAATTCAAAAATATTGCATGGGACTTGGCAATATTTTTGCATATCCAAGGGTTAGGAGGATATGTAACACCCACGATGCAGTTATATCTCCCACGTGTCGAGGAACGACTTAGAGGCATAACCGCATTGTGGTTTTGTCGCAAGAAGGGTCATCTTCACACAATCCCATGTAATGAACAAGAATGGGATAAAGAGTTGGCTGACAATCGCCACTTCACACAATACATAAATAAATCATACATCAATCAGAGACCACACATCGGTCCGACTACGGAACCAAAAGAAAAGAAGACAACCCCAAATGCTAGATCCCCGATCGTCCCAACTGGGCTCCACTACTGATCATCAGGAAACGAAAACATAGTAACGAACAAGGTCCTCGTCGAACTCCCACTTGAGCTCGGTTGCGTCACATGCACTGGTATCATCGGCACCTGCAACTGTTTGGAAGAATCTGTGAGTCACGAGGACTCAGCAATCTCACACCCGCGAGATCAAGACTATTTAAGCTTATAGGAAGGAAAGGGTAGTGAGGTGGAGCTGCAGCAAGCACTAGCATGTATGGTGGCTAACATACGCAAATAAGAGCGAGAAGAGAAGCAACAGAACGGTCATCAACTAGTAATGATCAAGAAGTGATCCTGAACTCCTACTTACGTCAAACATAACCCAAAAGCCGTGTTCTCTTCCCTGACTCCGCCGAATAGAAACCATCATGGCTACATACGCGGTTGATGTATTTTAATTAAGTCGAGTGTCAAGTTCTCTACAACCGGATATTAACAAATTCCCATCTGCCACATAACCGCGGGCACGGCTTTCGAAAGATAATACCCTGCAGGGGTGTCCCAACTTAGCCCATGATAAGCTCTCATGGTCAACGAAGGATAAACCTTCTCCCGGGAAGACCCGATCAGTCTCGGAATCCCGGTTTACAAGACATTTCGACAATGGTAAAACAAGACCAGCAAGACCACCCGCTGTGCCGACAAATCCCGATAGGAGCTGCACATATCTCCTTCTCAGGGCACACCGGATAAGCTAAGCGTACAGGTACCGACGTAACCCAAGTTGCCAAGGGATGGTCCCGCACGGTGCTCTAGTTTGGACCAACACTCAGAGGAGCACTGGCCCGGGGGTTTAAAATAAAGATGACCCTTGAGTCTGCAGAACCCAAGGGAAAAAGGCTTAGGTGGCAAATGTTAAAACCAAGGTTGGGCCTTGTTGGAGGAGTTTTATTCAAAGCGAACTGTCAAGGGGGTCCCATAAATCACCCAACCGCGTAAGGAATGCAAAATCAAGGAACATAACACCGGTATGACGGAAACTAGGGCGACAAGAGTGGAACAAAACACCAGACATAAGGCCGAGCCTTCCACCCTTTACCAAGTATATAGATGCTTTAATTAAAATAAGATATATTGTGATATCCCGACAATATCCATGTCCCAACATGGAACAAACTTCATCTTCACCTGCAACTAACAATGCTATAAGAGGGGCTGAGCAAAAGCAGTAACATAGCCAAACAACGGTTTGCTAGGAAAGGTGGGTTAGAGGCTTGACATGGCAATATGGGAGGCATGATATAGCAAGTGGTAGGTAGCACGACATAGCAATAGAGCGAACAACTAGCAAGCAAAGATAGAAGTGATTTCGAGGGTATGGTCATCTTGCCTGAGATCCTGCTAGGAAGAAGAACGAGTCCATGAAGAAGACAAACGGATGAAGTCGAACGAATCCTCACAACTCCGGAACGAAACCGAAGCTAACGAGAGGAGCAACCCGGAAAGAAACAAACAACATAGTAAACAACCATCACATAAGCATGGCATGATGCAAAAACAAGTATGATGCATGTCCGGTTTAAATATGCATGGCATGGCAATGTGCACCAAACAACACTACAAATTAAATGGAGCTCAATATGCAACGAGTTGCATATTGAAGAAACACCACATCAATTATTTAGTTCTCTCTCGTTTATGTACCCAACAATATTAAATGTTATTAAACATGGCAAGAGGTGAAGCATAAGTAAACTAACTATTTAAGCAAGTTAAATGAGGCCGGAAACAAACAACAACAATTCCGAAAAATCCCCATATGCATATTTTGGTTATAGTACTGTTCTGCACTAAACCATATTTTAGAGTTGTTAAACATGCAAAATAAGTGCACCATGTTAAACTAGGCATTTTCTACCCCATTTGCATATAAAGTTTATTTAAATCCGAGCTACGGTTATTTAGTTATGAAATAAATCATTTTAACATGGCATTTGAGCAGCATATTATGAAACTAGATAAAATTCTAAGCATTTTTCATATATAAACCATTTCAATCCGATGCACGGTTGATTAGTTATTAGATGCATGAACATTAGGGGTTTTTTTCTGTAAATCTGTAAACTCCTGGATAATTAGGAAATTCGCAGAACCGAAAAAAACGAGACATGGGCCGAATCTGGTGCATGTTGGGCCAACAGAGAGGAGCTGCTCACATTGGTCCTTGAGGTGCTTCTCACCTCGTGGGCTCACGGCTCAGTCGGTGGGGTGGCTTCCAGGCCGACGCTGGCTCGGCTGGCCTTGCACGGGCGGTCAACGCGGTCGACGCAGGGGAAGGAGCAGGACTTGGCGCTGGCCTCGTTCTCGTGTGCTCGCACGACAGAAGTAGGGGACGGCGTCGCGCTGGCTCGGCAAGGCGGCGGTGGACTTGGGGTATCTCCGGCGAGGCGAGGTGATGGCTGAGCGTGGATCTGGCAGAAGTTGACGGAAGACGACCGGATCCAGCGGTGAGACGGCGACCCGGCGAGAACTAAGGCGAGGCAGGAGCAGGGCTAGCCGGCTGCTTGGCCTTGGGACGGTGGACCGGGGCGGCCCAGCTGGCGCGGAAGGTGCGCACGAGCGAGAGGAGCTCGGCTGAAGGAGAGGTCGGGCGGGGCAGTGCGTGGAGGAGGGCACGGGTATGGCTGAAGCCCCGGTGGACATGGGCGGCGACGAGGCCAGTCTCTGGCGAAGCAGAGGCGCGGGGACGAGGAGGACAGCCTCGAGCGTGAGGGTCCTGGTGACGCGGTCGCCGGCGATGGTGGAGGCGCTGCTCGGGGACGAACGAGCAGGGGAGGGGAAAACTAGGAGGAGAGGAGTCTGGCTGTGGTGGTTGGATGGATCGGGAAGGAGGAGGCTTCGGCTTGCTGTGGTTGGGCGGTGGCGCAAAACGAAGCATGGGATGGATTTTGGATCGGCTCTGGGGGGATCCCGAGAGAGAGTGGCGGCGGCGCTAGGGTAGGATCCCTAGAAATTTGGTGGTTTGTCTAGGTTAGGTTAGGGGGTCTATACAAGTCGATTTTTGGATAAGGGCATTTGGTCCCTTCGATCTTAATCGGACGGTCCCGGAAAAATAGGCTAGGGAGACCAAATAATAAAACTGAGATGTTTTGTAGATGTTAGGGGATGATCCGGACCCAACGGTAACGATAGTCCGGTTCGGGTTCGGGGAAGTTTTGGACGCGCACACGAGGGGTTTGACGAAAGGCCAATGAAGACAAAGCGGTCAGTGAGAGGGTGACGAAGGCAAAGGAAGAAACGACAATGACGAACGAATGCAAGTTTTAAAACATGATGGCAACGGAGTGCCGATACAATGCAAATGATGCGATGATGAAATGCAACAAACAAATAAAACACACGACGACAACGAAAAACATGGAAGGCTTCTGGAGCGTCAGTCTCGGGGCGTTACAACACTCCACCACTACAAGAGGATCTCATCCCGAGATCTAGGATGGCACCGGAGAAAAGTGGAAGAGGAAGAGAAGAGGTAAAACTAAGTTGCTTCTTCGACAAACGAGTGAAACCACGAACCTTGAGAGGTTGGACAACTTGAAAGAAAGAATACAACGGAGACAAACAAGATTGCAAACACTCTGTTGGCAAAGAGGAACAAGGAACATCACGAGAACCTTGTAGGTTGAAAGACAAGAATGGAAAAATCAATGAACGAGAATTACTTTGAAACCACTCCGGTTTAAACGAAATAGAGAAGGAATGAGAGCGAAAAGAATTCAGCCAGCACTCCGGTAGAAAAGAGAAGGAAAACTTGATAAGATCAAGAGAACTTGAAAGATATCACAACACCCCGGTTAAATGGATAAGCAAGGAAAGAAGATGATCTTGACAAAACAAGAAGATGGGTCGAAGAGAGCGATATCACAATGACTCCGGAAACAATGCATGGTAGTTAGATAGTTGGAGTGAATAGAACGAAGAATGAAACCAACATCTCCTACCATAAATGAATTTTAAAGAGCATCCTTACGAAGTAGGATTGAATGGAGTTGTTGGAAAACCAACAACGAAAAGAACAAGCTTGTTGTGGGCTTATGGAACACATCTCAAAATTATGAGGTGACAACCCGCCACTAACGGAAACAATTGCTTGCTTGAGATCAACGAAGAGATGAAAACTTCTCTCGCCGAGAGGATAGGAGAAAACTTGGATCATTGATAAGCACCATAATAGCAACATTCCTTAGGGAAGGCTTTAGGTGAAACATGACACAAGATAAATCCAACGAAGAGATTGGTGGATTTAAAATATCTCATTCTTGACAACATGTGAATCATAAAACGCGAACTCAAATTGTCAAGAATGACATAACACCACCTCAAATGATAAGGTAGAACGAATTGCACTTTAGAATGCAAGATGAAAAATGCTTGAACTCCTCAAGACAACCATGTGTTGAGCACCATGTTTATTTTAGAGAATAGCTTGACGGATCTTGACTCCGAGAAAAATCTTGAAGAACAATTGAAGAATGAAAGGAATCCTTGACGAAGCACCATGTAGAGCCTCCATGAAGAACTCCGGTAAACAAAAGGATGATAGAAAGAAAGAGAAGTTGACAACACAAGGTGAAGCCTTGCAATGATTTGGGTGGAGCTTTGAAATGATATAACCGAGAAAAACTTGGAACTCCGGAAAGAAAGATGAACAAATGAAAACAAGAATTTTGATGAATCTCCGGAATAAGGAATTGAATTTACTCGATGAAACAAGAATAAGAATTACATTATGCTCATCCTTCACCAATTAAATTGATGACAAGCAATGGATTTGGCATACTACTTATTCTCGTAGAAAGGATTAAGATAGATATGGCGCAAACTTGGGAAGGTCTTCATCGAACCACCAGTAGGATTGAAACAACGAATACATTAATATGAGGACATAGGAAAAGGAATCTTGAACGAACCACCGTAAGAATTGAAAATGAATGAAGAAAAAAGAACGAATCACCGTAAGAATTAAAGAGCACGCGAAAATACCCGAGGGAATTCGATACACGAGAACGAAGAGATCACGAGCTGATTAGAGAATACTTGAACGATGCACCGGAAGAATATGGAGAACGAGAGCTGAATGTTGAGAACGAATAAATCTTTTGAAAAGATGGCCTTTGGATGATCAAGAAATGAAAACAACTCTGAAATGCTCCGGATGGGTAAGAAAAGAATTGCGCGATTGGAAACAATTTGAGAGGATGGCAACAAGTTAGAACCATGAATCTTCAAGAGAATGGACCAGATTTAAGGGAAACTCTTCTTCGGTCTTCAAAATCCGAGAATGATGATGAGAAACACCACCATGAATTGTTGAGATACTCCGGGATGAAAATAAGAAATGTTGAACCAACAATGAAAAGAGTTTGAAAGATCTTGGAGAAAGACATATGACTGATGATAACCCATTCTTACGTCAAACTTTGCAATGAATTTGAGAATAACTCCGAAAAAAATTAGAAGAGTCAGGTAAGATCCTGGAAAAGACCTGTGGGTTAGGGCCCACTCAAAAGAAACACCATTGAATGATTAAAAGAAAGATTGCGCTGGTTGAATTAAATAGCTTGAATGAGATAAGAACCTCGAAATAGCCTGAACGGATTAGGAATGAAAACATGAATCTCCTGAGGCATCTTCAGCACTCCGGAACAATTGAATAGCACGCGAAGAATGATTAAGATTTGCACCGGCATGAGAAAACATTTGAAACGAGGAAAGGGTAGGATCGACAAAGCTTGAATTGAATCCACTGGAGAAGAAAAGAATGAAGAATGATAAACTTGAAGCTTCCTGAGCATCTTCCTGAGAATCACCGGATAAGAACAAGGAGGAAAAGAATGAAGAGACTTCACATTAATAAAAAGGTACTTGATTAAGAAATCGGAGTCCTTGAAGAAAAAGGGTGGGAGGGCGGGAAAAACAAAGGCAACTTGGGACGGATGAAACAAACACCGTTGAGAAAACTTAGAATTGATCTCGCGAATGTTGAAATGATCGGATCCACTTGAAGAGAAGCACGCCGGTTGGAAAAGAATTAGCATGACGACCTCGATGATCAAGAAGGATTAGTATTCACATAGCAATATGAGAACACCGTTTAGGAAAGGTATGGATTCAACATTTGACTTCGAAGCAACTCGAATACCACAAATAAAACAAAACAAAGGATTTGGCTTACAGAATAAGCCGGAACAAACATATGATAGAGATTTCGTCCGAAGTTTTCGTGGTGGGGCCCACACGGGCTTGATCGTACAACACCATCATGTACAAGGCAGTGCACATGACATACGAAGCATCCCCGAGTCGGCATAGCCAAGGACTCTTTAAGACACTACGAGACCACTGTAAAACCAACCGTGGAAAGGCGGACCACTAGACGTCGAACCCCAATCTCATATCATGCATCTGTCGGAAAGATATCCTAGGAGCTACTTGAATTCCCACTTATAAACTCCCGAAACTTCCTGGTTATGCAATCAGGTGTTGGGGATACAGGGGACACAAAATATATCACCCAAACTAACAATACCTAGATCCAGCTGTATCCATCCTTCAACACATAACCAAGAAATCTTCGGAAATCATTTACCTCAACCTTCGAAAAGCATCCGTTATACGAGTTATGGCAATACTCTCGAACTCCCGCCCCAGTACTGGGTGGCGTCGAGGTGATCTCACCAACAACTGCATAAAAGAGATTTTCGATGTCGGCGAAACTCGGGTATTCCAGAACTGCAACGATAAAATTGTGACGACAACACCTCGGAGCTCAACTCCCCGGGACACTGCCACAACCCCTAAATGTCAAGAGGCACCAAATGTTCTCGTCACAAAATCATCGGAATGATTCCAAGATACCCGCGTGATCCTAAATTTTTCTTAGTGAAATTTGAGGAGAGAAAAGTCAAAACTTCTACGTCAGGAGACCTCACCAGAGCGACGAAGGGACTGAGGAGTAAAAAGAATCCTACTCTTCGATATATATAATCCTAAGACTCAAAACATTTTTGTTCTAGACTCAACAACGCCAGCGATTCGATCAAGCAGGGGGCTCCTAAGTCGGGGATGGCTCTGATACCAACTTGTAACACCCACGATGCAACTATATCTCCCACGTGTCAAGGCACGACTTAGAGGCATAACCGCATTGTGGTTTTGTCGCAAGAAGGGTCATCTTCACACAATCCCATGTAATGAACAAGAATGGGATAAAGAGTTGGCTTACAATCGCCACTTCACACAATACATAAATAAATCATACATCAATCAGAGACCACACATCGGTCCGACTACGGAACCAAAAGAAAAGAAGACAACCCCAAATGCTAGATCCCCGATCGTCCCAACTGGGCTCCACTACTGATCATCAGGAAACGAAAACATAGTAACGACCAAGGTCCTCGTCGAACTCCCACTTGAGCTCGGTTGCGTCACATGCACTGGTATCATCGGCACCTGCAACTGTTTGGAAGAATCTGTGAGTCACGAGGACTCAGCAATCTCACACCCGCGAGATCAAGACTATTTAAGCTTATAGGAAGGAAAGGGTAGTGAGGTGGAGCTGCAGCAAGCACTAGCATGTATGGTGGCTAACATACGCAAATAAGAGCGAGAAGAGAAGCAACGGAACGGTCGTCAACTAGTAATGATCAAGAAGTGATCCTGAACTCCTACTTACGTCAAACATAACCCAAAAGCCGTGTTCTCTTCCCGGACTCCGCCGAAAAGAAACCATCATGGCTACACACGTGGTTGATGTATTTTAATTAAGTCGAGTGTCAAGTTCTCTACAACCGGATATTAACAAATTCCCATCTGCCACATAACCGCGGGCACAGCTTTCGAAAGATAATACCCTCCAGGGGTGTCCCAACTTAGCCCATGATAAGCTCTCATGGTCAACGAAGGATAAACCTTCTCCCGGGAAGACCCGATCAGTCTCGGAATCCCGGTTGTGAAGACAAGACCAGCAAGACCACCCGCTGTGCCGACAAATCCCGATAGGAGCTGCACATATCTCCATCTCAGGGCACACCGGATAAGCTAAGCGTACAGGTACCGATGTAACCCAAGTTGCCAAGGGATGGTCCCGCACGGTGCTCTAGTTTGGACCAACACTCAGAGGAGCACTGGCCCGGGGGTTTAAAATAAAGATGACCCTTGAGTCTGCAGAACCCAAGGGAAAAAGGCTTAGGTGGCAAATGTTAAAACCAAGGTTGGGCCTTGCTGGAGGAGTTTTATTCAAAGCGAACTGTCAAGGGGGTCGCATAAATCACCCAACCGCGTAAGGAATGCAAAATCAAGGAACATAACACCGGTATGACGGAAACTAGGGAGACAAGAGTGGAACAAAACACCAGGCATAAGGCCGAGCCTTCCACCCTTTACCAAGTATATAGATGCATTAATTAAAATAAGAGATATTGTGATATCCCAACAATATCCATGTCCCAACATGGAACAAACTTCATCTTCACCTGCAACTAACAACGCTATAAGAGGGGCTGAGCAAAAGCAGTAACATAGCCAAACAACATCTTGCTAGGAAAGGTGGGTTAGAGGCTTGACATGGAAATATGGGAGGCATGATATAGCAAGTGGTAGGTAGCACGACATAGCAATAGAGCGAACAACTAGCAAGCAAAGATAGAAGTGATTTCGAGGGTATGGTCATCTTGCCTAAGATCCCGCTAGGAAGAAGAACGAGTCCATGAAGAAGACAAACGGATGAAGTCGAACGATTCCTCACAACTCCGGAACGAAACCGAAGCTAACGAGTGGAGCAACCCGGAAAGAAACAAACAACATAGTAAACAACCATCACATAAGCATGGCATGATGCAAAAACAAGTATGATGCATGTCCGGTTTAAATATGCATGGCATGGAAAGTTTACCAAACAACACTACAAATTAAATGGAGCTCAATATGCAACGAGTTGCATATTGAAGAAACACCACATCAATTATTTAGTTCTCTCTCGTTTATGTACCCAACAATATTAAATGTTATTAAACATGGCAAGAGGTGAAGCATAAGTAAACTAACTATTTAAGCAAGTTAAATGAGGCCGGAAACAAACAACAACAATTCTGGAAAATCCCCATATGCATATTTTGGTTATGGTACTGTTCTGCCCTAAACCATATTTTAGAGTTGTTAAACATGCAAAATAAGTGCACCATGTTAAACTAGGCATTTTTCTACCCCATTTACATATAAATTTTATTTAAATCCGAGCTACGGTGATTTAGTTATGAAATAAATCATTTTAACATGGCATTTGAGCAAACTAAACAAACAGCATTTTAAACATTTTAAACATGGATGAGAGCAGCATATTATGAAACTAGATAAAATTCTAAGAATTTTTCATATATAAACCATTTCAATCCGATGCACGGTTGATTAGTTATTAGATGCATGAACATTAGGGGTTCTTTTTCTGTAAATCTGTAAACTCCTGGATAATTAGGAAATTCGCAGAACCGAAAAAAACGAGACATGGGCCGAATCTGGTGCATGTTGGGCCAACAGAGAGGAGCTGCTCACATCGGGCCTTGAGGTGCTTCTCACCTCGTGGGCTCACGGCTCAGTCGGTGGGGTGGCTTCCAGGCCGACGCTGGCTCGGCTGGCCTTGCGCGGGCGGTCAACGCGGTCGACGCAGGGGAAGGAGCAGGACTTGGCGCTGGCCTCGTTCTCGTGTGCTCGCACGACAGAAGTAGGGGACAGCGTCGCGCTGGCTTGGCAAGGCGGCGGTGGACTTGGGGTATCTCCGGCGAGGCAAGGTGATGGCTGAGCGTGGATCTGGCGGAAGTTGACGGAGGACGACCGGATCCAGCGGTGAGATGGCGATCCGGCGAGAACTAAGGCGAGGCATGAGCAGGGCTAGCCGGCTGTTTGGCCTTGGGACGGCGGACCGGCGCGGCCCAGCTGGCGCGGAAGGTGCGCACGAGCGAGAGGAGATCGGCTGAAGGAGAGGTCGGGCGGGGCAGCACGTGGAGGAGGGCACGGGTATGGCTGAAGCCCCGGTGGACTTTGGCGGCGACGAGGCCAGTCTCTGGCGAAGCAGAGGCGCGGGGACGAGGAGGACAGCCTCGAGCGTGAGGGTCCTGGTGACGCGGTCGCCGGCGACGGTGGAGGCGCTGCTCAGGGATGAACGAGCAGGGGAGGGGAAAACTAGGAGGAGAGGAGTCTGGCTGTGGTGGTTGGATGGATCGGGAAGGAGGATGCTTCGGCTTGCTGTGGTTGGGCGGTGGCGCAAAACGAAGCATGGGATGGATTTTGGATCGGCTCTGGGGGATCCCGAGAGAGAGTGGAGGCGGCCCTAGGGTAGGATCCCTAGAAATTTGGTGCTTTGTCTAGGTTAGGTTAGGGGGTCTATGTATAGCAAGTCAATTTTTGGATAAGGGCATTTTGTCCCTTCGATCTTAATCGGACGGTCTCGGAAAAATAGACTAGGGAGACCAAATAATAAAACAGAGATGTTTTGTAGATGTTAGGGGATGATCCGGACCCAACGGTAACGATAGTCCGGTTCGGGTTCGGGGAAGTTTCGGACGCGCACACGAGGGGTTTGACGAAAGGCCAATGAAGACAAAGCGGTCAGTGAGAGGGTGACGAAGGCAAAGGAAGAAACGACAACGACGAACGAATGCAAGTTTGAAAACATGACGGCAACGGAGTGCCGATGCAATGCGAATGATGCGATGATGAAATGCAACAAACAAATAAAACACACGACGACAACGAAAAACATGGAAGGCTTCTGGAGCGTCGGTCTCGGGGCGTTACAGGATAGGAGGGGCTCTGGGAACAGATGGGATGATCAACAGATCAAGGAAAATGATGGCTCCTTTGTAATCACAAAGGCCACATTCAAATTCCAAAAAATTGGAATTAGGGTTTGAGAGGGTTTGAAATGATGCAAATGAGGTCTTGCCCACTGACAAAGACATGAGCAAGATTTTGAAAGGTTGGAAATGGCAAGAATTCTCAGAGTCATCCAGCAAACTCAGGAGAAAGATTTTGAAAATGATTGCCAGGAAGGAATAACATCACAAAAATTAATAACCCAATTTTGGGGCTGTTACAACTCTTCCCCCCTTAAAAAGAATCTCGTCCTCGAGATTCCTAGGGTTAAAGCACAAATGAAACGATAACCACTCCGGGGAAAAACCTCGGGGTTAATTCTTTTAAACCTTTGGTTAAATTCAAACGAGTTGGGGGCACCGATAATTGGTACACCTGGGGAGGGATATGGAAAACCTGGTTATATCCACGGCTAGGGGTATTCGAGATCAAACTCTCGAAAAAGGCTAGATGCACCCCAATGAACAGTGGTTTCACCTGCTGGCACGTGAGTCCAGGGCCCACTGGCAGCCTCCTTCTTCTACCTCTGGCTTGCTGCTTCTCCTATGCTGCTGCTCCGTGTGCGGCTTGGCGCAGCGCACATCTAGCTCCTAGGGCGATGAGAACCCTAGTGTCGTAGTGCGCGGCATGCACGACGCCGGTGCAGTGAGCACTCACATTGCAGGCCAGCACCTTGTCGGCACTGCTCGCGGATTCGCCTCCTGGACGCCGGTGATCGGGCGACTAGTGGTTTTCCTGGACCTCGCTCACTGTACACCGGGGTTGGGCTATAAAAGACGGCAGTGCGACTCTCCTCAACACACCAACACAATGCCGCTCTACTACCTCTTCGATTTGGGCGAGATCGAGCCGAGCTCCTTCGGCGAGGAGGTGTTCTTGGCGGTGCTACGGTTGTTCCTCGTGGCGCTGCTGGGCACACTGATCGGCTTGTCGATCCTCCTGCTAATTCTCATCAGGAATGACCGGGTTCGGGAAAACGCACGGCTAGCACTACAAAAAAAATACACTTATGTGATGATACGTGTTTGTCACAGTAGGTCACGTTTTCTGTCATGCATGTACATCCATGACAAATTTATGACAGAATGAAGATAGTCATACCTGTGTTGTCGTAGAAGTGTTCCATGACATTACCAAAATTATCATCATGGAAGTGTCCACTTCCATGACGATAAATCGCGCGTCACAGAAGTGCTTTCGACAAGGGTGACCGACACGTGTCATCCACCATAACGGAACGCCATTAAGCTATCGGGTCCGGTTTTGGATCCGATAACCCGTTAACAGCCCGGACCAATGGGGATTTTCCACGTGTAAAATTCTGATTGGCTGACGGAAACACGTGTCAGCTCCGCGTTGGCACAGGTGTCACTCATCTAATGGGCGAGATGCGCCTATGATATGCTGACACGTGGACCGGCCCAAAAGTGGCCCATACAGTTTAAATGGGCCGGCCCAACTAAAGGCCCACAAGATTTTGCGGTCCATAATGGCTAGCCCAGCAAAAGGCCCACGAGATTTTGCGTATCGTAATGGGCCGCCCCAGCTAAAAGCCCACGAGATTTTGCGGGCCATAATGGGCCGGCCCAGCTAAAGGCCCGCGAGATTTTGCGGACCAAAATGGGCCGGCCCAGCTAAAGGCCCAACATTCTCAATGAAGGCCCATACGACTAGTGTCAAATCGGCCCGTCAACGGCCTGTCCTAAACTTGTCATCATCGCGGCCCATGGTCACTTCTGGCCCGTTAACAGTCCGCTAAGTATATGGGCCGAATTACGGCCCGGTGTATTTCCAGCCTGTTAAAGGTCCGGCTTCATTTGGGCCCATTTACAAGCCATTGAAACTTTCGGCCCATAAATGACCGTGAAGGATTTGGGTCATATTCGGCCTGTTAGAGTCCCACTATAGATTTGGGCCACTTTCGGCCTGTTGTGATTTTCGGCCTGTTAACGTCGGACGAAATCCATGGGCCATATGTGGCCCAACATCACATCGGGTCCATTAACGGCCCATATAAAAATGACGATAATCTAGCCCGACCGAACTTCCGGCCTGTTAAAGGCCCGCGTATTAGGTCGGTGCATTTACGACCCGTCCGAATTTCGGCCTGTGAAAGATCCGCATCGTAAATGGGCCCAATCTCACTTTCGGTCTTTTAAAGGCCCGTGTTTTTTATGGGCTCGAGATATTTACACCTGTAAACGGCCTATTGTTACTGAGGGCCCAAATTATGTTTAGGCCTGTTAAAGGCCCACTATGGGCACAAGCCTACCAGAAAAATATGAAATCTTATGCTGATTTAGGCCCAGATAATTTTAGTGGGCTACATGCAAATTTCGGCCCATAATCGTTTTTAGCCCAATTGGAATGGGCCCGACGAATGTTGGCATGTTGGGCTCCTACGAAGCTTTCGGCCGAATACATTACTAAGATAAACCTACACTATACAAAAATAGTGTCGTAATTATTGCAGCATTTGGCAGCATCATAAATGCTGTATCACAACAAAAGGCCTGTTGGCATAAAGTTTACAGTCCTTGCAGATAAAAGCACCATCAGATGTATAGAAGCACATATCATTTGACCTGAGTGCTAATGTTTCAGGCTGTAGAATCTGATGGAGCAGCACGATCTTCACCTTTTTTCCGCCATTGCTCTTGAACAACGAAGCGAATGTCTGATAGTCTGGTTTCAAAACCATTCATATCTTGACGACATTTGTCAACCACTATTCTTGTTTCCAAAACGACGTCCATTAGGGCTTGGACTTGTGTCTGGAGCACAGATATATCACTCTGTCTAGTAGGAAGATTTTGTTCAGTAGGCGATTTGGACGAGGTTACCTTGACAACCAACACAGAATTACGCAGGAAGGTGCTTTTTGCACTGTTAGTGGAGAGATACTAACGCACTGCAGCAAGAGGTGACATTGTGCCTGTGGTAGCCTCGTCACCTTCAGGTGGTTGTGGCTATTCAATCATTTTTTCCATAGCTTCCTGAAAGTTTGAACTTGTAGATTAGTGTACCAGATAAGTTACTAATGAGACAAAAACAAACAAAGTAGGTTACACGTTTATACATAACTTATTTTGGTGAACTACTGTAATACATTAGCATGTATTGTAGTGCCAACTACATAATAAATCACTTTCGGAACATATGTCCATGTAGCATGCCTACTGTATTGTCTTTTTCCTCACATTCGTTGACATCTAAGGATAAAGAGACATGGTTTAAAGTAGGATGAACATAGTATGACATCATTCATATCATGGCCAAACAGATATAAAACAAACAGGCTATTTTATCATTGTGTGCGCACGTGAACATAACAACTATATTACAGATCAAGACCAAAAGAATATCCTTCATCTCTTTTAAACCATGTAAGGTGAAATGATACGTTGAGACAACTGTGAATAAAAGTGAACAGAGTAACTGACATTGGCTGCAAACCAAGTAGTTAAATGAACACATCACAGTACCAATTAGTTCAAGGCAGGAGGAGTAAGGACTTACAACAGCGGCTTGAACTGGTGTGCTCATGCCCTTCATCTTGCTGGTGTGGCAATCCTTGAAGATTTGCACTGCATTCGGTTCAGGTTCTTTTTGGTCCGCGCGGGCTTTCCTCTGTATTTGGAACAAGTCAATATAGATACGATAATATGGCACAGAAAAAAGAAGGAAGTAGCAGCTATTTACAAGAGCCTCGCAGTGTGCAATATAGCTATAAGATCCTGTTCTCTGTTGGAATTTCACTTTAGAACGGTTGATTTTGTTCTTCAAATAGTTAGCCTAGAAGAAGATACACTTGTAAGGCACATACATAAATACAAGTTCAATATGTGGTCTGATCAAATACATATAGCCTACCTGATACTTTGGATCAGACCAGTGTTTAACGAGGGCTGTCCAGTCTTCATCTGTAATATATTCCACTTGAGATGTTTGGGCGATTTCATTGTTAGCCTTGCCTTCAAAGTGAGATTTTCTAAGGTGGTACCGATACTGTCGCAGAGCAGACTGAAAAACATGAGTGCATGCATGTTTAGTTGCATCATCTTTCGGATCCAACTTGAACCTCATCTGTTGAAAAAAGAATGTGAGTCTTATTAGGAGGAAGCTAGAAAGTATGGGACAGAGCAAGACAATATTACTAATTGCAATGAATAACATTACTTACGGATAAATGGTCAAGGAAGGTGTTAAACTGGGTATTGTCTTTCTCATTCCTGTACTGGATCCACGTTGGGAGGATACGTGCATGACTCCTAACGGCAACGGCTGCCTCTGATACTAACTTGGCTGACTCTGTAGCATCACGTGGCCTTTTTAAACCTGCCTCAAAATGGATCTCCATTCTTCCTCCTTTAGATTTTGTTAATCTATCAAGCACTATCCCTGATGTCTGTTTCCGCTTGCGCCGTGGTGCTAGTTCAACAACGAATATGGAAAGTGTTAGTGTACATCAAACTATGAGAGTACATATAAAGGAGCATGCAACTGCAACTTGACTCGGTCAGGTACCGTCTTGGTGTTGATGCTCATGAGGTTCATCTGATCTTGCCAAGTCCTGTTGTATCAGCAGTGCTTCGGAAGTAGTGTTAGGTGTGAAGGCAGCTTGGGAACTGGCCAGTTCCGAAGCAAACGAACGAGTAACTGGTTGAGATGCTGGTACAGTTGAAGCGGATGCTGCAACTAGTGGAGCAGGTGATACTGTGTTTGTAGATTTAGCCGGTGGACTTGGACCTTCTACTGCACTATAAGTACCAGCAGAATCTCGACGGCAGAACCTTGTCCGTTTCACCCGACGAGTAACAACACTCCCTACTATATTGTTTTCCTTGCTCTTTTTTGACTTTGCCATGTCAAGCTGTACCCACAACACAAAAGAATAAAATCACTCATCAAAACTCATTGATGCATGATACAGACAAGCAATACTTTGATGTAAGACAACCGTATGAGGATGGAATATGTAAGAAAAACAGGACGACATGACATATTCACAGCTACGATGTGCAAACTAAGCAGAAGGATTTTCAAGAAAATAGAAGTAAGTCAAGCTAGACACCATATGAAAGATGCAACCAATATTACTCTGCCAAGTTAAAAGTGTCTTGTCATAAGTGGCAATTCGAAAAATTAGAAGCAGTACAACGTAGAAATCAATGCAAGATGCAACCACTATCAAACTGCCATGTTAAAAGTGTCCAATCATGAGTGACTCATGCGGGATACACAACAGCAATACTTTGATGTAACAAACATGGTATGATAGATAGATGCGGTGTATTCTAGACACAGAACGCCATGTCATATGCACATGTATAATGTATGAACTCAGCAGGTGCAATTTAATCAAAATAGAAGAAATACAGGCTAGACAACATATGCAACATGAAACCAATTATCACACTGTCAACTTAGAGCAAGCACCTGCGATGGTGGAGTAGGGAGATGAACTCATCATGTAGACTTGGGACTTCAATGTGACGCCCGGGTAATTAAGCTACAGTGAACCTCTGCTAATGATGCCATGTCACCTCGGTTACTCTTGATAAACAAGCGTTAGTTTAAAACCGATTCAAATTCAAATTCAAAATCAAGCAAACAATAAAAGTTTTCAAATATTAAAACTAAAATGTTCATCATGTGGCAAATAATCCCTAACTAGTTTTGGTGGTGGAACCAACCTTTTTCAAAGTGTTTAAATGCCCTAAAACTAATTAAAACCAGTGGCTAAAATAATAATTTATTTGCTTTTGAAAATATAGAAATAATAAACTAATTTATTTTGGGTCCAAACTAGGTTTGGGAGTGGCCTATTTTGATGATACTAATTTAGGTGCTAACTTAGTACTTTAAAGAAACTAAAAATATCAGAAACTAAAATGAAAATAGAAAATCAAACGAAGAGAAAACAAAACAAAGAAAAGAAAAGAAAGTACCCCCCACTGGGCTCCGGCCCAGCAGGCCACCGGCCCAACCTGGCAAAGGCCAACCGGCCAGCCCACCCCCGCTCCCTTATCCACCCACCTACCGAAACCCTAACCGACTCCCCCCACTCTCCCTCTCCCTCAGATCCAATCGGGATCGGGGCACACCACACCGACGCTGCCTCGTCTCCACACCGATGCCGCCCCGTCCACACCTCGCTCCCTCGTCCCTCTTGGTGTCGTCCCGACCGCATCGCCCCTGGCGCCGCCACCCGTCGCCCGAAGCCGTCCCCGGCGCCACCGGACCTCGTCACCGCCGCCCTAACCGCGTCACCTCCTCCGTTCCCTCCCCGACCTGGACGCCCCTTGCGCTGCACCCGACCATGCCGTCGCTCCGGATGGTGGTCTCCCTGCCGCGAGCGCCCGTCCTCGACGCCCGAGCTCCCTCCCCTCGCTCTCCTTCAGCACCGCCGCCCTCCACAACGCAGACGCATGCCAGGCGCCGCCATCGACCCGTCGTCCTCCACCTCGGCCACGACACCTTGCCGCTGGATCTGTCACCACCGGCAAGCTCCGGCTCCCTCGACTGCATCCCCGACCTCTTCTGTGAGCTCCCACGGCCGCTCCCCCTCTCCCCTCCTCGATTCACCGCCGTAGGCCGTCGCCCGTGCTCTTGATCGGGGCCGCGAGCTCCGAGCGGTCACCGCGCCCGCGCCTGCGTCCCGTGCATCGTCGCCCTCCGCCCGGGCCGTCGCCCTGCCTTGCCTCGCAGCGCCCCCCTATTCCTCGTTGTTGCAACTGCTTCTGCTACTGCTGGGCCTTGCCCGTCCTCACTGCTCGCCGGAGGCCACCCGCCGGCGCCGGCGTACGTCGTGCATGCTCAGTGCCCCTCGGGCACACGTTCGTTTGGGCGCCCGCACCACCGCCCGTTAGCATCGTGCCCGTTAAGGCCCGCTGGCCCTATGACAAGTGGGGCCTCAAGCCCCGAGAACGTTAAAAAAAGAGATTAAATAAATATTAATAATAATAATAATATAATTAATTAATTAATTAACTTAAATTATTGTGATTAATTAACCTAATCATCTAGCTAATCTAATTAATCCTGATTAGTTAGTCTCAATCAATGACAAACGGGACCCACCTGTCAGCTTGACTGGTCAAAGGTGAAAGCTGAACGCTGATGTCATGCTGACGTCATAAATGCATTTTAGGATTAAATTAATTCTGTTAATTCTAGTAAATGTTTAAATCCTTATTAAATTAATACAAAATAAACCGTAGCTCGGATGGAAAAACCTTGTACATGAAAGTTGCTCAGAACAACGAGACGAATCTGAATACGCCGCCTGTTTGTCCGCCACACATCCCTAACCTATCAAACTCGCAACTTTCCCCCTCCGATTCATCTGTCCGAAAACACGAAACACCGGGAATACTTTCCCGGATGTTTCCCCCCTTCACCGGTATCGCCTACTACTGCGTTAGGTCACCCCTAGCACTGCGTATTGCCATGTTATGCTTTGTGTTGCTTTGATTGCTTTATTATTTATTGTGTTCCCCCTCCGTTACTTCTTTCCGGTAGACCCCGAGACTGCCGATGACCCCCAGTTCGACTACGGTGTTGACGACCTCTTCTTGCCAGAGCAACCAGGCAAGCCCCCCCCCCCTTGATCACCAGATATCGCCTATTCTTCTCTATACTGCTTGCATTAGAGTAGTGTAGCATGTTACTGCTTTCGGTTAATCCTATTCTGTTGCATAGCCTCTCATTGTTGCTACAGTTGTTACCCTTACCTGCTATCCTACTGCTTAGAATAGGATGCTAGTTATTCCATCAGTGGCCTACATTCTTGTCCGTCTGCCATGCTATACTACTGGGCCGTGATCTCTGCGGGAGGTGATCAGGGGTATATACTATATACTTTATACATGATACATGTGGTGACTAAAGTCGGGTCAGCTCGTTGAGTACCCGCAAGTGATTCTGATGAGGGGGCTGAAAGGACAGGTGGCTCCATCCCGGTAGAGGTGGGCCTGGGTTCCTGACGGCCCCCGATTGTTACTTTGTGGCGGAGTGACACGGCAGGTTGAGACCACCTAGGAGAGAGGTGGGTCTGGTCCTGGTCGGCATTCACGGTTAATTTAAAATAACACGCTTAACGAGTTCTTGGTATTTGATCTGAGTCTGGCCATTTGGTCTATACGCACTAACCAACTACGCGGGAACAGTTATGGGCACTCGACATCGTGGTATCAGCCGAAGCCTTCGTGACGTCAGCGACGGAGCGGCGCGCGCCAGATTGGACTGGAACGCCTGCTAGGCTAGGTCTGCTTCCGGCCGCCCTCGCAACGTGCAGGTGTGCAATGGGCGATGGGCCGAGACCCCTGCGCCATAGGATTTAGACCGGCGTGCTGACCTCTCTGTTGTGCCTAGGTGGGGCTGCGACGTGTTGATCTTCCGAGGCCGGGCATGACCCAGGAAAGTGTGTCTGGCCAAATGGGATCGAGCGTGTTGGGTTATGTGGTGCACCCCTGCAGGGAAGTTTATCTATTCGAATAGCCGTGTTCCTCGGTAAAAGGACGACCCGGAGTTGTACCTTGACCTTATGACAACTAGAACTGGATACTTAATAAAACACACCCTTCCAAGTGCCAGATATAACCTGGTGATCGCTCTCTAACAGGGCGACGAGGAGGGGATCGCCGGGTAGGATTATGCTATGCGATGCTACTTGGTGAACTTACCATCTATTCTCTTCTACATGCTGCAAGATGGAGGTGGCCAGAAGCGTAGTCTTCGACAGGATTAGCTATCCCCCTCTTATTTTGGCATTCTGCAGTTCAGTCCACCGATATGGCCCTTTACACATATACCCATGCATATGTAGTGTAGCTCCTTGCTTGCGAGTACTTTGGATGAGTACTCACGGTTGCTTTTCTCCCTCTTTTCCTCCTTTCCCTTCTACCTGGTTGTCGCAACGAGATGCCGGAGCCCAGGAGCCAGGCGCCACCGTCGACGATGACTCCTACTACACCGGAGGTGCCTACTACTACGTGCAGCCCGCTGACGATGACCAGGAGTAGTTAGGAGGATCCCAGGCAGGAGGCCTGCGCCTCTTTCGATCTGTATCCCAGTTTGTGCTAGCCTTCTTAAGGCAAACTTGTTTAACTTATGTCTGTACTCAGATATTGTTGCTTCCGCTGACTCGTCTATGATCGAGCACTTGTATTCGAGCCCTCGAGGCCCCTGGCTTGTATTATGATGCTTGTATGACTTATTTTATTTTTAGAGTTGTGTTGTGATATCTTCCCGTGAGTCCCTGATCTTGATCGTACATGTTTGCGTGTATGATTAGTGTACGATTGAATCGGGGGCGTCACAAGTTGGTATCAGAGCCAACTGCCTGTAGGAATCCCCCTTTCCCACTCCTTGGCCGAAGTCGAGTCTAGTCATTGAAAAACTTTTACTAACATGGCTGTGTGGCTTACGGGCCCACGTCGCCATTGGGTGGTATTAGGATCTTTTACGCCTTGTCTATACTCCGGGACTCTGATCTCTCTTCTATTCGGGTTAAGTGAATTTTGCTAAATCTAACATTAGGATCTCGTTATCACTTTCACCCGGAGAGCCCCTTATTACTGATGATCGTCTGCTGCACGTGAAGACCCTGAAGACACTCCCCGCTGTTAACCCGAGAACTTGTGTTCATCGCGTTTGCAATTCCCCTTCCACCGTCAACCCTTATGGATAACTACATGCAGTTGTCATTCTTACATTCATCCCTAGTTGGTATTGTTATTACAAGATACCCCGAAATACTCGTCGTTGTTTCGAGAATCCTTTTTGCCTACTGCCTTGTCGTTCTTTGCCACATGAATACCACTATGGATAATTTCTAGCGCTCACCGGATATTTGCTCATCCCCAGTTGATTCATGTATTTCACAAAAGTCTTCAAAATACTATTTGAACTTCCGAAAATCTTGAGTAGCCTATTGCTCTTGAAATTCTTACTTGCTTGCATTATGGTTAATCCCATAAGTCTATAATCTTATTGGCATCTCTTGTCATTATCATTTTGAGTCCGTTGATTCAATTTGTTGCGAATGCTCGCAATCCTCAATCAGATCCTAGAATTCATCCTTCCGGCTCAGACGTCATTTTAAACGTGAGCTGGTTCTCGCCAATCAAATTGTCGTCGATTGTGCCCCTAAGTCTATTGAACTTATCCATCCTTGATCAGAGCGTCTGCTTCTGATCCTTCGCATTGTAAATCATAATTCCTTTGCAATTGAGCTCTAAGTTACTCAGTTGTTTCTATAATCCAATGTCTTTGCATTGATTCTTCCTCTGGTTGTGAGCCGATACTCACATCAGATCCTTTATGGACCATCAGAACCTTGTTGGATTTTATCCGACAACGTCCTTCATATTCAATCACTTTGGAAGTTCTTTCCTGATACATAATGCCTTTGGTAAATCCTATTCCTTGATTTGGCCAACCATGCTCTGCTTTCGAGCTGGTGATATTTACTATTGAAGCTTGTGGTATATGTTTCCACGATGCCCCGATGGGTTGAACCTATGCCTTCCATAATATGTGTGAACTCAAAAGTTTTCATGAGTCGTACTCTTCTGGTATTTTGCCAGATAAAATTTCAACACTACAACTTTTTCGAAAGTGAGAAGTGAATGAAAGGTTATGCATTGGAGAAGTGGGAGTCAACCTTGAACTTTTTGTTCATGCCCATGGACACGATGTAGCTCTTATCATTAAAGCTTCTCTTAAATTAATTATTCCTTTGGTATAAGTTCATCTTATATCTGGGATCTGGCCTTTTGTAATCGTGGTTCCGACCATGTTCTCCTTTAAATACCATTTCTCGTGCAAGTTTAAGCACTTGTCTTCTGTAGAGCAATACCCCAGTCCAACCTCTACTTTGGTTTGTCGTCGAGTATTACCCCCCTGGTATCTCGAGATTATCACAGAACTGCATAACTTCTTATGAGTTCTCCATCAAGTATTACATTCTCATTGGTTCCAATTTTTCACGGGCTCCGAGTTATTAAACACTGAAGGACATCGATAACTGAATCGAGTCCGCATCACGATTAAACAACTCTTAGTAATCTCCTTTGCTTACAAGTTCGTACTCGATCACGTCATCCCTAGCCTGCTCGGCTATGTCATTATCGTGCCGATTTTAACTGTGCTACCTGGTCCTTCCCAGCGCACAAATTTTGACAGTGAGCTAATCTTGCGTCGATCTTCCTCGTCATATCACTTCTCCTTGAACAACAAACTTGATTTCGAGTTTGTGTCCTATCCGTGGTTCCAATAACCTTTCACTTCATCATTCCTTTGACTTGATGTCATCGCCGATCGATCACATCTTTGTGGAGCCTCTCGACAAAATTTGCTGTGATCATCATCAACATTTTGACTCCTTCCAGGATATCAATCGAATTCATGATGGTAAGTGCCATCCTCGTCCCTTGGTAATTTGAGTTACCATCGACAACATCCTTATCTTCCTTTCACCACAAACTTGTTCATGTTGAGGATGCAACTTGCTATCGAGCTTGTAATATGTTCTACCTTGAAGTATTACCATCTTTTATGTCAAGAATGTGGTGAGAATTTCACCATCCCTTAAGAATTCTTGATATAGTAATACTTATCGCCATCTCCAGTCATACCTTGGTCCCGTGTTGTTTCTAACCGGAATACCGACGATTGAACTGTGGTGTGTAAAATTCAAAATTACTAGCAACCTTATTGCTTGTAAGATAATGAACGATAGTTTCATCCCTTGTGTATTGGTTATTGAATCACCATTCTAAACATTGATCATGCTACCTAAGCCCATATTATGGGTGCACCTTCCAACCAATGGTTAATGGTGTATGTTTTCCTCGAGCATACATCATTATACCATTGGTCTGACAAATGTTATCTCCTTGTTCACATAGTTGTGGAAATCCATCTTTTGGAAATCTCAATGGATTGTCGCTGAGTCAATCAGTCACCTCCTCACCTCTCCTTGATTTAATGATGAACCCTTGTTCGGAACTCGCTTCCATAGTTCATCTCCCGAGAATCTTCGATGTCGTCTCGACAATTTGTGTTGCACCTTTCTTCTCAGGCATCCTGAGTCTGAGTTATCATGACACCAATCAGATCTGAATCTCGGTCAGATATGATGGTTGGAACATATTTCCAAGAGTTATAACATTGGCCTATATATGACCCGGTAAGGTGATGTCATGCTTAGCACCCCTGGCCCGAGGCCCTATTGTTATAGATTCCTTTTCAACAAGGTTATCCTTTCTTCCATGAGGAAATTGTAAGACTTATTCTATAAGTTGTTCCTGATGGATCCTTTGTGTATCCAAAGTCCGACCTTTGCTTGAAGACCATGTCGATGCTATCTCGAAGCATGTCTGTGGTACTCCGATTTTCAACAAGAATATTTGAAGCCCAATGCTAAATGTTTCCTGCTCAATTATCCAAACACCGCTGTATGGGTAATGTCATGAAATTTCTCCCCCCTTTCCTAAATGGTTTTCCACATTATATCATGTCGTGGATATCATGCTCTGTTTGTCCTTGGGAAGGATATACCCCTGAATAATGTGTTTAAACGCATTTTCCTTTCCATTGTTCTATTTAATCTGATGATCACCTTTTCCTGCATTGTTCTGTTTAACCTTTCTGGTGATTTATATGATCTAAGTAGTAATAAGTCACTGCTTTTGTAAGCACCTCGGTGTACAACTCTGTCAGTAAGAACCTGTTACTATTGTTGATGACATTCCAGTATCCACCGATGGACGAGAACTTTGCCTAATGGTCCGCCTCGTTCAACGAGCAGGAAAAGGGTACTCTTCGTCCCTCGCCCTTGGTACCGATGCTGTAGCCGACATAACTGACAGGCTACCCTCTGACATGCCTTGTTATCATGACTGTGCAAAATACCACCGCCCTTCCTATCGTTAACTCACATGGTGGGCCCATAAACCACAGTTCCACAGGATCGAAACCTGACTCTTCTGTATATCCCTGTCTCCAAAGTTTTTCCTCGCGCTTGACTTTGTATGTAATTCACGGGGTCACCTTCCTAGTGCTCTATTCTGGTATTAGATGCTATACTTACTCTCGCTGCTCTGAACCCCTGTCACATTTCGTATCAGGCAACGAACGATTGTCTATGCACTTGAAACTTCTATTTTGCACCTTCTTACTTGCTCTCGATAATGTCTTAAGTTTCAATTCGAGGGTTACCTCCCACCACCTTCCCTGATGTTATCTACTAGATAAGCAAACATTGTAGCGGTCCGTTCTTCCGTAATACCCTCTTATCCTTTTGTAAGTACGATGGAGTTCTTGAAGAAAGGACGACAATTTCATCATGATGCATTGATGAATAGGAATGAAGACATCAATGCTATGGATCGACCTCTTCAAGAAGAGCAACCTAGGCCGAGAAGACTCGTTAGAATTTCGTAACCAAATCTTTTCCCCATTAGTCCCCCTCTTGAATCTCGGGACGAGATTTCTTGTAGTGGAGGAGAATTGTGACGCCTGGGTAATTAAGCTACAGTGAACCTCTGCTAATGATGCCATGTCACCTCGGTTACTGTCGATAAACTCGCGTCAGTTTAAAACCGATTCAAATTCAAATTCAAAATCAAGCAAACAATAAAAGTTTTCAAATATTAAAACTAAAATGTTCATCATGTGGCAAATAATCCCTAACTAGTTTTGGTGGTGGAACCAACCTTTTTCAAAGTGTTTAAATGCCCTAAAACTAATTAAAACCAGTGGCTAAAATAATAATTTATTTGCTTTTGAAAATATAGAAATATTAAACTAATTTATTTTGGGTCCAAACTAGGTTTGGCAGTGGCCTATTTTGATGATACTAATTTAGGTGCTAACTTAGTACTTTAAAGAAACTAAAATGAAAACAGAAAATCAAATGAAGAGAAAACAAAACAAAGAAAAGAAAAGAAAGTACCCTCCCACTGGGCTCCAGCCCAGCAGGCCATCGGCCCAACCTGGCAAAGGCCAACCAGCCAGCCCACCCCTGCTCCCTTATCCACCCACCTACCGAAACCCTAACCGACTCCCCCCACTCTCCCTCTCCCTCAGATCCAATCGGGATCGGGGCGCACCACATCGACGCTGCCTCGTCTCCACACCGATGCCGCCCCGTCCACACCTCGCTCCCTCGTCCCTCTTGGCGCCGTCCCGACCGCATCGCCCTGGCGCCGCCACCCGTCGCCCGAAGCCGTCCCCGGCGCCACCGGACCTCGTCACCGCCGCCCCAACCGCGTGACCTCCTTCATTCCCTCCCCGACCTGGATGCCCCTCGCGCTGCACCCGACCATGCCGTCGCTCCGGATGGTGGGCTACCTGCCGCGAGCGCCCGTCCTCGACGCCCGAGCTCCCTCCCCCTCGCTCTCCTTCGGCACCGCCGCCCTCCACAGCGCAGACGCATGCCAGGCGCTGCCATCGACCCGTCGTCCTCCACCTCGGCCACGACACCTTGCCGCTGGATCTGTCACCACCAGCAAGCTCCGGCTCCCTCGACTACGTCCCCGACCTCCTTTGTGAGCTCCCACGGCCGCTCCCCTCTCCCCTCCTCGATTCACCGCCGTAGGCCGTCGCCCGTGCTCCTGACCGGGGCCGCGAGCTCCGAGCGGTCACCACGCCTGCGCCTGCGTCCCGTGCATCGTCGCCCTCCGCCCGGGGCGTCGCCCTGCCTTGCCTCGCAGCCCCCCCTGTTCCTCGCTGTTGCAACTGCTTCTGCTGCTGCTGGGCCTCACCCCTCCTCACTGCTCGCCGGAGGCCACCCGCCGGCGCCGGCGTGCGTCGTGCATGCACAGTGCCCCTCGGGCATGCATACGTTTGGGTGCCCGCACCACCGCCCGTTAGCACCGTGCCCGTTAAGGCCCGCTGGCCCTATGACAAGTGGGGCCTCAAGCCCCCAGAATGTTTAAAAAAAAGAGATTAAAAAATATTTAATAAAAAAATATAATTCAATTAATTAATTAATTAGTTAATTAACTTAATTAATTGTGATTAATTAACCTAATCATCTAGCTAATCTAATTAATCCTGATTAGTTAGTCTCAATCAATGACAAACGGGACCCACCTGTCAGCTTGACTGGTCAAAGGTCAAAGCTGACCGCTGATGTCATGCTGACATCATAAATGCATTTTAGGATTAAATTAATTCTGTTAATTCTAGTAAATGTTTAAATCCTTTTTAAATTAATACAAAATAAACCGTAGCTCGGATGGAAAAACTTTGTACATGAAAGTTGCTCAGAACGACGAGACGGATCTGAATACGCGGCTCGTTCATCCGCCACACATCCCTAACCTATCGAACTCGCAACTTTCCCCCTCCGATTCATTTTTCCAAAAACGCGAAACACCGGGAATACTTTCCCGGATGTTTCCCCCCTTCACCGGTATCGCCTACTACTGCGTTAGGTCACCCCTAGCACTGCGTATTGCCATGTTATGCTTTGATTTCTCTATTATTTATTGTGTTCCCCCTCCGTTACTTCTTTCCGGTAGACCCCGAGACTGCCGGCGACCCCCAGTTCGACCACGGTGTTGACGACCTCTTCTTGCCAGAGCAACCAGGCAAGCCCCCCCTTGATCACTAGATATCGCCTATTCTTCTCTATACTGCTTGCATTAGAGTAGTGTAGCATGTTACTGCTTTCGGTTAATCCTATTCTGTTGCATAGCCTCTCATTGTTGCTACAGTTGTTACCCTTAGCTGCTATCCTACTGCTTAGAATAGGATGCTAGTTTTTCCATCAGTGGCCTTACATTCTTGTCCGTCTGCCATGCTATACTACTGGGCCGTGATCTCTGCGGGAGGTGATCAGGGGTATATACTATATACTTTATACATGATACATGTGGTGACTAAAGTCGGGTCAGCTCGTTGAGTACCCGCAAGTGATTCTGATGAGGGGGCTGAAAGGACAGGTGGCTCCATCCCGGTAGAGGTGGGCCTGGGTTCCTGACGGCCCCCGACTGTTACTTTGTGGCGGAGCGACGGGGCAGGTTGAGACCACCTAGGAGAGAGGTGGGTCTGGTCCTGGTCGGCATTCACGGTTAATTTAAAATAACACGCTTAACGAGTTCTTGGTATTTGATCTGAGTCTGGCCATTTGGTCTATACGCACTAACCAACTACGCGGGAACAGTTATGGGCACTCGACATCGTGGTATCAGCCGAAGCCTTCGTGACGTCAGCGACGGAGCGGCGCGCGCCAGATTGGACTGGAACGCCTGCTAGGCTAGGTCTGCTTCCGGCCGCCCTCGCAACGTGCAGGTGTGCAATGGGCGATGGGCCGAGACCCCTGCGCCATAGGATTTAGACCGGCGTGCTGACCTCTCTGTTGTGCCTAGGTGGGGCTGCGACGTGTTGATCTTCCGAGGCCGGGCATGACCCAGGAAAGTGTGTCCGGCCAAATAGGATCGAGCGTGTTGGGTTATGTGGTGCACCCCTGCAGGGAAGTTTATCTATTCGAATAGCCGTGTCCCTCGGTAAAAGGACGACCCGGAGTTGTACCTTGACCTTATGACAACTAGAATTGGATACTTAATAAAACACACCCTTCCAAGTGCCAGATATAACCCGGTGATCGCTCTCTAACAGGGCAACGAGTAGGGGATCGCCGGGTAGGATTATGCTATGCGATGCTACTTGGTGAACTTACCATCTATTCTCTTCTACATGCTGCAAGATGGAGGTGGCCAGAAGCGTAGTCTTCGACAGGATTAGCTATCCCCCTCTTATTCTGGCATTCTGCAGTTCAGTCCACCGATATGGTCCTTTACACATATACCCATGCATATGTAGTGTAGCTCCTTGCTTGCGAGTACTTTGGATGAGTACTCACGGTTGCTTTTCTCCCTCTTTTCCCCCTTTCCCTTCTACCTGGTTGTCGCAACCAGATGCCGGAGCCCAGGAGCCAGACGCCACTGTCGACGATGACTCCTACTACACCGGAGGTGCCTACTACTACGTGCAGCCCGCTGACGATGACCAGGAGTAGTTAGGAGGATCCCAGGCAGGAGGCCTGCGCCTCTTTCGATCTGTATCCCAGTTTGTGCTAGCCTTCTTAAGGCAAACTTGTTTAACTTATGTCTGTACTCAGATATTGTTGCTTCCGCTGACTCGTCTATGATCGAGCACTTGTATTCGAGCCCTCGAGGCCCCTGGCTTGTATTATGATGCTTGTATGACTTATTTTATTTTTAGAGTTCTGTTGTGATATCTTCCCGTGAGTCCCTGATCTTGATCGTACACGTTTGCGTGTATGATTAGTGTACGATTGAATCGGGGGTGTCACATTCAACTTCATTAGCAGTAGCAGTCGCAAATCTAGAGAGTCTCTGTTTGCGTCGGTGCGGAGGACCACCAACATCCCCTAACTTACTCTTTTCCTTCCTATTTTCTGATATTGCCTTATGAAGTCAAAACCACAAGAAGATGAATAAAATTATCTCTGCATAACTGGTTGATGCATGATAGAGACGAACACTACTTTGATGTAAGGCAAGCGCAGGATAGGAGGATGGAATATATACAAAAAAGACAGCGTTTCATATTCACACGTACGATAGGAGGATGGAATATGTATGAAAAACAGTAAGCGGAAGGCATTTCAATAAAATTAGAAGAAATGAAAGCTAGGCACCATATGAACATGCAACCAATATCACTCTATCAGGTAAAAAATGTCTCGTCGTAAGTGCCATTTCAAGAAATTAGAAGCAGTACAAGCTAGAAGACAACACAAGATGCAACCTACATCATAGTCCCAAGTTAAATGTGTCTTATGGGTAAGTGATCGTTGCAGGTATAAGTTGTAAGCTACGCAGATGCAATTCAACATAATCAGAAGCAATACAGACTAGACATCATACGGAAAACACAACCACATATAACAGTTCCAAGTTAGAGCAAGCACCTGTGATGGTGGAGTAGGGGAGATGTGCTCATCATGTACACGTATGTTCTAGAAACAGGAACACGTGTCATATTCATAGGCATTATGTGTAAAGTAAGTAGATGCAATTCAACAAAGTTAGAAGCAATACAAGCCAGACATCATACGCAACATGCAACCACATATAATAGTGCCAAGTTAGAGCAAGCACCTATGATGGTGGAGTAGGGGAGATGTGCTCATCATGTACACGTATGTTCTACAAACAGGAACACGTGTCATATTCACAGGCATTATGTGTAAAGTAAGCAGATGCAATTCAACAAAGTTAGAAGCAATACAAGCTAGACATCTTACGCAACATGCAACCACATATATTAGTGCCAAGTTAGAGCAAGCACCTGTGATGGTGGAGTAGGGGAGATGTGCTCATCATTTACACAACTACGTTGACTGTCTAGCCTTGCGTTGTCTTGCGAATCTTGTTGGGAGGATGGCGGAGTAGAATCTGTAGAGAACATCCGTTTGAGTTGCTCAGAAGGACCACCATCATCCAATGCCTTGCCAATTTCCTTCAGCTTTATTGATTTTGCATTGTGAGGTCAAACCGACAAGAAAAAGGAATATAATTCGCTCTTCAGAACTCATTCATGCATGATACTGACGAACACTACTCTGATGAAAGGCAAAGTCATGATACGAGGATGGAATATGTACGAAAAAATGGGCGACTTGACATATTCACACCTATGATGTGGTAACTAAGTAGAAGGCACTTCAACAAATTAGAAGCACTGCAAACTAGACACCATATGAAAGGTGCAACCAGTATCACTCTGCCAAGTTAAAACTGTCTCGTCATAGGTGGCGTTCATCAAACTAGAAGCAATACATGCTAGAAATCATATTCAAGACGCAAACCAATATCACACTGCCAACTTAAAGGTGTTCCATTATAAGTGACTGATGCAGGATACACAAGAAGAGTAGTTTCATGTAAGAACATGGTGTGATAGACAGATATAGTATGTACCAAAAACAGGAAAGCGTGTCATATTCACGCGTATCATGTGTAAGCTAAGCAAATGCAGTTTACGCTAATTAGGAGCAATACAAGCTAGACACCATATGCAACATGGAACTAGATATCACACTGCCAAGTTAGAGCAAGCACCTTGGATGGTGGAGTAAGGGAGCAGAGACTTGGACCTTGTAATGCACTATCAGTACAAGGAGAATCAGTATAGATGCTCTGTTTACGTTGCTGCAGAGGACCACCATCATCGCCTTCCTTACTCTTTTCCTTCCTCTTTCTTGATTTTGCCTTGTCAAGTCAAACCCACAAGAAAAAGGAATAAAATTGGCTCTTCAGAACTCATTGATGCATGATACTGACGAACACTACTTTGATGAAAGGCAAAGTCATGATACGAGGATGGAATATGTACGAAAAAATGGACGGCTTGACATATTCACACCTATGATGTGGTAACTAAGCAGAAGGCACTTCAACAAATTAGAAGCACTGCAAACTAGACACCATATGAAAGGTGCAATCAATATCACTCTGCCAAGTTAAAACTGTCTCGTCATAGGTGGCGTTCATCAAACTAGAAGCAATACATGCTAGAAATCATATTCAAGACGCAAACCAATATCACACTGCCAACTTAAAGGTGTTCCATCATAAGTGACTGATGCAGGATACACAAGAAGAGTAGTTTCATGTAAGAACATGGTGTGATAGACAGATATAGTATGTACCAAAAAGGAAAGCGTGTCATATTCACGCGTATCATGTGTAAGCTAAGCAGATGCAGTTTACACTAATTAGGAGCAATACAAGCTAGACACCATATGCAACATGGAACTAGATATCACACTGCCAAGTTAGAGCAAGCACCTTGGATGGTGGAGTAGGGGAGCGGAGACTTGGACCTTGTAATGCACTATCAGTACAAGGAGAATCGGTACAGATGCTCCGTTTACGTTGCTGCAGAGGACCACCATCATCGCCTTCCTTACTCTTTTCCTTCCTCTTTCTTGATTTTGCCATGTCAAGTCAAACCCACAAGAAAAAGTAATAAAATTTGCTCTTCAGAACTCATTGATGCATGATACTAACGAACACTACTTTCATGTAAGGCAGCCGCATGATAGGAGGATGGAATATGTATGAAAAACAGGACGGCGTGACATATTGACATGTATGATGTATAAAGTGTAAACTAAGCACAAGGTGCTTGAACTTGTTAGAATCAATGCAAGCTAGAAATCATATGAAAGATGAAACCAATATCACTGTGCCAAATTAAAAGGGTGCCCTAACAAATGTATTTGACCAAATTAGAAGCAATACATGGCAACAGGCTAGAAATAATATGCAATATGCAACGAATAAAGGTGACTCATCGTAAGTGATTGATGCAGGATACAGAAGAGGGGTAGTTTCATGTAAGAACAAGGTTAACACATAGATGTAGTGTGTACCAAAAATAGGAAGGCATGTCATATTCACAGGTATAATGTGTAAACTAAGGAGATGCAATTTACCCTAATTAGAAGCTTTACAAGCTAGACACTGTATCCAACATGCAACCACATATCACACTGTGAAGTTAGAACAAGCACCTGTGATGGTGGTGTGGGGGAATTGCGATCATCAACTAGAGAGCTACTTTGACTATCTTCATTTAGCCTTGCTGTTTCTTGAGAATCATGTGGGGAGGATGACACTGCACTCTTTAAACGAGTATGGCGTCTTACAATAACCCACCCGGGTGACTGTCTCATCAAAAGTGATTGACGAGGCATACAAAAGAGCATTAGTTTGATGTACGAACATGGTTAATAGACATATGTAGTATGTATCAAAAACAGGAAGGCATGTCATTATCAAAGGTATAATGTGTAAAGTAAGCAGATGCAATTTAACCAAATTGGAAGCAATACAAGCTAGACACCATATGCAACATGCAACCACATTTGACAGCGCGAAGTTAAAGCAAGCACCTGGGATGGTTGTGTGTGGCAATTGAGATCATCAACTGCAGAGCTACGTTTACTGTCTCCAACTGCTGACACTGCATCCTTTAGAGCGCTGAAACACTTAGTGCTTATCTTCGAATTACACTGGAGCGACTTCTGTCTTTTCTTTTCAGCATTCATCAACACTGCGTCAGAGTCTGAAATACCCATGCATAAAAAAACAATAGTGTGAGTATGGGTGAAGTGTGTGCACAATTAGTACAGTGTAAAGGTAGAAGATAGCAGGTCGGTGAGAAATAAATGACGGGAGACATATGATAGCTCTACAACATGCATGGCACACTAAATTACTACAGGATTCTATGAAAATAACATTCGACTGAAAACAAATAGGTCAGTCCATTTTTTCTGCACCGTCCGATGTACAAAGAATGGGCAAATCGCCTTCATCTACCTCCAGCCAGTCAGTGTTGACGATCTTCCTCAAAACGGCAGCGACCACCGGCCCAGTCACCTGCCTGCGCCCTCCCCTCGACCTCACCGCACCGCCGTGCTTGGCACCGCCCCCCGGCAATCCATTCAAGCCCCGCTGACCTCCAGATCGGGCGCAAGCAGCTCCTGCGCCCCACACCCCTATGATAGACACCGATGCGCCGCTTCCCCGGCGAACAGACGGACTAGGTGCTCCACGCGCCTAAGTGGGTGCTGCTTCTTTTAATTGCGCTTCGACTGACCCTGAATTGAAATCCAGGCGGGCTACTGACCTCTAGCAAAGGTGAAACAGTAAAGGGAGGAAACCCTGTGCATTTAGTATCACGAAGAAGATGCAGTAAGAAGCGCTCAACTAGTTTCTTTCATGGGATGAATACGGTGTGAGCAGAGACATAAGGTTTGCACGAATAAGGGAAGAGGAGTACCTCTTTCTGCTGGCAGTGTTGTGTCCTCCTTCTGTTTTCCCAACGATCTTCTTGTGGTTCGCTGGAAACGAGAAGTTGTGGAGGACGGTGCAGCCTTGGACGAACCCATGGCCAAGTTGTTGAGTGTGGTGCGGTGGCCGTCTGTCGGTGGCGGGGAAGCAGATCCGAGGCGGCGAACGACGGCGTAGCAGGAACAGCTCCGGTGCGGTGGACGGTTGCGACAGTGGAGCGGCAGCAGTGAGGCGCAGGATGGCGTGGTCGGAGTGGTTCTGGTACGGCACACGTCGGCATCAGCGTCGTGGAGGCAGCTCTACCTTGGCTTCAGCTGCTAAGTCCTTGAGGGCGTTGCGGTTGCGGTTGCGTTAGACGACGACGTCGGGGTACCGGCTCCGGCGTGATGGAGTTGGGCGGCGGTGGATTGGGCGCTATGGGGTGGAGGACGGAGGAGGCTGGGGTTTTGCGGCTGGTGGAGAGGGCGTTTTGGCGCCCACGGAGTATGAATGGGGAAACGGAGGGATACGGGGAACTAAGGGGGAACAATGTTTCGGTTTGGGACGCGCTTGTTTGAAATTTGGGGAAAGTTACAAACTTTTCCCCCAGCTAAAATTTTGGACATATTGCGGGTTGGGGGTAGGACAGTAATCTCAGGTGTCCCAAATGTGGGCGGGATAGATTTCGGCCGAGCGCATGGGTGTTTAGGCGCCCACGGCGTATGAATGCTTCTCGGAGGCGGTTGAGACTGGCATCTTGGTGAAATTACAAACCTACCCCGGTTTAGACCTTTGGACATCGGGCCGATAGGCTACACGGGCCAGAGTGAGGACAGTAATTTCCTACCACCAAACATTAGTCTCGCGCGGTTTCGGGTGACCAGAGGCCTATTTGGCACTTCGTTCAATATTTGGGAGCAGAAGCATTAACGTTTTCGGTTCTCTTGAATTGAACATTTAGGATTTGTCAAACTTCACAAATCTTTACTCTTGAAAATCCTAAAGCTATGATTATTTTGGAATGGAGGTGGTACATTTGAATATACATTGTACACGAGTATATATTAAAAAATATGCTACTTACCTCAGTTCATGCATGGTTCCAGATATAATCTCCTTGGTTGCAAAAAAAAAGTTAGACATGCGTATGAATATATATATATATAGCATGTTCAAACGCACAACAAAGATTGATGCCCCCTTTTACATCTGATTTACAAATGCCATTATCTTGGGTTCAAATAGATGAATGCACTTCCTATGAATTCGAATCTTCAAAACCCCCTTTATGTTGAATTCGACATGTATTCTACTTCGTAGCTAGCAATTTGGAATGTATCCATGCAAGTGACAAATGTATAAAGTGCGTCACACTAACAACATGGAGTGCACTAATTAATGTTTATATATGAATTGCAAAAGCATCCATTGCCTGTATTTCAAACCGCTCTCACTCCATGGACCGATAATATGAAATAAACACATGCACATGCTAGAATTCAATAGAGTATGGGTGTCTGATAGACCGATTTTCGTCCATACGCAATTCGCAAAATTCATGATCTCATCCAAAAATAATAATGCCATTTATATTTTTATTTAATGCGTAGAACCGCCTTTTACACGTAGATGCCCTATGCCTCGGCCCGTTCTCACAAACGCGCTATATATCTCTCTATCTACCGCATAAGTGCACACACTTTATATGCATCGGCATTTCTCTTTCACACATGCTCACAATCTCTCTCGGGGTGTCAGGGAGTCTCACGCACATGCTCTCTCTGTATCTCTCTCTCTCTCTTTCTGACTACTATGTACCACTCTTTTCACTAATCTCAGTTGGAAAACACTATTTCTCTCACATGCATATATACACACGCACGGTCTCTACTAGCCCTCTATACGCACATGTGCCTACGTGTCTCCCGCACGCACATTATCTTTTAGGCCTCTCTCGCACACATTGCCCCCCCCCCCCAGAGACACCTCTCTCTTAATTAGTAGTTTGCAGATATGATTCCATCATATCATTCAGTAGGATATCCCTGACTGTTAGGTTGGATGGTAATACGAGGCAAAGTTTTACCCTAGTTCAGACCCTTGCAGTTGAGGAAAAAGCCTACTCCTGGTACTGTATATTAGTGATAGGGGTGTGTACAAAGTACACATGAATACCATGCATTGTGCGTGTGTGTATACTATCGACGAACTAGCCCCCAAGCTTCTATAACATACTGGGGGCCTAGGGTTACAAATCATATATAGTCGGCTTATCACCAGTGGGGATAGAGTCCTCCGCGACTCTGGTAGCTAGCTTCGTGTTGTACGCCGAGTCCTCCACATGGTTCTTCGGATAACGCGTCTCGATCCAACCTATGTGGCGCAGGATGGAACCGACCCATGAGTCCTCATGCTGACCCACCACAACTAGAAATGATGTGCCCACCACACCACACACGCAATCGGCCACTAAGAAAATAAGCATATACAATAGTACAATGTTATACATGAAAGTTAATTGCATGGTGCATCCAAAAATATTTGTTCTAAATTGTGAATGTTTATATATTCTCCTAAAATATTAGTCACGGGAAAGAGAAACGAAGGGCATATCTCTCCTTGTCTCCACCGGACATCCCCTCTTTCTACACCACTTTCACGTACGCACACAAACTATCTCTCGGCCCTCTAAAAGTATGCATGCCCACGACACATTCACGCATGAAGGTCACTGTATTTCAAGCTAAAGCACTATACGGTCACTAGAGTTCAGAATATGCTCATTACGGTCACCGTATACATTCTCGTGGTGATCATATGGTATCTAGCTCACAATACGTCTTCGTATTTTCTTGATGACACTGATGGACTTTGCATTTGATGCGGGCTCCGTATTTTGTTGACGACACTTACGGTCATTGTATTTGAAGCGAAAGCACGATATGGTCACTGGACTTCAGAATAAGCTCATCACGGTCACCACATACATTTTGTCGTGCTAACCAACATGTGGTTGGATGGTTAGGAGGACAGTGGTTTCTCGAGCCCACCAGGGTTAAAGTCCCGGTGCTCGCATTTATCCTGGGTTAATTTCAGTATTTTCTGGCGATGTGCGTTCAGTGGGAGGAGACGTTCCACTCGACTACGAGGCACCTATGGTGACTTCATAAAATCTCAAGATCATATGCTGGCCCACTCTCTCGAAGGTGCTCATAGGGGTAGGGTCTGTGTGTGTGCGCTTATAGCGGTGAGTGCTTGCGCGTATACATGAGCCCTTGCGTCTGTACCGTGTTAAAAAATACATGTCATGATTATACGGTCACTGGCTCACCCGTACAACTCCGTATTTTGTTGATGACACAATCAATTGACCAGTCAAACGTTCCACGTGGCGCAACTAGTGTTGCACCATCGGGGTGCGTAACCGTGGGGCCCACCTGTCAGTCCGTATATGAAAGAAAGAAATGGTAGTTTGAGTCTGTATTGTGTTAATAAAATACATTTTAGGGTGATCATACGGTCACTGGCTCACCATACAGTTCCGTAATTTGTTGATGACACAATCAATTGACCAGTCAAACGGTCCACATTCAGCAGCGCACATTACCATAGGGCCCACCCGTCAGCGCGTATATGAAGGACATAAATGGTAATAAATTAGTGGTCGGTGGGTACTCGAAGTCGTGAGACCTCTGGTTGGCAGTCGCCGGCGGTGGGGGGCGCGTTGATTGGGCGGTGGGGTGGGGATCGCCGGAGAAAAAGCTCGGCGCGGGGGGCCTGGAGGGATGGCCGGTGCGGCGGCGGACCGGCGGTGAGGAGTGGTTTCGGGGCGGGCGTGGCGGCGGGGGCTGGCCGCGGGCGGCGGGGGCTGGCGGTTCGGCCGGTGGTGGCTAGCGGCTCAGGGGGGTGGAGTTTGATGATAAACTGCAGGCCCTTGATTTCGTATCCAACGGCTAGAAAATCTAATGACCAGAGATGAAAAAGTCAGTTGACTAACGTGTAGCCTCACCCCGCATGTACACATGCACGCACGCAAGACACGCACGCATCCAGGCATGCAACACTGACACGTACACATAACGAACACACGCACGCATGCAGGCGTGCAACACTGACGCGTACACATTCACTCATGAACACACGCACGTACGCACACATGCATGCAACACTGAAACGTACCCTTGCACGCACGCAACACTCGCACGCCTGCATGCACACAGCACACGACGCAAGACACATGCTCAACCTATACGTGCATGCACCCTTTGTTAAGGACATGGATTGTTACGAGTATTAACCAATCTTATCTGTGGTAAGCAGAACATTGATGTTTGTAGCGGTCTTTATGAATCAACGTATCGAACGGGCTATCAACATAGTAGGCTTATCTACATGAAAAGGATGATGTCACACTCAATGAACAATCATCGGTTTATGAAATGCCCGCTTCTGACCACCCTGGCCCACCAAAGGTTCCTCTGCTGTGCACTGCCTGCGTTGGGTCACTGGCATGCAGGCCATGTACCCAAAGAGCCCACACGTCAGTGGAAGAATGGCGCGCTGTCCTATGTCAGAGTCGAGGGCGCCACTCGCTTCACGCCCGGCTGAACACGCCTCCTTGCCGCATTTAAACGCCTCCATGAAACCCGCCCGTGTGGAAGCCGAGAGCCCCACTCTGGACACACGTCCGTTCATGACCGGGCCGGCATTAAATGCAACGCCGGCCGAGCTCCTCCCGCCCGCCGTCTATTTAATCTCCTATTTAAATGAGGCCAAACGCCGGCCAAGAATCGCACACCTCCGCCGCTCCCCTATCTCCTCCTTCACCATTTTGTCCACTCTTACAATGGCTTACGAAGAGTAGTTATTCCGCATCCAAGCCGGCTGGGTGGCCCACCGAGCCCGCCGGATACGAGCTATGCAGCTCGCCGATCCACCTCCCTCCCCTCGCCCGACGGAGCTAGTTGCCACCCCAAGCCGGCGCGTGGTTCAGCAACTCGCCGCTCCAGGCCAGCTCGACGAGGAGCGGCGCATGGGCGTCGTTGCTGCCGTCCACGCCGCCGCCTCGTACCGCGTCTCCCGTTTCTGTGGCCGAGACTCCCATGCCGGCGGCCGCGCCATGCAAGCAGCGACAGAAGCCGGGTGTGCGGAGAGCGACGAGTCAGTGGCCAGCGCCTCCGCGTCCGCCGCCATCATCGAGGAGAAATAGAACACGGGAGGCCGCCGCCGCTTGGGTCCCATGAAGGCCACCACGGAGGCGACGCCGGCGTACACAGCAGGTGTCTTGCCGGATCCTTTTGTTGCGAGGACCTTCGTCGACCCCGCATATACCTCCGGGGCTCCCGGCAGTCCGGTGATCGTCCTGCCGGATATGAGGAAACAAATCGATCGGCGGGCGACCATTTAGGCCAGGTATTATATACCTGTGCTGTCTAGAAATAGCACCGCGTAGTTCATTTGAATGTAATGAAATCCGTCATGTTTGTATGAAAATCCGGTATTTTATATGATTTCCGTCGTTGTTTATATGAAATATCACCGTGTTTGCGTGAATTTTGTCTGGTTGGTTGACTTGATGTCATAATGTGTGCAGCTACGGTTGGATGGCGTAATTTGCGGGTCGCCGGTCGGTCTGCGGACGGCTCGGGCGGCGTGGTGGGACAAAAAGAACACAGCTCGTGCGAGCTCGTCTCCAACGTGCGCGCTAGAGGATGCATGAGAACCCGAGCCATTCCTCGTTCATCGGTGGCAAAGGCACCGGTGGACAAAAGGGTCGCCAATATTTTGGCTACCCCGGGCAAGATCCAAACAGCCCCTCCCAACAGATTCAAATCCCTTGTTCGCCATGGAATTTTGCCATGTGTTGTTTTCATGGACTAGCAAGATGCCCGTGCATTGCACGGAACATCAAGATGCATTTTTTTACAAAACACCTGTTGTGATTGACCCATGCAGGAGTAATCCCATTTTGTAAAAACTAATGACTGCTCAAGAATTTTATCGGATAAATGGTATCTTGAGAATTTTATTGGACTCCATTTTTGTATACAAGGCCACAAACCCATATTACAGGTACCAAGGCAAAAATTAATGTCTTCTAACTCAATGTTGCAAGCCACCTTGTTTCCTTGTTTGCTGTGTAAATTAATGTGTATTCTTCTCTTTCATGCACATCAAGCCAATGCTCACACTCCCGCATGCATGCAAGGGATAATTAATGTCCTCCTTTGCTAGTAGTACTACGAGGAAAACACCATTAATATTGCATCGATTAGTGTTAGTGGCCTTGTATATCTGCAAATTGTAATTTTGATAGTGGCCTTGTATATAAAAATGGATGGAGAAAGATGAGAGATAAGGTGAGGAGGAGTGGGGCGTGGTGGTGACTGGGCGGAGGCATGGGGATGGACGGCACATTATGTCTAGGTTTGTATCTCTATAGTCCCTCTCACACACACCCACGTAGGTGGGGGACATGCACGAAGAGAAGAGGTGCACGCACGGCGCACGTACTCGCGTCTCTTTCCCAACCACACCCGCGCGGGTACACGGTGGAGCTCATTTCTATACGAAAAGGCAGCCCACGTGGTAACTTGACACGTGTACTGGTTGTCCACTAGATGGAGGGAGGATCGTCTACCACGGGTGAACAAACAAATTGTGACTTGACGCGTTATGTTAAAAAAGAGGCAAACCATGTGGGGCCTACCTTAGAGGCAAGGCTCTATACATTGGAGTACTTTTGATGTGTCCCGTCAACTCGCAGAACAAGGATAAGCTTGCTTAGTATGCTGTCTCCCCCGCCCACGGGTCCGGTGGCTCGCAGGATGAGGTGAAGCTTTCTTACTACGCCTTACGCTCGCTCCCTCGCCCACGCGCGCGGTGGCTCGCAGGACGAGGAGAAATTTTTACTAGTACTCCCTTCATTTACTCCTCGTCCCTACTACCTTGGTTAGAGAGATTATCATATTGTTTGGAATATATATGTCCTTTAGTACTCCCTCCATTTACTTATACAAGGCCACTATAAAAAAATACATTTTGCATCTATACAAGGCCACAAATAGTAATCGAGACAAAAGTTACTACTCCCTCCTTTCCAGTTTATGGCTCAATTTCAAAATCTCTCCAACCAAGGTAGACGGTGAGTGGTCGAATTAATTTCGTACTCCTAGTTTGCACAAGTAATTAGTACGCTCATTTTTGTCAAGAAGTTATGTTTACCGAGGCATTAATTAGAACGAATGCATGAATGACCACTAAATTTCCATGAACTTCTACATGCATTGGTGAGTTTTCTCTTGACACTGCTTGCATCGGGTGATCTAACGCACCTCGAAATCCAACATGTGATGGTACTACTACTAGTAGTAGAATTGAGACTTATAAAATGGAAAAACGAATGTTTTTTAGATGAGCCCTATAAACCCTAGTGGGTACGTACTCCGTAAAATCAGATTTTTCCCAAAACTAAGTCGCTCAACCTTTATTTGCTTGTTTCCCTTCCTGCCTCCTTGCCTCGAACAGACTATGCCAAACTCCCCTACCTGCCGCACGGGAAAAGACCCGCCCTCGCCTTTTTTAGTCCGGGTTTGTATCGATGGATCGCGCGAAGCAGCAAAAACCCAAGCCGTGTCTTGTACTCCTCCGTCGACGCTCGCTTTCATGAATTCTGTACTTCCTGTCGCCGACATGTGGGACATATAGCAACCGGGCCAACGTGTCAAGCACCAAATAACAGTGCAGAACAGCAGGGGGACGCACCCCAGTCGTACCGCCCCAGTAGTAGTAGTAGTAGTAGTAATGAGCAATGAGACGTCAAATCACAATGCCACACCTTCCCAGACGGACGAAGCAACCATTATTTCACACTTCGGTTCGCCATCATCTCAAACCACGTAGTATTGCTTCTGCCTCAAGAGGGACACGTGCATCGCCTTGGTACATCATGACACGTGGGACCGCATGACAGGCCATTCTCCCCCGCCGATCGCTCGGTAAAATCACCTCATTTTTACTACTATACTTCCTCCGTATCCGTTTACATGGCATGCACGTCGTTCTAGGTTGAGAATTTAACTGGCTATATATGTGATGAACAGTATATGTTTAGAAACTACATCCGCTTAATAATCCAATTATATACTTTTTGTGACATAGTAACTCAGATTTAGTTAGTCAAATGGATGACCTAGAACTACGTGCACGCCCTATAAATCGAGACGTCTAAAAAAATGAGACGGAGAGGGTAGTTCAGTACATATCTTTTTAGATCAATATAGTCGGGATTCACCAAGGAGCAAAACCAAGTGGTAGGTTGCACCTGTCGTGTTGGCGTAGCGACTCAAGCAGGGTCAGTCCGCACATGAAATGGCGACACACTTAACAGGACCCCTTTGGCCGACATGTGGCTCATCCACCGTCTTGTTCCACGTGTGATGCACCAAATTACAGTTCGGAGCAGCGGTTGGAATTGGAGGCACCCCTGTCGTAGCGCCGCAGTAGTAGAAAATGAGCGATGAGGGGTCAAATCACAAAGCCCCACCTTTCCCGCATTAAGCTGGACGGACGAAGCAACCATCATTTCACTCTAGGGCGCAAGAGCATAAAGAAAAGAGAAAACCAATGATGCGTGCGGCAGCTACCTAGGGCACCCTAGGGTAGGGGTCTCCACTGCAGATCATTTTTTTAAAGCGCCTCCACTACAAATCGGCTTCTCCCTCATCCTCTTGAAGAAAACTGATGATGCGTGCGGCGGTAGGGTTTGTAGGAGTACTACTAGGGCATGCGGGGCCACGTCGTAGTAAACGGGAGAGGGATTGAGTTCGAGTCGATGCCTTAAATATGTGTGGGCCGCTTGGTTTTAGGGGAACGAGGCAGCATTTTGGGTTTGGGGATCAGTGGAGATATAGTACGTACAAAAAATTGTGGACGTAGGTTCGACCAAAAGGCAATGATGCATGGGCCCTGCATTTTGATATACCCGGGGCCGCGTGAAATTTGCTACTCTGCTCAAAACTAGTAAGGTACACATGCATTGAACGCATGAGATTTCGAAACCAAATTATGAGTAAATACACACTATAGCATGTAAAGCTTTGAGTCATATATTCATGATGTAGATGTCCGTTTAGTTCTTATAGTTCATCTCATTCAAAATCAATTAGTTTTATAAAAATGGTAAGGTTCATGGGGTTGTGCATTGTAAAGCATAAAGTAAAAAACAAATAATGGCAATTCATTTAGAAAAAAATCAATTATGATACGGAAGATTCTAGAACAAAGGAGAAGTGCTTGTGTTTTGAGGTTTGTGCATTATGCTTAAGTTCAACCATGGAGTCTTCTAAATTGTACATGTGGCAGATCTGGTGGAATGTTGATGATATCCAACGGCCAGTAGTGCTCAGATTTGCCATCTCTGCACTGTCGGATTAGCTTCATCCAGCGACCATCTTTCAAGTTATTCACACACTATATAGTTCTTGTGCCATAGTTGCATGTCTTGGAAAAAAGCTACTAGTGGGTTGTACTAGCTATTTAGGAATAGAAGATGTATACATGGAAGTTGTAGGGAAAGAGATGACATGGAGTATCTCAATTCCTATGAGTAGGGATTGGAAAAGAGATGTCATTTGGTTGACATCATAGGAACTTTTCTATTGAATCTAGAGATGCCATGTATCTCAATTCCAATGAGGAGGGATTAGAAAAGAGATGTAATTTGGTTCATATCATAGGAACTTTTCTATTGAATATACACTAATGTTTATTTTCCTTTGAAATTATGGGAGTATAGGAATCCATTCATATGAACCAAGTGGCTCTAAAGCTATAGAAATGATATCATGTTTATTTCCTTTGAAATGTGGAGTATATGAATCTATTCCTATGAACCAATTGGCTCTAAAGGAAAAAATCCTATAAAAATCATATCATATAGAGTTCCTATGATATTCCTCCACACCAAAGGATGGTTGAAATTGCTGCAGGTGATACGATGGTCTTTTTTTGTAGACTCCTCCCCCATCTTTATAGTTACCTCTCGAAGATGAATGAAATGATATATACAAGGTATTCTACATGTGCAATTTGGTACACGAAAACTCGGTAAAAGTTTGCGAGGTTCGAATTTTCAATAAAGCTATATGCACTGCATTTTGGAACGGAGGGAGCATACGGCAGTTGCTAACACTCACGTGGAAGATTTGTGTGTAGGAGGAGTGGCTGTTCTGTTAAATGACATGGCAAAACTGACACTGTCGGATGCCGATCTAACAGTTCTTATGACGTTCGTCAAGAAAAGGCTTGTGGTGAATGTTTGTCGGATAAGGATTTACGGACACATGCATTGCATTGATACGTGCCCCCCTCTCTCTCACGCACACACACCCTCCCGAGTCCTCTCGCACCCACCGTCTATCTGCAGGTAGACGTCACACACATATGTGCTCTTCACACCCTACCCTCAGAACTTCTAAAAAACAAAAGACGTCGTGCACATTTTATTTTAGCTCACACGTCACACACTTATACTATTACTCTTGTGGCGAACGTTCTTTGGACATAGTATATTGTACTCTCACGAAGAGAAGCGGTGCACGCACGCACTAGTTCTCTCACACCCACTCACGGGTACACGTAGGAGCGCATTTTTTTGAAGCTGGTACAACAAAATCACTCCACTATATATTTAAGCAGGAGCCTTAGCGCTTGCTTTACTAGGGTTCCTCTCGTTCACTCTCTCATGCTCTCCAGATCTAAGCAAGACATAGGTGGCCACACTCTCTCTCAGCTCACGGCTGGTCACAAATCCGGCCGGACAACCTCGACCGGGGCAAGGGTGTAGGTGCATCGTTCATACTGTCATCGGCGGCGAGGGAGGAGACCAACTTCTGCCCGCGCGTCCCGATCGGCGGCCGTGCCATTCTCTCCGAGAAAGCGCCGGCTCCGGAGGGCCTCCGACCCCTTCTTCATCCCTGTGGTATTGTGGCCAAGATGCGGCCTCCCGACGCCGTCTTTGCCACATGTCGACGACCCTCGGGTATATATTCCTTCGAAACCTGCCTTGCTCTACTGCCCCAGCTCCCCACTTGGCTTCGTGTGGATCTTTTTCTACTTCCGTCTGCTGTTCCAAAGCCACCTAGACTTCTACTATTATTAGAGGTAAAGCTAGTTCATACAGTCGACTCTAAGAGTTGGTTCAAACAGGGAAGAAAGTGGGAAAGTTGTAGCATGAATCTAGGACTTGGCTCTAAGAGGAAATGGGGGAAAGTAGTAGATACTGGCTACCCAACCGGTCTCTTGGTTGAAAAGACGAAGAAAGCAGGGTGGATGGCGAAGGGTGGGGGAAGTGGACCTATCTCTTGGTTGAAAAAGGAAAGAAAGTGACGGGTGTTGGGGGATAACACAAATGAGAATGAGAAGGTCTAGATTTCCTGTGCTCACATAGGAAAATGCCGTCGAGGAGATAAAAAATGGGACAAATGCAGACATGTTGCCCAAGTGTTTGCCGCTCTCGGCAACCACATCTGCCTCACCACTTTATGCCCCTGCTGTCCCTACGCCCATATCGCTACCGTTAATGTAAAATCACATGAAGCATTAAGCAATGCCACCTAATGTCACTATAATTAATGGTCTAGTGCCATCGATAAATTGAAGCAATGCCACCACCATTTTATGAAGTGCTTCCGTCTTGCTTTATTTCCCATGAATTGTGTTTTTGCAGTTACACTTAAATCTCACACCGCTAACATTGCTTCATCCCAGTGGAACTGCACAAATTTGATTGCACATTTACTGACCATGTGCTACTCTCATGACAGTAGTACTAATGCTATTGTTCTGCATGTTAATCTAGTGGTAGTGTTGATGTGATGTGATGCTACTTACTTAAGGACACTTTCATACTGTCAATCTAGTGCCAATTATAACACAATAGATGCTGCTGTTAATCATACGCCACTGCAAATATCTGTCACTGTTTAAATGACCGTATTTCGTATTTGCGCAAATAGGGATGTCTGTCTCCATATCGTTTCGGGATGTCTGTCTCCGTATCGTTTCTATCCGCGCAATCAAAAGCACACACCTCGGTTTTAGTAGAACTGCGCCAAATGAGATGGCTATCCCTCGTTGACGTCGTCTAACCACCCGTCTTCCAGGTATTCCTACATTGGTAGTTACTAGGTAGAATGACCAACGCAATATAAAAGAAGTTGATTCGTACATTTTACTTCCTGATTGCAGTGTAGGGACGAGCGAAAACAACTGCATCCTAGTCCGGAATGCACTTTCTACCAGTTCATCCATGGACCAAGGACTAGCTGGCATGGCTACACGGCGGTTTTTTGGACAGGTGCGCGGACAAGAGGCATTGTGGTCTGCTTATTTCTGCAAATAGCGGTGCTTAAATTTAGTGGAATGCACAAGAATTTCAGTTGGTCAGTACACTACATGGTTCAGTTCAGCATTCCAGCTGAGAACACAATTATAATTGGTTATTCTGGAATGAGAGAACCTAACCCTGGATGGTGGCAACAAGAAAAAACGAGAGTGAACTCCAGGAAATTTAAGTCTGCCGGGAGGCCCTTTGCTCAGAGAAGCCTTGCTTGTTTTTTCCTGATTTGTAAACCTTCTCACAACTTTGTCTTTTGCTGTGAACTAGTATATGTTTGTTATGTTCTATGAATCATTGAGATGTATAAAGTTGCTTAACTTATGCTTTTCAAGTTTTTTATGAAGCCGAGTTTAATGTGAGTGTTCCACATGAACGCTGGACTAGCGTGTGAACGTTTGGAATTTACATTGTGGCCTCAGTTAACTGCATGAACCACTGTAACAAGATACATAGTTTCTTATATGTCAGACAACAGATTGTTGATTGTTAGCTGGTCGATAGCCTAGTGTTGAAGCGAGCTGAGCCAATGTGCCGCGTTTTGCACAACTGCTTACAAGTGGGGTAGCACCAACAGTGTTTACAAGTACTTATGTATACGTCGGCGCACAGTTCTCAAACGAGTACTCTATTTCATCAAAACACACACTACTCGTATGATAAAACTAGTGAGGATGCATCTGTTTCGGCAACAATTATGATGATTCACGGGCACACAAAAGTAGCAGCAGTTCCCATAGACGGATTCAAACAGAGTACTAGCCCCAGAGGGCTCGATAACAGGCAAGGTTCGGATAATTAGACAGAATCCAAACTACTATTAAACACTAGCTGGGGCAAGTATTTCATGCCTCGATCTAATTTGGGCTAGACACAAGATGGACCTTGACATGAACATCATCGAGGACGTCCGGCAGCAGCTCAATCCTGTGAACCTTCATGAAGACAACCTTGTGGCCTTGCCACTCATAAACTTGTTTGTGGAGGCATGCCACATCATCTTCCTGCGTAAGCTTGACAAGAACAGTATCCCTCACAAACGAAGGAGTAGCTTTGAACTTCTTGTGCTTCAGTACACCCTGGACAACACGCCTGACAACAGTGAGGCTGGAATACAACTCTTCATTGGTATAAGCGCAAATGGCTTCCAGGATCCAACAGCCTAAAAACTCTATTTTCCCAGTGCGTATATTCAGGTCATCCGCCTCATAGCGAGTGACGTGTACAACCACACAATCCTTGTCTGCATCAGGGCTCTAATTGAAACAGAAACAAATTCTGAATTACTTTCCAGTATAAGAAACACAAGTTATTTAAACCACTATGTATAGCATGGCATCGAAGCTAATAAAATTTTGCATTATTCATCACCACATACTTAGATGAAAAACCACAATCGAGATCGGCAAAGAAGAAAATCACCTTGGGCAGCTCAGCGGGGGGGGGACACATCCTCGAAGGGGGAAAACTGCTCCAGCAGTGCCACGGGGGCTGTAACCTCAAACGGGGCGTTGACCATCTCAGTAGTGGCCGTGAGTGTATCTGGGGTCGGCTCGGTGGCTGCCTCCATCTTCTTGGAGCTCTCTGTCTCGTGGGGATCAGCCTCCCGCGTCTGCTCCAATATCGGCAGATCTTTGCCTGGTTCTCCTTGGTCCATCATGAAACTGACGAATACTAGGAGACCACTGAAAGGAAAACACAATCGCAATGACAATGAAACAAAAAAGAGAGTGAGGATGGTTACTACTTTTCAAAAGTTCTTTTTTTTCTCTGAACGAAAATATACCAACATCACGGATCCGCTTACCTTCCCTTCATTGGGAGAGAAGAACAGTGGCAAATGCGAGTGTTGCCTTTCTTGAAGACGGTGAGGGAGAAGGGGATTCAGCGAAGAGTGAAATGATGGTTGCTTCGTCCGTCAAACTTAGACTGCGGGGAGGTGGGGTTTTGTGATATGACGGCTCGTTATTGCCGCGCTACGACCGAGGTGACTCTCCGCCTGCATACTGCCTTCTAATTTGGTGGATGGCATTTGGGCCCGCGCGCTGCATGGCCCGCATGTCGGTGAACAAAAGTATAACGGCATTCAGTAGAGGGAGACGTTTCGATGACCTAGGAGGAGCCAGAAGCGGTATTGTATCCACTGTACTAGTAGTAATTGTTTTTCTGGGTAGCTGTAGAGTGTCTCCACTGTACTAGTAGTAATTGTTTCTCTAGGCCCAAGACAAAACAGCCCATCCACCCTAGTAAATAGTAAAAACAATTCAAAAGTCCATATATTTACTGAATGAGAGGCGCTACCCACACCCAGCACACCGCCCCCCAAAAAAACCTGGGTGTTCTTCTTCCTCCTCACTCCCACCCACCTCACGTCAGCTCGCTCCACTCGTACCCCCAAATTCCTCACCTCACTCCTACAGAAAACCCCAGCTCCCCTTCTTCCTCACTACTACAGAAAAACCCCAGCTCCCCTTCTTCTTCACTCGCACTACAACTAGGCTCGTCATTCATTACTCTGCTCAAATCCAACGCGACGCCCTCGAGGAAAATGGAGTCGGCTGACCCCAGCGCCAAGAAGATGAGGCTCCCGCCAGCGGCGACGCCTGTTGTAGATCCCGCACCCGGCAGTGCGGGGAGAAGCGGCGACCCCGCCCCCACCGGATCCCAGGAACCCGTAGAATCTCGGGTGGACCGCATCAGCGATCTCCCGGACGCCGTCCTTGGGGAGATCATCTCGCTTCTCCCCACCAAGGATTGCTGCCGCACCCAAGTCCTCTCAATTCGGTGGCGCCCTCTATGGCGCGCCGTGCCCCTTAATCTTGACTGTCATCAGCTATCTCTCTTCAATGATTTTGAAATCCCCAGAGCCATCATCTCCTCCCACCAGGGCTTCGTTCAAAGCCTCTGCATCCCGTCATGCTACCTGAGCAAGCATACCATGCCCTGCACGGTGGACACCTGGCTGAAATCCCCTGAATTAATAGAACTACAGCTGCTTGAGTTCTACTATTCCCCTGGAAATCACCTACCAGATACTGAACGCCATCTACCTGTGCCCTCAGCACCGATGTCCATCTCGCGGTTTTCCTCCTCTCTCCACACCGCCACCTTTGCGTTGTGCGACCTACCAGACAATCTGGTACTAAACCTTTGACTCCCATTTCTCAAGAAACTTTCACTTGTGCGGGTTCGTATATCGGAGGCCTCATTGCACAGCATCATCCACTCCAGTTGCCCTGCCCTGGAGTGCTTGGTGCTTGTTTTCACAGTTAGAATGGGTTGTCTCCAAATAAAGTCGCCTAACCTTGTAAGAATTGGAATTTGTTTTGACGAAAGGCAGCTCATCATCCAAGATGCCCCTTCACTTCAAAGGTTGATCCTTGATTCTACTTATTCACCGTTGCAAATAACCGTCCTCTCTGCGCCTAAACTAGAGACCTTGGGTGTAATACATGATCTCTGTGCTCATTTCAATATGGTGTTTGGCTCCACAGTTCTTCAGGTACTTTACATTATCATCTACACTTGTAACCATAAGTTGCATTTTAAATTTCTGCGCATAAGTTATATGTCATCTTGGAGTACACATTTTGTACTAATATTATGTTCTATGCTCAACGAAGAGTTTCTCCATGGATGGCCTATCAATGGTGCTGGATTCTGTCAAGATCTTATATATCGAAATGAATAGTTTTGATCTGAACAAGATTATTGGCTTGCTGCAATGCTTTCCATGTCTGGAGAAGTTGTATATAAAGGTGATAATTTCACGCACATTGGAAGCCCGCATATAGTGTACTAGAATAACCGTTCAGCTGTTGCTCTTTCGACACTCTTTTTTTAGACCTTAACTGTTTTCAATCTTCATGTCTATTTAGGCAACAGGACGGAGTAAGAAAGTTATAACCAATCGGTGGATTCGTAAGCATCGGGATTTTCTCACTTCTCATGAGATTCGATTGAAGACAATAACGCTAGAATGATATGTAGCCAACCGTGCAAACACTAGATTTGTCACATTCTTCCTGCTGAATGCGAGGTTACTATTGTCCATCAGGCTTAAGTTTATCAGCAGCATGGTTTTGACGGATGGGTATGTGGAAGAGCAAAAAAAAGGAGTTTCAGGTGGGCAAAAGAGCTTCTGAACGTGCCGGGCTTCTGTTTACAACATATTGTGGTCATAATCCAGTAAATTTTACGACCCAGGATGTTCATTCTATGGACCTGACCGATCCATTTGACTGTGACTGCCGAAAACAGTGCTGGAGTTAGATGTTGTTGCCCTTTTCAACCTGGGTTTTTTGTAAACCTGATGAACAATTAACCCTCATGCTTTTGTACAGTTTGTAAGCTGGACTTAGATGTTCTTGCCCTTTCCAACTTGGCTGTGACTGTCATATTTTCTTTGAAGCAAGGCAAATGGATTGCCAGTCGCTTAATTTAGAGTGAAATATTGTAACAACTAAAATCCCAACCAAGGGAAATAACATCACTCTCACCGGCTGCTTGAGCTCACTGTGCATTATAGAAGCCAAGTGATTAGCCCCCACCAGAACCCACAAACTTATTTCTAACTAGCACATCAAATGGGCTGTAAATTTTCATAGGAAAGGCTGCATGACCGTGACAGGTTTGGATTCTGACATTTGGGACCCGCGAGGAAATAGCCTATCCAAGGTGGTGTCGACTTACTAGCCAGTCAACAAACGATTCTTCCTACCAGCTGTTGGATTGACATCCAACATCTATCGTGTATCTTATATCTCTTGTCTTCTTCTTCCTCCAGCCACCCAAACCAAACCACCCCGTCGGCTCCGCCTGCTCCCGCCTCCCATGGCTGACTGCGCCTCCGCCGCCCTACCGTACGTACCCTCCAACGTTGGCCAGTCCCTCCCTCTATTCCCCCACATGTCCTGTTATTCTCCGGCGACGTCAGCCCAACACGCACCCGAACCAGTCAACCCTTGTACTCCCCTCCACCTGCGACTGGACTGGCGCATCTTCCATGGCTCCTGTCCGTTCCGTCCGAGGCCTCGCCGTCGTCCTCTGCCTTGCGGCCTTGGTTCGCTCGCCGTGCGCGGTGCGCCGCCCTCTTGCGTTGTCAGCATCGTCAACAACCGAGAGGAACAAGGAGATGACTGTAAGTGGAGAGGATGACAGTAGGGACCCACCAGCGTCATGGCAGTACGCAAGCAAGTGCCTCTATATTACAAGCCCAAAAATATGGTTCCTCCTAATGGTGGACATCTGGGGCTCACACCATTGTCAACGTAGTCAATAAACGAGAGAATTACACTACGAGCGGCTGACACCAGGGACCCAGCAGGTTGCGCGGTTTTTTTAGGAACAAGCAGTTGTAATTTCTACTAGTTTTAGCGACAGATCAGGGTAACAATGGGGCTGTGCGGGGGCAGTGGCCCGTCTAGCCAGGGTTTTATTTATGTTTACCACATCATGAGCCCAGTTATGTTTTTTTCTTGCTGAAAATGGCTAGCCCAGTTCTATTTTTTTAATAAATACCCAAACGAGGCCTACTTCCTTTATCAGCCCTGCTGGGCTGCAAATCTTTCAAGACGAGGAGAGTTTCATTCGGTTTGCCCAGAAATGGGTTGTACATTTTTAAAACACATCAAAACGGGAATTAGTTTCAATTCTTTTTCATTACAAGATTTTAACTTCCATTGATTTTTATGCATGGACAATTATTTGGATTTTATATTTATATAAATTATTTTTCAAAATAGTTTGAATGTGAATCGATATTTCGGGATTAAAAACAATTGACCGCACCGAAATATGCAAAAATTGGTATACTTTTTAACCGTGGCCACAATATGGGGTGTAATGCTAACAAAAAGAAGTTGGGCTCCAAAAAAATTCTTAAGAATTAGCAAATGGGCTGTACATTATTAGAAATAATGCACACAAGAGCAGTGACTGTTGGATGTCTATCCAATGGCTGTCGTGCTTCTTCAATCTCTGCTTTTCCTGCTCCAGCCGCTCAAACAAGCGCCGGCGGAACCGCCTGCTCCATCCTCCCGCGGTCGGCTATGCTGCTGCGCAGGCCTCACCGCCCCACCGTACTCCCATCGCTGGCCTAGCCATCCATCTAATCACCCACACCTGTTGTTATTCTCCGGGGACGGCAGACGAACCAGTAAACCCTCGTACTCCTCCGCGTGGGAAACAACTGCCGAGTCTTCCCTGGCTCCGTGTCGTTCCCTTCCTAGGCCTCGCCGTCGTCCACCGCCTTGGTGCTCTCGGCGCGGCCTGGTCAACGTGGTCAATGAACGACATCCATCGGAAGTGAACTATACGTGGAGAGGCTGACAGCTGGGTCCACGGCCGCACGCAAGGAAATGCCTCCTTATTACGCGCAAAATAATGATTCCTCCACCTGACAGCTAGGACCCACGGGAAGTGTTGAGGATATAGACCTTAGAGTCACCCGCCAGGAGGGGTCGGGTTACTCATATGGTCATTGCCAGAAGCCCGCCGCCGAGCTTAAAGACGGTGGGCCAAAGATGGGCTTAAGACCCGGATATGGCTTAAGGCCCGTAGTTACAATCATTATTATGGTAGAACTTGTAGTGTAAGGCAAGAATAGTTGAGAGTCCGAGCCGGACACTCTTATGAGCCGGCCGGGACTCTGAGAGCTGCAGGGCGTCAGCCTCCCTATATAAAGGGACGACCCGGCAGCAGTTTGAGGGCGACAACAATCTCATCGAGAGCCGGGCATAGCAGTTTAGCTCCCTGGTTATCGAAACCCTAATCAATACCACATCAAACTGGACGTAGGATTTTACCTTCACTGTAAGGGGCCGAACCAGTATAAACCCTCGTGTTCCTTGTCCCGCATTAACCCCTTCAAGCTTCCTAGCTGCGATGGCTCCACGACTAAGTCCTAACTCAAGGACATCTGCCGTGACAATTCCACGACAGTTGGCGCCCACCGTGGGGCCAGCGCACGGTGGATTTGAGTTCTTGAAGGGCAGCTTCGAAGGGCTCAAGGGATACGCTGTGGGCCGGATGACCAAGAATCGTTGCGGCAAGCTCTACATCGATGATGCAAACTGGGGCCCCGATGCCGGCTCAATTGAGTACGGGTACCGGGTCCCCTTCGGCGGGATTCATGTTTTCATTGGCAAGATTGGTGAGCCGGGCCCTGAGCCGGGTCTCTGCGCCGATCTCGTCGAGGCGGCTCAGCGTGCGCGACCCGCCTGGGCCCGGCCTGCCGTAAGGCGCGCTTTTGTGGGATGTATCCATGGAGGGCCCTCTGATCCATCTGGGTCCGGTGATGAGTCGGCCGCCGGCTCTGACGGCGAGTCGGCCACCGATGAGTCAAACTCGTTGTATCAACTTCAAGATGGCAGGCTCATGGGTTGTTCCAACGGTGACAGTATTCCGGACCTGTTTGAGCCGCCAAGTCAGGTTGGAGTCTTTATGGCTGGCGCGCAGCCTGTTCAGAACCCCACTGCTGGAGCGGGAAACCCGGTGCCTTCTCCGGCTCAGGTGCTGATGGATCTCACGGACAAGATGACGGCCCTGTTAACCGCCACGGTTGACCTGGCGGATCAGGCTCAGCATGATGCGGAGGTGGCACAGTTAAAATTGGATCTAGTGAAAGCTAAGGAGGAGCGTGCAGCGGAAGGGATCAGGATGGCTGCAGAGAGGGCGGCTCTCGATGCCCAAACTCAGCTGATCCAGGCGCAGTCCTTCCAGCTCACGATGGATCAGAACGCGTCCAATGAGGTCATGAGAAGGAGGCATCAAAAGGCCCAATCTCGACTCCCTCCGGTTTACGATCCACGCAACCTCTTCAACACGCCAGGGCAGGGTCTAGTAACCCGCCAGGGGTCATAGTGCCCGGGTCTGGAACCCCTATTCAGCCATGAGTGATGGGGCCTCCCCAGGTGCCCCCTGCCCCGCTTCAGCACGTGCCAATACCCCCGGGTCATTATAATAACCCGCTGGAGAACATGGTCGCTGCGGCAGCACGGCTGGCGGCTCTCCCAGTTGACGGCGACTCTCTGACGGCTATTGAAACCCGCCGGGTCAGGGAACTCCTTCAGACGGCACTGGCGCAGCGAGAGGCGTACTCCTACAGCCGGGATAGGATCCACTCAACCCCTCGTCCGGGCCAGAGCCCGAGTTACAGCCGGCACATGGTCTCAGCAACCGGCTCAAGTAACGTCCGACGCCATGACCCGCCCCCTGGCCACGGCCCGGCTTATAACAGAGCTTTCCACGCCGCAGATCAGGACAGAGCGCGGCAAGAGGCGGAGCAAGTGCCTCAATTGACGGCTTACCAGACCCCCCCGGCTTATCCGACGACTTCCGTCGGCGTGGGTATCCCCACCAGGACTGGGGGTGTCCCTTGTTTAGTACCAGCTATCCGCAATGAGCGTCTACCCAAGGACTTCAAAGGCCCTAGGAAGGTGCCTAATTACACAGCAGACTTACAGCCTGCGGCCTGGATCGAGAGTTATGAGATGGCTATGGAGCTGCTGGAGGTCAGTGAGGCGGCCATGGCTAAGTATTTCACCATAATGTTAGATGGGACTGCCCGCACTTGGTTGAAAGGGCTACCACCGAATTCCATTGGGTCTTGGGCTGAGCTGAAAGCCCGGTTCATCCAAAACTTCAAAGATACCTGTAGGCAGTCTATGTCAATTGTGGATTTGACTAACTGTAAGCAGCAGGAGGGTGAGTCTACGACACATTGGGTTCGCCGGGTTAAGGAGATCATACACTCGTCAGACAAGATGGATGCTGGCTCAGTGGTTTTAATGCTGGAGCAGAATTGTCGTTTTGTGCCCCTGAAGATGAAACTCGGGCGGCTTAAGCGCGACTGCAGTGATATGGGTACACTAATGGCGGCTCTGGTCAAGTACGCCAATTCTGATGGTACCAAGGATCCCCCTTCAGATGATGAAAGGACAGGGAAGGGAAAGAAGAACGGCAATGCCAAGGGTCCTCAGTTTAACCCGGGAAACCAAGGAGGAGGCAAGCGCAAGGCTGATGGCAGCCTAGAGTTTGTAGCCAACGCCAGCTCACAAGGTAATAACCAGCGACGCAAGGGGAGGCCCCCTCCCCGAGGCGGCGGGTCAGGTCCGACGCTGGAGCAGCTGTTGAATGAACCTTGTCCAAGGCATGGCTCTAGAGAGAAGCCAGCGACTCATCTGTGGAAGGATTGTGCAATCATGAAGGCCTTTAAGAATTACAATGGCCCGGGCGGCGGCTCAGGCGCCGGCGGTTTTCATGGCCCGGGCGGCGGCTCAAATTCCGGTCCTCAGAACGGTCAAGGGGGCTTTAATCAGCAGCCTGGCCAGGGTCATCAGCAGCAGCAGGGGGGTTATCAGACCAATCCAAAGCAGCTTAGCGGTGGACAGTATCATGTGTTTACCACCAGTCTGTGTAAGCGAGATCAGAAGCTTCATAAGAGGGTAGTGAATGCTGTTGAGCCGGTGGTCCCACGCTACTTGCGGTGGTCTGAGCAGCCTATAGTGTGGAGCAGGGAGGATCACCCTCCACGGGTGGATAATCCGGGTCACTTGGCCCTGGTGGTGGCTCCTCAAGTGGGAGGATATAAGTTCACAAAGGTGCTCATGGATGGAGGCAGCAGCATCAACATCCTCTATTATGAGACTTTTCGCCGTATGGGGTTGGTTGATAAAAACCTCATCCAGTCAAACACTATCTTCCATGGTGTGGTACCGGGTAAGTCGGCTTATCCAGTCGGCAAGATCGAATTGGAAGTAGCCTTCGGAGATGAGAACAACTACAGGGTGGAGAAATTGACCTTTGAGGTGGTTAAGATAAGAAGCCCGTACCATGCTATATTCGGGCGGCCGGCTTACGCCAAGTTCATGGCTCGGCCGTATTATGTGTACTTACAGCTCAAGATGCCGGGTCATAACGGGACCATTACGGTTCACGGCAGCCGGAAAGTGGCCCTGGAGTGTGAGGAAGGCGATGCAGCTTATGCAGAATCTGTTTGTGCAACAGAGGAGTTGAAATTTTACAAGGACAATGTTGACCCAACTGATATGACCTCTCTGAAAAAGCCGACTACGGAGCAGGAGCCGGCGATGAAATTTAAGCCAGCTGATGAGGCTAAACTTGTTGATTTCGTTCCAGGAGAATCATCTCAGCAATTTAGCATCACTGCCAATCTGGGTCCAAAATAGGAAGGCGCGCTCATCGAGTTCATCCGTGAGAATAGGGACATCTTCGCATGGAAACCTTCTGACATGCCAGGTGTACCTAGAGAACTCGCTGAGCACACTCTCAATGTTGATCCGAAATTTAAGCCGGTCAGGCAGTTCCTTCGGCGGTTTAATGAAGAGAGGCGGAAGGCCATTGGTGAAGAGGTGGCCCGGCTCTTGGCGGCCGGGTTTATTGTTGAAGTTTTTCACCCAGAGTGGTTGGCTAACCCGGTGCTCGTACTCAAGAAGAACGGCACCTGGCGGATGTGTGTGGACTACACGGACTTAAACAAGGCGTGTCCGGCTGATCCTTTTACCCTCCCCCGTATTGATCAAATCATTGATGCTACGGCAGGTTGTGCACATTTAAGTTTCTTGGATGCTTATTCTGGATATCATCGGATTAAGATGGCAGTTAAGGACCAGGAGAAGACGACGTTCATCACTCCCTTTGGAGCCTTCTGCTATGTGTCTATGCCCTTTGGACTCAAGTGTGCACAGGCGACTTACCAGCGTTGTGTACAGAACTGTCTTCATAAACAAATTGGGCGCAATGTTCACGCTTATGTGGATGATATTGTGGTTAAGTCCATAAAAGAGGAAACCCTGATAGATGATTTAAGGGAGACCTTTGATAACCTCCGGGTCTACAAGATGATGCTTAACCCGGCCAAGTGTGTTTTTGGTGTTCCTGCAGGCAAACTCTTGGGTTTTTTGGTTTCTGACAGAGGCATTGAAGCTAACCCGGAGAAGATCAAGGCCATCACCTCCCTAGCTAAGCCGGCATGTATAAATGACGTTCAGCGCTTGGCGGGTTGCATCGCTGCTTTAAGCCGGTTCATAAGCCGTTTGGGCGAGAAGGCCATGCCTTTATATCAGTTGATGAAGAAAACTGATAACTTTGTCTGGAATGATGCAGCTGATACTGCCTTTGAGGATTTGAAGAAGCAGCTGGCAGAGCCTCCAGTCCTTGCTGCTCCGGTTGATAAGGAGCCCTTATTATTATATGTGGCGGCGAACACACGAGCCGTCAGTGTGGCTATGGTGGTGGAGCGCAAGGAGGAGGGTAAGGAGTATCCGGTTCAGCGGCCGGTTTATTATGTCAGCGAAGTGCTCATTGAGTCCAAGCAGCGATATCCGCATTGGCAGAAACTTGTTTATGGTGTGTTCATGGCAAGCCGGAAACTTAAGCATTATTTTCAGGGTCATCCCATCACTGTGGTCAGTTTTGCCCCTCTTGGTGATATCATTCAAAACAGAGAGGCCACAGGGAGAGTAGCTAAGTGGGCTATAGAGCTTGGGCCTCATGGTCTCAAGTACGTGCCACGCACGGCTGTTAAATCTCAGGCCTTGGTGGATTTCATCAATGATTGGACAGAGTCACAAGTGCCCGAGCAGAAGCCGGATAACACATATTGGACTATCCACTTTGACGGGTCCAGGCAGTTGGAGGGCTCGGGGGCTGGAGTTGTATTGGCTTCCCCTAAAGGTGACAAGTTCCATTATGTGCTACGGTTGATATTTCCTTGCACTAACAATGCGGCTGAGTACGAGGCCTTGCTCCACGGTCTCCGGATGGCTAAGGAGATGAGCTTGAGCCGGGTAAGGTGTTTCGATGACTCAGACTTGGTGGCTCAACAAGTATCGGGCAAGTGGGACTCTAAGGACCCTCTCATGGCGGCTTATCGCCGCGAGGTTGACGCCATTGCTGGGCACTTTCAGGGTTACCAAGTGGAACACATCGATCACAGGAAGAACGAGGCGGCGGATGCTTTAAGCCGGCTGGGCTCTCAGCGAAAACCGGTGCCGCCTAACACTTTCCTGGACGTCCTGTATAGCCCTTCTGTTAAGTTGCCTACAGAGGAAGACTTGGCTGTCCCTGACCTGGAGGCACGACTGGTGGCGGTTCTCCATATCATACCAGACTGGACAATGCCATATCTGGCTTACATGACCCGGGGCGAGTTGCCTGAGGATGAAACTTTGGCCAGGCAAATAACCCGGCGGGCTAAGTCAATGATTGTTATCAATGGGGAGTTGCATCACCGCAGTGTTACGGGGGCGTTTCAGCGTTGCGTTTCCCCTGAGGAAGGTCAAGAGATCTTACGTGAGATCCACGAAGGGGATTGTGGCCATCACGCCGGCTCAAAGTCCCTTGTGGCCAAGGCTTTTCGTCATGGTTTTTATTGGTTGACGGCTCATGCAGATGCAGAGGACTTGGTCAGTAAGTGTGACGGTTGCCAAAGGTTTTCACGACGGGCTCATGTGCCAGCTCAGGAGCTGAGGATGATCCCAATCACTTGGCCCTTTGCGGTCTGGGGGCTTGATATGGTTGGGCCTTTCAAAAGGTCCAAGGATAAGAAGACCCACCTTTTGGTGGCAGTTGACAAGTTCACAAAGTGGGTGGAAGCTGAGCCAGTTAGCAAGTGCGATGCAGCCACGGCGGTTCAATTTATGAAAAAGGTGATTTTCCGCTTTGGCTTTCCGCACAGCATTATAATTGACAATGGCACCAATCTCTCCAAAGGCGCCATGGAAGAGTTTTGTCAACGAGAGCATATCCGACTTGATGTTTCCTCAGTGGCTCATCCTCAATCCAATGGTCAAGCTGAGAGAGCTAATTAGGAGATTCTGAAGGGTATCAAGCCCCGGCTTTTGGTCCCTTTGCAACGGACGCTGGGTTGTTGGGTGGAGGAGTTGCCCTCCGTGTTGTGGAGCATCAACACTACTCCTAACAGGTCTACAGGCTTCACGCCTTTCTTTATGGTTTATGGGGCAGAAGCAGTCCTTCCCAGTGACATCCGTCATGACTCACCTCGAGTGGCGGCTTATGTTGAGACGGATAATGAACAGGTGCGCCAAGATGCCCTTGACTTGTTGGACGAACAGCGTGATGTGGCAGCAGCCCGTTCAGCGATTTACCAACAAGACCTGCGCCGTTATCATAGCTGCCGGGTCAAATCCCGGGTCTTCCAGGAAGGCGATCTCGTGCTCCGGATCATCCAGGATCAAACAGATGTACACAAGTTATCCCCGCCTTGGGAAGGGCCCTTTGTGGTCAGCAAGAACTTGCACAACGGGTCATATTACCTCATTGACATTCAGGAGCATAAAGATTCACGTAAGTCGGAGGAAGAGACCCGTCGGCCGTGGAACATAGCTCAGCTTTGGCCTTACTACACTTGAGCCACCGGCTCTCGTGGTGTACATATTTCTCTCAGCCCTGTATATATTATGATAAGCAATAAAGCAGGACCTCTGTCCTTTTTTCCCCTCCAAATATGCGCGTGTTATTTTTGCAAGATTACATGATGACTTAAAGGAGGATCCGGCTTATGATCGTATTCGAATTCAGCCGTAAGCAATAAAGTCACTTGGGGGCTTCCTGTTCAAACATGGGTCGTATTCGAACCAAAGAGAACATAGCTGTCGATACCCATTTTGATTGGCAAAGTGCCGAGCTCATTGGGAAGTTACCTTTGGTCATATTTGAATCATCGTTTAACCCCTCTGAGAACCGACGTGGATCGTATTCGAATCAGCGTCGTTAAACAATTCTTAAAATCACTTGGGGGCTTCCGGTTCAAACATGGGTCGTATTCGAACCAAAGAGAACATAGCTGCCGGTACCCTCTTGATTGGCATCGCCACACCCACTGGGGGCTATGTGATCGTATCCAAATCTTAGCTTAACCCCTTTGGGCCGGGTCTCTGGTCGTATTCGAATCGGAAGCCCCTAAGTTTTTCTGCTTTATCACAAGTTTTCTTTGATTATGTCAAGGTGTGTACAGCCGGGTTTCACTTTGCCGGCTTAACTTTGGTTTACAGTATTGCTAAAATGGGTGTTATAAGGCAGGTAAACCGGAGTTGCGGTACCAACTTTCTCATCCGGATTATCTAAACCGGAAGTATGCTTGCAGGCCGTTAAGTATGTTCTTACGGTTGTATTCAGGATATCATTGAAGACAAGTCCTTTTTGATTCATATTCCGGGTTATCTAAAATTTATGATTCTCAGGACGGTAAGCCGCCTCGAGACTTGTGATTTGCCCTTTCATGCAGGATAATTAAAGGCACCTCTTTTGAGGTTAAGAAAAACAAAGGATTGATTATGACCCAGGGAAATATCAAAGAGACAACTTCAAAAGACTTTAGCATTCAATACGTGCACGATGGCACGGCAGAGATAAACAGTTGTACCTACTCTATTACAAAACTCATCAAGTCTAAAAGGGTGGAGCATTGTTTGGTAAACCGCCAGCCGAGTTATGATGCTTGCTGAGCTGCAGTCTCCGGCTCGTTCCTATCCTCTCCTCCGGCTGATCCCAAGACCTGGAAAGTTGATGACTTCCAGTCGATGCCGCAGAGAGCTTCGAATTGGGCTTCCTCGTCAATTAACCCGGCCGGGTCAATCTCCGGGGCGAAAGTGTGCTGACGAGCCGGCGGGATCAAGGTGAGGGCTTCATAGCGAGGGGTTGGAATCCTCTGATTCTCCGTGTTGTAACCCGGCTGGTACTTGGTTAGATCTGTGTCGTTCCCGATAAGGGTGGCCACCGGGCGTACAGCCTTCACGCAGGCTGCGAAGTCCTTCTGATCGAAAGCTGAGCCGTCTTCCTTCAGGCTTGGATAGCCAAGGGCGATGTCCGCCGGGTCTAACTCCGGCAGGAATGCCTTGGCCCGGCTCAGCGCGGCGATCGCTCCGGCTCTCGCAGAGGCCCGTCGCAGCTCTTGGATCCGCTGAGGCAGAACGGCGAGCCAGCGCAGGACTTCTGCCAGGTGAGTCGGCACCTCGTTGGATAGGGCCACCACAGCTAAGGCACGCTGTGACCCGGTGTAGAGCTGCTCCACCAGGGTATACATGGCCTTCAGCTTGGTGACCACGCTCTGGTTGAGGTTGGCACTTCTGGGACCTGTTTAACAGAATCAGACAAGCCAGCGACACGGATGAGTTATGAGATATGAACATTTTAAACTTGATGAAAGCCGGTGCGGCGACTTACCGAAGATGGCGGCCACCATCTGGGAAACCTGGCACTTTAGGCCGGAGAGCTCAGCGGTCTTCTCGGAGAGAGTCTTCTCCGCCTGTTCAGCCCGGGTTACCAATGCGGCCTTCTCTTTGGCCCAGGCTTTCCGCTCAGCATCAAATTCTGTCTTCAGCTTCTCTTGAGCAGCGATGCTGGATACAAACTTGGCGTTTGCTTTCCGGGTCTCCATTTCTTGCATCTTTAGCCGGCTCGTGAGATCAGCAAGGTCAGTCTCCAGCTTCCTGCCAGCAACCTGTATAAATTTCCGGGTTATGGCATGAACAATTACTCTACAAATTTAAAGTCCCAAGCGTTTTCCAAGCAAAGACACTTGGCACTTGGGGGCTAATGCATATTGAACGTTTTCTATCTACATATTGCCGGTTCAAATGGAGTAAGCCGGAACCTAAGTCTACAACATACTCAGTCATAAGTCGTCGACTTGGGGGCTAGCATGGTACAGGTAACTAAGCAGTAAATAAGAGGACAAAAGGATGTTACCTCAGACTTCTGCTGGATCTGGGTCACCATGGCAACCTCGGCGTCCCGGCTCTTGTGCACTTGGATGATGTAGCCAGAGACGAGTTCTCCAATGCTCAGGTTGGTGTAGTCGGAGAGGTCCAGGTTCATCCGGCGGGGCTGCAGCAACTCCCCCTTAGCGGAGCACTTGGCCAGTACGGTAGGTCTCCCCGGCTCAACGAACTCCGTCCGGGTGATTACCACGTCCGGGTCATTTGTTGGTTGGGCCGAGCCGGAGGCCTCTGGGTCAGCAGAAGCTTCTACAGGTGCCGTGTCCATTGGAGTGGTGGCTTCGGGGGCGGAGGCAGCTGGCGGGTCTTGGACCGTCACCTCCGGCTCAGGCAAATCCGGCACTCCGGCCGACTTGGTTTTCTTCACCCTCTTGGTGAGCTTTGCCTGGGCACTGAAACAGCAACAAAGGTTAGTACAAAAAATATGAGTAAAGATCAGAACAACATGAGATGATTATCGTTACCCGGGAGCGGTCTTGAAAGCCGGAAGACTCGACTGCATAGAGTCGCCCGAAGAGGGGGAGGTCTCCTGATAATTGGAGTTAGAAGAGTTGAGTGGCTGACGGATAACACCCGCCAACGGATGAAAAGGGTACAAGTGGGAAATAACCTCAGTTCGGCGCTTCCTTGATGTGTCAGGTAACCCGGTGGAGAGGTCGGTGTCCTTGTTGGTCCGGGTGTGACGCCGGCTCTCATGAACCTGTTGCTTCAAAATAAATTGAGGATCTTGAGAAGCTAAGGGATGTGAAAAGCTTACTTTCCGGGTTACCCTTCGGATTTTCAGCCTTGGCAAGGGCTCCGAGTCGGAGGAAAGTGACATTACCTCTTCAACCACCGGGTTACTTGCGCCGGTGTCATCCTGTCAATGAGCAAGTATTGATAAGGCGGACAGCGACAAACAACAAATACAACAAGGACTTAAAGGCTCAGGGGTTACCTCTGACTCGGAGCTGTCGCTTAATTGCATCAGCTCTGAAGCAGTAGGCCTGCTTCCTTTCCTGCGAGGGGCGGCTTTCTTGGCGGCTTTCTTCACCTTTCTGGCCTTCTTGGCCGCCTCATGGTCATATTTGACCCGCCAGAACTTGTCGTCGGCCTGAAAAATACAATGGTGATTTCTTTAAACGATTCAGATGAGAGTTATATACAGAAGAAGATAGGATGTTCAGATTGGCGGCTTACCGCTGGGGCTGGGTTGGTCTTGCAGAAGGGGGCTAACCCGGTCCTTCCACAGTCTGCCAGGCTCTCGTTCAAGAGAGCCTTGGTCATCTCCTCTGCAACATCTTCAGGAAGATCGTTGCGGCTGTGTCTCTGAGGGTCGTCTTTGCGGCCCGTATACTCACACATTAAGCCGGGGCGGCGGCTCAATGGGATCACCCGCCATGAGATCCAGACCCGGACCAGATCGATTCCATTCAGACCATTGCCCAGGAGAGCCTTGATCTTGTTGATGGTTGGGAGCAGAGGCTGGCGCTCCGCCGGAGTCAGTTTGTCTGACAGTGGGTGTGTTGACTCCAGACGTGATGGGCGAAAGCCGGGCAGCGGACTTTCATCAGCCGATGATGTATCTTGGCAATAGAACCAAGTCATGTTCCAGTCCTTTGGGTGGCTCCGCGGCTCTGCGTAAGGGAAAAGGCAGTCCCTACGCCGCTGGATGGAGATGCCGCCTAACTCCAGACTTGGCCTGTTGGCGCACTCATTCTGACGGTTTAAGTAAAAAAGCTCTCTGAAGAGCAGCAGACTAGGCTCTTCTCCAAGATAAACCTCGCAGAAGACTTGGAAATTGCAGATGTTGGACACTGAGTTGGGTCCTATGTCTTGAGGCCGTAAATCGAAGAAATTTAGAACATCTCTAAAAAACTTTGAGCCGGGCGGTGCGAAACCCCGGCTCATGTGATCCGCAAAAATCACTACCTCCCCATCCTTTGGCTGTGGCCTTTCTTCTGACGGGTCAGGGGCACGGTAGGACATGATGTCTTTCTTGGGAAGATATCCTGACTTAACAAAATCCGCTAGGGTCTCGTTGGTGACATTGGACCTCATCCAGTTACAAGTAATGGGAGCTTTGGGAGGCATGGTGAAAGTCGGCAGTCTATGACAAAAAGGAAAAACGTCCGAGTTAATGATAAGCCGGAGGAGATCTACAGTTCAAAGCTAAGGTGGCGGCTTATGAAGGGGACTAATGGTATATACCTAAGTACAGCGGGTTATTTAAGCCGTAGGGGCATTCAGAATAAATTGATTATCTACGGCCTTATCACAGCTAAGCCGGAGGATTCTATGAAGCATGGTTCTCTTTAAGCCGGAAGGTTCTACGGCGCGTGGTTTCTTTAAGCCGGAACTGTAAACCGCCAAGATTCAATGATTGCAATTTTTTACTAAGTGTGGTAAAACAGGTTTCACACATTGCAGTAACTTTTTTGGATCGAAATGGTCGGGCAAAAGAAAAATTTCTAGACCTAGAAACAGAAGCGAGGGAGTTCTTGGGCCCGAACAAAGTTCCTATGCAGTAAAAAGAGAGCTGTTTGCGTGTAAAATGGGTGCTAAATAGTCGCCGCACTAGTTCTATGCAGATCTAAGATCAAACAGGGGCAGTAACTATGAGAACTACCGGAACTTGCGGGCAATGGCGACGAACACGAAGAACGCGGACGAATCCTACGGCAGATCTACTCTACAGGGCAAGCAAGACTTACAAGAGCTGGAGAGTTGCGGGGGTTGCCGCGTTTCTCTGGTCAGATCAGGGTGATGCAGCGGCCTGAGCTGGTGACGACGAGGAGACCCGCGGTAGCGACGGCGGCGGAGCTCAAGCAGCACTAGACAGTGAGAGGAAGAAGACGACAGAGGAAGGAGCGTGAGAAGAGCCCGTCGGGCCGGCCTATTTATAAGGTGAGCTAGTAAAGCGGGCGCGAGAATCAAGGAGACCGTGGCGTGGTTATCTCCCCACGCAGCGCCTCGATTTTCGGGATGACAGTAAAGGAAAAGATCCGTTGCGGATCTGGCGGAGTAAAAAACGGACTTAATGGAAGAGGACGTCACGGCAGATTATCCGGAGTCCAGAGGATGACGTCACGCCAGGTTATGGCCTTCACACGAATGGTAAGCCAGAGATTTTTTCTGTCAAAAGAGTTGAGGATTGACATGAGCCGGCTCAAATCAATCTGGGGCCTAATGTTGAGGATATAGACCTTAGAGTCACCCGCCAGGAGGGGCCGGGTTACTCATATGGTCATTGCCAGAAGCCCGGCGCCGAGCTTAAAGACGGTGGGCCAAAGATGGGCTTAAGACCCGGATATGGCTTAAGGCCCGTAGTTACAATCATTATTATGGTAGAACTTGTAGTGTAAGGCAAGAATAGTTGAGAGTCCGAGCCGGACACTCTTATGAGCCGGCCGGGACTCTGAGAGCTGCAGGGTGTCAGCCTCCCTATATAAAGGGACGACCCGGCAGCAGTTTGAGGGCGACAACAATCTCATCGAGAGCCGGGCATAGCAGTTTAGCTCCCTGGTTATCGAAACCCTAATCAATACCACATCAAACTGGACGTAGGCTTTTACCTTCACTGTAAGGGGCCGAACCAGTATAAAGCCTCGTGTTCCTTGTCCCGCATTAACCCCTTCAAGCTTCCTAGCTGCGATGGCTCCACGACTAAGTCCTAACTCAAGGACATCTGCCGTGACAATTCCACGACAGGAAGGGCTTCTGTATTTCGCGAAAAAAAACGTTCCCCCCACTGACAGGTCGAACCCACGAGCTATATATTTGCACGCAAGGAAGTGCGTCCTTATGACGCACATAAAATGAATACCCCCCTGCTAGCTGGGACCCACCATAGTGGGTGGCTGACTTGTGGGCCTACTAAGTTGATGGGGACAGAGGGCTTTGTCAACTTAGTCAATATGAACGATTCTAGCTCCAGTGATTGTACAATGTCCATCCAACGGCCATAGTGCTTCTTCAACCTCTGGTCTTCTTGCTCCAGCCGCCCAAAGCAGCGCCGGTCGTGCCGCCTGCTCCTGCCTCCCGTGGCCGGCTGTGCTGCCGCGGAGGCCTCATCGCCCCCATACTACTCCCACCGCTGGCCAGGACATCCCTCCACTCACCCACACCCGCTGTTATTCTGCGACGACGGCAGCCTCACACCGCAGCCGAACCAGTGAACCCTCGTACTCCTCTTCGCGTGGGCATCCACTGCCGCATCTTCCCCGGCTCCGCGTCGTCCCCTTCCTAGGCCTCGCCGTCGTCTACCGCCTTGGTGCTCTCGGTGCGGCATGGTCAATGTGGTCAACGACCGACTTCCATAGGAAGAGTACTGTACGTGGAGAGGCTGACAGCTAGGTGCACGGCCGCAGCTGGGTCCACGGCCACAGGCCAGTTTTTTTTGTGATTTGCCAAGTACGTCGCTTTGTCAGGCCTGTTGGGCTGCAAATCTTTCAAGACGAGGAGAGCTTCATTCGGCTGGCCGAGAAAATGGCCTATCAGTAATGAGAAATGGGTTGTACATTTTTAAAACACATCAAACCGGCAATTAGTTTCAAATTTCTTTTTTTCATTTCGAGATTTTAAATTGCATTGATTTTTATGCGTGGACAATTTGTTGGATTTTATATTGATATACATTTATTTTTAAAATCAGTTTGAATGTGACTCGAAATTTCGGGATTAAAAACAGTTCGGACCGCACCAAAATATGCAAAATTACGTATAATTTTTTAACCATGGCCACAATATGGGCTGTAATGCTAACAAAAAGAATATGGGCTCCAAAAAAACCTTAAGAATTAGCAAATGGGCTGTAAATTATTAGAAATAATGGCAGATGGGCTGTATGCTGTTTTCCACAGATTTGAGGCTTTCCTAGAAAAAGGTTGACGCACAAGTAGTGACTATTGGATTTCCATCAAATGGCCGTCGTGCTTCTTCAATCTCTGCTCTTCCTGCTCCAGCCGCTCAAACAAGCGCCGGCGGGACTGCCTGCTCCCTCCTCCCCGCGGCCGGCTGTGCTACCACGCAGGCCTCACCGCCCCACTGTACTCCCATCGCTGGCCTAGCCATCCCTCTACTCACCCACACCTGCTATTATTCTCCGGCGACGGCAGACGAACCAGTAAACCCTCATACAGTCATACTCCCCTCCGCGTGGGAAACAACTGCCAAGTCTTCACTGGCTCCGTGTCGTTCCCTTCCTAGGCCTCGCCGTCGTCCACCGCCCTGGTGCTCTTGGCGCGGCCTGGTTAACGTGGTCAACAACCGACATGCATCTTAAGTGGATTGTACGTGGAGAGGCTGACAGGTGGGTCCACGGCCGCATGCAAGGAAATGCCTCCTTATTACACGCAAAATAATGATTCCTCCACCAGACATCTGGGACCCACCGGAAGGGCCTCTGTATTTCGCGAAAAATGTTACCGCCGCTGACAGCTCGGACCCACCAACTATATCTTCGCATGCAAGGAAGTGCCTCCTTATTACGCACAAAAAAATGAATACCCCCCTGCTAGCTGGGACCCAGTATAGTGGCAGGCTGACTTGTGGGCCTAATAAGTTGACGGGGACGGAGGGCTTTGTCAACTTAGTCAATATGCACGATTCTAGCTCTAGTGACCGTACGATGTCCATCCAACGGCCATAGTGCTTCTTCAACCTCTGGTCTTCTTGCTCCAGCCGCCCAAACCAGTGCCGGTCGTGCCTCGTGCTCCTGCCTCCCGTGGCCGGCTGCGATGCGGCGGAGGCCTCACCGCCCCCTACTACTCCCACCGCTGGCCAGGCCATCCCTCTACTCACCACACCCCCTGTTATTCTACGGCGACGGCAGCCTCACACCGCAGCGAACCAGTGAACCCTCATACTCCTCTACGCGTGGGCATCCACTGCCGCGTCTTCCCTGGCTCCGCGTCGTCCCATTCCTAGGCCTCGCCGTCGTCCACCGCCTTGGTGCTGTCGGCGCGGCGTGGTCAATGTGGTCAACGACCGACTTCCATCGGAAGAGTACAGTACGTGGAGAGGCTGTCATCTGGGTCCACGGCAGCCGCAAGGAAGTGCCTCCTTATTACGCGCAAAATAATTATTCCTTTACCTGACAGCGGGGACCCACCGAACGGGCCACCGTATTTTGTGAAAAAAACATTTCCCCCCTGACTGCTGGGACCCACCAGCTACATCTTCGCACGCAAGGAAGTGCGTCCGGGCAAAAAAAACGATTCGCCCCCCTAACTGCTGGGATCCACCAGCTATATCTTCGCACACAAGGAAGTGCCTGACAGTCGGGACCCACCTGGTCGAAGCGTACGTAGCATTGTCATTCTGGTCATGAACGTGTACGTACATACTGGTTGATGTAGAGCGCGCATGTAGCATGTACACGTACGTATAGCGGCCAGTGTGCAAGAAAGAAAATACGGCCACGTACGTACATACAGGCGGGGTCTCGAACGCCTACTCGCGCATACGTATGGCCAGGGCTCGTGTACGTGGCTGGGTCGGAACGGAGAAACTGCGTCGTCGTCGTGTTCATGGGGAGGCAACGGAATGCGTCGTGTTCATCGGGAGGCAACGGAACGCGTGGGAGCCAACCGGCTTGGACGGAACAGATGATGGAAACGAGGCCTGGCGTACCGCAGAACGAATGAAAACGGCCTTGTGTTCGACCGGCCACGTTCGAAACGGGATCCTGTTCATCGGGAGGGGTCTGGCGTACCGCAAAACGGAGGAAACGGACCTCCTACTGTCGAAACGGGGGTCCTGTTGATCGGGAAGGGTGTGGCGTACCGCAAAACGGAGGAAACGGACTTGTGTTGGAGCGCTACGGTCGAAACGGGGATCCTGTTCATCGAGAGGGGTGTGGCGTACCGCAAAATGGGACTCCACGGGATACTGTTCATCTCCACCGTCGACCCCCTCCAGCCTCCACGGGCTACTGTTCATCCACCATCGACCTCCTCCAGCCTCCACCTGCGACTGTTCATCCACGGGCTCCTGTTCATCCAGCCTCCACCGCGCGCTACTCCACCGGCTACTGTTCAACCAGCCCTCTTCACGGGCTTCTATTCAACCACCCCTCCACGGGCTACTGTTCATCCAGCCCTCCACCATCTACTGTTCATCCTGCCCTCCATGGGGTGGTCCTGTTCATCCAGCCCTCCATGGGGTCCTGTTCATCCAGCCCCAACCGGCTCGATCGATCGGGGTCCTGTTCATCCAGAGGCAACACCACGGGGTCCTGTTCATCCACCCCCACCAGGAACTGTTCTTCCAACCCCCAGCAACGCTCACTGTTCATCCAGAGGCAGCATCGATCGGCTTCAGTTAGCAGCAGTAGCGAAGGAATCGCTTGATCGGGTTCAGTTAACAGCCATCGATCGATCGCTCGGGTTCAGTAACGCGTAGCCTGTAGTGCAATCGCTCGGGTTCAGTTAGAGCCCAACGCCTCGCTCGGGTTCAGTTAGAGCCCAACGCCTCGCACCCACGCGCGTGCATGTACGAGAGAAACACGCATCGCTCGGCCCCGACCACCCACCGTAACCGGGAACACCCCGATATTTTCCTCGCCCTCGCTTCTACCACGGTTTTTTCCGTCATGGACGGCCCAAAGAATGTCATGCAGCTGCGTCTCCGGCCCGCCCAGGACGAAAAGCCCATTTTCTGTCATGATTTTTTGTCATAGAAGTAGGACCCCGCCACATCTATGATGATACAGTGTTTTGTCACAATTATTGTCATAGAAGTGTCATAAGTATGACAGAAAAAAATTCGTTCGGCCCAAAATGTCACGGATGTGTCTTTTTTTGTAGTGTAGGTGCGGTGGCTCAAGATGTGGGAGAAGATGGTGCACTGGGTGGTCCTCCGCCACGCTTGATCCTCCGTCGCTTTGCGCCGGCGGAGTGATCGCGTGTTGCGGTGGAGCGGTGGCGACTTGCCTGCCCTACGCAAGGCAGAGACGATGGTGGTGGTGGGGTTCGGATGCGGATGAGGTGGCGGTACCAGCTCAGGAAGCACACTGGGAAAATTTCACGGATAGCTCCACGAAATGTAGGTGTAGGAGTAGAATTGGAGTTGAAATTTGTATTGGGGTAGATGTACTGGATCGAGTGAAATAAAGTTGGCAGTGTTTCTTCGGAGATGAAATCGGGAAAAAGAATTAGAGAGGAGGAATTGCCAGACGGAAATGCCTCTGCAAGGCTCTTGGGGCTAGAAATCCGGCACACGCGGTATGCACAGATAGAGAGGGATATGTGACTTTGCATTCCCCCGAGTATTGCCCTAAATGTACTCGTGGGTGAATCGGGTACGCGTGCAGTATGCAGTATAATCTAAACTAGCAAACAGGCAGAGGCAATAAACATGCAACGGAAAAACACACCAGACAAAACATACTAAGGTTTTTTAATGCTAGTGGGTATATGTACTCCTGGCATACATATACCTACACCAGCGCACTTTTTATTATAGACTCGAGATGAGTCAATGTTATTTAGTGTATGTGATCTACCGATTAAAATCTTGTTAGCAACACATTGCCAACCCTGTCAAACATTTCTGCTTGACACAGAGACAATAAAAAACAAACCAAAAGCAAGAAAGCATACATAAACATAGCATATGGGTTACAAACAGTGAAAGCATACAACAAAGCACGAACGCTCTACGCACTAAAAGAAACAACTCATTCCGGGATACATAGTTCTATCCTCATATCGAGGATGAACAGACTGACAGACCTACTCGCAGAATCATCTCACTGCGTGACTGAGAACATGCAGAGGACTGGCCTTGCTGGGGTTCTCTGGGAGGACGAAGACTGAGCCAATCGCCATCTTCATCGTCCGACACTACTATGGGTTGGGCTTCGACTGCTGGGGGTGTGGCTGAAATTGATCCAAGCAAATGCTGCTAGTGGATTTGGTAAAGAGCCTTGTCGAGGGTGACGATGTTTGGACTAGGCCACAACACAGGCTGAGAGGGAAGCACTGGTTCGGATGGTGTTGGGTGAACGGCTTGGGATGCAAATTTACGAGCCTCACGATAAGCTTCCGTGACAACTCGTACCGCATCGTTGTCCATAGTTCTAAACTCGGCAAGCATCTTGGCAATCATCATCCCCTGGGCAGTGATATATTGCACCAGGCGAGCGATTGCTGGGTCATCTCCCGGAACAGGGGTAGGAGGCTGAATTCCTGCTTCTGTCACAACGGGGAAAAAGCAGAACTCCCGCCTCTCTGCCACTTGCGGGAACTTGGTTCGGAGGTATAGGATAGCCTCCACAGCAGTGGCCTGAATGGCCAAATCAGTAGTGGGCATGGCTCTGCCCTGAAAAACCAAGGGCTGGCCATCTACTGTGGGACTTGGGCAGATTTGCACTCTTGCGTCATAGCGGTGAAGGTGAGGGACGGGTGCCGATTGGAACACCAGGTAATCAGGGCTAGCATTATAGCCAAAGGCTTTGGTGAGCATCTCAGTAAGAAGAGGTGGAAAGCCTGCATGGTTGACGGCAAAGGTGCGGGTATAAAACTTGGGAGCTTTGAGAGCGCGAGTCATGGCTGGGGTGTTACTAGCTAGGCTTCTCTGCAGGGACATGGCTAGGCAGCTATGCGGGACATGCCCGCATGGTGTGGCCCCTTTCCCTTAATGGCGAAGGGTAAGCGGTGTGGCCGACCAGAAAGTATGGGGTTGCTATTCGATCCACGGATAACTAGGCGGGGACAGCGGGGTGAGGACGTGTCGGTGCTGACTGCGCCACCTGTTGATTAACAGTGGCCATGCCGGATGCCAGGGATGGGTCAAATCCCTTAGGGTCATTACGGGTTAATGGTAGCGGTGATCTAATGCTAGGATAACCTATGCCAGCCTGGCTGCTCTGATACCATCTCCTGTGGCACCCCGATCCGCATGGAGCAGGGGGCCTTCGCACGTCATCCCAGGATAACACCTGACGCACGACAGGTCCATGATACATCATTCTGGGTACAAGAATATTCATCAAACACATGTGTATATGATTACATCATTGATGAATACAATTAGCTGGCATAGCCCTAAGGCTATTTAAATGGCGGCGGAACTCTATTTACATGGCAGCGGAAGTCTTGGTTTGGCAGCATAACAACTCTGGCTGGGCTCCACAACTCACAGGACTTGCAAGATTACGACCTAGCATGACGGAACAAGCAAACAATTCGGTCACGACCTACAAAACTGGCATGACATGCCAGATCAGTACATTGAATGTACTTGCAAGATAGCCAAATACATAGCGTTCAAACAAACAGATGACAAAGCAAGAACCAAGCGTCTGCAACAACCCATCTCATAGCAGAAACTAAGCATGGCAATGATATTAACTAGAGACATGGATAAAAAATAAGCATGAATAACATCATGTCATCTACTAGCATGACAATAACATGACATATCAACTTACTTCTAACATGGCAACAACAAAACATAGCATAAGTTCAGTCAAAACATGGCATGGCATCATGAAACTATGCTGAAAATTAAACTACCAGTCATATCCAATGCAGACATAACATGTTAACTTTATACAACCATCTCTTGTTCTACCATGGTTCTTTAAATGCAAATAACAATATATTACTCATACAATGCAGCCAAACTTGTGCACCGAGTCCTTCAGACTCTCTTACCAACGGGTTGCCTCGCAACCGAACGGTGATCATGATGAATCACAAACGGAACCATACTCGGTTCAACGGGTTACCTTGCAACCAAACAATGATCTCACATATCACAATCAGAACCACACTTGGTTCAACACTCATCAAGACCTCGTCTCGTGATCATATCAACACATCATCGTGATTACTCACGACTGTCTCATAGTCCAAGTCATCACATTATTTGTTACACATTATTCATCAACTTAGTTATTTTAGGCTTATCCTCCCTTTCAACCAAGACCTAATAGTCTGACCTACTACGAACTTGTGCCCATGATTGAGGACGCGGCTATCGCTAGATTTAACACACACACTCTGCAGAGGTAGCACACTTTACCCACACTATAGGACCCATGGCCTCGCACTCCCATTCGGGTGGACCAACAGCGTTCCGACAAAACCGATCTACTGCCATGACACTCTCCCGGCCACTCCGACCAACACCCCTTTTTGGGATCAGTCCTGGGTGACCTAGCCTACCAAAGGCAAAACGGCCACCGTCGTGGCAAGAACAGTCCAAACGAGGACAAAGCGCACAGAACAACTCATGCCCACAAGGTTTATGTCCGCCTACCTGATTAGGGTAGCGCGTGCCCATAACCTTCCCTCGTTGGAGGCACCGGCGAGAGGCATGACAATAGACCCGTTAGGGCCTTCCCATACCAAGGCAAATGTGGCTGCACTGGAAAAGCTCGATTTGGTGGCACTATGACATCCCAGTGATGACGGAGGAGGTTTGTTATTAAGTCATATTATTAACTTCTCCATTATCAATCATCATGCAAATATTTTTAACATGAATGTAAAAACTAACATGCAACATATAGATGCAATAACAACATCAAGCTTTTCAAGTGAACAGTGATAGCATGGGAAACATGGCAATACCAAGTACTAGTAATTCCACTAGTGCAACAGAATCATCATAACATCGATACTACTAACATTAAACTAGACAGAGGCATGATATTATCAGCAACAACATCCAGCTAGCATGTCAACGTATTTCATGAAAGCACAAGCATGAAAGGCAGATAACAAAAACATATAGTACGATTGAAATAACAGCAGACGGAACAGACAAGAAACTACCGCAACTAAACACACACACGAGGTGCAAGCAAAGTCAACATGCAAGTTCGGGGCTCATGATAAGAGGTTGGCTTGCCTGAGGTTCGAGGAATACTCCGGGGATGGGTGCGATCAGTTCTCGGAAAAATTTGCCGGAGAACGGTTCTCTCTCAGAGGGACTGAATTAGAGGAAGGGCAAAATGGGCATTTTCAGAATGTGCAAACATAAAGAAAATGGTCCCATCGAAAAGAGCTCGACGAATAGAGAACGTGAGCGTTGGAATCACCACATTTGGTGTTACTGTTCCAAAGTTGTGGCCATTCACTTTTTAGGCAGAAAAGTGGCTTAAACAATGAACGTTCACAAATAAGCATTTCGGCGGGCGGGGCTAAAAAACAGAAAACACATTTCAGAAAATATGTCTTCATAACACTGAAAACGTATTCCTGACAGAAGAAGCAGCAAAGTACACTTTCCTTACTCGAAGACGTACTCACCGGAAATGCGCTTCCACTTAATCCAGTCAGCGGGTCCGCCACGTCAGCGCTGAGAGAATGACAGGCGGGGCCCATGGCATCTTCCCTCTCCTCCTGCCTGGCCTTCTTCTCCAACGTGATGCAGGGAACAAGGGCGAGCTGGTCGTCGCCTTGCTGCTCCCCGGGGCCGGCTGACAAGCGCAGGGGCTCCGCCACTCCATGCCGCACCTTCTGGTGGCCGCGGGGTCCCGCGGGACGGCCCACAGCACCGACGCCACGACTCGAGCGCCATGGCCGGAGCAAGGTAGGGTCGGGGTCGCGCCGACAGGGCTTCCCCGGCGGAACTTGAGGGCGTCGGAGACTCCGCATGATCCAAAGGGAGTATGGGACGCCAAAGAAAGGGAGGGGGAAGGGCCATGGTCGGGCATGGCCGAGGGGAACGGGCGGTAGTGGTTCGGCCATGGAGGGGATTGGGGCAGCTCCGAGGCGAGGGGAAGAACTGCGGGGCGAGGGGAGGAGTGTGGACTGCGAGAGAGCTCGGGAAGGCTACTTATAGCCGCGGGGAGAGCTCGAGAAAGAGGGGGCGAGGTGGCACGTGCGCGGCTACGTGTCCGTGCTCCGGCAACGAGCACGCGTGGCCAAGGGTCACGGGGAAGGGCGGGAAGGCGACGAGGGGGAACCAGACGACGTGCAGGAGCTCACGGAGTCGGGCAACGCTCGCGGACGAGAGGAGGAAGAGGATAGGGGCGAGGAAGGCGACGAGCTCACGGGCGCGCACTGTGCGGCCATTGGAACGGCGCGTCGGAGAGGAAGACAGAGGGGGAGAGGGGTCTAGGGCACCGGCTACGACGATGTTGAGCTGTTTGACACTCGGGGACAAGCCAGAACTGGCCGGAGCGGCTCTATCGTCGCCAACAGTGGCTAGACCACCTGTAAGGACCCCGATCCTAAGTCACACCGATCTAGCTTGTAACACACCATATCACTTTGCGGCCTCACGCACGGTATCCCCACGGGTGCCACCTTACCTGGCTCGGGCCCGTTTGTGCCTTTTGGCTCACATATATGATAGTGTCGCTAGCATCCATATGATAGAGAACCCGGGCCGACATGACTAGTCGTGAATCCAAAGTGGCACTAACTTATAGGGACAAGCATACATGACCCAGCAACGAACGTGTCGGTCATCAGCGAGTGAATCTGGGCTGTAGCAAGATAACAGGACTCCGGTAGACACCGCGTGACATTTCCCCATAGGGACAGACACAGGAACGAAGAAGGACACATGCCGGCCAGCCTAAGTGTTCCGGAGCAGTAGCAAGCTACCATGGCTTAGTGGAAGCACTAGGAGACATTTCCCCATAAGAGAGGCTACCAAGAATAAACAACTAGGTTGTCGGATCCCACACATACCAAGCATTTCAATAACATACACACAATATGCTCGATATGTACAAATACAACATGGCATCACAACATAACTCTATGACTCAAAGTATTTATTCATTAGGCTCCGAAGAGCCAGATATTACAAACATGGGTCTGATGACCCAGCATTCAAGTCATACAAGCAACAAGCACATGCGGAAGCTTAACTTGTCTGATTACAGACAACTACGAATGAAAAAGGCTGAGAAACCTGACTATCTACATGACCCTCCCAAGGGTACAAGATCGTAGCTGAGGTAACAAGCTAAACGTCGAAGTCCACGCGGAACTACTAGTGAGACTAAAGTCTCTCTGCAGAACATAAATTAAGCAAACGTGAGTACAAATGTACCCAACAAGATTTACATCAGAACTAGCTACATATGCGTCAGTATCAACAAAGGGGTGGTGGAGTTTAACTGCAGCAAGCCAGCTTTGACTCAGTGGCTATCCTGAACTACGACTACTGGTAACTCTTTTGAGGTGGCGCACACGAGTCCACATATTCACCATATCAATACACCACTATGAATCTGCTCCCGTCTCCCTACGAGAAGGCCATCCATAGCACTCACGCTTATCTTGCGCATTTCAGAGTATCCGCTTTCACTTGTCTATGAACTGTATAAGCAACCCAGAGGTCCTTTACCACGGATGCGGCTATTCAAATAGATCATTTATAACCATGACTCAAAGGAACCCGTCCCCATCCCATCAGCAATGTTCCCTCTTGGAACACGTATCTACGTCCAGCCCGGACACTGTGCCATGTCGTGTGTCACCCAGACACACGCGTCATGCGTCACCTGCCCGCACACCTGACCGCAAATGTTCGTGTAACCGCAAGGTAGGCTTTGATAAGCACGGAACTCAATCCCTGTGAGCCGTATCACGAGACAATCCACCATGTTCTCCAACACTGCCTCTCATGACCAACTTGACCAAAACGGGTCAAGACACTTAAGTCTCATCATTAGGACATGATCATTCCAATTCGTCACCCAGATGGATCAGACCCGACACAACTCTAAGCATAGCGAGCGAGCATGGAAGAGTGGTCACAACAAAGCTCAAGCAACTCCTAAGCATGCTGGGATGGTTTAGCCATTTGGTGACAATGACAGGTCATGCAAATGAATGGATTCAACTACCGCAGCATGTAACAGTTGAAGCGTTGTTGTCCTAACACAGTGAAAGAGAGCAAAAGCGAGAGAGTGGGATTGTATCAGAATGAACAAGGGGGTTTTGCTTGCCTGAAAGATCAACAGGTGGGCACTGCTCCTTAGACAGGTACTCTGGAGCACTCTCCAGAGCAGGACCTATCGAGAAGGATGGTGTCGACAATCAATACACAAGCATATGCAACAATAGGATGCATGAACATGGCATGAAGATGTGATGTGGTTTGTGCTAATGCATCTAGAATGCTATTTGAATGGAGTCCATTTGAACCAAGGGTTCAAATGCAACTCCAAATTAAACATTTGTAAATGCCATTCATGTGTTTTCACCTATACAGCAGATTTAGGTTGGTTTGTCATGCATGAAACTGGAACAGATGGAAAGATTGAATTTTTCTGATAATTTTTCATATATAAATTATTTCAATCTGAGTTACAGTTGAATTTATATGAATTTCTGAAGATTTGTTAATTTTCTGGAATTTTCAGAATAGAAATGTAACACCCTGGGAATCATGCTACAGTAACTCCCTGTGATTAAGCTAATCATGTTGCTAAACAGGGCTTGATCACATTTGAATCACCTTCCTTTTCTAACTCCTAGTCCAAACTTCAAATATAATTAAAGTGAAAAATAAAAGTTTTCAAAAACTCAAACAAAAATGTTCTGTGGGTGCTAAATAATACACTGGCAATTATGGTGGAGAAAACTCCTTTTTATAAAATGCCTAAATACTTTAAATGAAATAAAACAGAAAAGGAAATAAACAAATAAAAGGAAAACAGAAAACAAAACAAAACAAAACAGAAAAAAAGGAGAAGGCCCGTTCCCCCACTGCACCCCGGCCCAAACTGGGCCGCCACCCCCGAACCCCCCCGGCCCAGTCGCTCCAGCCCACTTCCCCCCCCCCCCCCCCGCGTCCCCTTCCCTGTTCCCCCGACCGGGTCGGAACAGGGGCGCGCTCCCGCCCGACCCCCTCGCCGGCACCGACGCCGGAGAGGATAAGGGCGCCAGCGGCCCCCGCCTCCTCGGGCCTCTCTCCCACTCACCCCGCTCACTCCCTCGGCCTCTGCGCCTCTCCCCCCACCAGATCCCCCTCCCTCTCCCCTTCGATCCCCTCTGCCCGCGCGTGCTCGCCGCCGTTCACCGTCGAAGTCGCGGCCACCGTGCCCAGATCGCCCCGACGACGTGCCCGAACGACTCCCCGCCGTCGACTACGTCGACTACGCCAACGGGAACGAGCCGAGCGCCTCCGCACCGACCTCCCCGAGCTCGTCTTCAACCTTCGGCCGCCGTCGATCGTCGCCGATTCCGGCTACCCCGCGCCCTCCCCGAGCACGCTGCCACTCCCTACGGCTACGCTGTGAGCTCCCGCATCTCCTCCCCCTCTCCGTTAGCTCGCTCGCGCTCCGTAGCTGCTCCCCCACGCGCGCCCGATCGCCACGCCGCGGAGCTCGCCGCCAGCGGGTCTCCGGTGACCAAATGGTCACGGGCGTAGGCCCACTAGCCCGACCGCACCATGCCGCCCCCGCCTAGCTACTTAGTTCGGCCGTTCGCGCGCTCTAACGCAGCTTCCGTCGGGCACCCGTAGCACCTCGCCGCCGGCGAGCTCGTAGCGGTCGTCTCCGGCCGTTCCAGCCCCTCCGACCATCGCCGTTGGACGCGCGACGTCGAGCCGCGTCGAACGCGCCAAGCCCCGCCCCCGCAAACCCACTGTGGGTGAAACCCGTACCCCTCCCGAGCCGCGCCGCCGTGCGTTTGGTCACCGGCGTTGCTCCAGCGCCGGCCGCCGACGTGGCACACCTGGGGCCACCCCTGGGTCACTGCCAGTGGCCCCCACGGGCCCCAGTTGACTGGGTTGACCCAGTCAACTGCTGACTGGGCAGGCCCAGTCACTGACATGCGGGCCCCGCCGCAGAAATTAAAAAAAATAAAGAAAGAAAAGAAAATGTTTTATAAATAAAAATAATTATTTTAACTAATCACTCACTGACATGTGGGGCCCACCCCTCTAATTATACTGTTAGATTAGTTTAATTAAGTATTAGACTAACAGAGGCTGACATGTGGGTCCCACTGGACCCACCTGTCTGGTTTGACTGGTCAGCCGACCAGTTGACCTGCTGACGTCAGCATTGCCTCATGCTGACGTCATAATTCATTTTTGAATATAAATAATTCCAGAAATTCAAATAAACTTTGAAAATTCATATCTTTTAAACCGTAACTCGGATGAAAATGTTTTCTATATGAAAGTTGCTCGAACGACGAGACGAATCCGAATACGCAGTCCGTTCGTCCACCACACCTCCCTAACCTATCGAACTAGCAACTTTCCCCCTCCGGTCCGTCTGTCCGAAAACGCGAAACATCGGGAATACCTCCCGGATGTTCCCCCCCTTCACCGGTACCACCTACTGTCGCGTTAGGACACACCTAGCACCGCTCATTGTCATGTCACGCATCGTCATGCTTATGTTTGCGTTGTATTTACTGTTTCTTCCCCCTCTTCTCTCCGGTAGACTACGAGACCGACACTGCTGCTGCCCAGTTCGACTACGGAGTCGACGACCCCTCCTACTTGCCAGAGCAACCAGGCAAGCCCCCCTCCTTGATCACCAGATATCGCCTACTCTTCTCTATACTGCTTGCATTAGAGTAGTGTAGCATGTTACTGCTTTTCGATATCCTATCCTGATGCATAGCCTATCCTTGCTACTACTGTTGTTACCTTTACCTGCAATCCTACATGCTTAGTCTAGGATGCTAGATTTCCATCAGTGGCCCTACATTCTTGTCCGTCTGCTGTGCTATACTATCGGGCCGTGATCACCTGGGCGGTGATCACGGGTATATACTTATATACTATATACATGACACATGAGGTGACTAAAGTCGGGTCGGCTCATAGGAGTACCCGCAAGTGGATCCTTGTGGCGGAGCGACAGGGCAGGTTGAGACCGCCTAGGTGAGAGGTGGGCCTGGCCCTGGTCGGCGTTCGCGAATACTTAACACGCTTAACGAGATCTTGGTATTTGATCTAAGTTTGGCCATTTGGTCTATACGCACTAGCCATCTACGCGGGAGTAGTTATGGGTATCCCGGCGTCGTGGTATCAGCCGAAGCCTTCGTGACGTCAGCGACTGAGTGGCGCGCGCCGTGTTGGACCGCTTTGACGTAACCGCCGTGATCGTGTGGGTTGCTAGGTCTGCTCGCGGCCGCGTTCGCAACGTGCAGGTGTGCATAGGGCGATGGGCCCAGACCCCTGCGCTTAGGATTAGACCGGCGTGCTGACCGCTCTGTTGTGCTTAGGTGGGGCTGCGACGCGTTGATCTTACGAGGCCGGGCATGACCCAGAAAAGTGTGTCCGGCCAATTGGGATCGAGCGTGTTGGGTTATGTGGTGCACCCCTGCAGGGAAGTTTATCTATTCGAATAGCCGTGTCCCTCGGTAAAAGGACGACCCGGAGTTGTACCTTGACCTTATGACAACTAGAACTGGATACTGAATAAAATACACCCTTCCAAGTGCCAGATACAACCCGGTGGTCGCTCTCTAACAGGGCGACGAGGAGGGGATCGCCGGGTAGGATTATGCTATGCGATGCTACTTGGAGGACTTCACTCTATTCTCTTCTATATGCTGCAAGATGGAGATGTCCAGAAGCGTAGTCTTCGACAGGACTAGCTATCCCCCTTTTAATTCTGGCATTCTGCAGTTCAGTCCACTGATATGCCCCTTTACACATATACCCATGCATATGTAGTATAGCTCCTTGCTTGCGAGTACTTTGGATGAGTACTCACGGTTGCTTCTCTCCCTCTTTCCCCCCTTCCTATCTACCTGATTGTCGCAACCAGATGCTGGAGTCCAGGAGCCAGACGCCACCGTCGACGACGACACCCACGGCACTGGAGGTGCCTACTACTACGTGCAGGCCGCTGACGACGACCAGGAGTAGTTAGGAGGTCCCAGGCAGGAGGCCTTGCCTTTTCGATCGTTGCTACTTTTGTGCTAGCCTTCTTAAGGCAAACTTGTTTAACTTATGTCTGTACTCAGATATTGTTGCTTCCGCTGACTCGTCTATGATCGAGCACTTGTATTCGAGCCCTCGAGGGCCCTGGCTTGTATTATAATGCTTGTATGACTTATTTATGTTGTAGAGTTGTGTTGTGATATCTTCCCGTGAGTCCCTGACCTTGATCGTACACATTTGCGTGCATGATTAGTGTACGGTCAAATCGGGGGCGTCACAAGTTGGTATTAGAGCCGACTGCCTGTAGGAATCCCCCTTTCCACACTCCTTGGCCGAAGTCGAGTCTAGACATTACAAAACTTTTACTAACATGGCTGTGTGTCTTATGGGCCCACGTCGCCATTGGGTGGTACTAGTATCTTTTACTCCTCGACCTTTACTCTGGGACTCTGAACTCTCTTCTACTCGGGTTAAACGAATTTACTAACTCTAACACTAGGATCCCGTGACCGCGTTCACCCCAAAGTTGGATAAGCCGTAGTTGATTCTTAGAGTAGTATTTTGAACAATACACACACTGGCATTTGACTCCTTTGAAACGTCTTTGCTTTCAGATGGAACCCACGAGGCAGGTCGTTCGCCACACGATGGCCATTGGTGCCTCGGGATCACCTGCGGTGCTAGCTGAGATGATGACCTATCTGGGTTATCGCTGGCACCCTGAGTACACCGTCTACGAGGAGTACCAGGACTTTAACCAGGAGCAGTACCGTGCCATCGTCCACCTCTACTCTCGGGAGTATGACTCCACTGCTGTGCTGCACACCGCCCACGGTGTTGGTGTGACCATCGATATGGCTGTCCACGATGCTGCCTATGCTGCTCTGACACGTCTTCGTGGAGAGTATCAGGAGTTGGACACCTCCCCTTTCAGGCACATTGCTATCGCCTCTGATGTTGGTGCGGAGGGATACTATACTGCTGCCTACTCCACTGTCACCCGAGAGCCCTTCTACCATCAGCACCTGGTTCTGCATGCTGATGGGCTGGATCGCGCTAACCGAGCTCTTCGCCACGAGATGTACACCACCCGTCAGCACCTTTACCGTGCTCTGGCGCTGCTGCACCCCTTTGTCCGATCTGGACAGGTACCGCGTACTATGATCTACCCAGCCAGGACCGTGATGCCCCACGGTGTCGGTTGGCCAGAGGTGGGAGGCTACTCTCCCGCACTTGGTCCTCTTCTGCCACCTGAGCGTCGGGCTCTACACCTGAGTATCCGCGGCCCCCAGTCTGCTGACGTGGAGGGCTATCCGTTGCCTCACTACCAGCTGTCGGGCTACGATTACCTCCACAGTACCTCTTGGGACTGATGTAGGCTTGCTTGTAGTATTAGCTGCAGTCGCCGCGAGCCTGTGTGCCGCCTATGATGTTTTAGTCTATGTACTGAACTCTGTGTACTGAACTCTATGCATGACCGCTTTTGTAAGTTATGTCGACTACTATGTAATAGCTATCGTGCCCCTTTCATTATGCATGTTTCATCATGAATGAATCTTGTCATTGCAAATTTCTCAATGCTGAACTACCCCTGTTATATATTAGCAGGATGGTTAGACCAGGTGGTCGTGGTCGTGGTGGCGATGCCCCACCACCACCTGAGTACATGGCTGGTATGATCCAACAGTTCGAACTGAACTGCCAATTCATGGAAAATATGATGGCTCAGTTCCCTCGCCCCAATATGAACCAGCAGCCAGCTCAAGTGACTCTTCAAGATTTCATACGCCTCAACCCAACCATCTACCGCAGCTCAACTCAGCCTCTGGATGCTGATGACTGGCTCCGTGACATCACCTATGAGATGGAGTCTGCTGATGTAGCCCCTGCCAGCTATGTCACTTTTGCTTCCTTCTTCTTGAAGAGACCCGCAGCTCAGTGGTGGGACAGCCACAGGCGTACTTTGCCAGCTGGAACAATCATCACCTGGCCAGACTTCCAAGCTGCTTTCCGTGCCCGCTTCATTCCTCAGGGAGTCATGGACCGGAAGAAGCGTGAGTTTCGCAACCTCACCCAAGGCAACAAAACTGTCGAAGCTTATCAGCGGGAGTTTCTGGACTTGTCCCGCTATGCTGAAGAAGACATTGCAACTGATGCACGCAGACAGGAGAAGTTCCGAGATGGACTACAAGCTGACATCAAGCTCGCACTTCTAGTGCATGACTTCGCCGATTTCGCCACCTTGGTGAATAAGGCCATCAATGTCGAGACTGGTCTGCAGGAATACCAGAGCTCTCAGAGGCGCAACCGTGACACGGGCTCATCTTCGGGCTCGCCCTCACAGAAGCGTAAGATATGGATCCCGAATAGCATGTATCGTCCAAATGCACCTGCTCCCAGGAAATCTTATGCTGCACCGTGTCTGCCTCCTCCACCATCTAAGCAGTCAAAGCTACCAGCTCCCCCACCTGGGGCTCCTGTTCCCACTCCCGATAATGGTCTGTGCTTCAAGTGTGGTCAACCAGGTCACTTTGCCAGGAACTGCTATCAGAACCAGAATCAACTGGCCCTTCCAGCAGCTGGCCGTGGTAACAACCATCCCCGCAACAACAATGCTAAGTCTTATGGTCGTGCTCATGCCAACCACGTTGATCTCAGCGAAGCTCAAGACTAGCCTGCTACTGTGATGGGTACACTCCTCGTAAATTCAGTACCAGCATCCATTTTATTTGATACAGGAGCATCCCATTCATTCATATCAGCAGAATTTGCATTCCTGCATGGCATTAATTACGAAGAGATAAACACTCCGCTAGTGGTACACACCCCTGCGGGCCAATGTCAAACCACTATGGTTAGTCATGATGTTACTGTTGAAATTGAAGGACTGGAATTTCTTGTCTCTCCCATCGTACTGAAGTCCTGTAGCATTGATCTCATTCTGGGAATGAATTGGTTAAAAGCGCATACTGCTTCAATCGTTTGCACCACTAAGACCGTCCATCTGCTACACCCTTCAGATGAGATAGTTACTTACCAAGCCCATCTGGTGCAAAATGCCGAGGCAAGGCTCTATGCATTGAATGCATTGAACGCTGCACCACTCGAGGGCATTGAAAACATTCCCGTCGTGCGTGAATTCCTCGACGTCTTCCCTGAAGAACTTCCGGGGATTCCCCCTGCTAGAGCTGTCGAATTCATCATCGACTTGAAACCATGCACCACTCCTATAGCCAAGCGACCCTACAAAATGGCGCCGCATGAACTCCTTGAGCTTAAGGAGGAAATCGACAAATCTCTTCGCAAGGGATTCATTCGCCCAAGTTGCTCTCCTTGGGGAGCACCTTCTCTCTTTGTCAAGAAGAAGGATGGGACAAACCGGTTAGTTCAAGACTACCGTCCTATAAACCAAGCCACCATTCAGAATAAATACCCTCTTCCTCGGATCAATGATCTATATGATCAACTGGCGGGTTCGTCAGTGTTCTCTAAGCTCGACTTGAGGTTGGGCTACCATCAGATCCGTGTTCGAGAAGAGGATATCCCAAAGACCGCCTTCGTGACTCGCTATGGTTCATACGAGTACACCGTCATGTCTTTCGGGTTAACCAATGCTCCAGCCACCTTCTCTCGTCTGATGAACTATATATTCATGGATTACCTCGACAAGTTCATCGTGGTTTATCTGGATGATATCCTGATATTTTCCAAGAACGAAGAAGAACATGCGGAACATCTTCGACTGGTGCTGGAAAAGCTACGAGAACATCAACTATATGCCAAGTTCTCCAAATGTGAATTCTGGCTACCGGAAGTAACCTATCTTGGGCATGTCATCTCTAAGGATGGTATTGCCGTCAACCCCGAGCGAGTTCAGGCTATTCTTGATTGGACTCCTCCCAAGAACGTTAAGCAAGTCAGAAGTTTTCTCGGTCTCGCCAGCTATTGCCGTCGATTTGTCGAGAACTTCTCCAAGATCGCCAGGCCTCTGACTAACCTGTTACATAAGGGCGTCAAGTTCCAATGGACAGACAAATGTCAGGAAAGTTTCCAGGCACTCAAAGACAAGTTGACTTCTGTCCCCAGTCCTAGCTCCACCTGATACTAAGAAGGACTTTGTCATTTACTGCGACGCTTCCCGTCAAGGATTAGGCTGTGTCCTAATGCAAGACCGCAAAGTGATTGCTTATGCCTCTCGACAATTGCGCCCTCACGAAGAGAACTACCCAGTTCACGACCTCAAACTTGCTGCTGTCATTCATGCGCTGAAGCAGTGGCGACATTACCTTCTCGGTAATCGTTGCGAGATCTTCACTGACCACCAAAGTCTGAAGTATCTGTTTACTCAGCCAGATCTGAACCTCCGTCAGCAGAGATGGATGGAGCTCGTTGCAGACTTTGACTTGGGTATTTCCTATACGCCAGGCAAGGCTAATGTAATGGCTGATGCCTTGAGCCGCAAGTCTTACTGCAACCACCTCCAGGTTCATAAAGTTCAGCCCTCGCTTGTTGAAGAATTCAGGAAGCTGAACCTCCATATTGTTCCTTCGGGTGCACTCACTCCCCCTCCTAAGGAGTTTGGCAAGGTGAACCTCCACGTTGTTACCCAGGGTTCCCTCAATACCCTAGTTGCTAAACCAGATCTCGTGGATAGCATCAAAAGGCTACAGAAGTATGACTCTGAAGACCACAAGATTAAGCGCTACCTCGCAGAAGGAAAGCCCTCATTCTTCACCATTTCTGAAGATGGCACCCTATACTTCAAGGGCCGCCTAGTGGTGCCATGTACAGAGAAAAACTTGGATATGACACAGGAAGTTATGAAAGAAGCTCATGATACGCCTCTGTGTATCCATCCTGGTAGTACAAAGATGTATCAAGATATCCGACAGAGATTCTGGTGGTCTAATATGAAGCAAGACATTGCTCGTTATGTTGCTGAGTGTGACGTTTGCCGTCGTATCAAAGCAGAACATCAAAGGCCTGCTGGAACTCTGCAACCTATCTCTATTCCTGAATGGAAATGGGACCATGTTGAGATGGACTTCGTCACTCGATTTCCCAAATCACAGAAAGGTAATGATGCTATTCTTGTCGTCATTGACCGGCTTTCCAAAGTTGCACATTTCCTGGCAGTCAAAGAAACGATCACTGCTAGCCAGTTGGCAACGCTCTATATGTCCAGGATTGTTTCACTCCACGGTATTCCATTGGTTATCAGCTCAGACCGTGGCAGCTTATTCACTTCAAGATTCTGGGCAAGTTTCCAAGAAGCAATGGGAACTCATCTGTCATTCAGTACTGCGTTTCATCCTCAATCGCAAGGGCAAGTTGAACGCGTCAACCAAGTTCTCGAAGACATGCTTCGAGCTTGTGTTATTTCCTTCGGCAAGAAATGGGAGGAATCTCTCCCGTATGCTGAGTTCTCTTATAATAATAGCTATCAAGCTAGTCTGAAGATGGCCCCCTTCGAAGTGTTATATGGACGAAAGTGCCGAACCCCTCTGAACTGGTCAGAAACTGGGGAACGTCCACTCTTCGGTCCGGATATTATCCAAGATGCCGAAGAACAAGTCCGCATTATTCGCGAGAATCTCAAGACTGCTCAGTCACGTCAGAAGAGTCAGTATGACCGTCATCATAAAGACATGGTCTATCAACCTGGCAAAAAGGCCTATCTTCGAGTCACACCTATGAAGGGTGCTCACCGCTTCGGGATCAAGGGCAAACTAGCTCCTCGCTATATTGGCCCATTCACTATTCTCGAAAGGCGTGGAAAAGTGGCATACCAACTGGAGCTACCGCCGAACCTTTCCCAGGTTCACGATGTGTTCCATGTGTCACAGCTCCGCCGTTGCTTCAAGGATCCAATCCGAGCTGTGGATCATGAAGTGCTCGAATTGCAGCAAGAACTCTCCTATAAGGAGCATCCGGTCCGCATTCTCGACCAAGCTGAACGCCGCACACGTCAGAAGGCGATCAAGTTTCTCAAAGTCCAGTGGTCGCACCATTCTGAAGATGAGGCCACTTGGGAACGAGAGGATCGTCTGCGCGAAGAATACCCCGCACTGTTTCCTTCTACCTCCTAAATCTCGGGACGAGATTTCTTGTAGTGGAGGAGATTTGTAACACCCTGGGAATCATGCTACAGTAACTCCCTGTGATTAAGCTAATCATGTTGCTAAACAGGGCTTGATCACATTTGAATCACCTTCCTTTTCTAACTCCTAGTCCAAACTTCAAATATAATTAAAGTGAAAAATAAAAGTTTTCAAAAACTCAAACAAAAATGTTCTGTGGGTGCTAAATAATACACTGGCAATTATGGTGGAGAAAACTCCTTTTTATAAAATGCCTAAATACTTTAAATGAAATAAAACAGAAAAGGAAATAAACAAATAAAAGGAAAACAGAAAACAAAACAAAACAGAAAAAAAGGAGAAGGCCCGTTCCCCCACTGCACCCCGGCCCAAACTGGGCCGCCACCCCCGAACCCCCCCGGCCCAGTCGCTCCAGCCCACTTCCCCCCCCCCCCCCCCCCCCCGCGTCCCCTTCCCTGTTCCCCCGACCGGGTCGGAACAGGGGCGCGCTCCCGCCCGACCCCCTCGCCGGCACCGACGCCGGAGAGGATAAGGGCGCCAGCGGCCCCCGCCTCCTCGGGCCTCTCTCCCACTCACCCCGCTCACTCCCTCGGCCTCTGCGCCTCTCCCCCCGCCAGATCCCCCTCCCTCTCCCCTTCGATCCCCTCTGCCCGCGCGTGCTCGCCGCCGTTCACCGTCGAAGTCGCGGCCACCGTGCCCAGATCGCCCCGACGACGTGCCCGAACGACTCCCCGCCGTCGACTACGTCGACTACGCCAACGGGAACGAGCCGAGCGCCTCCGCACCGACCTCCCCGAGCTCGTCTTCAACCTTCGGCCGCCGTCGATCGTCGCCGATTCCGGCTACCCCGCGCCCTCCCCGAGCATGCTGCCACTCCCTACGGCTACGCTGTGAGCTCCCGCATCTCCTCCCCCTCTCCGTTAGCTCGCTCGCGCTCCGTAGCTGCTCCCCCACGCGCGCCTGATCGCCACGCCGCGGAGCTCGCCGCCGGCGGGTCTCCGGTGACCAAATGGTCACGGGCGTAGGCCCACTAGCCCGACCGCACCATGCCGCCCCCGCCTAGCTACTTAGTTCGGTCGTTCGCGCGCTCTAACGCAGCTTCCGTCGGGCACCCGTAGCACCTCGCCGCCGGCGAGCTCGTAGCGGTCGTCTCCGGCCGTTCCAGCCCCTCCGACCACCGCCGTTGGACGCGCGACGTCGAGCCGCGTCGAACGCGCCAAGCCCCGCCCCCGCAAACCCACTGTGGGTGAAACCCGTACCCCTCCCGAGCCGCGCCGCCGTGCGTTTGGTCGCCGGCGTTGCTCCGGCGCCGGCCGCCGACGTGGCACACCTGGGGCCACCCCTGGGTCACTGCCAGTGGCCCCCACGGGCCCCAGTTGACTGGGTTGACCCAGTCAACTGCTGACTGGGCAGGCCCAGTCACTGACATGCGGGCCCCGCCGCAGAAATTAAAAAAATAAATAAAGAAAGAAAAGAAAATGTTTTATAAATAAAAATAATTATTTTAACTAATCACTCACTGACATGTGGGGCCGACCCCTCTAATTATACTGTTAGATTAGTTTAATTAAGTATTAGACTAACAGAGGCTGACATGTGGGTCCCACTGGACCCACCTGTCTGGTTTGACTGGTCAGCCGACCAGTTGACCTGCTGACGTCAGCATTGCCTCATGCTGATGTCATAATTCATTTTTGAATATAAATAATTCCAGAAATTCAAATAAACTTTAAAAATTCATATCTTTTAAACCGTAACTCGGATGAAAATGTTTTCTATATGAAAGTTGCTCAGAACGACGAGACGAATCCGAATACGCAGTCCGTTCGTCCACCACACCTCCCTAACCTATCGAACTAGCAACTTTCCCCCTCCGGTCCGTCTGTCCGAAAACGCGAAACATCGGGAATACCTCCCGGATGTTCCCCCCCTTCACCGGTACCACCTACTGTCGCGTTAGGACACACCTAGCACCGCTCATTGTCATGTCATGCATCGTCATGCTTATGTTTGCGTTGTATTTACTGTTTCTTCCCCCTCTTCTCTCCGGTAGACTACGAGACCGACACTGCTGCTGCCCAGTTCGACTACGGAGTCGACGACCCCTCCTACTTGCCAGAGCAACCAGGCAAGCCCCCCCCCCTTGATCACCAGATATCGCCTACTCTTCTCTATACTGCTTGCATTAGAGTAGTGTAGCATGTTACTGCTTTTCGATATCCTATCCTGATGCATAGCCTATCCTTGCTACTACTGTTGTTACCTTTACCTGCAATCCTACATGCTTAGTCTAGGATGCTAGATTTCCATCAGTGGCCCTACATTCTTGTCCGTCTGCTGTGCTATACTATCGGGCCGTGATCACCTGGGCGGTGATCACGGGTATATACTTATATACTATATACATGACACATGAGGTGACTAAAGTCGGGTCGGCTCGTAGGAGTACCCGCAAGTGGATCCTTGTGGCGGAGCGATAGGGCAGGTTGAGACCGCCTAGGTGAGAGGTGGGCCTGGCCCTGGTCGGCGTTCGCGAATACTTAACACGCTTAACGAGATCTTGGTATTTGATCTGAGTCTGGCCATTTGGTCTATACGCACTAGCCATCTACGCGGGAGTAGTTATGGGTATCCCGGCGTCGTGGTATCAGCCGAAGCCTTCGTGACGTCAGCGACTGAGTGGCGCGCGCCGTGTTGGACCGCTTTGACGTAACCGCCGTGATCGTGTGGGTTGCTAGGTCTGCTCGCGGCCGCGTTCGCAACGTGCAGGTGTGCATAGGGCGATGGGCCCAGACCCCTGCGCGCTTAGGATTAGACCGGCGTGCTGACCGCTCTGTTGTGCTTAGGTGGGGCTGCGACGCGTTGATCTTACGAGGCCGGGCATGACCCAGAAAAGTGTGTCCGGCCAATTGGGATCGAGTGTGTTGGGTTATGTGGTGCACCCCTACAGGGAAGTTTATCTATTCGAATAGCCGTGTCCCTCGGTAAAAGGACGACCCGGAGTTGTACCTTGACCTTATGACAACTAGAACTGGATACTGAATAAAATACACCCTTCCAAGTGCCAGATACAACCCGGTGGTCGCTCTCTAACAGGGCGACGAGGAGGGGATCGCCGGGTAGGATTATGCTATGCGATGCTACTTGGAGGACTTCACTCTATTCTCTTCTATATGCTGCAAGATGGAGATGTCCAGAAGCGTAGTCTTCGACAGGACTAGCTATCCCCCTTTTAATTCTGGCATTCTGCAGTTCAGTCCACTGATATGCCCCTTTACACATATACCCATGCATATGTAGTATAGCTCCTTGCTTGCGAGTACTTTGGATGAGTACTCACGGTTGCTTCTCTCCCTCTTTCCCCCCTTCCTATCTACCTGATTGTCGCAACCAGATGCTGGAGTCCAGGAGCCAGACGCCACCATCGACGACGACACCCACGGCACTGGAGGTGCCTACTACTACGTGCAGGCCGCTGACGACGACCAGGAGTAGTTAGGAGGTCCCAGGCAGGAGGCCTTGCCTTTTCGATCGTTGCTACTTTTGTGCTAGCCTTCTTAAGGCAAACTTGTTTAACTTATGTCTGTACTCAGATATTGTTGCTTTCGCTGACTCGTCTATGATCGAGCACTTGTATTTGAGCCCTCGAGGCCCCTGGCTTGTATTATAATGCTTGTATGACTTATTTATGTTGTAGAGTTGTGTTGTGATATCTTCCCGTGAGTCCCTGACCTTGATCGTACACATTTGCGTGCATGATTAGTGTACGGTCAAATCGGGGGCGTCACAAGAAATAATCCAGAAAACATTAATTGCATCGGCACTGCGTCATGTCTAAGTCAGCAGGTCAACTGGGCTGCCAGAGTCAAACCTGACAGGTGTGACCCACCTGTCATTGACTCAGTGCTAAACAGTGGTTAGTTAATCCTAAATTAAACTAAGCAGGGGCTTAATTAGAACGTGGGACCCACTATCAGTGGCTCATGGGGGGTTAGTGGTTAACTAAGCACGCCACGTCGGCGCGACCGGGGATTAGCCGCCGGCGACCTCAACAGATGGCGGAGAAACGCCGGAATCGCTACTCCGGCAATGGTTTGATGCGCGGGAGGGCTCTACGGGTTCCTGGCGTTGCGGCGCTTCTAGTGGTGGTGGCGGGTGGTGCTAGGGTGGCCGGAAAGTGGCCGACGACGAGCTTTAGCGGCGACCAGAGCACTGGCTCGGTCATGCGTGAGGTTGCAGCTCGCAACCGAGCAAACCAACACACTAGGTAGAAACCATGGGGCAGCAGGAGCACGACTACGTGCTCAGGCACGGCTATTGCTCCCTGTAGCGACGACGGCGGCGCTGAGCTCACGACCGTGGTGGAAAATGGTGCTAGCGGATGAAAACGAGCATGGAGCAAGGGGGAAACAAGCGGGAGCTCACAACAAACTCAAAGGCGTCGTCTATGAGGTCGGGGAGGCCCTGTTGGTGGCGAATCGGACGACGGCGTTCGGCGGGTCCCGAGGTTGAAGACGGCGAGATGGCGACCGGGTGGCGCTTCCCGTCTTGCGTAGCTCAGCGTAGGCTAAGAGGGCGATGAGGCGGGTCTTCTGGGCACATCGGGGAGGCATGGGGTGGACGGTGGCTGCGGCTACGGCGAGCGGCGGTCTCGGGTGTGCCCGGCGACGCGAGGAAGAGAGGCCAGAGGAAGGGGGCGAGGCAGACGAAGGAGGGGAAAGTGAGAGGGGGCCGTCCTCATCTCCTGGGCGTGCAGGTGGACTCGGGGAAGGCTAGCCAGCGCGAAGCAGGAGGTGGCGCGCTCGGCCGCGTGCGAAGTCTCTCCCTCTGCCTACTGGCAGGGGTTGAAGATGATTGGCAAGTCGCCAGGTGGGCTGGGCCGGCCACTTGGGCTCCAGGTGGGCTGCATAGGTAAGGTTTCCTCTCTCTCTCTCTCTCTTCCATTTCTATTTTCTATTTTTGTAATTACTTTAGTTATTTAGTTTTGGCACTAAACCATTTTGTAAACTTTTGAAACTTTTTATGGGCACTAACTGAATTATTTCAGAGACCCTCAGCAAGTTTCAAAATATTTGGAGCTGTAAAAATATTTATAGAATTTTAAAGCTCCAATTCAGATACATATTAGATTAATTCAAAGCCCATTTATGTCCTGGAAAAATGTCCACCATTTTTGGTTTAGGTTTTCACCTTGTTCCATAAAGTATGAACATTTTTGAAGGGCATTTTGGGTTCATTAAAAAATATTTTTAGTTAAACCTATTTGACTTGATTTAGTGCTAGGGCTTGGTCATCCCCTGTCAGGACCCCGATCCCAAGTCACACCGATCTAGCATGTAACACATCATATCACTTTGCGGCCTCACGCACGGTATTCCCACGGGTGCCACCTTACCTGGCCCGGGACCGTTTGCGCCTTTTGGCTCACGTATATGATAGTGTCGCTAGCATCCATATGACAAAGAACCCGGGCCGACATGACTAGTCGTGAATCCAAAGTGGCACTAACTTACAGGGATAGGCATACATGACCCAGCAACGAACGTGGCGATCATCAGCGAGTGAATCCGGGCTGTAGCAAGCTAACAGGACTCCGGTAAACACCGCGTGACATTTCCCCGTAGGGACAGACACAGGAACGAAGAAGGATACATGCCGGCCAGCCTAAGTGTTCCGCAGCAGTAGCAAGCTACCATGGCTTAGTGGAAGCACTAGGAGACATTTCCCCATAAGAGAGGCTACCAAGAATAAACAACTAGGTTGTCGGATCCCACACATACCAAGCATTTCAATAACATACACACAATATGCTCGATATGTGTAAATACAACATGGCATCACAACATAACTCTATGACTCAAAGTATTTGTTCATTAGGCTCCGAAGAGCCAGATATTACAAACATGGGTCTGATGACCCAGCATTCAAGTCATACAAGCAGCAGAAGCATAACATGTCTGAGTACAGACAACTACAAATGAAAAATGTTGAGAAGCCTGACTATCTACAAGACCCTCCCAAGGGTACAAGATCGTAGCTGAGGTAACAAGCTAAACGTCGAAGTCCACACGGAACTACTAGTGAGACTGAAGTCTCTCTGCAAAACATAAATTAAGCAAACGTGAGTACAAATGTACCCAGCAAGACTTACATCAGATCTAGCTACATATGCATCAGTATCAACAAAGGGGGTGGTGGAGTTTAACTGCAGCAAGCCAGCTTTGACTCAGTGGCTATCCTATACTACGACTGCAAGTAACTCTTTTGAGGTGGCGCACACGAGTCCACATATTCACCATATCAATACACCACTATGGATCCGCTCCCGCTCCCTACGAGAAGGCCATCCATAGCACTCACGCTTATCTTGCGCATTTTAGAGTATCCACTTTCACTTGTCTATGAAGTGTACAGGCAACCCAGAAGTCCTTTACCGCGGACGCGGCTATTCGAATAGATCATTTATAACCCTGCAGGGGTGTACTTCTTCACACACGCTCTTGCCACTTACCGCCATGTACACGTCATGTATCTCGGCAACCTTCAAGCGAAAGCCTGGCGAGGGTGTCGGCCACAACCTGACTAACCACACAAGTCTCTAGTCCAGGTTTATCGCCTATTCGGGTTCCATCCACGAGGAGATCCGGCCGGGGTGTCGCTCACGGCCCCAAACGGTGTGAGCAGGGTTCCCAAGCCCACCAAACGGGCGATGCTTGGTACACCGTGCCACTGCACCTAGTCTGTCCCAAGCCCACCTGTACCGGGTGCCACTTGGTAGACTACTAGCACTACCTACAAACACCAGAAACTAGTTGCAACTCCTGGACAGAGATCAGGTTGATTAATAAGCCGAGAGGGGCCGAGTTACCGGAACCCAATGTGTGGTAGTAGTTGTTCATGTATCACAAATACAGAACTCAGTTCCTGAGAGCGGTTTCAATGAGACAACCCACCATGTACTCCTACATGGCCTCTCACCGCTACCTTTACCAAATCGTGTTCACACACTTAGTTCTCAACAGTAGGACATGTTCACAACTTTCCAACTCATCCCCGATGAATCAGACCTGACACAACTCTAAGCAATAGCAGGCATGAAAAACAAGCATGAATGAGTAGGCACATTAGGGCTCAAACAACTCCTACTCATGCTAGTGGGTTTCATCTATTTACTGTGGCAATGACTGGTCATGCATAGGAAAGGGGTTCAACTACTGCAGCATGTAACAGTTGAATCGCTATTGTCCTAATGTAGTAAAAGAGAGCAGGAGCAAGAGAGTGGGATTGTATCAGAATGAACAAGGGGGTTCTGCTTGCCTGGCACTTCTGAAGATAGTATAGTTCTTCATCGGTGTCATCGATATCGTCGTCGAAACCACGTCTACTGAGAGGGGACAAACACCAGCAAACAAGAGAGAACACAATCAATGCAATGCAACAATATGATGCATGAATGTGACATTGCAATATGTTGTGATTTGAGCTAATGCAGCTAGCAACAATTTAAATGAAGTCCATATGAACCAAGGGTTCATATGCAAACTCCATATCAAGCATTTAAAATGCCATTATCATGTTTTGATTTAAACATCAAGGTTAAGTTGCTTTACCATGCATGAAACCAGTACCAATGGATAGATTGGACTTTTTGATCATTTTTCATATATAATTTATTTCATTATGAGTTATAGATTATTTTCCATGATTTTCTGAAGTTTATAACATTTTCTGGAATTTCCTGGTTATTTAAAATAAGCTAAATCCAAAAAATGCTTTATTGCATTAGCACTACGTCACTGTGACGTCAGCGAGTCAACAGGGCCCGTCCAGGTCAAACCTGACCCGTGGGGCCCGCGTGTCAGTGTCTAATCTATCTAACAGAATTAATTAGCACTGGGTTAACACTAAACCTAATTTAGTTAGAGGCTTGGGCCCACATGACCCGAGGTGGTCAAACCCCCTGTCAAAAAGGTCAAACCCACCGGTGTTTAACCACCGGCGAGGGCCGAGACGGCGGTGCGGCTCGGAAATGCGCTGCAGGGCCTTGTTCGAAGCGTGCCTGGGTGCGTTGGAAAGCCCTTGCTCCCGCGCGTCGAACAGTACAGGTGCTGGGTCGTGGTGAGGCCAGAGCTCGCCGGAGTGGAGCCCGCGGCGGTTGCCGGAGCTCGGGTTCGAGCGGCGCAGCGCTATGGTGCACTAAAAGACGAGCTGGTGGTGGCGTTGGCTTGCTGCGGAGCTGCTGAGCACGTGGTCGTGCTCGGGCGCGAGCTTAGCTAGCTCTGATTACGGCGGCGACAAGAACGGCGGCGACCGGCTCTCGGCTCCGGTGGAACCATGGTCTAGAGAGAGCAAATGAGCGCGGGGAGAGAGGGGTTTGGCGCAGAGGCTCACCGCGATTGCGATGGAGGCCTCATCGAGCTCGGGGATGGGCTGATGACGATGGGAGGTCGTCGGCGATCTCGGCAACTCGAGGTTGAAGAAGACGGGGGTGTGGGCATTCGGGGGCGTCCGGCGGCGTGTGTGTCCTCGAGGAGGCGTAGACAACGGAGGCGGAGCTCCTGGGCATGTTGGGGAGGCTAGGCGGTGGTTGTGGCCGCGGCGAACGGCGTCGGTGGCGATGGTGGTGCTCGGGCACGAGGTGCAGAGTGAGAGAGAGGAGGGGATGGGGACGAGGGAGTGGGCGAGAGGGTCCGGGGTGATGCGTGGCGTCATCCAGACGCGTCGGGGCAGCGGCCGGAAGCAGGAGGTGGCACGGCGAGTGGTCGCGCGCATCGAGCACGCGCCTCTCGTCCGACTGGCTCAAGGTTGGGGATGACTGGCACTTGGGCCAGATGGGCCGCGTATTGCCAGGCCGCCAGGTTAGTTGGCCCAGGTAGGTTGGGTTGCCAGGTGAGCTCTCTTTCTCTATTTTGTTTTCTCTTCTATTTCTGTAATTTGTTTCTGATTTAGTAAAAAATACTAAATCAATTTATTTTCTTCTAATAAATTTTGTAGGGACTAAAAGAATTATTCCAAAGCCCCTCACAATTTTTCCAGAATTATTGGAGCAACAGAAATATATTTATAGAATATATTTGCTCCAATTCCAATACAGTATGAATTAATTCAAAGCCCAAATATGTCCTGCAAAAATGCGAACCATTTTTGGTAGATGCTTCCACATTAATCCAGAAATGATGAACATTTTGAAAGGGCTTTTGAGTTCATTGAAAAAGATTTTACTTGAACCTGTTTGATTTAATTGGTGCTAGGGTTTGGATCACCCCCATTTCAAATTCAAATTGAATTTAAACATGATGCAACACATGACTAGCTAGCCCAAAGCATACCAGAACTAGGGATGTGACATCCCCAATTCAAATTTCCTTTGAATTTAAACATGATGCATGGATGCAGATGCAACTAATTACAAACAATTCTGGGGCTGTGACACCACCGTTTTGGCCGGCATTGCCCGTGGTCACCATGGACAATGCATGCTCTGGTCGCCTACTTCATGGCAAACGATGTCATCAGTTAAGTCCTTTGAAGGTGCATTAAAACCATGGCAATGAGACAAGCAGAGGCACAGGGATCAGAGAGAACCAAACTTCACAAGTTTGCTATTGCAAACTTGGCCACACTCTAGAGATTAAACCAGAGATGTTAAAGGTTAAAACTGATGTCTGGGAGGCTTAGGGTAGCAAGGACTACGGTCCTAGGAGTTATGAGGTCATTAGGACAAAGATTTAACATAGTTGCCTTGCAACTGCTAAATTATGTCCAGAAACTAAATGAGGAAGGAGCACTCACTAGGAGTGTTGGATTGGGCTAAAACTTAGCAAAGCTTGATGAATTAGTCATATGTAGATGCTGCAAAAAGATCATACCAAATGGACTTGCCAAATTGGTACTTGTTTCACAAGCATCTCTGTTGTCCAGAAACTTGGGAAAAATCCTCAGGGCAGATGGCTAACTTAAATGAGCCAAAATTTGTTGGAGCTAGGTTATAGGAGTAGGAGAAACTCCAGGAAAATTTTCAGCCATAATGGAGCAAGATAAAATACACTTGCTTCAGAAACTGAAAATTTGGGCAGAAAACAAGAATTGCTCCTGTGCTCACATAGTTCAATGAAATGAACTGAATTTAGGTGGAGGCTAATGATTTGAGAGACTTGAGAAGAAGGAAAAGTTTCATCCCATTTGGAAACTCTATGAAGGTACTTCCTTCACAAAGTTACAATCTAGTCAGAAACTTTGAAAAATTGCACAGGGAGCTCAGATGAAGGGATTGAGCTCATCTTTGGTATCCATGGGTTGTTTATCCTTGTTAATCACCCTTCCAAATTGCAGCTCAATTCGAATTATGAATAAAGCACTTCCTTTGCAAAATTTCAGAGAAGGCAGAAACTTGCATTGGATCATGTGCCCAATTTTTGAACTATAGAATCATAAGGTTAGGATGGAACTAGTGATTATATAGCAAGGACAAGCTCCACAATTTATGTGGGAATTTTCTCTGCTATAAAAATAGTAGTTCCTTTAGGAAATGGCAGAAATGAAATATTGGCATTAAATAAGAAAAGGCAATTTTCCTTATTTAATTATGGCCAATATTTTTGCCAGAGCTTGGATTAGGCATAAATATCAACTCCACCAATTTTCATGAATTTAGGACATGACTAGCTATGCTTTTGGATTTTATTCCTCAGAAAAGGAATAAATCATAATTCAAAAATATTGCATGGGACCTGGCAATATTTTTGCACATCCAAGGGTTAGGAGGATAGGAGGGGCTCTGGGAACAGATGGGATGATCAACAAATCAAGGAAAATGATGGCTCCTTTGTAATCACAAAGGCCACATTCAAATTCCAAAAATTTGGAATTAGGGTTTGAGAGGGTTTGAGATGATGCAAATGAGGTCTTGCCCACTGACAAAGACATGAGCAAGATTTTGAAAGGTTGGAAATGGCAAGAATTCTCAGAGTCATCCAGCAAACTCAGGAGAAAGATTTTGAAAATGATTGCCAGGAAGGAATAACAGCACAAAAATTGATAACCCAATTTTGGGGCTGTTACATTAAGGAGGAGCGCGTTCCAACGCTCGCTCAGCTGCTCCTGGATGGTCTTCAGCTCCTGTCGTGCCTTGGCAAACCAGGTTTGCGTCTGCCCGACGCGCTCCTGGAAGTCCGCCTCTGCCGCATCGACGACTGACATCCTGGAGTCCAGCTTCTCCTTGCGGGCACGATGAAGCGCCTGAAGCTTCTGAAAGTTGCTGCTCATGGCTTCGAGGAGCTGGTCCTCCTTGGAACCGCTGCTGCTGGCGCTCAGCTCATCGATGACTGTGAGCCCGGTGGCGGCAATGACCTCTTCGTCAACCCCCCCCCCCCCCTCGGCGGGCGCTCCGGTGCTTGCCGTCCCCGGGATGCTGACAAACAAATCGTCGCCGATCTTCAGGTATCTGCTTGAGGTGGGGGCTTCAGAAGTGGACGGTTGGTCGTCGACCACCATCTCCCCAGCAGCTGAGGACTCCGGGACCGGTGTAGCGCCAGGTGCTCCCGCGGCAGCGATGCCGTCAGTACAGTCACTGGTCTCCTTGCTGGCCTCCCCGGCAGACCCCTTGGCGGCCTCTTCATGTGCGTCTTTGGCGGCCTCGTCGGCAGCGACCTTGTCGGCCTCGGCGGCAGCATCCTTGGCGCTCTCCTCGATGGTGGCCTCGACATCCATCTGACCCACCGAGGAGAGATCTGAAAACTAGGGAGGAGAAAAAGATGAAACCAAGATCGGAGCTCAAAGCAAAAAGAAAAAGATCGCGATGAAAAACTGACAAGGACCAGGAGGCGGGCGGCTTACCTATGACGAGTTGGGGAGGAGTGGTTCTGTCCCCAACAACACTCGTTGCCGGGATGGAGTCGCCAGCACCTGTGCTTGCCAGTTCTCCCTCCACACGCATGGGCTCGTCGGTGGGAGCCCTTGCCGGGGATCTCTCCCTTGGCGGCGTGGGCTCGCCGGTGGAAGCCCTTGCCGGGGACCCCTCCTTGGGTAGTGTGGTGGTCGATGGAGGAGGCATGTTGGGGGAGGCCCTTGGCAGCTCCTCCTGTTGCCGCCCTTCCCCTGCAAACCTGGCAAGGTTAACGCTGAAGATACACACCCCAACACTCGCCAGCGGAAAAGTGAGTAATGGGCTCACGCTGCGGGCTGAGTCGGGGGCTGCGTCGTGGGCTGGTGTCCGGGCTGATCGTGATCGTCTCCGGCGCTCTTGAGGTGCTTGCCGGGGGCTCGTCACCCGTCGAGGTCTTGGCCTTCTTTGCCATCCTCTGTGCCAACGTTTCCGTGTCCCTGCAGAGGCAAGCCAAGACAAGATCAAATCAAGCGAGATAACCAAAATAGAGATTCAGGAAATGGAGAAAGCGGTGAGGCCCTTACTCGTCCTCTTCTTCTGGCCTCCTCCTGCTCGGGCTCATAGAAGAGAGGTCGTAGTCGGCCTCTGGTATGGTGTCCATGCGGAGGGGTGGAGATGGAGACCTGGGCCGCTTGGTCGTGGCGGAGGCGGCGGCCGCTGCTTCCTTTGCTGTCGCGGCCGTGCGCTTCGTATGGCGCACGGGTTGCGTCTGGGCCTCTTGCCGTTGTGCGGCCTTGCCAGCCGCCCTCTTAACAGGGACCTCTTCGGGCGAGGAGGCTCGCCGCACTGGCTCACTGGAGCCAACCCTCCGGAGGACGCGCTTCTTCCTCCCCTGGATTGGGGGCTCCTCGTGCAGCTCCTCTCTTCGTCAGCATCGTCGGCCACCTCCTTGGCATAAGGGCCCCCGGTGGCGGCGCCCTGCTGGTGATGTACGCCACCTCTTCATCGGTGGTGTCGCAGATGAGCTTCGGTTCCTCGCGAATGAGCCTCTCCGACAGGCTGTCGAAT